>NC_135898.1:534373-1142173 GCF_964194155.1 Cetorhinus maximus | reverse complement strand
CCCTCACTAACACACAGCCTGTGACACTCAGATACCAGCTCCTACATCAATAACACACAGCCAGTCCAACTCTCAGATACCAGCTCCTCCCTCACTAACACACAGCCTCTCCCACCCTCAGATAACAGCTCCACGCTCACTAACACACAGCCTGTCACACTCTCAGATGCCAGCTCCTCCCTCACTAACACGCACCCTGTCCCACTCTCAGATACCAGCTTCTCCCTCACTAACACAAAGCCTGTCCCACTCTCAGATACCAGCTCCTCCCTCACTAACACACAGCCTATCCCACTCTCAGATACCAGCTACTCCCTCACTAACACACAGCCTATCCCTCTCTCAGATACCAGCTCCTCCCCCACTAACACAAAGCCTGTCCCACTCTCAGATACCAGCTCCTCCCTCACTAACAAACAGCCGTTCCCAATCTCAGATATCAGCTCCTCCCTCACTAACACAAAGCCTGTCCCACTCTCAGATACCAGCTCCTCCCTCACTAACACACAGTCTGTCCCACCCTCAGATACCAGCTCCATGCTCAATACACACAAGACTGATCCACTGTCAGACACCAGCTCCTCCCTCACTATCACACACCCTGTCCCACTCTCAGATACCAGCTTCTCCCTCACTAACACAAAGCCTGTCCCACTCTCAGATACCAGCTCCTCCCTCACTAACACACAGCCTGTCCCACTCTCAGATACCAGCTACTCCCTCACTAACACGCAGCCTGGACCACTCTCAGATACGAGCTCCTCCCTCACTAACACAAAGCCTGTCCCACTCTGAGATACCAGCTCCTCCCTCACTAACAAACAGCTGTTCCCAATCTCAGATATCTGCTCCTCCCTCACTAACACACAGCCTGCCCCAAATTCGGATACCAGCTCCTCACTCACTAACAGACTGCCTGTCCCACTCTCAGATACCAGCTCCTCCCTCACTAACACACAGCCTGTCCGACTCTGACACCAGCTCCGCCCTCACTAACACACAACCTGTCCCACTCACAGATACCAGGTCCTCCCTCACAAACACACAGCCAGTCACTCTCAGACACCAGCTCCTCCCTCACTAACACACAGCCTATTCCACTCAGTCACCAGCACCTCCCTTACTAATACACAGCCTGTCCCAGTCAGACACCAGCTCCTTCCTCACTAACACACAGACTCCCTCACTAACGCACAGCCTGTTCCACTCTCAGGTACCAGCTCCATCCTCCCCAACACATAGCCGGTGCGACTCTCAGTCACCAGCTCCTCCCTCAGAAACACAGACTCCCTCACTAACACACTGCCTGTCCCACTCTCAGATACCAGTTCCTCCCTCACTAACACACAGCCTGTCCGACTCTGACACCAGCTCCGCCCTCACTAACACACAGCCTGTCCCACTCACAGATACCAGGTCCTCCCTCACAAACACACAGCCAGTCACTCACAGGCACCAGCTCCTCCCTCACTAACACACAGCCTGTTCCACTCAGTCACCAGCTCCTCCCTTACTAATACACAGCCTGTCCCACTCAGGCACCAGCTCCTTCCTCACTAACACACAGACTCCCTCACTAACGCACAGCCTGTTCCACTCTCAGGTACCAGCTCCTTCCTCCCCAACACATAGCCGGTGCGACTCTCAGTCACCAGCTCCTCCCTCAGAAACACAGACTCCCTCACTAACACACTGCCTGTCCCACTCTCAGATACCTGCACCTCCCTCACTAACACGCAGCCTGTCTCATTCTCAGACACCAGCTCCTCCCTCACTAACACAGCTGTCCCACTCTCAGATATAAGCTCCTCCATTACTAACACACAGCCTGTCCCACTCAGACACCAGCTCCTCCCTCACAAACACAGCCTGTCCCACTCTCAGACACCTGCTTCTCCCTCACTAAGATACAGCCTGTCCCACTCTTAGATACTAGCTCCTCCCACACTAACACACAACCTGCCCCAATCTCAGATACCTGCTCCTCCCTCACTTATACACAGCCTGTCCCACTCTCAGACACCAGCTCCTCCCTCACGAACACACAGCCTGTCCCACTCCCCGATACCTGCACCTCCCTCGCTAACATGCAGCCTGTCCCACACTCAGATACCAGCTCCTCCCTCACTAACACGCAGCCTGCCCCAGTCTCTGACACCAGCTCCTCCCTCATAAACACAGCCTGTCTCACTCAGACACCAGCTCCTCCCTCACTAACAAACATCTGTCCCACTCTCAGATACCAGCTCTTCCCTCACTAACACACAACCTGCCCCAATCTCAGATACCTGCTCCTTCCTCACTAACACATAGCCTGTGCGACTCTCAGTCACAGCTCCTCCCTCAGAAACACAGACTCCCTCACTAACACACAGCCTGTCCCACTCTCAGATATCTGCACCTCCCTCACTAACACGCAGCCTGTCCCATTCTCAGACGCCAGCTCCTCCCTCACTAACACAGCTGTCCCACTCTCAGATACCAGCTCCTCCATTACTAACACACAACCTGTCCCAGTCAGACACCAGCTCCTCCCTCACTAACACACAGCATGTCCCACTCTTAGATACCAGCTCCTCCCTCACTAACACACAACCTGCCCCAATCTCAGATACATTCTGCTCCCTCACTTATACACAGCCTGTCCCACTCTCAGACACCAGCTCCTCCCTCACTAACACACAGCCTGTCTCACTCTCAGATACCAGCTCCTCCCTCACTAACACACAACCTGCCCCAATCTCAGATACCTGCTCCTCCCTCACTTATACACAGCCTGTCCCACTCTCAGACACCAGCTCCTCCCTCACAAACACACAGCCTGTCCCACTCAGACACCAGCTCCTCCCTCACTAACAGACAGAGTCCCTCACTAACACACAGCCAGTCCCACTCTCAGATACCAGCTCCTCCCTCACTAACATACAGCATGTCCCACTCTCAGATATCAGCTCCTCCCCAACAAACACACAGCCTTCCCAATCTCAGATACCAGCTCCTCTCTCACTGACAAACAGCCGGTCCACCTGTCAGATACCAGCTCCTCCATCACTAACACACAGCCTGTCACACTCAGATACCAGCCACTCTCTCACTAACTCACAGCCTTTCCCACTCTCAGATACCATCTCCTCCATCACTAACACATAGCCTGTCACACTCAGTTACCAGCCACTCTCTCAATAACTCACAGCCTGTCCCACTCTCAGATTCCAGCTCCTCCCTCACTATTTCACAGCCTTTCCCACGCTCTGATACCAGCTCCACCCCCACTTACACACTGCCTGTCTCACTCAGATATCAGCTCCTCCCTCACTAACACAGAGCCTCTCACACCTTCAGATACCAGCTCCTCCCTCACTAACACACAGCCTGTCCCACTCTCAGATACCAGTTCCTCCCTCAGAAACACACAGCCTGTCCAACTATCAGATATTAGCTCCTTCCCCACAAACACACAGCCTGTCCCACTCTCAGATACCAGCTCCTCCCTCACTAACACACAGCCTATCCCACTCTCAGATATCAGCTCCTCCCTCACTAACACACAGCCTGTCCAACTATCAGATACCAGCTCCTCTCTCACTAACACACAGCCTGTCCCACTCTCAGATACCAGCTCCTCCCTCACTAACACACAGCCTGTCCCACTCTCAGATACCAGCTCCTCCCTCACTAATACACAGCCTGTCCAACTATCAGATATTAGCCCCTCCCCCACAAACAAACAGCCTGCCCCACTCTCAGATACCAGCTCCTCCCTCACTAACACACAGCCTCTCCCACTCTCAGATACCAGCTCCTCCCTTACTAACACACAGCCTGTTCAACTATCAGATACCAGCTCCTCCCTCACTAACACAGCCTGTCCCACTCTCAGACACAGCCACTCCCTCACTAATCCAGTCTGTCGCACTCTCTGATTCCAGCTCTTTTATCACTAACACACAGCCTGTCTCACTCTGATATACCAACTCCTTCCTCACTAACACACAGCCTCTCCCACCCTCAGATACCAGCTCCTCCCTCACTAACACACAGCCTGTCCCACTCAGACACCAGCTCCTCCCTCACTAACAGACAGCCTGTCCCACTCAGATACCAGCTCCTCCCTCATTTACACACAGTCTGTCCCACTCTCAGACACCAGCTCCTCCCTCACTAATACACAGCCTGTCCCACTCTCAGACACCAGCTCCTCCCTCACTAACACACAGACTCGCTCACTAACACACAGCCTGTTTCACTCTCAGGTACCAGCTCCTTCCTCACCAACACATAGCCGGTGCGACTCTCAGTCACCAGCTCCTCCCTCAGAAACACAGACTCCCTCACTAACACACAGCCTGTCCCACTCTCAGATACCTGCACCTCCCTCACTAACACGCAGACTGTCCCATTCTCAGATACCAGTTCCTCCCTCACTTACACAGCTGTCCCACTCTCAGATATAAGCTCCTCCATTACTAACACACAGCCTGTCCCACTCAGACACCAGCTCCTCCCTCACAAACACAGCCTGTCCCACTCTCAGACACCTGCTCCTCCCTCACTAAGACACAGCCTGTCCCACTCTTAGATACCAGCTCCTCCCACACTAACACACAACCTACCCCAATCTCAGATACCTTCTCCTCCCTCACTTATACACAGCATGTCCCACTCTCAGACACCAGCTCCTCCCTCACAAACACACAGCCTGTCCCACTCTCAGACACCAGCTCCTCCCTCACTAACACACCAGCCTGTCCCACTCTCAGATACCTGCATCTCCCTCACTAACACGCAGCCTGTCCCACTCTCAGACATCAGCTCCTCCCTCACTACCACACAGCCTGTCCCACTCTCAGATACCAGCTCCTCCCTCACTAACACACCACCTGCCCCAATCTGAGATACCTGCTCCTCCCTCACTACCACATAGCCTGTCCCACTCTGATACCAGCTCCTTCCTCACTAACACACAGCCTGTCCAACTCACAGATACCAGCTCCTCCCTCACTAACACACAGCCTCTCGCACCCTCAGATACCAGCTCCACCCTCACTACCACACAGCCTGTCCCACTCTCAGATACCAGATCCTCCTCACTAACACACAGCCTCTCGCTCCCTCAGATACCAGCTCCTCCCTCACTTACACACAGCATGTCTCACTCAGATACCAGCTCCTCCCTCACTAACACACAGCCTCTCACACCCTCAGATACCAGCTCCTCCCTCACTAACACACAGCCGCTCGCCCCCTCAGTTGCCAGCTCCTCCCTGACTAGCACACAGCCTGTACCACTCTCAGAATCGAGCTCCTCCCTCAATAACACACAGCCTGTCCAACTCTCAGATACTAGCTCCTCCCACTCTAACACAGCCCGTCTATCTCAGACGCCAGAAACTCCCTCACTAACACCCAGTCTGTCCCACTCAGACACCAGCTCCTCCCTCACTAATCCAGTCTGTCCCACTCTCAGATTACAGCTCCTTTATCACTGACACGCAGCCTGTCCCACTCAGACACCAGCCTCTCTCTCACTGACACACAGCCTGTCCCACTCAGATACCAGCTCCTCCCTCACTAACACATAGCCTATCCCACTCTCAGATACCAGCTCCTCCCTCACTAACACACAGCCTATTCCACTCTCAGATACCAGCTCCTCCCTCAATAATACACAGCCTGTCCCACTCTCAGATACCAGCACCTCACTCACTAACACACAGCCTGTCCCCGTCTCAGATACCAGCTCCTCCCTCACTAACGCAAAGCCTGTCCAACTCTCAGATGCCAACTCCTCCCTAACTAACACACAGCCTGTCCAACTCTCAGATACTAACTCCTCCCACACTAACACAGCCCATCCCACTCAGACAACAGCTCCGCCCTCACTAACACAGAGAATGTCCCACTCAGATACCAGCCACTTCCTCACTAGTCCACAGCCTGTCCCACTCTCAGATATCAGGACCTCCCTCACTAACTCACAGCCTGTCCCACTCTCAGATACCAGCTCCTCCCTCACTAAAACACAGCCTGTACCACTGTCAGATACCAGCTCCTCCCTCACTAACACACAGCCCGTTCCACTCGTACACACCAGCTCCTCTCTAACTAACACACAGCATGTCCCACTCTCAGATATCAGCTCCTCCCTCACTAACACACCAGCCTGTCCCACACTCAGATAGCAGCTCCGCCCTCACTAACACAGAGCCTGCCTCAATCTCAGATACCAGCTCCTCCCTCAGTAACACACTGCCTGTTCCACTCTCAGATACCAGCTCCTCCCTCACAAACATACAGCCTGTCCCACTCTGACACCAGCTCCTCCCTCACTAACACACAGCCTGTCCCTATCTCAGACACCAGCTCCTCCCGCACTAGCACACAGGCTGTCCCACTCTCAGATACCACCTCCTCCATCACAAACACGCAGCCAGTCACACTGAGACACCAGCTCCTCCCTCACTAACACACAGCCTTTCCCCCTCAGTCAACAGCTACTCCCTCACTAACACCGAGCCAGTCCCACTCAGACACCAGCTTCTCCCTCACTAACACAGCCTGTCCCACTCTCAGCCACCAGCTCCTCCCTCACTAACACACCGCCTGTCCCGCACTCAGATACCAGCTCCTCCCTCACTAACACACAGGCTCTTGCACTCTCAGATACCAGCTCCTCCCTAAGTAAAACACAGCCTGTCGCACTCTTAGATACCAGCTCCTCCCTCACTAACACACAGCCTTTCCCAGAATCAGATACCAGCTCCTCCCTCACTAACACAGCTTGTCCCACTCTCAGACACGAGCTCCTCCCTCACTAACACAGCTTGTCCCACTCTCAGACACCAGCTGCTACCACACTAACACAGCTTGTCCCACTCTCATATACCAACCACTCCCTCACTAGCACACAAACTGCCTCCCTCAGCTAACAGCTACTCCCTCACTAACACACACCTTCTCCCACTCTCAGATACCAGCTCCTCCCTCACTAACACACAGCCTGTCCCACTCAGATACCAGCTCGTCCCTCACTAACACACAGCATGTCCCACTCTCAGATACCAGCTCCACCGACACTAACAAACAGGCTGTCCCACTCTCAGATACCAGCTGCTCCCTCTCCAACAAACAGCCTGCCCCAGTCAGATACCAGCTCCTCCCTCACTAACAAACAGTCTGTCCCACTCTCAGATACCAGCTCCTCCATCACTAACAATCAGCCCGTCCCACTCTCAGATACCAGCTCCTTCCTCACTTTAACGCAGACTGTCCCACTCTCAGACACCAGCCACTCCCTCACTAATCCAGTCTGTACCACTCACAGATTCCAGCTCCATTATCACTGACACACAGCCTTTCCCACTCTGATATACAAGCTCCTCCCTCAGAAACACACAGCCTGTCCCCCTCTCAGATACCAGCTCCTCCCTCACTTACAAACAGCCTGTACCACTCTCAGACGCCAGCTCCTCCCTCAATAAGACACAGCCTGTCCCACTCTCAGATACCAGCTCCTGCCTCACTAAAACACGGCCTGTCACAATCTCAGATACCAGCTCCTCCCTCACAAATACACAGCCTCTTGCACTCTCAGACACCAGCTCTTGCCTCAGTAAAACACAGCCTCTCGCACTCTTAGATACCAGCTCCTCCCTCACTAACACACAGCCTTTCCCACACTCAGACAGGAGCTCCTCCCTCAATAACACAGCTTGACCCACTGTCAGATACCAGCCACTCACTCACTAGCACACAGACTGTCTCCCTCAGATACCAGCTACTCCCTCACTAACACACAGCTTCTCCCACCCTCAGATACCAGCTCCTCCCTCACTAACACACAGCCTGTCCCACTGTCAGACACCAGCTCCTCTCTCACTAAAACACAGCCTGTCCCACTCAGATACAAGCTCCTCCATCACTAACCAACAGGCTGTCCCACTCTCAGATACCAGCTTCTCCCTCACTAACAAATAGACTGTCCCACTCTAAGATACCAGCTTCTCCCTCACTAACAAACAGCCTGTCCCACTCAGATACCAGCTCCTCCCTCACTAACAAACAGTCTGTCCCACTCTCAGAAACCAGCTCCTCCCTCACTAACAATCAGCCCGTCCCACTCAGATCCCAGTTCCTCCCTCACTTTCACACAGCCTGTCCCACTCTCAGATACCAGCTCCTCCCTCGCTAGCACACAGCCTGTACCACTCTCAGACACCAGCCACTCCCTCACTAATCCAGTCTGTCACAATCGCAGATTCCAGCTACTTTATCACTAACAAACAGCCATTCCCACTCTGATATACCAGCTCCTCCCTCACAAACACACAGCCTCTCCCACTCTTAGATACCAGCTCCTCCCTCACTAACACACAGCCTGTCCCACTCTCAGACACCAGCTCCTCCCTCACTAACACAGCCTGTGACAGTCTGATACCAGCTCCTACCTCAATAACACACAGCCTGTCCAACTCTCAGATTCCAGCACCTCCTTCACTAACACTCAGCCTGTCTCCCTCAGCTACCAGCTCCTCCCTCACTAACACACAGCCTCTCCCACCCTCAGATACCAGCTCCACGCTCACTAACACACAGACTGTTCCACTGTCAGACACCAGCTCCTCTCTCACTAACACACAGCCTGTCCCATTCTCAGATACCAGCTCCTCCCTCACTAACAAACAGTCTGTCCCACTCTCAGATACCAGCTCCTCCCTCATTTACAAATAAACTCCCTCTCTAACACACGGCCTGTCCCATTCTCCGATAACAGCTTCTCCCTCACTAACAAACATCCTGTCCCACTCTCAAATAACAGCTCCTCCCTTACTAACAAACAGCCTGTCCCACTCTCAGATACCAGCTCCTCCCTCATTTACACACAGTCTGTCCCACTCTCAGACACCAGCTCCTCCCTCACTTTCACACAGCCTGTCCCACTCTCAGACACCAGCCACTCCCTCACTAATCCAGTCTGTACCACTCACAGATTCCAGCTCCTTTATCACTAACACACAGCCTTTCCCACTCTGATATACCAGCTCCTCCCTCAGAAACACACAGCCTGTCCCCCTCTCAGATACCAGCTCCTCCCTCACTTACAAACAGCCTGTACCACTCTCAGACGCCAGCTCCTCCCTCAATAAGACACAGCCTGTCCCACTCTCAGATACCAGCTCCTCCCTCACTAAAACACGGCCTGTCACAATCTCAGATACCAGCTCCTCCCTCACTAATACACAGCCTCTCGCACTCTCAGACACCAGCTCTTGCCTCAGTAAAACACAGCCTCTCGCACTCTTAGATACCAGCTCCTCCCTCACTAACACACAGCCTTTCCCACACTCAGACAGGAGCTCCTCCCTCAATAACACAGCTTGACCCACTGTCAGATACCAGCCACTCACTCACTAGCACACAGACTGTCTCCCTCAGATACCAGCTACTCCCTCACTAACACACAGCTTCTCCCACCCTCAGATACCAGCTCCTCCCTCACTAACACACAGCCTGTCCCACTGTCAGACACCAGCTCCTCTCTCACTAACACACAGCCTGTCCCACTCAGATACAAGCTCGTCCCTCACTAACACACAGCATGTCCCACTCTTAGATACCAGCTCCTCCATCACTAACCAACAGGCTGTCCCACTCTCAGATACCAGCTTCTCCCTCACTAACAAATAGACTGTCCCACTCTAAGATACCAGCTTCTCCCTCACTAACAAACAGCCTTTCCCACTCAGATACCAGCTCCTCCCTCACTAACAAACAGTCTGTCCCACTCTCAGAAACCAGCTCCTCCCTCACTAACAATCAGCCCGTCCCACTCAGATCCCAGTTCCTCCCTCACTTTCACACAGCCTGTCCCACTCTCAGATACCAGCTCCTCCCTCGCTAGCACACAGCCTGTACCACTCTCAGACACCAGCCACTCCCTCACTAATCCAGTCTGTCACAATCGCAGATTCCAGCTACTTTATCACTAACAAACAGCCATTCCCACTCTGATATACCAGCTCCTCCCTCACAAACACACAGCCTCTCCCACTCTTATATACCAGCTCCTCCCTCACTAACACACAGCCTGTCCCACTCTCAGACACCAGCTCCTCCCTCACTAACACAGCCTGTGACAGTCTGATACCAGCTCCTACCTCAATAACACACAGCCTGTCCAACTCTCAGATTCCAGCACCTCCTTCACTAACACTCAGCCTGTCTCCCTCAGCTACCAGCTCCTCCCTCACTAACACACAGCCTCTCCTACCCTCAGATACCAGCTCCACGCTCACTAACACACAGACTGTTCCACTGTCAGACACCAGCTCCTCTCTCACTAACACACAGCCTGTCCCATTCTCAGATACCAGCTCCTCCCTCACTAACAAACAGTCTGTCCCACTCTCAGATACCAGCTCCTCCCTCATTTACAAATAAACTCCCTCTCTAACACACGGCCTGTCCCATTCTCCGATACCAGCTCCTCCTTCACTTACTAACATCCTGTCCCACTCTCAAATACCATCTCCTCCCTCACTAACAAACAGCCTGTCCCACTCTCAGATAACAGCTCCTCCCTCATTTACACACAGTCTGTCCCACTCTCAGACACCAGCTCCTCCCTCACTTTCACACAGCCTGTCCCACTCTCAGACACCAGCCACTCCCTCACTAATCCAGTCTGTACCACTCAAAGATTCCAGCTCCTTTATCACTAACACGCAGCCTTTCCCACTCTGATATACCAGCTCCTCCCTCAGAAACACACAGCCTCTACAACCCTCTGATACCAGCTCCTCCCTCACTAACACAGCCTGTGCCACTCTGATACCAGCTCCTACCTCAATAACACACAGTCTGTCCCACTCTCAGACACCAGCTCCTCCCTCACTAACAATTCCTCTTGCACACTCAGATACCAGTTCCTCCCTCACTGGCACACATCATGTCCCACTCTCAGAAACCAGCTCCTCCCTCACTAACACACAGCCTGCCCCAGTCTCTGACATCAGCTCCTCCCTCACTAACACACAGCCTGTGCCACTCAGCCAGCAGCTACTCCCTCACTAACACAGAGCCTGTCCCACTCTCAGACACCAGATCCTCTCTCACTAACACAGCCACTCGCACTCTCAGACACCAGCTCCTCCCTCACTAACACACAGCCTGTCCCACTCTCATTTACCAGCCCCTGCCTCATTAACAAAGCCTATCCTACTCTCAGACACCAGCTCCTCCCTCACTAACACACAGCCTCTCGCACTCTCAGACACCAGCTCCTCCCTCAGTAAAACACAGCCTCTCGCAATCATAGATACCATGTCCTCCCTCACTATCACATAGCTTGTCCCACTCTCAGACACCTGCTCCTCCCACACTAACACAGCGTGTTCCACTCTCATATACCAGCCACTCCCTCACTAGCACACAGACTGTCTCCCTCAGATACCAGCTGCTCCCTCACTAACACACACCTTCTCCCACTCACAGATACCAGCTCCTCCCTCACTAACACACAGCCTGTCCCACTGTCAGACACCAGCTCCTCTCTCACTAACACACTGCCTGTCCCACTCGGATTCCAGCTCGTCCCTCACTAACACACAGCATGTCCCACTCTCAGATACCAGCTGCTCCCTCACTAACAAACAGCCTGTCCCACTCAGATACCAGGTCCTTCCTCACTAACAAACAGTCTGTCCCAATCTCAGATACCAGCTCCTCCCTCACTAACAATCAGCCCGTCCCACTCTCAGATACCAGCTCCTCCCTCACTTTCACACAGCTTGTCCCACTCCTAGACACCAGCCACTCCCTCACTAATCCAGTCTGTACCACTCACAGATTCCAGCTCCTTTATCACTAACACACAGCCGTTCCCACTCTGATATACCAGCTCCTCCCTCAGAAACACACAGCCTCTCCCACCCTCAGATACCAGCTCCTCCCTCACTAACAGCCTGTGCCACTCTGATACCAGCTCCTACCTCAATAACACACAGCCTGTCCCACTCTCAGCTACCAGCTCCGCCCTCACTAACACACAGCCTCTCCCACCCTCAGGTACCAGCTCCACACTCACTAACACACAGCCTGTTCCACTGTCAGACACCAGCTCCTCTCTCACTAAAACACAGCCTGTCATATTCTCAGATACCAGCTCCTCCCTCACTAACAAACAGTCTGTCCCACTCTCAGATACCAGCTCCTCTCTCACTAACACACAGCCTGTCCCGCTCAGATACCAGCTCATCCGTCACTAAAACACAGCATGTCCCACTCTCAGATACCAGCTCCTCCATGACTAACCAACAGGCTGTCCCACTCTCAGATACCAGCTCCTCTCTCACTAACAAATAGCCTGTCCCACTCAGATACCAGCTCCTCCCTCACTAACACACAGCCTGTTCCACTCTCAGACACCAGCTCCTCTCTCACTAACACACAGCCTGTCCCACTCAGATACCAGATCTTCCCACACTAACACACAGCATGTCCCACTCTCAGATATCAGCACCTCCAACACTAATAAACAGGCTGTCCAACTCTCAGATACCAGCTTCTCCCTCACTACCAAACTGTCTGTCCCACTCTCAGATACCAGCTCCTCCCTCACTTACAAATAAACTCCCTCTCTAACACACGGCCTGTCCCATTCTCCGATACCAGCTCCTCCTTCACTAACAAACATCCTGTCCCACTCTCAAATAACAGCTCCTCCCTTACTAACAAACAGCCTGTCCCACTCTGAGATACCAGCTCCTCCCTCATTTACACACAGTCTGTCCCACTCTCAGACACCAGATCCTCCCTCACTTTCACACAGCCTGTCCCACTCTCAGACACCAGCTCCTCTCTCACTAACACACAGCCTGTCCAACTCAGATACCAGATCTTCCCACACTAACACACAGCATGTCCCACTCTCAGATATCAGCACCTCCATCACTAATAAACAGGCTGTCCAACTCTCAGATACCAGCTTCTCCCTCACTACCAAACAGTCTGTCCCACTCTCAGATACCAGCTCCTCCCTCACTTACAAATAAACTCCCTCTCTAACACACAGCCTGTCCCATTCTCCGATACCAGCTCCTCCTTCACTAACAAACATCCTGTCCCACTCTCAAATAACAGCTCCTCCCTTACTAACAAACAGCCTGTCCCACTCTGAGATACCAGCTCCTCCCTCATTTACACACAGTCTGTCCCACTCTCAGACACCAGCTCCTCCCTCACTTTCACACAGCCTGTCCCACTCTCAGACACCAGCCACTCCCTCACTAATCCAGTCTGTACCACTCACAGATTCCAGCTCCTTTATCACTAACACACAGCCTTTCCCACTCTGATATACCAGCTCCTCCCTCAGAAACACACAGCCTCTCCCACCCTCAGATACCAGCTCCTCCCTCACTAACACAGCCTGTGCCACTCTGATACCAGCTCCTACCTCAATAACACACAGCCTGTCCCACTCTCAGATACCAGCTCCTCCCTCACTAACACACAGCCTGTCTCCCTCAGATACCAGCTCCTCCCTCACTAACACACAGCCTCTCCCACACTCAGATACCAGCTCCACGCTCAATAACACACAGCCTGTTCCACTGTCAGACACCAGCTCCTCTCTCACTAAAACACAGCCTGTCATATTCTCAGATACCAGCTCCTCCCTCACTAACAAACAGTCTGTTCCACTCTCAGATACCAGCTCCTCCCTCACTAACAAATAAACTCCCTCACTAACACACGGTCTGTCCCATTCTCAGATATCAGCTCCTCCTTCACTAACAAACAGCCTGTCCCACTCTCAATTACCAGCTCCTCCCTCACTAACAAACAGCCTGTCCCACTCTCAGATACCAGTTCCTCCCTCATTAGCATACAGCCTGTCCCACTCTCAATTACCAGATCCTCCGTCCTTTACACACAGCCTGTCCCACTCTCAGACGCCAGCTCCTCCCTCGCTAACACTTACTCTTGCACCCTCAGATACCAGCTTCTCCCTCACTAGCGCACAGCCTGTACCACACTCAGAAACCAGCTCCTCCCTCACTAACACACATCCTGCCCCACTCTCAGATACCAGCTCCTCCCTGACTAATGCACGGCCTGGCCCACTCTCAGACACCAGCTCCTCCTTCGCTAACACAGCTTGTACCACTCTCAGATACCAGCTCTGCCCTCACTAACATACAGACTGTCCCAATGTCAGAGACCAGCCACTCACTCACTGGTCCACAGCCTGTCCCACTCTCAGATACCAGCTCCTCCCCCACAAACACACAGTCTGTCCCAATCTCAGATATCAGCTCCTCCCTCACTAAAAAACAGCCTGCCGCAATCGCAGTTACCAGCTCCTCCCTCACTAACAAACAGCCTGTCACTCTCTCAGATACCAGCTCCTCCCTAACTAACAAACAGCCCGTCCCACTCTCAGATACCAGCTCCTCCCTCACTAACACACAGCCTCTTGCACCCTCAGATACCAGCTCCTCCCTCACTAATGCACAGCCTGTCCCACAGTCGGAAACATCTCCTCCATCACTAACACACAGCCTGTCCTACTCACAGACACAGCTCCTCCCTCACTAATACACAGCCTCTCGCACTCTCAGACACCAGCTCATGCCTCAGTAAAACACAGCCTCTCGCACTCTTAGATACCAGCTCCTCCCTCACTAACACACAGCCTTTCCCACACCCAGACAGGAGCTCCTCCCTCACTAACACAGCTTGTCCCACTGTCAGATACCAGCCACTCACTCACTAGCACACAGACTGTCTCCCTCAGATACCAGCTCCTCCCTCACTAACACACAGCTTCTCCCACCCTCAGATACCAGCTCCTCTCTCACTAACACACAGCATGTCCCACTCTCAGATACCAGCTCTTCCATGACTAACCAACAGGCTGTCCAACTCTCAGATACCAGCTTCTCCCTCACTAACAAACAGTCTGTCCCACTCTAAGATACCAGCTTCTATCTCACTAACAAACAGCCTGTCCCACTCAGATACCAGCTCCTCCCTCACTAACACAGAGCCTGTCCCACTCTCAGACACGAGCTCCTCCCTCACTAACACAGCTTGTCCCACTCTCAGACTCCAGCTCCTCCCTCACTAACACAGCTTGTCCCACTCTCAGATACAAGCCACTCCCTCACTAGCACACAGACTTTCTCCCTCAGATACCAGCTGCACCCTCACTAACACACAGCTTCTCCCACCCTCCGATACCAGCTCCTCCCTCACTAACACACAGCCTGTCCCACTCTCAGACACCAGCTCCTCTCTCACTAACACACAGCCTGTCCCACTCAGATACCAGATCTTACCACATTAACACACAGCATGTCCCACTCTCAGATATCAGCACCTCCATCACTAATAAACAGGCTGTCCAACTCTCAGATACCAGCTTCTCCCTCACTACCAAACAGCCTGGCCCAGTCTCAGATACCAGCTCCACCCTCACTAACACAGCCTGTGACACTCTGATACCAGCTCCTACCTCAATAACACACAGCCTGTCCCACTCTCAGATACCAGCTCCTCCCTCACTAACACACAGCCTGTCTCCCTCAGACACCAGCTCCTCCCTCACTAACACACAGCCTCTCCAACCCTCAGATACCAGCTGCACGCTCACTAACACACAGACTGTTCCAATGTCGGACACCAGCTCCTCTCTCACTAACAAACAGTCTGTCCCACTCTCAGATACCAGCTCCTCCCTCACTTACAATTAAACTGCCTCACTAACACACGGTCTGTCCCATTCTCCAATACCAGCTCCTCCTTCACTAACGAACATCCTGTCCCACTCTCAGATACCAGCTCCTCCCTCAGTAACAAACATCCTGTCCCACTCTCAGATACCAGCTCCTCCCTCACTAATGCACAGCCTTTCCCACAGTCAGAAACAGCTCCTCCCTCACTTACACACAGTCTGTACCACTCTCAGATACCTGCTCCTCCGTCAATAACACACAGCCTGTCCCACTCTCAGACGCCAGCTCCTCCCTAACTAACACACAGCATGTCCAACTCTCAGATACTAGCTCCTCCCTCACTAACACAGCCCGTCCCACTCAGACACCAGCCACTCATTCACTAACCAGTCTGTCCCACTCACAGATTCCAGCTCCTTTATCACTGACACACAGCCTGTCTTACTGAGACACCAGCCTCTTTCTCACTAACACACAGCCTGTCCCACTCAGACACAAGCTCCTCCCTCACTAACACATAGCCTGTCTCACTCTCAGATACTTGCTCCTCCCTCAATAACACAGCCTGTCCCACTCTCAGATACCCGCACCTCCCTCACTAACACGCAGCCTGTTCCACTCTCACACACCAGCTCCTCCCTCACTAACACAGCTGTCCCACTCTCAGATACCAGAACCTCCATTACTAACACACAGCCTGTCCCACTCAGACACCAGCTCCTCCCTCACTAACACAGCCTGTCCCACTCTCATATACCAGCTCCTCGCTCACTAACACACAGCCTGTCCCTCTCTCAGACACCAGCTCCTCCCTCACTAACAATGCCTGTCCCACTCTCAGACACCAGCCCCTCCCTCACTAACACACAGACTGTCCCACTCTCAGATACCAGCTCCTTGCTCACTAACACACAGCCTGTCCCACTCTAATTTACCAGCCCCTGCCTCACTAACACACAGCCTGTCCCACTCTCAGATACCAGCTCCTCCCTCACTAACACACAGCCTGTCCAACTCTCAGACACCAGCTCCACCCTCACTAACACAGCCTCTCGCACTCTCAGACACCAGCTTCTCCCTCACTAACACACAGCCTGTCCCACTCTCATTTACCAGCCCCTGCCTCACTAACACGCAGCCTGTCCCACTGTCAGATACCAGCTGCTCCCTCACTAACACACAGCCTGTCCTGCTCTCAGACACCAGCTCCTCCCTCACTAATACACAGCCTCTCGCACTCTCAGACACCAGCTCATGCCTCAGTAAAACACAGCCTCTCGCACTCTTAGATACCAGCACCTCCCTCACTAACACACAGCCTGTCCTACTCTCAGACACCAGCTCCTCCCTCACTAACACAGCCTCTCGCACTCTCAGACACCAGCTCCTCCCTCACTAACACACAGCCTGTCCCACTCTCATTTACCAGCCCCTGACTCACTAACACACAGCCTGTCCCACTCTCAGATACCAGCTCCTCCCTCACTAACACACAGCCTGTCCTACTCTCAGACACCAGCTCCTCCCTCACTAATACACAGACTCTCGCACTCTCAGACACCAGCTATTGCCTCAGTAAAACACAGCCTCTCGCACTCTTAGATAACAGCACCTCCCTCACTAACACACAGCCTTTCCCACACTCAGACACCAGCTCCTCCCTCACTAACAGACAGCCTGCCCCACTCTTAGATACCAGCTCCTCCCTGACTAACGCACCGCTTGGCCCACTCTCAGACACCAGCTCCTCCTTCACTAACACAGCTTGTACCACTCTCAGATACCAGCTCTGCCCTCACTAACACACAGACTGTCCCAATGTCAGAGACCAGCCACTCCCTCACTAGTCCACAGCCTGTCCCACTCTCAGATACCAGCTCCTCCACCACAAGCACACAGTCTGTCCCAATCTCAGATATCAGCTCCTCCCTCACTAACAAACAGCCTGTCCCAATCTCAGTTACCAGCTCCTCCCTCAATAAGACACAGCCTGTCCCACTCTCAGATACCAGCTCCTCCCTCACTAAAACACGGCCTGTCACAATCTCAGATACCAGCTCCTCCCTCACTAATACACAGCCTCTCGCACTCTCAGACACCAGCTCTTGCCTCAGTAAAACACAGCCTCTCGCACTCTTAGATACCAGCGCCTCCCTCACTAACACACAGCCTTTCCCACACTCAGACAGGAGCTCCTCCCTCAATAACACAGCTTGACCCACTGTCAGATACCAGCCACTCACTCACTAGCACACAGACTGTCTCCCTCAGATACCAGCTACTCCCTCACCAGCACACAGCTTCTCCCACCCTCAGATACCAGCTCCTCCCTCACTAACACACAGCCTGTCCCACTCTCAGACACCAGCTCCTCTCTCACTAACACACAGCCTGTCCCGCTCAGATACAAGCTCGTCCCTCACTAACACACAGCATGTCCCACTCTTAGATACCAGCACCTCCATCACTAACCAACAGGCTGTCCCACTCTCAGATACCAGCTTCTCCCTCACTAACAAATAGACTGTCCCACTCTAAGATACCAGCTTCTCCCTCACTAACAAACAGTCTGTCCCACTCTCAGAAACCAGCTCCTCCTTCACTAACAATCAGCCCGTCCCACTCAGATCCCAGTTCCTCCCTCACTTTCACACAGCCTGTCCCACTCTCAGATACCAGCTCCTCCCTCGCTAGCACACAGCCTGTACCACTCTCAGACACCAGCCACTCCCTCACTAATCCAGTCTGTCACAATCGCAGATTCCAGCTACTTTATCACTAACACACAGCCATTCCCACTCTGATATACCAGCTCCTCCTTCACAAACACACAGCCTCTCCCACTCTTAGATACCAGCTCCTCCCTCACTAACACACAGCCTGTCCCACTCTCAGACACCAGCTCCTCCCTCACTAACACAGCCTGTGACAGTCTGATACCAGCTCCTACCTCAATAACACACAGCCTGTCCAACTCTCAGATTCCAGCACCTCCCTCACTAACACTCAGCCTGTCTACCTCAGCTACCAGCTCCTCCCTCACTAACACACAGCCTCTCCCACCCTCAGATACCAGCTCCACGCTCACTAACACACAGACTGTTCCACTGTCAGACACCAGCTCCTCTCTCACTAACACACAGCCTGTCCCATTCTCAGATACCAGCTCCTCCCTCACTAACAAACAGTCTGTCCCACTCTCAGATACCAGCTCCTCCCTCACTTACAAATAAACTCCCTCTCTAACACACGGCCTGTCCCATTCTCCGATACCAGCTCCTCCTTCACTTACAAACATCCTGTCCCACTCTCAAATACCATCTCCTCCCTCACTAACAAACAGCCTGTCCCACTCTCAGATAACAGCTCCTCCCTCATTTACACACAGTCTGTCCCACTGTCAGACACCAGCTCCTCTCTCACTAACACACTGCCTGTCCCACTCGGATTCCAGCTCGTCCCTCACTAACACACAGCATGTCCCACTCTCAGATACCAGTTCCTCCCTCACTAACAAACAGGCTGTCCCACTCAGATACCAGTTCCTTCCTCACTAACAAACAGTCTGTCCCAATCTCAGATACCAGCTCCTCCCTCACTAACAATCAGCCCGTCCCACTCTCAGATACCAGCTCCTCCCTCACTTTCACACAGCTTGTCCCACTCCTAGACACCAGCCACTCCCTCACTAATCCAGTCTGTACCACTCACAGATTCCAGCTCCTTTATCACTAACACACAGCCGTTCCCACTCTGATATACCAGCTCCTCCCTCAGAAACACACAGCCTCTCCCACCCTCAGATACCAGCTCCTCCCTCACTAACAGCCTGTGCCACTCTGATAACAGCTCCTACCTCAATAACACACAGCCTGTCCCACTCTCAGCTACCAGCTCCGCCCTCACTAACACACAGCCTCTCCCACCCTCAGGTACCAGCTCCACACTCACTAACACACAGCCTGTTCCACTGTCAGACACCAGCTCCTCTCTCACTAAAACACAGCCTGTCATATTCTCAGATACCAGCTCCTCCCTCACTAACAAACAGTCTGTCCCACTCTCAGATACCAGCTCCTCCCTCACTAACAAATAAACTCCCTCACTAAGACACGGTCTGTCCCATTCTCACATATCAGCTCCTCCTTCACTAACAAACAGCCTGTCCCACTCTCAATTATCAGCTCCTCCCTCACTAACAAACAGCCTGTCCCACTCTCAAATACCAGTTCCTCCCTCAGTACATTACAGCCTGTCCCACTCTCAATTACCAGATCTTCCTTCCTTTACAAACAGCCTGTCCCACTTTCAGACAACAACTCCTCCCTCACTAACACTTACTCTTGCACCCTCAGATACCAGCTCCTTCCTCACTAGCGCACAGCCTGAACCACACTCAGACACCAGCTCCTCCTTCACAAACACAGCTTGTACCACTCTCAGATACCAGCTCTGCCCTCACTAACAGACTGTCCCAATGTCAGAGGCCAGCCACTCCCACACTAGTCCACTGTCTGTCCCAATCTCAGATACAAGCTCCTCCCTCACTAACAAACAGCCTGTCCCAATCTCAGATACCAGCTCCCACCTCACTAACAAACAGCCTGTCACTCTCTCAGATACCAGCTCCACCCTAACTAACAAACAGCCCGTCCCACTCTCAGATACCAGCTCCTCCCTCACTAACACACAGCCTCTTGCACAATCAGATACCAGCTCCTCCCTCACTAATGCACAGCCTGTCCCACAGTCGGAAACATCTCCTCCATCACTAACACATAGCCTGTCCCACTCTCAGATACCAGCTCCTCCCTCACTAAAACACAGCCTGTCACAATCTCAGAAACCAGCTCCTCCCTCACTAGCAAAGAGCCTGTCCCACTCTCAGATACCAGCCCCTCCCTCACTAACACACATAGTCCCTCACTAACACACAGCCTGTGCCATTCTCAGTTACCAGCTCCTACCTCAATAACAAATAGCCTGTCAAACTCTCAGATATTAGCTCTTCCCTCACTAACACACAGCCTGTCCCACTCAGACACAAGCTCCTCCCTCACTCACACAGCAAGTCCCACTCTCAGACACCAGCTCCTCCCTCTCTAACACACCAGCCTGTCCCACTCTCAGATACCAGCTCCTCCCTCACTAACACACAGCCTGTCCCACTCTCAGAAACCAGCTCCTCCCTCACTAACACACAGCATGTCCCACACTCAGATACCAGCTCCTCCATCACAAACACACAGCCTGTCCCAATCTCAGATATCAGCTCCTCCCTCACTAACACACAGCCTGTCCCACTCAGATACCAGCTCCTCCCTCACAAACACACAGCCTGTCCCACTCTCAGATATCAGCTCCTCCCTCACTAATACACAGCCTGTCCCACTCAGACACCAGCTCCTCCCTCACTAATAGACAGCCTGTCCCACTCAGACACCAGCTCCTCCCTCACTAAAACACAGCCTGTTCCACTCTCAGGTACTAGCTTTTTCCTCACTAACACATAGCCTGTGCGACTCTCAGACACCAGCTCCTCCCTCACCAACACAGACTCCCTCACTAACACACAGCCTGTCCCACTCTCAGATACCAGCCACTCCCTCAATAGCACACAGACTGTCTCCCTCAAATACCAGCTACTCCCTCACTAACACACAGCTTCTCCCACCCTCAGATACCAGCTCCTCCCTCACTAACACACAGCCTGTCCCACTCTCAGACACCAGCTCCTCTCTCACTAACACACAGCCTATCCCACTCAGATATCAGCTCGTCCCTCACTAACACACAGCATGTCCCACTGTCAGATACCAGCTCCTCCATTACTAATAAACAGGCTGTCCCTCTCTCAGATACCAGCTCCTCCCTCACTAACACACAGCCTCTCCCACACTCAGATACCAGCTCCTCCCTCACTAACACACAGCCTGTCCCACTCTCAGATACCAGCTCCTCCCTCACTAACACACAGCCTGTCCCACTCTCAGATACCAGCTCCTCCCTTACTAACACACAGCCTGTCCCACTACGATACCAGCTCCTCCCTCACAAAGCTACAGCCTGTACCACTCTCAGATACCAGCACATCCCTCACGAACACACAGCCTCTCGCACCCTCAGATACCAGCTCCTCCCTCACTAACACACAGCCTGTCCCACTCTGACATCAGCTCCGCCCTCACTAACACACAGCCTGTCCCACTCTCAGACGCCAGCTCCTCCCTCACTAGCACACAGCCTGTCCCACTCTCAGACACCAGCTCCTCCCTCACTAACACACAGCCTGTCTCACTCTGATACTAGCTCCTCCCTCACTAACACGCAGCCTGTCCCACACTCAGACACCAGCTCCTCCCTCGCTAACACAGCTGTCCCACGCTCAGATACCAGACCCTCCCTCACTAACACGCAGCCTGCCCCAGTCTCTGACACCAGCTCCTCCCTCATAAACACAGCCTGTCTCACTCAGACACCAGCTCATCCCTCACTAACAAACATCCGTCCCACTCTCAGATACCAGCTCTTCCCTCACTAACAAACAACCTGCCCCAATCTCAGATACCTGCTCCTCCCTCACTTATACACAGCCTGTTCCACTCTCAGACACCAGCTCCACCCTCACTAACACACCAGACCGTCCAACTCTCAGGTACCAGCTCCTCCCTCACTAACACAGCCTGTCCCACTCTCAGATACCAGCTCCTCCCTCAATAACACACAGCCTGAGGAATTCTCAGTTACCAGCTCCTCCCTCAATAACACACAGCCTTAACCACTCAGACACCAGCTCCTCCCTCACTAACACACAGCCTGTCACACTCAGACACCAGCTCCTCCCTCACTAACACACGGCCTGTCCCACTCAGACACCAGCTCCTCCCTCACTAACACACAGACTCCCTCACTAACACACAGCCAGTCCCACTCTCAGATACCAGCTCCTCCCTCACTAACACACAGCATGTCCCACTCTCAGATACCAGCTCCTCCATCACTAACACACTGCCTGTCACACTCAGATACCAGCCACTCTCTCACTAACTCACAGCCTGTCCCACTCTCAGATTCCAGCTCCTCCCTCACTATTTCACAGCCTTTCCCACGCTCTGATAACAGCTCCACCCCGACTAACACACTGCCTGTCTCACTCAGATATCAGCTCCTCCCTCACTAACACAGAGCCTCTCACACCTTCAGATACCTGCTCCTCCCTCATTAACAAACAGCCTGTCCCACTCTCAGATATCAGCTCCTCTCCCACTAACACACAGCCTGTCCCACCCTCAGATACGAGCTCCTACCTCACTAAAAGCCTATCCCATTCTCAGATACCAGCTCCTCCCTCGCTAACAAACAGCCTGTCCCACTCTCAGATACCAGCTCCTCCCTCACTAACACACAGCCTGTCCCACTCTCAGATACCAGCTCCTCCCTCACTAATACACAGCCTGTTCAACTATCAGATATTAGCTCCTCCCCCACAAACAAACAGCCTGCCCCACTCTCAGATACCAGCTCCTCCCTCACTAACACACAGCCTATCCCACTCTCAGATACCAGCTCCTCCCTTACTAACACACAGCCTGTCCAACTATCAGATACCAGCTCCTCTCTCACTAACACACAGCCTGTCCCACTCTCAGATACCAGCTCCTCCCTCACTAACACACAGCCTGTCCCACTCTCAGATACCAGCTCCTCCCTCACTAATACACATCCTGTCCAACTATCAGATATTAGCTCCACCCCCACAAACAAACAGCCTGCCCCACTCTCAGATACCCGCTCCTCCCACACTAACACACAGCCTATCCCACTCTCAGATACCAGCTCCTCCCTTACTAACACACAGCCTGTCCAACTATCAGATACCAGCTCCTCTCTCACTAACGCACAGCCTGTCCCACTCTCAGATACCAGCTCGCCGCACACTAACACACAGCCTGTCCAACTATCAAATACTAGCTCCTCCCTCACTAACACACAGCCTGCCTCACTCAGACACCAGCTCCTCCCTCACTAATCCAGTCTGTCGCACTCTCTGATTCCTGCTCCTTTATCACTAACACACAGCCTGTCTCACTCTGATATACCAACTCCTCCCTCACTAACACACAGCCTCTCCCACCCTCAGATACCAGCTCCTCCCACACTAACACACAGCCTGTCCCACTCTCAGATATCAGCTCCTCCCTCACTAACACATAGCCTGTCCCACTCTGAGACACCGGCACTTTTATCACTAACACAGCTTGTCCCACACTGAGACACCAGCTCCTCCCTCACTAACACAGAGCCTTTCCCACGCTCAAACACCAGCTCCCCCCTCACTAACACAGCCTGTCCAACTCTCTGATGCCAGCTCCTCCCTCACTAACACGCACCCTTTCCCACTCTCAGATACCAGCTTCTCCCTCACTAACACAAAGCCTGTCCCACTCTCAGATACCAGCTCCTCCCTCACTAACACACCAGACTGTCCCACTCTCAGATACCAGCTACTCCCTCACTAACACACAGCCTGGACCACTCTCAGATACCAGCTCTTCCCCCAATAACACAACCCTGTCCCACTCTCAAATACCAGCTCCTCCCACACTAACAAACTGCCGGTCCCAATCTCAGATATCAGCTCCTCCCTCACTAACACAAAGCCTGTCCAACTCTCAGATACCAGCTCTTCCCACACTAACACACAGTCTGTCCCACCCTCAGATACCAGCTCCATGCTCAATACACACAAGACTGTTCCACTTTCAGACACCAGCTCCTCCCTCACTAACACAATGCCTGTCCCACTCTCAGATACCAGCTCCTCCCTCACTAACACACAGCCTGTCCCACTTTCAGATACCAGCTACTCCCTCACTAACACAGAGCCTGGACCACTCTCTGATACCAGCTCCTCCCTCACTAACACCAAGCCTGTCACACTCTCAGATACCAGCTCCTCCCTCACTAACACACAGCCTGTCCCACTCACAGATACCAAGTCCTCCTTCACAAACACACAGCCAGTCACTCTCAGACACCAGCTCCTAACTCACTAACACACAGCCTGTTCCACTCAGTCACCAGCTCCTCCCTTACTAATACACAGCCTGTCCCACTCAGACACCAGCTCCTCCCTCACTAACACACAGACTCCCTCACTAACGCACATCCTTTTCCACTCTCAGGTACCAGCTCCTTCCTCCCCAACAGATAGCCGTTGCGACTCTCAGTCACCAGCTCCTCCCTCAGAAAGACAGACTCCCTCACTAACACACAGCCTGTCCCACTCTCAGATACCTGCACCTCCCTCACTAACACGCAGGCTGTCCCATTCTCAGACACCAGCTCCTCCCTCACTAACACAGCTGTCCCACTATCAGACACCTGCTCCTCCCTCACTAAGACACAGCCTGTCCCACTCTTAGATACCAGCTCCTCCCACACTAACACACAACCTGCCCCAATCTCAGATACCTTCTCCTCCCTCACCTATACACAACATGTCCCACTCTCATACACCAGCTCCTCCCTCACTAACACACAGCCTGTCCCACTCTCAGATACCAGCTCCTCCCACACTAACACACAACCTGCCCAATCTGAGATACCTGCTCCTCCCTCACTAACACGCAGCCTGTCACACTCTCAGACACCAGCTCCTCCCTCACTAACACACATCTGTCCAACTCTCAGATACCAGCTCCTCCCTCACTAACACACAGCCTGTCCCACACTCAGATACCAGCTCCTCCCTAACAAACACACAGCCTGTCCCACTCTCAGATATCAGCTCCTCCCTCACTAACACACAGCCCGTCCCACTCAGATACCAGTTCCTCCCTCACTAACACACAGCCTGTCCGACTCTCTGATACCAGCTCCTCCCTCACTAACACACAGCCTGTCCCACTATGATACCAGCTCCTCCCTCACTAAGCCACAGCCTGTCCCACTCTCAGATACCAGCACCTCCCTCACGAACACACAGCGTCTTGCACCCTCAGATACCAGCTCCTCCCTCACTAACACACAGCCTGTCCCACTCTGACATCAGCTCCACCCTCACTAACACACAGCCTGTCCCACTCTCAGACACCAGCTCCTCCCTCACTAGCACACAGCCTGTCTCACCCTCAGATACCAGCTCTTCCCTCACAAACACTCAGCCTGTCACACTTTCAGACACCAGCTCCTCCCTCACTAACACACAGCCTGTCTCACTCAGATATTAGCTCCTACCCCACAAACACACAGCCTGTCCCACTCTCAGATACCAGCACCTCCCTCACGAACACACAGCGTCTTGCACCCTCAGATACCAGCTCCTCCCTCACTAACACACCGCCTGTCCCACTCTGACATCAGCTCCACCCTCACTAACACACAGCCTGTCCCACTCTCAGACACCAGCTCCTCCCTCACTAGCACACAGCCTGTCTCACCCTCAGATACCAGCTCTTCCCTCACAAACACTCAGCCTGTCACACTTTCAGACACCAGCTCCTCCCTCACTAACACACAGCCTGTCTCACTCAGATATTAGCTCCTACCCCACAAACACACAGCCTGTCCCACTCTCAGATACCAGCTCCTCCCTCACTAACACACAGCCTATCCCACTCTCAGATACCAGCTCCTCCCTCACTAACACACAGCCTGTCCAACTATCAGATACCAGCTCCTCTCTCACTAACACACAGCCTGTCCCACTCTCAGATACCAGCTCCTCCCTCACTAACACACAGCCTGTCCCACTCTCAGATACCAGCTCCTGCCTCACTAATACACAGCCTGTCCAACTATCAGATATTAGCTCCTCCCCCACAAACAAACAGCCTGCCCCACTCTCAGATACCAGCTCCTCCCTCACTAACACACAGCCTATCCCACTCTCAGATACCAGCTCCTCCCTTACTAACACACAGCCTGTCCAACTATCAGATACCAGCTCCTCTCTCACTAACGCACAGCCTGTCCCACTCTCAGATACCAGCTCGCCGCTCACAAACACACAGCCTGTCCAACTATCAAATACTAGCTCCTCCCTCACTAACACACAGCCTGCCCCACTCAGACACCAGCTCCTCCCTCACTAACACAGCCTGTCCCACTCTCAGACACAGCCAATCCCTCACTAATCCAGTCTGTCGCACTCTCTGATTCCTGCTCCTTTATCACTAACACACAGCCTGTCTCACTCTGATATACCAACTCCTCCCTCACTAACACACAGCCTCTCCCACCCTCAGATACCAGTTCTTCCCTCACTAACACACAGCCTGTCCCACTCGCAGATATCAACTCCTCCCTCACTAACACATAGCCTGTCCCACTCTCAGACACCAGCTCCTTTATCACTAACACAGCTTGTCCCACACTGAGACACCAGCTCCTCCCTCACTAACACACAGCCTTTCCCACTCTCAGACACCAGCTCCCCCCTCACTAACACAGCCTGTCCCACTCTCTGATGCCAGCTCCTCCCTCACTAACACACACCCTGTCCCACTCTCAGATACCAGCTTCTCCCTCACTAACACAAAGCCTGTCCCACTCTAAGATACCAGCTCCTCCCTCACTAACAGACCGGACTGTCCCACTCTCAGATACCAGCTCTTCCCCCAATAACACAACCCTGTCCCACTCTCAAATACCAGCTCCTCCCTCACTAACAAACTGTGGTCCCAATCTCAGATATCAGCTCCTCCCTAACTAACACAAACCCTGTCCCACTCTCAGATACCAGCTCCTCCCTCACTAACACACAGTCTGTCCCACCCTCAGATACCAGCTCCATGCTCAATACACACAAAACTGTTCCACTTTCAGACACCAGCTCCTCCCTCACTAACACACACCCTGTCCCACTCTCAGATACCAGCTTCTCCCTCACTAACACAAAGCCTGTCCCACTCTCAGATACCAGCTCCTCCCTCACTAACACACAGCCTGTCCCACTCTCAGATACCAGCTACTCCCTCACTAACACAGAGCCTGGACCACTCTCTGATACCAGCTCCTCCCTCACTAACACAAAGCCTGTCACACTCTCAGATACCAGCTCCTCCCTCACTAACACACAGCCTGTCCCACTCACAGATACCAAGTCCTCCTTCACAAACACACAGCCAGGCACTCTCAGACACCAGTTCCTCCCTCACTAACACACAGCCTGTTCCACTCAGTCACCAGCTCCTCCCTTACTAATACACAGCCTGTCCCACTCAGACACCAGCTCCTCCCTCACTAACACACAGACTCCCTCACTAACGCACAGCCTTTTCCACTCTCAGGTACCAGCTCCTTCCTCCCCAACAGATAGCCGTTGCGACTCTCAGTCACCAGCTCCTCCCTCAGAAAGACAGACTCCCTCACTAACACACAGCCTGTCCCACTCTCAGATACCTGCACCTCCCTCACTTATACACAACATGTCCCATTCTCAGACACCAGCTCCTCCCTCACTAACACACAGCCTGTCCCACTCTCAGATACCAGCTCCTCCCACACTAACACACAACCTGCCCCAATCTGAGATACCTGCTCCTCCCTCACTAACACGCAGCCTGTCCCACTCTCAGACACCAGCTCCTCCCTCACTAACACACATCTGTCCAACTCTCAGATACCAGCTCCTCCCTCACTAACACACAGCCTGTCCCACACTCAGATACCAGCTCCTCCCTAACAAACACACAGCCTGTCCCACTCTCAGATATCAGCTCCTCCCTCACTAACACACAGCCCGTCCCACTCAGATACCAGTTCCTCCCTCACTAACACACAGCCTGACCCACTCTCTGATACCAGCTCCTCCCTCACTAACACACAGCCTGTCCCACTATGATACCAGCTCCTCCCTCACTAAGCCACAGCCTGTCCCACTCTCAGATACCAGCACCTCCCTCACGAACACACAGCCTCTTGCACCCTCAGATACCAGCTCCTCCCTCACTAACACACAGCCTGTCCCACTCTGACATCAGCTCCACCCTCACTAACACACAGCCTGTCCCACTCTCAGACACCAGCTCCTCCCTCACTAGCACACAGCCTGTCTCACCCTCAGATACCAGCTCCTCCCTCACAAACACTCAGCCTGTCACACTTTCAGACACCAGCTCCTCCCTCACTAACACACAGCCTGTCTCACTCAGATATTAGCTCCTACCCAACAAACACACAGCCTGTCCCACTCTCAGATACCAGCTCCTCCCTCACTAACACACAGCCTATCCCACTCTCAGATACCAGCTCCTCCCTCACTAACACACAGCCTGTCCAACTATCAGATACCAGCTCCTCTCTCACTAACACACAGCCTGTCCCACTCTCAGATAACTGCTCCTCCCTCACTAACACACAGCCTGTCCCACTCTCAGATACCAGCTCCTGCCTCACTAATACACAGCCTGTCCAACTATCAGATATTAGCTCCTCCCCCACAAACAAACAGCCTGCCCCACTCTCAGATACCAGCTCCTCCCTCACTAACACACAGCCTATCCCACTCTCAGATACCAGCTCCTCCCTTACTAACACACAGCCTGTCCAACTATCAGATACCAGCTCCTCTCTCACTAACGCACAGCCTGTCCCACTCTCAGATACCAGCTCGCCGCTCACAAACACACAGCCTGTCCAACTATCAAATACTAGCTCCTCCCTCACTAACACACAGCCTGCCCCACTCAGACACCAGCTCCTCCCTCACTAACACAGCCTGTCCCACTCTCATACACAGCCAATCCCTCACTAATCCAGTCTGTCGCACTCTCTGATTCCTGCTCCTTTATCACTAACACACAGCCTGTCTCACTCTGATATACCAGTTCCTCCCTCACTAACACACAGCCTGTCCCACTCGCAGATATCAACTCCTCCCTCACTAACACATAGCCTGTCCCACTCTCAGACACCAGTTCCTTTATCACTAACACAGCTTGTCCCACACTGAGACACCAGCTCCTCCCTCACTAACACACAGCCTTTCCCACTCTCAGACACCAGCTCCCCCCTCACTAACACAGCCTGTCCCACTCTCTGATGCCAGCTCCTCCCTCACTAACACACAGCCTATCCCACTCTCAGATACCAGCTCGCCGCTCACTAACACACAGGCTGTCCAACTATCAAATACTAGCTCCTCCCTCACTAACACACAGCCTGCCTCACTCAGACACCAGCTCCTCCCTCACTAATCCAGTCTGTCGCACTCTCTGATTCCTGCTCCTTTATCACTAACACACAGCCTGTCTCACTCTGATATACCAACTCCTCCCTCACTAACACACAGCCTCTCCCACCCTCAGATACCAGTTCCTCCCTCACTAACACACAGCCTGTCCCACTCGCAGATATCAACTCCTCCCTCACTAACACATAGCCTGTCCCACTCTCAGACACCAGCTTCTCCCTCACTAACACAAAGCCTGTCCAACTCTAAGATACCAGCTCCTCCCTCACTAACACACCAGACTGTCCCACTCTCAGATACCAGCTACTCCCTCACTAACACACAGCCTGGACCACTCTCAGATACCAGCTCTTCCCCCAATAACACAACCCTGTCCCACTCTCAAATACCAGCTCCTCCCTCACTAACAAACTGCCGGTCCCAATCTCAGATATCAGCTCCTCCCTAACTAACACAAACCCTGTCCCACTCTCAGATACCAGCTCCTCCCTCACTAACACACAGTCTGTCCCACCCTCAGATACCAGATCCATGCTCAATACACACAAGACTGTTCCACTTTCAGACACCAGCTCCTCCCTCACTAACACACACCCTGTCCCACTCTCAGATACAAGCTTCTCCCTCACTAACACAAAGCCTGTCCCACTCTCAGATACCAGCTCCGCCCTCACTAACACACAGCCTGTCCCACTCTCAGATACCAGCTACTCCCTCACTAACACAGAGCCTGGACCACTCTCTGATACCAGCTCCTCCCTCACTAACACAAAGCCTGTCACACTCTCAGATACCAGCTCCTCCCTCACTAACACACAGCCTGTCCCACTCACAGATACCAAGTCCTCCCTCACAAACACACAGCCAGTCACTCTCAGACACCAGTTCCTCCCTCACTAACACACAGCCTGTTCCACTCAGTCACCAGCTCCTCCCTTACTAATACACAGCCTGTCCCACTCAGACACCAGCTCCTCCCTCACTAACACACAGACTCCCTCACTAACGCACAGCCTTTTCCACTCTCAGGTACCAGCTCCTTCCTCCCCAACAGATAGCCGGTGCGACTCTCAGTCAACAGCTCCTCCCTCAGAAACACCGACTCCCTCACTAACACACAGCCTGTCCCACTCTCAGATACCTGCACCTCCCTGACTAACATGCAGGCTGTCCCATTCTCAGACACCAGCTCCTCCCTCACTAACACAGCTGTCCCACTCTCAGACACCTGCTCCTCCCTCACTAAGACACAGCCTGTCCCACTCTTAGATACCAGCTCCTCCCACACTAACACACAACCTGCCCCAATCTCAGATACCTTCTCCTCCCTCACTTATACACAGCATGTCCCACTCTCAGACACCAGCTTCTCCCTCACTAACACACAGCCTGTCCCACTCTCAGATACCAGCTCCTCCGTCACTAACACACAACTTGCCCCAATCTGAGATACCTGCTCCTCCCTCACTTACACACAGCCTGTCCCACTCTCAGATACCAGCTCCTCCCTCACTAACACACCAGCCTGACCCACTCTCAGATACCAGCACCTCCCTCACTAACACGCAGCCTTTCCCACTCTCAGACACCAGCTCCTCCCTCACTAACAAACATCTGTCCAACTCTCAGATACCAGCTCCTCCCTCACTAACACACAGCCTGTCCCACACTCAGATACCAGCTCCTCCCTAACAAACACACAGCCTGTCCCACTCTCAGATATCAGCTCCTCCCTCACTAACACACAGCCCGTCCCACTCAGATACCAGTTCCTCCCTCACTAACACACAGCCTGTCCCACTCTCTGATACCAGCTCCTCCCTCACTAACACACAGCCTGTCCCACTATGATACCAGCTCCTCCCTCACTAAGCCACAGCCTGTCCCACTCTCAGATACCAGCACCTCCCTCATGAACACACAGCCTCTTGCACCCTCAGATACCAGCTCCTCCCTCACTAACACACAGCCTGTCCCACTCTGACACCATCTCTGCCCTCACTAACATACTGCCCGTCCCACTCTCAGATACCAGCTTCTCCCTCACGAACACACAGCCTGTCCGACTCTGACACCATCTCCGCCCTCACTAACACACAGCCTGTCCCACTCTCAGATACCAGCTCCTCCCTGACAAACACACAGCCAGTTACTCTCAGACAACAGCTCCTCCCTCACTAACACACAGCCTGATCCACTCAGTCACCAGCTCCTCCCTCACTAATACACAGCCTGTCCCACTCAGACACCAGATCCACCCTCACTAACACACAGACTCCCTCACTAACACACAGCCTGTTCCACTCTCAGGTACCTGCTCCTTCCTCACTAACACATAGCCTGTGCGACTCTCAGTCACCAGCTCCTCCCTCAGAAACACAGACACCCTCACTAACACACAGCCTGTCCCACTCTCAGATACCAGCTCCTCCCTCAATAACACGCAGCCTGTCCCATTCTCAGACGCCAGCTCCTCCCTCACTAACACAGCTGTCCCACTCTCAGATACCAGCTCCTCCATTACTAACACACAGCCTGTCCGACTCAGAAACCAGCTCCTCCCTTACTAACACACAACCTGCTCCAATCTCAGAAACCTTCTCATCCCTCACTTATACACAGCCTGTCCCATTCTCAGATACCAGCTCCTCCCTCACTAACACAGCTGTCCCACTCTCAGATACCAGCTCCTCCCTCACTAACACACACCCTGTCCCACTCTCAGATACCAGCTCCTCCCACACTAACACACAGCCTATCCCACTCTCAGATTCCAGCTCCTCCCTTACTAACACACAGCCTGTCCAACTATCAGATACCAGCTCCTCTCTCACTAACGCACAGCCTGTCCCACTCTCAGATACCAGCTCGCCGCACACTAACACACAGCCTGCCCCACTCTCTGACACCAGCTCCTCCCTCATTAACACAGCCTGTCTCACTCAGACACCAGCTCCTCCCTCACTAACACACATCTGTCCCACTCTCAGATACCAGCTCTTCCCTCACTAACACACAACCTGCCCCAATCTCAGATACCTGCTCCTTCCTCACTAACACATAGCCTGTGCGACTCTCAGTCACCAGCTCCTCCCTCAGAAACACAGACTCCCTCACTAACACACAGCCTGTCCCACTCTCAGATACCTGCACCTCGCTCAAAAACACGCAGCCTGTCCCATTCTCAGACACCAGCTCCTCCCTCACTAACACAGCTGTCCCACTCTCAGATACCCGCTCCTCCATTACTAACACACTGCCTGTCCCACTCAGAACCCAGCTCCTCCCTCACTAACACACAACCTGCCCCAATCTCAGATACCTTCTCCTCCCTCACTTATACACAGCCTGCCCCACTCTCAGAAACCAGCTCCTCCCCCACTAACACACAGCCTGTCTCACTCTCAGATACCAGCTCCTTCCTCACTAACACACAACCTGCCCCAATCTCAGATACCTGCTCCTCCCTCACTTATACACAGCCTGTCCCACTCTCAGACACCAGCTCCTCCCTCACTAACACGCAGCCTGTCCCACTCACAGACACCAGCTCCTCCCTCACTATCACATATCTGTCCCATCTCGGATACCAGCTCCTCCCTCACTAACACAGAACCAGCCCCAATCTCAGATACCTGCTCCTCCCTCACTTACACACAGCCTGTCCCACTCTGAGACACCGGCTCCTCCCTCACGAACACACAGCCTGTCCCACTCCCCGATACCTGCACCTCCCTCACTAACACGCAGCCTGTCCCAACACTCAGACACCAGCTCCTCCCTCGCTAACACAGCTGTCCCACTCTCAGATACCAGCTCCTCCCTCACTAACACTCAGCCTGCCCCAGTCTCTGACACCAGCTCCTCCCTCGTAAACACAGCCTGTCTCACTCAGACACCAGGTTCTCCCTCACTAACACACATCTGTCCCACTCTCAGATACCAGCTCTTCCCTCACTAACACACAACCTGCCCCAATCTCAGATACCTGCTCCGCCCTCACTTATACACAGCCTGTTCCACTCTCAGACACCAGCTCCACCCTCACTAACACACCAGACTGTCCCACTGTCAGGCACCAGCTACTCCCTCACTAACACAGCCTGTCCCACTCTCAGATACCAGCTCCTCCCTCAATAACACACAGCCTGAGGAACTCTCAGTTACCAGCTCCTCCCTCACTAACACACACCCTGTCCCACTCTCAGATACCAGCTTCTCCCTCACTAACACAATGCCTGTCCCACTCTCAGATACCAGCTCCTCCCTCACTAACACACAGCCTGATCCACTCTCAGATACCAGCTATTCCCTCACTAACACACAGCCTGGACCACTTTCAGATACCAGCTCCTCCCTCACTAACACAAAGCCTGTCCCACTCTGAGATACCAGCTCCTCCCTCACTAACAAACAGCCGGTCCCAATCTCAGATATCAGCTCCTCCATCACTAACACACAGCCTGCCCCAATTTCGGATACCAGCTCCTCACTCGCTAACACACAGCCTGTCCGACTCTGACACCAGCTCCGCCCTCACTAACACACAGCCTGTCCCACTCACAGATACCAAGTCCTCCTTCACAAACACACAGCCAGTCACTCTCAGACACCAGCTCCTCCCTCACTAACACACAGCCTGTTCCACTCAGTCACCAGCTCCTCCCTTACTAATACACAGCCTGTCCCACTCAGACACCAGCTCCTCCCTCACTAACACACAGACTCCCTCACTAACGCACAGCCTGTTCCACTCTCAGGTACCAGCTCCATCCTCCCCAACACATAGCCGGTGCGAATCTCAGTCACCAGCTCCTCCCTCAGAAACACAGACTCCCTCACTAACACACTGCCTGTCCCACTCTCAGATACCTGCACCTCCCTCACTAACACGCAGCCTTTCCCATTCTCAGACACCAGCTCCTCCCTCACTAACACAGCTGTCCCACTCTCAGACAGCTGCTCCTCCCTCACTAAGACACAGCCTGACCCACTCTGAGATACCAGCTCCTCCCACACTAACACACAACCTGCCCCAATCTCAGATACCTTCTCCTCCCTCACTTATACACAGCTTGTCCCACTCTCAGTCACCAGCTCCTCCCTCACTAATACACAGCCTGTCCCATTCAGACACCAGCTCCTCCCTCACTAACACACAGACTCCCTCACTAACACACAGCCTGTTCCACTCTCAGGTACCTGCTCCTTCCTCACTAACACATAGCCTGTGCGACTCTCAGTCACCAGCTCCTCCCTCAGAAACACAGACTCCGTCACTAACACACAGCCTGTCCCACTCTCAGATACCTGCACCTCCCTCAATAACACGCAGCCTGTCCCATTCTCAGACGCCAGCTCCTCCCTCACTAACACAGCTGTCCCACTCTCAGATACCAGCTCCTCCAATACTAACACACAGCCTGTCCCACTCAGACACCATCTCCTCCCTCACTAACACACAGCATGTCCCACTCTCAGATACCAGCTCCTCCCTCACTATCACACAACCTGCCCCAATCTCAGATACCTTCTCATCCCTCACTTATACACAGCCTGTCCCACTCTCAGACATCAGCTCCTCCCTCACTAACACAAAGCCTGTCTCACTCTCAGATACCAGCTCCTCCCTCACTAACACACAACCTGCTCCAATCTCAGATTCCTGCTCCTCCGTCACTTATACACAGCCTGTCCCACTCTCAGACACCAGCTCCTCCCTCACTAACACGCAGCCTGTGCTACTCACAGACACCAGCTCCTCCCTCACTAACACACATTTGTCCCACTCTCAGATATCAGCTCCTCCCTCACTAACACAGAACCAGCTCCAATCTCAGATACCTGCTCCTCCCTCACTTATACACAGCCTGTCCCACTCTCAGACATCAGCTCCTCCCTCACTAACACACAGCCTGTCTCACTCTCAGATACCAGCTCCTCCCTCACTAACACACAACCTGCCCCAATCTCAGATACCTGCTCCTCCCTCACTTATACACAGCCTGTCCCACTCTCAGACACCAGCTCCTCCCTCACTAACACGCAGCCTGTCCTACTCACAGACACCAGCTCCTCCCTCACTAACACACATCTGTCCCACTCTCAGATATCAGCTCCTCCCTCACTAACACAGAACCAGCCCCAATCTCAGATTCCTGCTCCTCCCTCACTTATACACAGCCTGTCCCACTCTCAGACACCAGCTCCTCCCTCACGAACACACAGCCTGTCCCACTCCCCGATACCTGCACCTCCCTCTCTAACACGCAGCCTGTCCCACACTCAGACACCAGCTCCTCCCTCACTAACACAGCTGTCCCACTCTCAGATACCAGCTCCTCCCTCACTAACACGCAGCCTGCCCCAGTCTCTGACACCAGCTCCTCCCTCATAAACACAGCCTGTCTCACACAGACACCAGCTCCTCCCTCACTAACACACATCTGTCCCACTCTCAGATACCAGCTCTTCCCTCACTAACACACAACCTGCCCCAATCTCAGATACCTGCTCCTTCCTCACTAACACATAGCCTGCGCGACTCTCAGTCACCAGCTCCTCGCTCAGAAACACAGACTCCCTCACTAACACACAGCCTGTCCCACTCTCAGATACCTGCACCTCCCTCAAAAACACGCAGCCTGTCCCATTCTCAGACGCCAGCTCCTCCCTCACTAACACAGCTGTCCCACTCTCAGATACCAGCTCCTCCATTACTGACACACAGCCTGTCCCACTCAGACACCAGCTACTCCCTCACTAACACACAGCATGTCCCACTCATAGATACAAGCTCCTCCCTCACTAACACACAACCTGCCCCAATCTCAGATACCTTCTCCTCCCTCACTTATACACAGCCTGCCCCACTCTCAGACACCAGCTCCACCCTCACTAACACACCAGACTGTCCCATTGTCAGGCACCAGCTACTCTCTCACTAACACAGACTGTCCCACTCTCAGATACCAGCTCCTCCCTCAATAACACAAAGCCTGAGGAACTCTCAGTTACCAGCTCCTCCCTCACTAACACACACCCTGTCCCACTCTCAGATACCAGCTTCTCCATCACTAACACAATGCCTGTCCCACTCTCAGATACCAGCTCCTCCCTCACTAACACACAGCCTGTCCCACTCTCAGATACCAGCTATTCACTCACAAACACACAGCCTGGACCACTTTCAGATACCAGCTCCTCCTTCACTAACACAATGCCTGTCCCACTCTGAGATACCAGCTCCTCCCTCACTAACAAACAGCCGGTCCCAATCTCAGATATCAGCTCCTCCCTCACTAACACACAGCCTGCCCCAATTTCGGATACCAGCTCCTCCCTCACTAACACACAGCCTGTCCGACTCTGACACCAGCTCCGCCCTCACTAACACACAGCCTGTCCCACTCACAGATACCATGTCCTCCCTCACAAACACACAGCCAGTCACTCTCAGACAACAGCTCCTCCCTCACTAACACACAGCCTGTTCCACTCAGTCACCAGCTCCTCCCTTACTAATACACAGCCTGTCCCACTCAGACACCAGCTCCTCCCTCACTAACACACAGACTCCCTCACTAACGCACAGCCTGTTCCACTCTCAGGTACCCGCTCCATCCTCCCCAACACATAGCCGGTGCGAATCTCAGTCACCAGCTCCTCCCTCAGAAACACAGACTCCCTCACTAACACACTGCCTGTCCCACTCTCAGATACCTGCACCTCCCTCACTAACACGCAGCCTTTCCCATTCTCAGACACCAGCTCCTCCCTCACTAACACAGCTGTCCCACTCTCAGATACCAGCTCCTCCAATACTAACACACAGCCTGTCCCACTCAGACACCATCTCCTCCCTCACTAACACACAGCATGTCCCACTCTCAGATACCAGCTCCTCCCTCACTAACACACAACCTGCCCCAATCTCAGATACCTTCTCATCCCTCACTTATACACAGCCTGTCCCACTCTCAGACATCAGCTCCTCCCTCACTAACACACAGCCTGTCTCACTCTCAGATACCAGCTCCTCCCTCACTAACACACAACCTGCTCCAATCTCAGATACCTGCTCCTCCCTCACTTATACACAGCCTGTCCCACTCTCAGACACCAGCTCATCCCTCACTAACACGCAGCCTATCCTACTCACAGACACCAGCTTCTCCCTCACTAACACACATCTGTCCCACTCTCAGATATCAGCTCCTCCCTCACTAACACAGAAGCAGCCCCAATCTCAGAAACCTGCTCCTCCCTCACCTATACACAGCCTGTTCCACTCTCAGACACCGGCTCCTCCCTCACGAACACACAGCCTGTCCCACTCCCCGATACCTGCACCTCCCTCTCTAACACGCAGCCTGTCCCACACTCAGACACCAGCTCCTCCCTCACTAACACAGCTGTCCCACTCTCAGATACCAGCTCCTCCCTCACTAACACGCAGCCTTCCCCAGTCTCTGACACCAGCTCCTCCCTCATAAACACAGCCTGTCTCAATCAGACACCAGCTCCTCCCTCACTAACACACATCTGTCCCACTCTCAGATACCAGCTCTTCCCTCACTAACACACAACCTGCCCCAATCTCAGATACCTGCTCCTTCCTCACTAACACATAGCCTGTGCGACTCTCAGTCACCAGCTCCTCCCTCAGAAACACAGACTCCCTCACTAACACACAGCCTGTCCCACTCTCAGATACCTGCACCTCCGTCACTAACATGCAGCCTGTCCCATTCTCAGACGCCAGCTCCTCCCTCACTAACACAGCTGTCCCACTCTCAGATACCAGCTCCTCCATTACTAACACACAGCCTGTCCCACTCAGACACCAGCTACTCCCTCACTAACACACAGCATGTCCCACTCTTAGATACCAGCTCCTCCCTCACTAACACACAACCTGCCCCAATCTCAGATACATTTTCCTCCCTCACTTATACACAGCCTGTCCCACTCTCAGACACCAGCTCCTCCCTCACTAACACACAGCCTGTCTCACTCTCAGATACCAGCTCCACCCTCACTAACACACAACCTGCCGCAATCTCAGATACCTGCTCCTCCCTCACTTATACACAGCCTGTCCCACTCTCAGACAACAGCTCCTCCCTCACTAACACGCAGCCTGTCCCACTCACAGACACCAGCTCCTCCCTCACTAACACACATCTGTCCCACTCTCAGATACCAGCTCCTCCCTCACTAACACAGAACCAGCCCCAATCTCAGATACCTGCTCCTCCCTCACTTATACACAGCCTGTCCCACTCTCAGACACCGGCTTCTCCCTCACGAACACACAGCCTGTCCCACTCCCCGATACCTGCACCTCCCTCACTAACACGCAGCCTGTCCCAACACTCAGACACCAGCTCCTCCCTCGCTAACACAGCTGTCGCACTCTCAGATACCAGCTCCTCCCTCACTAACACGCAGCCTGCCCCAGTCTCTGACACCAGCTCCTCCCTCATAAACACAGCCTGTCTCATTCAGACATCAGCTCCTCCCACACTAACACACATCTGTCCCACACTCAGATACCAGCTCTTCCCTCACTAACACACAACCTGCCCCAATCTCAGATACCTGCTCCACCCTCACTAACACACCAGACTTTCCCACTGTCAGGCACCAGCTACTCTCTCACTAACACAGCCTGTCCCACTCTCAGATACCAGCTTCTCCCTCACTAACACAAAGCCTGTCCCACTCTCAGATACCAGCTCCTCCCTCACTAACACACAGCCTGTCCCACTCTCAGATACCAGCTATTCCCTCTCTAACACACAGCCTGGACCACTTTCAGATACCAGCTCCTCCCTCACTAACACAAAGCCTGTCCCACTCTGAGATACCAGCTCCTCCCTCACTAACAAACAGCCGGTCCCAATCTCAGATATCAGCTCCTCCCTCACTAACACACAGCCTTCCCCAATTTCGGACACCAGCTCCTCACTCGCTAACACACTGCCTGTCCCACTCTCAGATACCAGCTCCTCCCTCACTAACACACAGCCTGTCCGACTCTGACACCAGCTCCGCCCCCACTAACACACAGCCAGTCCCACTCACAGATACCAGGTCCTCCCTCACAAACACACAGCCAGTCACTCTCAGACACCAGCTCCTCCCTCACAAACACAGCCTGTCCCACTCTCAGACACCTGCTCCTCCCTCACTAAGACACAGCCTGTCCCACTCTTAGATACCAGCTCCTCCCACACTAACACACAACCTGCCCCAATCTCAGATACCTTCTCCTCCCTCACTTATACACAGCATGTCCCACTCTCAGACACCAGCTCCTCCCTCACTAACACACAGCCTGTCCCACTCTCAGATACCAGCTAATCCCTCACAAACACACAACCTGCCCCAATCTGAGATACCTGCTCCTCCCTCACTTATACACAGCCTGTCCCACTCTCAGACACCAGCTCCTCCCTCACTGACACACCAGCCTGTTCCACTCTCAGATACCAGCACCTCCCTCACTAACACGCAGCCTGTCCCACTCTCAGAAACCAGTTCCTCCCTCACTAACACACAACCCTTCCCACTCTCAGATACCAGCTACTCCCTCACTAACACACAACCTGCCTCAATCTGAGATACCTGCTCCTCCCTCACTTATACAAAGCCTGTCCCACACTCAGACACCAGCTCCTCCCTCACTAACACACCAGCCTGTCCCAATCTCAGATACCAGCTCCTCCCTCACTTATACAAAGCCTGTCCCACTCTCAGACACCAGCTCCTCCCTCACTAACACACCAGCCTGTCCCACTCTCAGATACCAGCTCCTCCCTCACTAACACACAGCCTGTCCCACACTCAGATACCAGCTCCACCCTAACAAAAACACAGCCTGTCCCACTCTCAGATATCAGCTCCTCCCTCACTAACACACAGCCCGTCCCACTCAGATACCAGTTCCTCCCTCACTATCACACAGCCTGTCCCACTCTCTGATACCAGCTCCTCCCTCACTAACACGCAGCCTGTCCCACTCACAGACACCAGCTCCTCCCTCACTAACACACATCTGTCCCATCTCAGATACCAGCTCCTCCCTCACTAACACATACCAGCCCCAATCTCAGATACCTGCTCCTCCCTCACTTATACACAGCCTGTCCCACTCTCAGACACCGGCTCCTCCCTCACGAACACACAGCCTGTCCCACTCCCTGATACCTGCACCTCCCTCACTAACACGCAGCCTGTCCCAACACTCAGACACCAGCTCCTCCCTCGCTAACACAGCTGTCCAACTCTCAGATACCAGCTCCTCCCTCACTAACACTCAGCCTGCCCCAGTCTCTGACACCAGCTCCTCCCTCGTAAACACAGCCTGTCTCACTCAGACACCAGGTTCTCCCTCACTAACACACATCTGTCCCACTCTCAGATACCAGCTCTTCCCTCACTAACACACAACCTGCCCCAATCTCAGATACCTGCTCCGCCCTCACTTATACACAGCCTGTTCCACTCTCAGACACCAGCTCCACACTCACTAACACACCAGACTGTCCCACTGTCAGGCACCAGCTACTCCCTCACTAACACAGCCTGTCCCACTCTCAGATACCAGCTCCTCCCTCAATAACACACAGCCTGAGGAACTCTCAGTTACCAGCTCCTCCCTCACTAACACACACCCTGTCCCACTCTCAGATACCAGCTTCTCCCTCACTAACACAATGCCTGTCCCACTCTCAGATACCAGCTCCTCCCTCACTAACACACAGCCTGTCCCACTCTCAGATACCAGCTATTCCCTCACTAACACACAGCCTGGACCACTTTCAGATACCAGCTCCTCCCTCACTAACACAAAGCCTGTCCCACTCTGAGATACCAGCTCCTCCCTCACTAACAAACAGCCGGTCCCAATCTCAGATATCAGCTCCTCCCTCACTAACACACAGCCTGCCCCAATTTCGGATACCAGCTCCTCACTCGGTAACACACTGCCTGTCCCACTCTCAGATACCAGCTCCTCCCTCACTAACACACAGCCTGTCCGACTCTGACACCAGCTCCGCCCTCACTAACACACAGCCTGTCCCACTCACAGATACCATGTCCTCCCTCACAAACACACAGCCAGTCACTCTCAGACACCAGCTCCTCCCTCAATAACACACAGCCTGTTCGACTCAGTCACCAGCTCCTCCCTTACTAATACACAGCCTGTCCCACTCAGACACCAGCTCCTCCCTCACTAACACACAGACTCCCTCACTAACGCACAGCCTGTTCCACTCTCAGGTACCAGCTCCATCCTCCCCAACACATAGCCGGTGCGAATCTCAGTCACCAGCTCCTCCCTCAGAAACACAGACTCCCTCACTAACACACTGCCTGTCCCACTCTCAGATACCTGCACCTCCCTCACTAAAACGCAGCCTTTCCCATTCTCAGACACCAGCTCCTCCCTCACTAACACAGCTGTCCCACTCTCAGACAGCTGCTCCTCCCTCACTAAGACACAGCCTGTCCCACTCTTAGATACCAGCTCCTCCCACACTAACACACAACCTGCCCCAATCTCAGATACCTTCTCCTCCCTCACTTATACACAGCATGTCCCACTCTCAGTCACCAGCTCCTCCCTCACTAATACACAGCCTGTCCCATTCAGACACCTGCTCCTCCCTCACTAACCCACAGGCTCCCTCACTAACACACAGTCTGTTCCACTCTCAGGTACCTGCTCCTTCCTCACTAACACATAGCCTGTGCGACTCTCAGTCACCAGCTCCTCCCTCAGAAACACAGACACCCTCACTAACACACAGCCTGTCCCACTCTCAGATACCTGCACCTCCCTCAATAACACGCAGCCTGTCCCATTCTCAGACGCCAGCTCCTCCCTCACTAACACAGCTGTCCCACTCTCAGATACCAGCTCCTCCAATACTAACACACAGCCTGTCCCACTCAGACACCAGCTACTCCCTCACTAACACACAGCATGTCCCACTCTCAGACATCAGCTCCTCCCTCACTAACACACAGCCTGTCTCACTCTCAGATACCAGCTCCTCCCTCACTAACACACAACATGCTCCAATCTCAGATACCTGCTCCTCCCTCACTTATACACAGCCTGTCCCACTGTCAGACACCAGCTCCTCCCTCACGAACACACAGCCTGTCCCACTTCCCGATACTTGCACCTCCCTCTCTAACACGCAGCCTGTCCCACACTCAGACAAAAGCTCCTCCCTCACTAACACAGCTGTCCCACTCTCAGATACCAGCTCCTCCCTCACTTACACGCAGCCTGCCCCACTCTCTGACACCAGCTCCTCCCTCATATACACAGCCTGTCTCGCTCAGACACCAGCTCCTCCCTCACTAACACACATCTGTCCCACTCTCAGATACCAGCTCTTCCCTCACTAACACACAACCTGCCCCAATCTCAGATACCTGCTCCTTCCTCACTAACACATAGCCTGTGCGACTCTGAGTCACCAGCTCCTCGCTCAGAAACACAGACTCCCTCGCTAACACACAGCCTGTCCCACTCTCAGATACCTGCACCTCCCTCAAAAACACGCAGCCTGTTCCATTCTCAGGCGTCAGCTCCACCCTCACTAACACAGCAGTCCCACTCTCAGATACCAGCTCCTCCATTACTAACACACAGCCTGTCCCACTCAGACACCAGCTACTCCCTCACTAACACACAGCATGTCCCACTCATAGATACCAGCTCCTCCCTCACTAACACACAACCTACCACAATCTCAGATACCTTCTCCTCCCTCACTGATACAAAGCCTGCCCCACTCTCAGACACCAGCTCCTCCCTCACTAACACGCAGCCTGTCCCACTCACAGACACCAGCTCCTCCCTCACTAACACACATCTGTCCCATCTCAGATACCAGCTCCTCCCTCACTAACACAGAAACATGCCCCAATCTCAGATACCTGCTCCTCCCTCACTTATACACAGCCTGTCCCACTCTCAGACACCGGCTCCTCCCTCACGAACACACAGCCTGTCCCAATCCCCGATACCTGCACCTCCCTCACTAACACGCAGCCTGTTCCAACACTCAGACACCAGCTCCTCCCTCGCTAACACAGCTGTCCCACTCTCAGATACCAGCTCCTCCCTCACTAACACGCAGCCTGCCCCTGTCTCTGACACCAGCTCCTCCCTCATAAACACAGCCTGTCTCACTCAGACACCAGCTCCTCCCTCACTAACACACATCTGTCCCACTCTCAGATACCAGCTCTTCCCTCACTAACACACAATCTGCCCCAATCTCAGATACCTGCTCCTCCCTCACTTATACACAGCCTGTCCGACTCTGACACCAGCTCCTCCCTCACTAACACACAGCCTGTCCCACTCACAGATACCATGTCCTCCCTCACAAACACACAGCCAGTCACTCTCAGACACCAGCTCCTCCCTCACTAACACACAGCCTGTTCCACTCAGTCACCAGCTCCTCCCTTACTAATACACATCCTGTCCCACTCAGACACCAGCTCCTCCCTCACTAACACACAGACTCCCTCACTAACGCACAGCCTGTTCCACTCTCAGGTACCAGCTCCATCCTCCCCAACACATAGCCGGTGCGAATCTCAGTCACCAGCTCCTCCCTCAGAAACACAGACTCCCTCACTAACACACTGCCTGTCCCACTCTCAGATACCTGCACCTCCCTCACTAACACGCAGCCTTTCCCATTCTCAGACACCAGCTCCTCCCTCACTAACACAGCTGTCCCACTCTCAGATATAAGCTCCTCCATTACTAACACACAGCCTGTCCCACTCAGACACCAGCTCCTCCCTCACAAACACAGCCTGTCCCACTCTCAGACACCTGCTCCTCTCTCATATAGACACAGCCTGTCCCACTCTTAGATACCAGCTCCTCCCACACTAACACACAACCTGCCCCAATCTCAGATACCTACTCCTCCCTCACTTATACACAGCATGTCCCACTCTCAGTCACCAGCTCCTCCCTCACTAATACACAGCCTGTCCCACTCAGACACCAGCTCCTCCATCACTAACACACAGACTCCCTCACTAACACACAGCCTGTTCCACTCTCAGGTACCTGCTCCTTCCTCACTAACACATAGCCTGTGCGACTCTCAGTCACCAGCTCCTCCCTCAGAAACACAGACTCCCTCACTAACACACAGCCTGTCCCACTCTCAGATACCTGCACCTCCCTCAATAACACGCAGCCTGTCCCATTCTCAGACGCCAGCTCCTCCCTCACTAACACAGCTGTCCCACTCTCAGATACCAGCTCCTCCAATACTAACACACAGCCTGTCGCACTCAGACACCATCTCCTCCCTCACTAACACACAGCATGTCCCACTCTCAGATACCAGCTCCTCCCTCACTAACACACAACCTGCCCCAATCTCAGATACCTTCTCATCCCTCACTTATACACAGCCTGTCCCACTCTCAGACATCAGCTCCTCCCTCACTAACACACAGCCTGTCTCACTCTCAGATACCAGCTCCTCCCTCACTAACACACAACCTGCCCCAATCTCAGATACCTGCTCGTCCCTCACTTATACACAGCCTGTCCCACTCTCAGACAACAGCTCCTCCCTCACTAACACGCAGCCTATCCTACTCACAGACACCAGCTCCTCCCTCACTAACACTCATCTGTCCCACTCTCAGATATCAGCTCCTCCCTCACTAACACAGAAGCAGCCCCAATCTCAGATACCTACTCCTCCCTCACTTATACACAGCCTGTTCCACTCTCAGACACCAGCTCCTCCCTCACGAACACACAGCCTGTCCCACTCCCCGATACCTGCACCTCCCTCTCTAACACGCAGCCTGTCCCACACTCAGACACCAGCTCCTCCCTCACTAACACAGCTGTCCCACTCTCAGATACCAGCTCCTCCCTCACTAACACGCAGCCTGCCTCAGTCTCTGACACCAGCTCCTCTCTCATAAACACAGCCTGTCTCACTCAGACACCAGCTCCTCCCTCACTTACACACATCTGTCCCACTCTCAGATACCAGCTCTTCCCTCACTAACACACAACCTGCCCCAATCTCAGATACCTGCTCCTTCCTCACTAACACATAGCCTGTGCGACTCTCAGTCACCAGCTCCTCCCTCAGAAACACAGACTCCCTCACTAACACACAGCCTGTCCCACTCTCAGATACCTGCACCTCCGTCACTAACACGCAGCCTGTCCCATTCTCAGACGACAGCTCCTCCCTCACTAACACAGCTGTCCCACTCTCAGATACCAGCTCCTCCATTACTAACACACAGCCTGTCCCACTCAGACACCAGCTACTCCCTCACTAACACACAGCATGTCCCACTCTTAGATACCAGCTCCTCCCTCACTAACACACAACCTGCCCCAATCTCAGATTCCTTTTCCTCCCTCACTTATACACAGCCTGTCCCACTCTCAGACACCAGCTCCTCCCTCACTAACACACAGCCTGTCTCACTCTCAGATACCAGCTCCTCCCTCACTAACACACAACCTGCCCCAATCTCAGATACCTGCTCCTCCCTCACTTATACACAGCCTGTCCCACTCTCAGACAACAGCTCCTCCCTCACTAACACGCAGCCTGTCCCACTCACTGACCCCAGCTCCTCCCTCACTAACACACATCTGTCCCACTCTCAGATACCAGCTCCTCCCTCACTAACACAGAACCAGCCCCAATCTCAGATACCTGCTCCTCCCTCACTTATACACAGCCTGTCCCACTCTCAGACACCGGCTCCTCCCTCACGAACACACAGCCTGTCCCACTCCCCGATACCTGCACCTCCCTCACTAACACGCAGCCTGTCACAACACTCAGACACCAGCTCCTCCCTCGCAAACACAGCTGTCCCACTCTCAGATACCAGCTCCTCCCTCACTAACACGCAGCCTGCCCCTGTCTCTGACACCAGCTCCTCCCTCATAAACACAGCCTGTCTCATTCAGACAACAGCTCCTCCCACACTAACACACATCTGTCCCACTCTCAGATACCAGCTCTTCCCTCACTAACACACAACCTGCCCCAATCTCAGATACCTGCTCCTCCCTCACTTATACACAGCCTGTTCCACTCCCAGACACCAGCTCCACCCTCACTAACACACCAGACTGTCCCACTGTCAGGCACCAGCTACTCTCTCACTAACACAGCCTGTCCCACTCTCAGATACCAGCTCCTCCCTCAATAACACACAGCCTGAGGAACTCTCAGTTACCAGCTCCTACCTCATTAACACACACCCTGTCCCACTCTCAGATACCAGCTTCTCCCTCACTAACACAATGCCTGTCCCACTCTCAGATACCAGCTCCTCCCTCACTAACACACAGCCTGTCCCACTCTCAGATACCAGCTATTCCCTCACTAACACACAGCCTGGACCACTTTCAGATACCAGCTCCTCCCTCACTAACACAAAGCCTGTCCCACTCTGAGATACCAGCTCCTCCCTCACTAACAAACAGCCGGTCCCAATCTCAGATATCAGCTCCTCCCTCACTAACACACAGCCTTCCCCAATTTCGGACACCAGCTCCTCACTCGCTAACACACTGCCTGTCCCACTCTCAGATACCAGCTCCTCCCTCACTAACACACAGCCTGTCCGACTCTGACACCAGCTCCGCCCCGACTAACACACAGCCAGTCCCACTCACAGATACCAGGTCCTCCCTCACAAACACACAGCCAGTCACTCTCAGACACCAGCTCCTCCCTCACTAACACATAGCCTGTTCCACTCAGTCACCAGCTCCTCCCTTACTAATACACAGCCTGTCCCACTCAGACACCTGCTCCTCCCTCACTAACACACAGACTCCCTCACTAACGCACAGTCTGTTCCACTCTCCGGTACCAGCTCCTTCCTCCCCAACACATAGCCGGTGCGACTCTCAGTCACCAGCTCCTCCCTCAGAAACACAGACTCCCTCACTAACACACTGCCTGTCCCACTCTCAGATACCTGCACCTCCCTCACTAACACGCAGCCTTTCCCATTCTCAGACACCAGCTCCTCCCTCACTAACACAGCTGTCCCACTCTCAGATATAAGCTCCTCCATTACTAACACACAGCCTGTCCCACTCAGACACCAGCTCCTCCCTCACAAACACAGCCTGTCCTACTCTCAGACACCTGCTCCTCCCTCACTAAGACACAGCCTGTCCCACTCTTAGATACCAGCTCCTCCCACACTAACACACAAACTGCCCCAATCTCAGATAGCTTCTCATCCCTCACTTATACACAGCCTGTCCCACTCTCAAATACCAGCTCCTCCATCACTAACACACATCTGTCCCACTCTCAGATACCAGCTCCTCCCTCACTAACACGCAGCCTGCCCCAGTTTCTGACACCAGCTCCTCCCTCATAAACACAGCCTGTCTCACTCAGACACCAGCTCCTCCCTCACTAACACACATCTGTCCCACTCTCAGATACCAGCTCTTCCCTCACTAACACACAACCTGCCCCAATCTCAGATACCTGCTCCTTCCTCACTAACACATAGCCTGTGCGACTCTCAGTCACCAGCTCCTCCCTCAGAAACACAGACTCCCTCACTAACACACAGCCTGTCCCACTCTCAGATACCTGCACCTCCCTCAAAAACACGCAGCCTGTCCCATTCTCAGACGCCAGCTCCTCCCTCACTAACACAGCTGTCCCACTCTCAGATACCCGCTCCTCCATTACTAACACACAGCCTGTCCCACTCAGAACCCAGCTCCTCCCTCACTAACACACAGCATGTCCCACTCTTAGATACCAGCTCCTCCCTCACTAACACACAACCTGCCCCAATCTCAGAAACCTTCTCCTTCCTCACTTATACACAGCCTGCCCCACTCTCAGAAACCAGCTCCTCCCTCACTAACACACAGCCTGTCTCACTCTCAGATACCAGCTCCTCCCTCACTAACACACAACCTGCCCCTGTCTCTGACACCAGCTCCTCCCTCATAAACACAGCCTGTCTCACTCAGACACCAGCTCCTCCCTCACTAACACACAGCCAGTCACTCTCAGACACCAGCTCCTCCCTCACTAACACACAGCCTGTTGCACTCAGTCACCAGCTCCTCCCTTACTAATACACAGCCTGTCCCACTCAGACACCAGCTCCTCCCTCACTAACACCCAGACATCCTCACTAACGCACAACCTGTTCCACTCTCAGGTACCAGCTCCATCCGCCCCAACACATAGCCTGTGCGACTCTCAGTCACCAGCTCCTCCCTCAGAAACACAGACTCCCTCACTAACACACTGCCTGTCCCACTCTCAGATACCTGCACCTCCCTCACTAACACGCAGCCTTTCCCATTCTCAGACACCAGCTCCTCCCTCACTAACACAGCTGTCCCACTTTCAGATATAAGCTCCTCCATTACTAACACACAGCCGGTCCCACTCAGACACCAGCTCCTCCCTCACAAACACAGCCTGTCCCACTCTCAGACACCTGCTCCTCTCTCATATAGACACAGCCTGTCCCACACTTAGATACCAGCTCCTCCCTCACTTATACACAGCATGTCCCACTCTCAGTCACCAGCTCCTCCCTCACTAATACACAGCCTGTCCCACTCAGACACCAGCTCCTCCCTCACTAACACACAGACTCCCTCACTAACACACAGCCTGTTCCACTCTCAGGTACCTGCTCTTCCTCACTAACACATAGCCTGTGCGACTCTCAGTCACCAGCTCCTCCCGCAGAATCAGAGACTCCCTCACTAACACACAGCCTGTCCCACTCTCAGATACCTGCGCCTCCCTCAATAACACGCAGCCTGTCCCATTCTCAGACGCCAGCACCTCCCTCACTAACACAGCATGTCCCACTCTCAGATACCAGCTCCTCCAATACTAACACACAGCCTGTCCCACTCAGACACCATCTCCTCCCTCACTAACACACAGCATGTCCACTCTCAGATACCAGCTCCTCCCTCACTAACACACAACCTGCCCCAATCTCAGATACCTTCTCATCCCTCACTTATACACAGCCTGTCCCACTCTCAGACATCAGCTCCTCCCTCACTAACACACAGCCTGTCTCACTCTCAGATACCAGCTCCTCCCTCACTAACACACAACCTGCCCCAATCTCAGATACCTGCTCCTCCCTCACTTATACACAGCCTGTCCCACTCTCAGACACCAGCTGCGCCCTCACTAACACGCAGCCAGTCCCACTCACAGAAACCAGCTACACCCTCACTAACACACATCTGTCCCACTCTCAGATACCAGCTCCTCCCTCACTAACACAGAACCAGCCCCAATCTCAGATACCTGCACCTCCCTCACTTATACAAAGCCTGTTCCACTCTCAGACACCAGCTCCTCCCTCTGGAACACACAGCCTGTCCCACTCCCCGATACCTGCACCTCCCTCACTAACACGCAGCCTGTCCCAACCCTCAGACACCAGCTCCTCCCTCACTAACACAGCTGTCCCACTCTCTGACACCAGCTCCTCCCTCATAAACACAGCCTGTCTCACTCAGATACCAGCTCTTCCCTCACTAACACACAACCTGCCCCAATCTCAGATACCTGCTCCTTCCTCACTAACACATAGCCTGTGCGACTCTCAGTCACCAGCTCCTCCCTCAGAAACACAGACTCCCTCACTAACACACAGCCTGTCCCACTCCCAGATACCTGCACCTCCGTCACTAACACGCAGCCTGTCCCATTCTCAGACGACAGCTCCTCCCTCACTAACACAGCTGTCCCACTCTCAGATACCAGCTCCTCCATTACTAACACACAGCCTGTCCCACTCAGACACCAGCTACTCCCTCACTAACACACAGCATGTCCCACACTTAGATACCAGCTCCTCCCTCACTAACACACAACCTGCCCCAATCTCAGATTCCTTTTCCTCCCTCACTTATACACAGCCTGTCCCACTCTCAGACACCAGCTCCTCCCTCACTAACACACAGCCTGTCTCACTCTCAGATACCAGCTCCTCCCTCACTAACACACAACCTGCCCCAATCTCAGATACCTGCTCCTCCCTCACTTATACACAGCCTGTCCCACTCTCAGACAACAGCTCCTCCCTCACTAACACGCAGCCTGTCCCACTCACTGACCCCAGCTCCTCCCTCACTAACACACATCTGTCCCACTCTCAGATACCAGCTCCTCCCTCACTAACACAGAACCAGCCCCAATCTCAGATACCTGCTCCTCCCTCACTTATACACAGCCTGTCCCACTCTCAGACACCGGCTCCTCCCTCACGAACACACAGCCTGTCCCACTCCCCGATACCTGCACCTCCCTCACTAACACGCAGCCTGTCACAACACTCAGACACCAGCTCCTCCCTCGCAAACACAGCTGTCCCACTCTCAGATACCAGCTCCTCCCTCACTAACACGCAGCCTGCCCCTGTCTCTGACACCAGCTCCTCCCTCATAAACACAGCCTGTCTCATTCAGACAACAGCTCCTCCCACACTAACACACATCTGTCCCACTCTCAGATACCAGCTCTTCCCTCACTAACACACAACCTGCCCCAATCTCAGATACCTGCTCCTCCCTCACTTATACACAGCCTGTTCCACTCCCAGACACCAGCTCCACCCTCACTAACACACCAGACTGTCCCACTGTCAGGCACCAGCTACTCTCTCACTAACACAGCCTGTCCCACTCTCAGATACCAGCTCCTCCCTCAATAACACACAGCCTGAGGAACTCTCAGTTACCAGCTCCTACCTCATTAACACACACCCTGTCCCACTCTCAGATACCAGCTCCTCCCTCACTAACACACAGCCTGTCCCATTCTCAGATACCAGCTATTCCCTCACTAACACACAGCCTGGACCACTTTCAGATACCAGCTCCTCCCTCACTAACACAAAGCCTGTCCCACTCTGAGATACCAGCTCCTCCCTCACTAACAAACAGCCGGTCCCAATCTCAGATATCAGCTCCTCCCTCACTAACACACAGCCTTCCCCAATTTCGGACACCAGCTCCTCACTCGCTAACACACTGCCTGTCCAACTCTCAGATACCAGCTCCTCCCTCACTAACACACAGCCTGTCCGACTCTGACACCAGCTCCGCCCCCACTAACACACAGCCAGTCCCACTCACAGATACCAGGTCCTCCCTCACAAACACACAGCCAGTCACTCTCAGACACCAGCTCCTCCCTCACTAACACATAGCCTGTTCCACTCAGTCACCAGCTCCTCCCTTACTAATACACAGCCTGTCCCACTCAGACACCTGCTCCGCCCTCACTAACACACAGACTCCCTCACTAACGCACAGTCTGTTCCACTCTCCGGTACCAGCTCCTTCCTCCCCAACACATAGCCGGTGCGACTCTCAGTCACCAGCTCCTCCCTCAGAAACACAGACTCCCTCACTAACACACTGCCTGTCCCACTCTCAGATACCTGCACCTCCCTCACTAACACGCAGCCTTTCCCATTCTCAGACACCAGCTCCTCCCTCACTAACACAGCTGTCCCACTCTCAGATATAAGCTCCTCCATTACTAACACACAGCCTGTCCCACTCAGACACCAGCTCCTCCCTCACAAACACAGCCTGTCCTACTCTCAGACACCTGCTCCTCCCTCACTAAGACACAGCCTGTCCCACTCTTAGATACCAGCTCCTCCCACACTAACACACAAACTGCCCCAATCTCAGATAGCTTCTCATCCCTCACTTATACACAGCCTGTCCCACTCTCAAATACCAGCTCCTCCGTCACTAACACACATCTGTCCCACTCTCAGATACCAGCTCCTCCCTCACTAACACGCAGCCTGCCCCAGTTTCTGACACCAGCTCCTCCCTCATAAACACAGCCTGTCTCACTCAGACACCAGCTCCTCCCTCACTAACACACATCTGTCCCACTCTCAGATACCAGCTCTTCCCTCACTAACACACAACCTGCCCCAATCTCAGATACCTGCTCCTTCCTCACTAACACATAGCCTGTGCGACTCTCAGTCACCAGCTCCTCCCTCAGAAACACAGACTCCCTCACTAACACACAGCCTGTCCCACTCTCAGATACCTGCACCTCCCTCAAAAACACGCAGCCTGTCCCATTCTCAGACGCCAGCTCCTCCCTCACTAACACAGCTGTCCCACTCTCAGATACCCGCTCCTCCATTACTAACACACAGCCTGTCCCACTCAGAACCCAGCTCCTCCCTCACTAACACACAGCATGTCCCACTCTTAGATACCAGCTCCTCCCTCACTAACACACAACCTGCCCCAATCTCAGAAACCTTCTCCTTCCTCACTTATACACAGCCTGCCCCACTCTCAGAAACCAGCTCCTCCCTCACTAACACACAGCCTGTCTCACTCTCAGATACCAGCTCCTCCCTCACTAACACACAACCTTCCCCTGTCTCTGACACCAGCTCCTCCCTCATAAACACAGCCTGTCTCACTCAGACACCAGCTCCTCCCTCACTAACACACAGCCAGTCACTCTCAGACACCAGCTCCTCCCTCACTAACACACAGCCTGTTGCACTCAGTCACCAGCTCCTCCCTTACTAATACACAGCCTGTCCCACTCAGACACCAGCTCCTCCCTCACTAACACCCAGACATCCTCACTAACGCACAACCTGTTCCACTCTCAGGTACCAGCTCCATCCGCCCCAACACATAGCCTGTGCGACTCTCAGTCACCAGCTCCTCCCTCAGAAACACAGACTCCCTCACTAACACACTGCCTGTCCCACTCTCAGATACCTGCACCTCCCTCACTAACACGCAGCCTTTCCCATTCTCAGACACCAGCTCCTCCCTCACTAACACAGCTGTCCCACTTTCAGATATAAGCTCCTCCATTACTAACACACAGCCGGTCCCACTCAGACACCAGCTCCTCCCTCACAAACACAGCCTGTCCCACTCTCAGACACCTGCTCCTCTCTCATATAGACACAGCCTGTCCCACTCTTAGATACCAGCTCCTCCCTCACTTATACACAGCCTGTCCCACTCTCAGTCACCAGCTCCTCCCTCACTAATACACAGCCTGTCCCACTCAGACACCAGCTCCTCCCTCACTAACACACAGACTCCCTCACTAACACACAGCCTGTTCCACTCTCAGGTACCTGCTCCTTCCTCACTAACACATAGCCTGTGCGACTCTCAGTCACCAGCTCCTCCCTCAGAAACAGAGACTCCCTCACTAACACACAGCCTGTCCCACTCTCAGATACCTGCACCTCCCTCAATAACACGCAGCCTGTCCCATTCTCAGACGCCAGCACCTCCCTCACTAACACAGCATGTCCCACTCTCAGATACCAGCTCCTCCAATACTAACACACAGCCTGTCCCACTCAGACACCATCTCCTCCCTCACTAACACACAGCATGTCCACTCTCAGATACCAGCTCCTCCCTCACTAACACACAACCTGCCCCAATCTCAGATACCTTCTCATCCCTCACTTATACACAGCCTGTCCCACTCTCAGACATCAGCTCCTCCCTCACTAACACACAGCCTGTCTCACTCTCAGATACCAGCTCCTCCCTCACTAACACACAACCTGCCCCAATCTCAGATACCTGCTCCTCCCTCACTTATACACAGCCTGTCCCACTCTCAGACACCAGCTCCGCCCTCACTAACACGCAGCCAGTCCCACACACAGAAACCAGCTACACCCTCACTAACACACATCTGTCCCACTCTCAGATACCAGCTCCTCCCTCACTAACACAGAACCAGCCCCAATCTCAGATACCTGCTCCTCCCTCACTTATACAAAGCCTGTTCCACTCTCAGACACCAGCTCCTCCCTCTGGAACACACAGCCTGTCCCACTCCCCGATACCTGCACCTCCCTCACTAACACGCAGCCTGTCCCAACCCTCAGACACCAGCTCCTCCCTCACTAACACAGCTGTCCCACTCTCTGACACCAGCTCCTCCCTCATATACACAGCCTGTCCCACTCTCAGACACCAGCCCCTCCCTCACTAACACGCAGCCTGTCCTACTCACAGACACCAGCTCCTCCCTCACTAACACACATCTGTCCCACTCTCAGATATCAGCTCCGCCCTCACTAACACAGAACCAGCCCCAATCTCAGATACCTGCTTCTCCCTCACTTATACACAGCCTGTCCCACTCTCAGACACCAGCTCCTCCCTCACTAACACAGCTGTCCCACTCTCAGATACCAGCTCCTCCCTCACTAACACGCAGCCTGCCCCAGTCTCTGACACCAGCTCCTCCCTCATAAACACAGCCTGTCTCACTCAGACACCAGCTCTTCCCTCACTAACACACATCTGTCCCACTCTCAGATACCAGCTCTTCCCTCACAAACACACAACCTGCCCCAATCTCAGATACCTGCTCCTTCCTCACTAACACATAGCCTGTGCAACTCTCAGTCACCAGCTCCTCGCTCAGAAACACAGACTCCCTCACTAACACACAGCCTGTCCCACTCTCAGGCGCCAGCTCCTCCCTCACTAACACAGCTGTCCCACTCTCAGATACCAGCTCCTCCATTACTAACACACAGCCTGTCCCACTCAGACGCCAGCTACTCCCTCACTAACACACAGCATGTCCCACTCATAGATACCAGCTCCTCCCTCACTAACACACAACCTGCCCCAATCTCAGATACCTTCTCCTCCCTCACTTATACACAGCCTGCCCCACTCTCAGACACCAGCTCATGCCTCGCTAACACACAGCCTGTCTCACTCTCAGATACCAGCTCCTCCCTCACTAACACACAACCTGCCCCAATCTCAGATACCTGCTCCTCCCTCACTTATACACAGCCTGTCCCACTCTCAGACGCCAGCTACTCCCTCACTAACACGCAGCCTGTCTCACTCAAAGACACCAGCTCCTCCCTCACTAACACTCATCTGTCCCATCTCAGATACCAGCTCCTCCCTCACTAACACAGAAACATGCCCCAATCTCAGATACCTGCTCCTCCCTCACTTATACACAGCCTGTCCCACTCTCAGACACCGGGTCCTCCCTCACGAACACAGAGCCTGTCCCACTCCCCGATACCTGCACCTCCCTCACTAACACGCAGCCTGTTCCAACACTCAGACACCAGCTCCTCCCTCGCTATCACAGCTGTCCCACTCTCAGATACCAGCTCCTCCCTCACTAACACGCAGCCTGCCCCTGTCTCTGACACCAGCTCCTCCCTCATATACAATGCCTGTCTCACTCAGACACCAGCTCCTCCCTCACGAACACACATCTCTCCCACTCTCAGATACCAGCTCTTCCCTCACTAACACACAACCTGCCCCAATCTCAGAAACCTGCTCCTCCCTCACTTATAAACAGCCTGTTCCACTCTCAGACACCAGCTCCACCCTCACTAACACACCAGAATGTCCCACTGTCAGGCACCAGCTACTCTCTCACTAACACAGCCTGTCCCACTCTCAGATACCAGCTCCTCCCTCAATAACACAAAGCCTGAGGAACTCTCAGTTACCAGCTCCTCCCTCACTAACACACACCCTGTCCCACTCTCAGATACCAGCTTCTCCCTCACTAACACATTGCCTGTCCCACTCTCAGATACCAGCTCCTCCCTCACTAACACACAGCCTGTCCCACTCTCAGATACCAGCTATTCCCTCACTAACACACAGCCTGGACCACTTTCAGATACCAGCTCCTCCCTCACTAACACAAAACCTGTCCCACTCTGAGATACCAGCTCCTCCCTCACTAACAAACAGCCGGTCCCAATCTCAGATATCAGCTCCTCCCTCACTAACACACAGCCTGCCCCAATTTTGGATACCAGCTCCTCACTCGCTAACACACTGCCTGTCCCACTTTTAGATACCAGCTCCTCCCTCACTAACGCACAGCCTGTCCGACTCTGACACCAGCTCCGCCCTCACTAACACACAGCCTGCCCCAATCTCGGATACCAGCTCCTCACTCGCTAACACACTGCCTGTCCCACTCTCAGATACCAGCTCCTCCCTCACTAACGAACAGCCTGTCCGACTCTGACACCAGCTCCGCCCTCACTAACACACAGCCTGTTCCACTAAGTCACCAGCTCCTCCCTCACTAACGCACAGCCTGTTCCACTCTCAGGTACCAGCTCCATCCTCCCCAACACATAGCCGGTGCGAATCTCAGTCACCAGCTCCTCCCTCAGAAACACAGACTCCCTCACTAACACACTGCCTGTCCCACTCTCAGATACCTGCACTTCCCTCACTAACACGCAGCCTTTCCCATTCTCAGACACCAGCTCCTCCCTCACTAACACACAGTCTGTCCGACTCTGACACCAGCTTCGCCCCCACTAACACACAGCCAGTCCCACTCACAGATACCAGGTCCTCCCTCATAAACACACAGCCAGTCACTCTCAGACACCAGCTCCTCCCTCACTAACACACAGCCTGTTCCACTCAGTCACCAGCTCCTCCCTTACTAATACACAGCCTGTCCCACTCAGACACCAACTCCTCCCTCACTAACGCACAGACTCCCTCACTAACGCACAGCCTGTTCCACTCTCAGGTACCAGCTCCTTCCTCCCCAACACATAGCCGGTGCGACTCTCAGTCACCAGCTCCTCCCTCAGAAACACAGACTCCCTCACTAACACACTGCCTGTCCCACTCTCAGATACCTGCACCTCCCTCACTAACACGCAGCCTTTCCCATTCTCAGACACCAGCTCCTCCCTCACTAACACAGCTGTCCCACTTTCAGATATAAGCTCCTCCATTACTAACACACAGCCTGTCCCACTCAGACACCAGCTCCTCCCTCACAAACACAGCCTGTCCCACTCTCAGACACCTGCTCCTCCCTCACTAAGACACAGCCTGTCCCACTCTTAGATACCAGCTCCTCCCACACTAACACACAACCTGCCCCAATCTCAGATACCTTCTCCTCCCTCACTTATACACAGCATGTCCCACCCTCAGACACCAGCTCCTCCCTCACTAACACACAGCCTGTCCCACTCTCAGATACCAGCTAATCCCTCACAAACACACAACCTGCCCCAATCTGAGATACCTGCTCCTCCCTCACTTATACACAGCCTGTCCCACTCTCAGTCACCAGCTCCTCCCTCACTGACACACCAGCCTGTTCCACTCTCAGATACCAGCACCTCCCTCACTAACACGCAGCCTGTCCCACTCTCAGACACCAGTTCCTCCCTCACTAACACACAGCCCTTCCCACTCTCAGATACCAGCTACTCCCTCACTAACACACAACCTGCCCCAATCTGAGATACCTGCTCCTCCCTCACTTATACACAGCCTGTCCCACTCTCAGACACCAGCTCCTCCCTCACTAACACACCAGCCTGTCCCACTCTCAGATACCAGCTCCTCCCTCACTAACACACAGCCTGTCCCACACTAAGATACCAGCTCCACCCTAACAAACACACAGCCTGTCCCCCTCTCAGATATCAGCTCCTCCCTCACTAACACACAGCCCGTCCCACTCAGATACCAGTTCCTCCCTCACTAACACACAGCCTGTCCCACTCTCTGATACCAGCTCCTCCCTCACTAACACACAGCCTGTCCCACTATGATACCAGCTCCTCCCTCACTAAGCCACAGCCGTCCCACTCTCAGATACCGGCACCTCCCTCACGAACACACAGCCTCTTGCACCCTCAGATACCACCTCCCCCCTCACTAACACACAGCCTGTCCCACTCTGACATCAGCTCCACCCTCACTAACACACAGCCTGTCCCACTCTCAGACACCAGCTCCTCCCTCACTAGCACACAGCGTGTCTCACTCTCAGATACCAGCTCCTCCCTCACAAACACTAAGCCTTTCACACTTTCAGACACCAGCTCCTCCCTCACTAACACACAGCCTGTCTCACTCAGAATCCAGCTCCTCCCTCACTAACACACAGCCTGTCCCACTCTCTGATACCAGCTCCTCCCACACTAACACACAGCCTGTCCCACTATGATACCAGCTCCTCCCTCACTAAGCCACAGCCGTCCCACTCTCAGATACCGGCACCTCCCTCACGAACACACAGCCTCTTGCACCCTCAGATACCACCTCCCCCCTCACTAACACACAGCCTGTCCCACTCTGACATCAGCTCCACCCTCACTAACACACAGCCTGTCCCACTCTCAGACACCAGCTCCTCCCTCACTAGCACACAGCGTGTCTCACTCTCAGATACCAGCTCCTCCCTCACAAACACTAAGCCTTTCACACTTTCAGACACCAGCTCCTCCCTCACTAACACACAGCCTGTCTCACTCAGAATCCAGCTCCTACCTCACTAACACACAGCCTGTTCCACTCTCAGATACCAGCTCCACGCTCACTAACACACCAGCCTGTCCCACACTCAGATAGCAGCTCCGCCCTCACTAACACACAGCCTGCCCCAATTTCAGATAACAGCTCCTCACTTACTAACACACTGACTGTCCCACTCTCAGATACCAGGTCCTCCCTGACAAACACACAGCCAGTCACTCTCAGACAGCAGCTCCTCCCTCACTAATACACAGCCTGTTCCACTCAGTCACCAGCTCCTCCCTCACTAATACACAGCCTGTCCCACTCAGACACCAGCTCCTCCCTCACTAACACACAGACTCCCTCACTAACACACAGCCTGTTCCACTCTCAGGTACCTGCTCCTTCCTCACTAACACATAGCCTGTGCGACTCTCAGTCACCAGCTCCTCCCTCAGAAACACAGACTCCCTCACTAACACACAGCCTGTCCCACTCTCAGATACCAGCTCCTCCCTCAATAACACGCAGCCTGTCCCATTCACAGACGCCAGCTCCTCCCTCACTAACACTGCTGTCCCACTCTCAGATACCAGCTCCTCCATTACTAACACACAGCCTGTCCCACTCAGAAACCAGCTCCTCCCTCACTAACACACAACCTGCCCCAATCTCAGAAACCTTATCATCCCTCACTTATACACAGCCTGTCCCACTCTCAGATACCAGCTCCTCCCTCACTAATACACATCTGTCCCACTCTCAGATACCAGCTCCTCCCTCACTAACACGCAGCCTGCCCCAGTCTCTGACACCAGCTCATCCCTCAATAACACGCAGCCTGTCCCATTCTCAGACGCCAGCTCCTCCCTCACTAACACAGCTGTCCCACTCTCAGATACCAGCTCCTCCATTACTAACACACAGCCTGTCCCACTCAGAAACCAGCTCCTCCCTCACTAACACACAACCTGCCCCAATCTCAGAAACCTTCTCATCCCTCACTTATACACAGCCTGTCTCACTCAGACACCAGCTCCTCCCTCACTAACACACATCTGTCCCACTCTCGGATACCAGCTCTTCCCTCACTAACACACAACCTGCCCCAATCTCAGATACCTGCTCCTTTCTCACGAACACATAGCCTGTGCGACTCTCAGTCACCAGCTCCTCGCTCAGAAACACAGACTCCCTCACTAACACACAGCCTGTCCCACTCTCAGATACCTGCACCTCCCTCACGAACACACAGCCTCTTGCACCCTCAGATACCAGCTCCTCCCTCACTAACACACAGCCTGTCCCACTCTGACATCAGGTCCACCCTCACTAACAAACAGCCTGTCCCACTCTCAGACACCAGCTCCTCCCTCACTAGCACACAGCCTGTCTCACTCTCAGATACCAGCTCCTCCCTCACAAACACTCAGCCTGTCACAATTTCAGACACCAGCTCCTCCCTCACTAACACACAGCCTGTCTCACTCAGAATCGAGCTCCTCCCTCACTAACACACAGCCTGTTCCACTCTCAGATACCAGCTCCACGCTCACTAACACACCAGCCTGTCCCACACTCAGATAGCAGCTCCGCCCTCACTAACACACAGCCTGCCCCAATTTCAGATAACAGCTCCTCACTTACTAACACACTGCCTGTCCCACTCTCAGATACCAGATCCTCCCTCACGAACACACAGCCTGTCCGACTCTGACACCATCTCCGCCCTCACTAACACACAGCCTGTCCCATTCTCAGATACCAGGTCCTCCCAGACAAACACACAGCCAGTCACTCTCAGACACCAACTCCTCCCTCACTAACACACAGCCTGTTCCACTCAGTCACCAGCTCCTCCCTCACTAACACACAGACTCCCTCACTAACACACAGCCTGTTCCACTCTCAGGTACCTGCTCCTTCCTCACTAACACATAGCCTGTGCTACTCTCAGTCACCAGCTCCTCCCTCAGAAACACAGACTCCCTCACTAACACACAGCCTGTCCCACTCTCAGATACCTGCACCTCCCTCAATAACACGCAGCCTGTCCCATTCTCAGTCGCCAGCTCCTCCCTCACTAACACAGCTGTCCCACTCTCAGATACCAGCTCCTCCATTACTAACACACAGCCTGTCCCACTCAGACACCAGCTCCTACCTCACTAACACACAGCATGCCCCACTCTCAGATACCAGCTCCTCCCTCACTAACACACAGCCCGCCCCAACCTCAGATAACTTCTCATCCCTCACTTATACACAGCCTGTGACACTCTCAGACACCAGCTCCTCCCTCACTAACACACATCTGTCCCACTCTCAGATACCAGCTCCTCCCTCACTAACACAGAACCAGCCCCAATCTCAGATACCTGCTCCTCCCTCACTTATACACAGCCTGTCCCAGTCTCAGACACCAGCTCCTCCCTCACGAACACACAGCCTGTGCCACTCCCCGATACCTGCACCTCCCTCACTAACACGCAGCCTGTCCCACACTCAGACACCAGCTCCTCTCTCGCTAACACAGCTGTCCCGCTCTCAGATACCATCTCCTCCCTCACTAACACGCAGCCTGCCCCAGTCTCTAACACCAGCTCCTCCCTCATAAACACAGCCTGTCTCACTCAGACACGAGCTCCTCCCTCGCTAACACAGCTGTCCCACTCTCAGATACCAGCTCCTCCCTCACTAACACACAGCCTGTTCCACTCTCAGATACCAGCTCCTCCCTCACTAACACACCAGCCTGTCCCACACTCAGATAGCAGCTCCGCCCTCACTAACACACAGCCTGCCCCAATTTCAGATACCAGCTCCTCACTCACTAACACACTGCCTGTCCCACTCTCAGATACCAGCTCCTCCCTCACGAACACACAGCCTGTCCGACTCTGACACCATCTTCGCCCTCACTAACACACAGCCTGTCCCACTCTCAGATACCAGGTCCTCCCTGACAAACATACAGCCAGTCACTCTCAGACACCAGCTCCTCCCTCACTAACAGACAGCCTGTTCCACTCAGTCACCAGCTCCTCCCTCATTAACACACAGCCTGTCCCACTCTTAGATACCAGCTATTCCCTCACTAAGACACAGCCTGTTCCACTTTCAGATACCAGCTCCTCCCTCACTAACACAAAGCCTGTCCCACTCTGAGATACCAGCTCCTCCCTCACTAACAAACTGCCGCTCCCAATCTCAGATATCAGCTCCTCCCTCACTAACACACAGCCTGCTCCAATTTCGGATACCAGCTCCACACTCACTAACACACTGCCTGTTCCACTCTCAGATACCAGCTCCTCCCTCACTAACACACAGCCTGTCCGACTCTGACACCAGCTCCGCCCTCACTAACACACAGCCTGTCCCACTCACAGATACCAGGTCCTCCCTCACAAACACACAGCCAGTCACTCTCAGACACCAGCTCCTCCCTCACTAACACACAGCCTGTTCCACTCAGTCACCAGCTCCTCCCTTACTAATACACAGCCTGTCCCACTCAGACACCAGCTCCTCCCTCACTAACACACAGACTCCCTCACTAACGCACAGCCTGTTCCACTCTCAGGTACCAGCTCCATCCTCCCCAACACATAGCCGGTGCGACTCTCAGTCACCAGCTCCTCCCTCAGAAACACAGACTCCCTCACTAACACACTGCCTGTCCCACTCTCAGATACCTGCACCTCCCTCACTAACACGCAGCCTGTCCCATTCTCAGACACCAGCTCCTCCCTCACTAACACAGCTGTCCCACTCTCAGATATAAGCTCCTCCATTACTAACACACAGCCTGTCCCACTCAGACACCAGCTCCTCCCTCACAAACACAGCCTGTCCCACTCTCAGACACCTGCTCCTCCCTCACTAAGACACAGCCTGTCCCACTCTTAGATACCAGCTCCTCCCACACTAACACACAACCTGCCCCAATCTCAGATACCTTCTCCTCCCTCACTTATACACAGCATGTCCCACTCTCAGACACCAGCTCCTCCCTCACTAACACACAGCCTGTCCCACTCTCAGATACCAGTTTTTCCCTCACTAACACACAACCTGCCCCAATCTGAGATACCTGCTCCTCCCTCACTTATACACAGCCTGTCCCACTCTCAGATACCTGCACCTCCCTCACTAACACGCAGCCTGTCCCACTCTCAGACACCAGCTGCTCCCTCACTAACATACCAGCCCGTCCCACTCAGATACCAGTTCCGCCCTCACTACCACACAGCCTGTCCCACTCTCTGATACCAGCTCCTCCCTCATAAACACACAGCCTGTCCCACTATGATACCAGCTCCTCCCTCACTAACGCACAGCCTGTCCCACTCTCAGATACCAGCACCTCCCTCACGAACACACAGCCTCTTGCACCCTCAGATACCAGCTCATCCCTCACTAACACAATGCCTGTCTCACTCTCAGATACCAGCTCCTCTCTCACAAACACTCAGCCTGTCACACTGCCAGACACCAGCTCCTCCCTCACTAACACACATCTGACCCACTCTCAGATACCAGCTCCTCCCTCACTAAAACAGAACCAGCCCCAATCTCAGATACCTGCTCCTCCCTCACTTATACACAGCCTGTCCCACTCTCAGACACCAGCTCCTCCCTCACTAACACGCAGCCTGTCCCACACTCAGACACCAGCTCCTCTCTCGCTAACACAGCTGTCCCGCTCTCAGATACCATCTGCTCCCTCACTAACACGCAGCCTGCCCCAGTCTCTGACACCAGCTCCTCCCTCATAAACACAGCCTGTCTCACTCAGACACGAGCTCCTCCCTCGCTAACACAGCTGTCCCACTCTCAGATACCAGCTCCTCCCTCACTAACACACAGCCTGTCCGACTCTGACACCATCTTCGCCCTCACTAACACACAGCCTGTCCCACTCTCAGATACCAGGTCCTCCCTGACAAACACACAGCCAGTCACTCTCAGACACCAGCTCCTCCCTCACTAACACACAGCCTGTTCCACTCAGTCACCAGCTCCTCCCTCACTAACACACAGCCTGTCCCACTCAGACACCAGCTCCTCCCTCACTAACACACAGACTCCCTCACTAATACAGAGCCTGTTCCACTCTCAGGTACCTGCTCCTTCCTCACTAACACATAGCCTGTGCGACTCTCAGTCACCAGCTCCTCCCTCAGAAACACAGACTCCCTCACTAACACACAGCCTGTCCCACTCTCAGATACCTGCACCTCCCTCAATAACACGCAGCCTGTCCCACTCTCAGACACCAGCTGCTCCCTCACTAACATACCAGCCCGTCCCACTCAGATACCAGTTCCGCCCTCACTACCACACAGCCTGTCCCACTCTCTGATACCAGCTCCTCCCTCATAAACACACAGCCTGTCCCACTATGATACCAGCTCCTCCCTCACTAACGCACAGCCTGTCACACTCTCAGATACCAGCACCTCCCTCACGAACACACAGCCTCTTGCACCCTCAGATACCAGCTCATCCCTCACTAACACAAAGCCTGCCTCACTCTCAGATACCAGCTCCTCTCTCACAAACACTCAGCCTGTCACACTGTCAGACACCAGCTCCTCCCTCACTAACACACATCTGACCCACTCTCAGATACCAGCTCCTCCCTCACTAAAACAGAACCAGCCCCAATCTCAGATACCTGCTCCTCCCTCACTTATACACAGCCTGTCCCACTCTCAGACACCAGCTCCTCCCTCATGAACACACAGCCTGTCCCACTACCCGATACCTGCACCTCCCTCACTAACACGCAGCCTGTCACACACTCAGACACCAGCTCCTCTCTCGCTAACACAGCTGTCCCGCTCTCAGATACCATCTCCTCCCTCACTAACACGCAGCCTGCCCCAGTCTCTGACACCAGCTCCTCCCTCATAAACACAGCCTGTCTCACTCAGACACGAGCTCCTCCCTCGCTAACACAGCTGTCCCACTCTCAGATACCAGCTCCTCCCTCACTAACACACAGCCTGTTCCACTCTCAGATACCAGCTCCTCCCTCACTAACACACCAGCCTGTCCCACACTCAGATAGCAGCTCCGCCCTCACTAACACACAGCCTGCCCCAATTTCAGATACCAGCTCCTCACTCACTAACACACTGCCTGTCCCACTCTCAGATACCAGCTCCTCCCTCACGAACACACAGCCTGTCCGACTCTGACACCATCTTCGCCCTCACTAACACACAGCCTGTCCCACTCTCAGATACCAGGTCCTCCCTGACAAACACACAGCCAGTCACTCTCAGACACCAGCTCCTCCCTCACTAACACACAGCCTGTTCCACTCAGTCACCAGCTCCTCCCTCACTAACACACAGCCTGTCCCACTCAGACACCAGCTCCTCCCTCACTAACACACAGACTCCCTCACTAATACAGAGCCTGTTCCACTCTCAGGTACCTGCTCCTTCCTCACTAACACATAGCCTGTGCGACTCTCAGTCACCAGCTCCTCCCTCAGAAACACAGACTCCCTCACTAACACACAGCCTGTCCCACTCTCAGATACCTGCACCTCCCTCAATAACACGCAGCCTGTCCCATTCTCGGACGCCAGCTCCTCCCTCACTAACACAGCTGTCCCACTCTCAGATACCAGCTCCTCCATTACTAACACACAGCCTGTCCCACTCAGACACCAGCTCCTCCCTCACTAACACACAACCTGCCCCAATCTCAGATACCTTCTCATCCCTCACTTATACACAGCCTGACCCAGTCTCAGACACCAGCTCCTCCCTCACTAACACACAGCCTGTCTCACGCTCAGATACCAGCTCCTCCCTCACTAACACACAACCTGCCCCAATCTCAGATACCTGCTCCTCCCTCACTTATACACAGCCTGTCCCACTCTCAGACACCAGCTCCTCCCTCACTAACACGCAGACTGTCCCACTCACAGACACCAGCTCCTCCCTCACTAACACACATCTGTCCCACTCTCAGATACCAGCTCCTCCCTCACTAACACAGAAGCAGCCCCAATCTCAGATACCTGCGCCTCGCTCACTTATACACAGCCTGTTCCACTCTCAGACACCAGCTCCTCCCTCACGAACACAAAGCCTGTCCCACTCCCCGATACCTGAACCTCCCTCGCTAACACGCAGCCTGTCCCACACTCAGACGCCAGCTCCTCCCTCACTAACACAGCTGTCCCATTCTCAGATACCAGCTCCTCCCTCATTAACACGCAGCCTGCCCCAGTCTCTGACACCAGCTCCTCCCTATAAACACAGCCTGTCTCACTCAGACACCAGGTTCTCCCTCACTAACACACATCTGTCCCACTCTCAGATAGCAGCTCTTCCCTCACTAACACACAACCTGCCCCAATCTCAGATACCTGCTCCTTCCTCACTAACGCATAGCCTGTGCGACTCTCAGTCACCAGCTCCTCCCTCAGAAACACAGATTCCCTCACTAACACAACTGTCCCACTCTCAGATACCAGCTCCTCCATTACTAACACACAGCCTGTCCCACTCAGACACCATCTCCTCCCTCACTAACACCCAGCATGTCCCACTCTTAGATACCGGCTCCTCCCTCACTAACACACAACCTGCCCCAATCTCAGATACCTTCTCCTCCCTCACTTATACACAGCCTGTCCCGCTCTCAGACACCAGCTCCTCCCTCACTTATACACAGCCTGTCCCACTCTCAGACACCAGCTCCTCCCGCACTAACATGCAGCCTGTCCCACTCACAGACAACAGCTCCTCCCTCACTAACACACATCTGTCCCACTCTCAGATACCAGCTCCTCCCTCACTAACACAGAACCAGCCCCAATCTCAGATACCTGCTCCTCCCTCACTTATACACAGCCTGTCCCACTCTCAGACACCAGCTCCTCCCTCACGAACACACAGCCTGTCCCACTCCCCGATACCAGCACCTCCCTCACTAACACGCAGCCTGCCCCAGTCTCTGACACCAGCTCCTCCCTCATAAACACAGCCTGTCTCACTCAGACACCAGCTCCTCCCTCACTAACACACATCTGTCCCACTCTCAGATACCAGCTCTTCCCTCACTAACACACAACCTGCCCCAATCTCAGATAACTGCTCCTCCCTCACTTCTACACAGCCTGTTCCACTCTCAGACACCAGCTCCACCCTCACTAACACACCAGACTGTCCCACTCTCAGGCACCAGCTCCTCCCTCAATAACACAGCCTGTCCCACTCAGACACCAGCTCCTCCCTCACTAACACACAGCCTGTCCCACTCAGACACCAGCTCCTCCCTCACTAACACACAGACTCTCTCACTAACACACAGCCAGTCCCACTCTCAGATAGCAGCTCCTCCCTCACTAACACACAGCATGTCCCACTCTCAGATATCAGCTCCGCCCCAACAAACACACAGCCTTCCCAATCTAAGATACCAGCTCCTCTCTCACTAACAAACAGCCCGTCCCCCTCTCAGATACCAGCTCCTCCATCACTAACACAGCCTGTCACACTCAGATACCAGCCACTATCTCACCACCTCACAGCCTGTCCCACTCTCAGATACCAGCTACTCCCTCACAATTTCACAGCCTTTCCCACGCTCTGATACCAGCTCCACCCCCACTAACACACTGCCTGTCTCACTCAGATACCAGCTCCTCCCTCACTAACACAGAGCCTCTCACACCTTTAGATACCAGCTCCTCCCTCATTAACACACAGCCTGTCCCACGCTCAGATATCAGCTCCTCTCCCACTAACACACAGCCTGTCTCACTCTCAGACACCAGCTCCTCTCTCACTAACACACAGCCAGTCCTACTCTTAGATACGAGCTCCTACCTCACTAACAGTCTGTCCCTCTCTCAGAATCCAGCTCCTCCCTTATTACACGCAGCCTGTCCCATTCTCACACACCAGCTCCACCCTCGCTAGCAAACAGCCTGGCCCACTCTCAGATACCAGCTCCTCCCTACTAACACACAGCCTGTCCCACTCTCAGATACCAGTTCCTCCCTCACTAACACACAGCCTGTCCAACTATCAGATATTAGCTCCTTCCCCACAAACACACAGCCTGTCCCACTCTCAGATACCAGCTCCTACCTCACTAACACACAGCCTATTCCACTCTCAGATACCAGCTCCTCCCTCACTAACACACAGCCTGTCCAACTATCAGATACGAGCTCCTCTGTCACTAACACACAGCCTGTCCCATTCTCAGATACCAGCTCCTCCCTCACTAACACACAGCCTGTCCCACTCTCAGATACCAGCTCCTCCCTCACTAATACACAGCCCGTACAACTATCAGATATTAGCTCCTCCCCCACAAACAAACAGCCTGCCCCACTCTCAGATACCAGCTCCTCCCTCACTAACACACAGCCTATCCCACTCTCAGATACCAGCTCCTCCCTTACTAACACACAGCCTGTCCAAATATCAGATACAAGCTCCTCTCTCACTAACGCACAGCCTGTCCCACTCTCAGATACCAGCTCCCCCCTCACGAACACACAGCCTGTCCAACTATCAAATACTAGCGCCTCCCTCACTAACACACAGCCTGTCTCACTCTGATATACCAACTCCTCCCTCACTAACACACAGCCTCTCCCACCCTCAGATACCAGCTCCTCACTCACTAACACGCAGCCTGCCCCAGTGTCTGACTCCAGCTCCTCCCTCATAAACACAGCCTGTCACACACAGACACCCGCTCCTCCCTCACTAACACACACTGTCCCACTCTCAGATACCAGCTCCTCCCTCACTAACACACAACCTGCCCCAATCTCAGATACAAGCTCCGCCCTCACTTATACAAAGCCTGTCCCACTCTCAGACACCAGCTCCTCCCTCACTAACACACCAGCGTGCCCCACTCTCAGACACCAGCTCCTCCCTCACTAACACACCAGCGTGCCCCACTCTCAGACACCAGCTACTCCCTCACTAACACACAGCCTGTCCCACTCTCAGATACCAGCTCCTCCCTCACTAACACACAGCCTGAACCACTCAGACACCAGCTCCTCCCTCACTAACACACTGCCTGTCCCACTCTCAGATTCCAGCTCCTCCATCACTAACACACATCTGTCGCACTCTTAGATACCAGCCCTTACCTCACTAACACACAACGTGCCCCAATCTCAGATACCTGCTCCTCCCTCACTTATACACAGCCTGTCCCACTCTCAGACACCAGCTCCACCCACACTAACACGCCAGCCTGTCCCACTCTCAGACACCAGCTCCTCCCTCACTAACACACAGCCTGTCCCACTCTCAGATACCAACTCGTCCCTCACTAACACACAGCCTGTCGAACTCTCAGTTACCAGCTCCTCACTCACTAACACACAGCCTGAACCACTCAGACACCAGATCCTCCCTCACTAACACACAGTCTGTCCCACTCAGACACCAGCTCCTCCTTCACTAACACACAGCCTGTCCCACTCACACCAGCTCCTCCCTCACTAACACACAGACTCCCTCACTAACACACAGCCAGTCCCACTCTCAGATACCAGCTCCTCCTTCACTAACACACAGCCGGTCCCACTCTCAGATACCAGCTCCTCCCTCACTAACACACAGCCTGTCCGACTCACAGTTACCTGCTCCTCCCTCACTAACACAGCCTGTGACACTCAGATACCTGCTCCGACCTCACTAACACACAGCCAGTCCTACTCACAGATACCAGCACATCCCTCAGTAACAAACAGCCTCTCCCACCCTCAGATACCAGCTCCACGCTCACTAACACACTGCCTGTCCCACTCTCAGATACCAGCTCCTCCCTCACTAGCACACACCCTGTCCCACTCTCAGATACCAGCTCCTCCCTCACTAACACAAAGCCTGTCCCACTCTCAGATACCAGCTCCTCCCTCACCTTCACATAGCCTGTCCCATTCTCAGATACCAGCTCCACCCTCACTAACACACAGCCTGGACCACTCTCAGATACCAGCTCCTCCCTCACTAACACAAAGCCTGTCTCACTCTCATATACCAGCTCCTCCCTCACTAACAAACAGCCTGTCCCATTCTCAGATATCAGCTCCTCCCTCACTAACAAAAAGCCTGTCCCTCTCTCAGATACCAGCTCCTCCCTCACTAACACACAGTCTGTCCCACCCTCAGATACCAGCTCCATGCTCAATACACACAAGACTGTTCCACTGTCAGACACCAGCTCCTCTCTCACTAACACACAGCCTGTCCCACTCTCAGATACCACCTCCTCCCTCACTAACACACAGCCTGTCTCACTCAGATACCAGCTCCTCCCTCACTAACACACAGCCTGTTCCACTCTCAGATACCAGCTCCTCCATCACTAACACACCAGCCTGTCCCACACTCAGATAGCAGCTCCGCCCTCACTAACACACAGCCTGTCCCACTCTCAGATACCAGGTCCTCCCTCACAAACACACAGCCAGTCACTCTCAGACACCAGCTCCTCCCTCACTAACACACTGACTCCCTCACTAACACAGCCTGTACAACTCTCAGGTAACAGCTCCTTCCTCACCAACACATAGCCGGTGCGAATCTCAGTCACCAGCTCCTCCCTCAGAAACACAGACTCCCTCACTAACACACAGCCTGTACCACTCTCAGATACCTGCACCTCCCTCACTAACACGCAGTTTGTCCCATTCTCAGATACCAACTCCTCCCTCACTAACACAGCTGTCCCACTCTCAGATATAAGATCCTCCATTACTAACACACAGCCTGTCCCACTCAGACACCAGCTCCTCCCTCACAAACACAGACTATCCCACTCTCAGGCACCTGCTCCTCCCTCACTAACACACAACCTGCCCCAATCTGAGATACATGCTCCTTCCTCACTTATACACAGCCTGTTCCACTCTCAGACACCAGCTCCACCCTCACTAACACACCAGCCTGACCCACTCTCAGACACCAGCTCATCCCTCACTAACACACAGCCGGTCCCACTCTCAGATACCATCTCCTTCCTCACTAACACACATCCTGAGGAACTCTCAGTTACCAGCTCCTCCCTCACTAACACACAGCTTGAACCACTCAGACACCAGCTCCTCCCTCACTAACACACAGCCTGACCCACTCAGACACCAGCTCCTCTCTCACTAACACACAGACTCCCTCACTAACACACAGCCAGTCCGGCTCTCAGATACCAGCTGCTCCCTCACTAACACACAGCATGTCCCACTCTCAGATATCAGCACCTCCCCAACAAACACACAGCCTTCCCAATCGAAGATACCAGCTCCTCTCTCACTAACAAACAGCCCGTCCCCCTCTCAGATACCAGCTCCTCCATCACTAACACACAGCCTGTCACACTCAGATACCAGCCACTCTCTCACTAACTCACTGCCTGTCTCACTCAGATACCAGTTCCTCCCTCACTAACACAGAGCCTCTCACACCTTCAGATACCAGCTCCTCCCTCATTAACACACAGCCTGTCCCACTCTCTGATATCAGCTCCTCTCCCACTAACACATAGCCTGTCTCACTCTCAGACACCAGCTCCTCTCTCACTAACACACAGCCTGTCCCACTTTCAGATACGAGCTGCTACATCACTAACAGTCTGTCCCACTCTCAGATGCCAGCTCCTCCCTCATTACACACAGCCTGTCCAACTATCAGATATTAGCTCCTTCACCACAAACACACAGCCTGTCCCACTCTCAGATACCAGCTTCTCCCTCACTAACACACAGCCTGGACCACTCTCAGTTACCAGCTCCTCCCTCACTAACACAAAGCCTGTCTCACTCTCATATACCAGCTCCTCCATCACTAACAAACAGCCTGTCCCATTCTCAGACATCAGCTCCTCCCTCACTAACAAAAAGCCTGTCCCTCTCTCAGATACCAGCTCCTCCCTCACTAACACACAGCCTGTCCCACCCTCAGATACCAGCTCAATGCTCAATACACACAAGACTGTTCCACTGTCAGACGCCAGCTCCTCTCTCTCTAACACACAGCCTGTGCCACTCTCAGATACCAGCTCCTCCCTCACTAACACACAGCCTGTCTCACTCAGCTACCAGCTCCTCCCTCACTAACACACAGCCTGTTCCATTCTCAGATACCAGCTCCTCCATCACTAACACACCAGGCTGTCCCACACTCAGATAGCAGCTCCGCCCTCACTAACACACATCCTGCCCCAATTTCAGACACCAGCTCCTCACTCACTAACACACTGCCTGTCCCACTCTCAGATACCAGATCCTCCCACACTAACACAAAGCCTGTCCGACTCTGACACCAGCTCCGCCCTCACTAACACACAGCCTGTCCCACTCTCAGATACCAGGTCCTCCCTCACAAACACACAGCCAGTCACTCTCAGACACCAGCTCCTCCCTCACTAACACACAGACTCCCTCACTAACACACAGCCTCTACAACTCTCAGGTACCAGCTCCTTCCTCACCAACACATAGCCGGTGCGACTCTCAGTCACCAGCTTCTCCCCCAGAAACACAGACCCCCTCACTAACACACAGCCTGTCAAACTCTCAGACACCTGCACGTCCCTCACTAACACGCAGTTTGTCCCATTCTCAGATACCAGCTCCTCCCTCACTAACACAGCTGTCCCACTCTCAGATATAAGCTCCTCCATTACTAACACACAGCCTGTCCCACTCAGACACCAGCTCCTCCCTCACAAACACAGACTGTCCCTCTCTCAGACACCTGCTCCTCCCTCACTAACACACAACCTGCTCCAATCTGAGATACCTGCTCCTCCCTCACTTATACACAGCCTGTTCCACTCTCAGACACCAGCTCCACCCTCACTAACACAACAGCCTGACCAAATCTCAGACACAAGCTCATCCCTCACTAACACACCGCCTGTCCCACTCTCAGATACCAGCTCCTCCCTCACTAACACACATCCTGAGGAACTCTCAGTTACCAGCTCCTCCCTCACTAACACACATCTTGAACCACTCGGACACCAGCTCCTCCCTCACTAACACACAGCCTGACCCACTCAGACACAAGCTCCTCCCTCACTAACACACAGCCTGTCCCACACAGACACCAGCTCCTCTCTCACTAACACACAGACTCCCTCACTAACACACAGCCAGTCCCACTCTCAGATACCAGCTGCTCCCTCACTAACACACAGCATGTCCCACTCTCAGATATCAGCTCCTCCCCAACAAACACACAGTCTTCCCAATCTAAGATACCAGCTCCTCTCTCACTAACAAACAGCCCGTCCCCCTCTCAGATACCAGCTCCTCCATCACTAACACACAGCCTGTCACACTCAGACACCAGCCACTCTCTCACTATCTCACAGCCTGTCCCACTCTCAGATACCAGCTCCTCCCTCACTATTTCACAGCCTTTCCCACGCTCTGATACCAGCTCCACCCCCACTAACACACTGCCTGTCTCACTCAGATACCAGCTCCTCCCTCACTAACACAGAGCCTCTCACACCTTCAGATACCAGCTCCTCCCTCATTAACACACAGCCTGTCCCACTCTCAGATATCAGCTCCTCTCACACTAAAACACAGCCTGTCCCACTCTCAGATGCCAGCTCCTCCCTCATTACACGCAGCCTGTCCCATTCTCAGATACCAGCTCCTCCCTCGCTAACAAACAGCCTGTCCCACTCTCAGATACCAGCTCCTCCATCACTAACACACAGCCAGGCCCACTCACAGATACCTGCTCCTCCCTCACAAACACAGCCTGTGACACTCATATACCAGCTCCTACCTAAATAACACACAGCCAGTCCCACTCTCAGATACCAGCTCCTCCCTCACTAACACACAGCCTTTCCCACCCACAGATACCAGCTCCACGCTCACTAACACACTGCCTGTCCCACTCTCAGATACCAGCTCCTTCCTCACTAGCACACACCCTGTCCCACTATCAGATACCAGCTCCTCCCTCACTAACACAAAGCCGGTCCCACTCTCAGATACCAGCTCCTCTCTCACTAACTCACAGCCTGTCCCACTCGCAGATACCAGCTCCTCCCTCACTAACACACAGCCTGTCCCGCTCTCAGATACCAGCTCCTCCCTCACTAATACACAGCCTGTCCAACTATCAGATATTAGCTCCACCACCACAAACAAACAGCCTGTCCCACTCTCAGATACCAGCTCCTCCATCACTAACACACAGCATATCCCACTCTCAGATACCAGCTCCTCCCTTACTAACACACAGCCTGTCCAACTATCAGATACTAGCTCCTCCCTCACTAACACACAGCCTGTCCCACTCAGACACCAGCTCCTCCCTCACTAACACACAGCCTGGACCACTCTCAGATACCAGCTCCTCCCTCACTATCACAAAGCCTGTCTCACTCTCATATACCAGCTTCTCCCTTACTAACAAACAGCCTGTCCTATTCTCAGATATCAGCTCCTCCCTCACTAACAAAAAGCCTGTCCGTCTCTCAGATACGAGCTCCTCCCTCACTAACACACAGTCTGTCCCACCCTCAGATACCAGCTCCATGCTCAATACACACAAGACTGTTCCACTGTCAGACACCAGCTCCTCTCTCACTAACACACAGCATGTCCCACTCTCAGATACCAGCTCCTCCCTCACTAACACACAGCATGTCTCACTCAGAGACCAGCTCCTCACTCACTAACACACAGCCTGTTCCACTCTCAGATACCAGCTCCTCCTTCACTAACACACAGCCTGTCCCACTCTCAGATACCAGATCCTCCCTCACAAACACACAGCCAGTCACTCTCAGACACCAGCTCCTCCCTCACTAACACACTGACTCCCTCACTAACACACAGCCTGTTCCACTCTCAGGTACCAGCTCCTTCCTCACCAACACATAGCCGGTGCGACTCTCAGTCACCAGCTCCTCCCTCAGAAACACAGACTCCCTCACTAACACACAGCCTGTCCCACTCTCAGATACCTGCACCTCCCTCACTAACACGCAGTTTGTCCCATTCTCAGATACCAGCTCCTCCCTCACTAACACAGCTGTCCCAATCTCAGATATAAGCTCCTCCAATACTAACACACAGCCTGTCCCACTCAGACACCAGCTCCTCCCTCACAAACACAGCCTGTCCCACTCTCAGACACCTGCTCCTCCCTCACTAAGACACAGCCTGTCCCACTCTTAGATACCAGCTCCTCCCTCACTACCACACAACCTGCCCCAATCTGAGATACCTGCTCCTCCCTCACTTATACACAGCCTGTACAACTCTCAGACACAAGCTCCACCCTCACTAACACACCAGCCTGACCCACTCTCAGACACCAGCTCATCCCTCACTTACACACAGCCTGTCCTACTCTCAGATACCAGCTCCTCCCTCACTAACACACATCCTGAGGAACTCTCAGTTACCAGCTCCTCCCTCACTAACACACATCTTGAACCACTCAGACACCAGCTCCTCCCTCACTAACACACAGCCTGACCCACTCAGACACCAGCTCCTCCCTCACTAACACACAGCCTGTCCCACACAGACACCTGCTCCTCTCTCACTAACACACAGACTCCCTCACTAACACACAGCATGTCCCACTCTCAGATATCAGCTCCTCCCCAACAAACACACAGTCTTACCAATCAAAGATACCAGCTCCTCTCTCACTAACAAACAGCCCGTCCCCCTCTCAGATACCAGCTCCTCCATCACTAACACACAGCCTGTCACACTCAGATACCAGCCACTCTCTCACTAACTCAGCCTGTCCCACTCTCAGATACCAGCTCCTCCCTCACTATTTCACAGCCTTTCCCACGCTCTGATACCAGCTCCACACCCACTAACACACTGCCTGTCTCACTCAGATACCAGCTCCTCCCTCACTAACACAGAGCCTCTCACACCTTTAGATACCAGCTCCTCCCTCTTGAACACACAGCCTGTCCCACTCTCAGTTATCAGCTCCACTCCCACTAACACACAGCCTGTCTCACTCTCAGACACCAGCTCCTCTCTCACTAACACACAGCCTGTCCCAGTCTCAGATACGAGCTCCTACCTCACAAACAGTCTGTCCCACTCTCCGATGCCAGCTCCTCCCTCATTACACGCAGCCTGTCCCACTCCCAGATACCAGTTCCTCCCTCACTAACACACAGCCTGTCCAACTATCAGATATTAGCTCCTTCACCACAAACACACAGCCTGTCCCACTCTCAGATACCAGCTCCTCCCTCACTATTTCACAGCCTTTCCCACGCTGTGATACCAGCTCCACCCCCACTAACACACTGCCTGTCTCACTCAGATACCAGCTTCTCCCTCACCAACACAGCCTCTCACACCTTCAGATACTAGCTCCTCCCTCATAACACACAGCCTGTCCCACTCAGACACCAGCTCCTCCCTCACTAACACAGCCTGTCCCACTCTCAGACACAGCCACTCCCTCACTAATCCAGTCTGTCCCATTCTCTGATTCCTGCTCCTTTATCACTAACACACAGCCTGTCTCACTCTGATATACCAACTCCTCCCTCACTAACACACAGCCACTCCCACCCTCAGATACCAGCTCCATCCTCACTAACACGCAGCCTGCCCCAGTCTCTGACTCCTGCTCCTCCCTCATAAACACAGCCTGTCTCGCTCAGACACCCGCTCCTCCCTTTCTAACACACACTGTCCCACTCTCAGAAACCAGCTCCTCCTTCACTAACACACCAGCGTGCCCCACTCTCAGACACCAGTTCCTCCCTCACTAACACACAGCCTGTCCCACTCTCAGATACCAGCTCCTCACTCACTAACACACAGCCTGTCCGACTCTGACACCAGCTCCGCCCTAACTAACATACAGCCTGTCCCACTCTCAGATACCAGGTCCTCCCTCACAAACACACAGCCAGTCACTCTCAGACACCAGCTCCTCCCTCACTAACACACTGACTCCCTCACTAACACACAGCCTGTTCCACTCTCAGGTACCAGCTCCTTCCTCACCAACACATAGCCGGTGCGACTCTCAGTCACCAGCTCCTCCCTCAGAAACACAGACTCCCTCACTAACACACAGCCTGTCCCACTCTCAGATACCTGCACCTCCCTCACTAACACGCAGTTTGTCCCATTCTCAGATACCAGCTCCTCCCTCACTAACACAGCTGTCCCACTCTCAGATATAAGCTCCTCCATTACTAACACACAGCCTGTCCCACTCAGACACCAGCTCCTCCCTCACAAACACAGCCTGTCCCACTCTCAGACACCAGCTCCTCCCACACTAACACACAACCTGCCCCAATCTCAGATACCTTCTCCTCCCTCACTTATACACAGCATGTCCCACTCTCAGACACCAGCTCCTCCCTCACTAACACAAAGACTGTCCCACACTCAGATACCAGCTCCTCCCTCACTAACACACAACCTGCCCCAATCTGAGATACCAGCTCCTCCCTCACTTATACACAGCCTGTTCCACTCTCAGACACCAGCTCCACCCTCACTAACACACCAGCCTGACCAACTCTCAGACACCAGCTCATCCCTCACTAACACACAGCCTGTCCCACTCTCAGATACCAGCTCCTCCCTCACTAACTCACATCCTGAGGAACTCGCAGTTACCAGCTCCTCCCTCACTAATACACTGCTTGAACCACTCAGACACCAGCTCCTCCCTCGCTAACACACAGCCTGACCCACTCAGACACCAGCTCCTCCCTCACTAACACACAGCCTGTCCCACACAGACACCTGCTCCTCTCTCACTAACACACAGACTCCCTCACTAACACACAGCATGACCCACTCTCAGATATCAGCTCCTCCCCAACAAACACACAGCCTTCCCAATCTAAGATACCAGCTCCTCTCTCACTAACAAACAGCCCGTCCCCCTCTCAGATACCAGCTCCTCCATCACTAACACACAGCCTGTCACACTCAGATACCAGCCACTCTCTCACTAACTCACAGCCTGTCCCACTCTCAGATACCAGCTCCTCCCTCACTATTTCACAGCCTTTCCCACGCTCTGATACCAGCTCCACACCCACTAACACACTGCCTGTCTCACTCAGATACCAGTTCCTCCCTCACTAACACACAGCCTGTCCAACTATCAGATATTAGCTCCTTCACCACAAACACACAGCCTGGCCCACTCTCAGATACCAGCTCCTCCCTCACTTACACACAGCCTATCCCACTCTCAGATACCAGCTCCTCCCTCACTAACACACAGCCTGTCCAACTATCAGATACCAGCTCCTCCCTTACTATCACACAGCCTGTCCAACTATCAGATACCAGCTCCGCTCTCACTAACGCACAGCCTGTCCAACTCTCAGATACCAGCTCACTGCTCACTAACACACAGCCTGTCCTACTATCAGATACTAGCTCCTCCCTCACTAACACACAGCCTGTCCCACTCAGACACCAGCTCCTCCCTCACTAACACAGCCTGTCCCACTCTTAGACACAGTCACTCCCTCACTAATCCAGTCTGTCGCACTCTCTGATTCCAGCTCCTTTATCACTAACACACAGCCTGTCTCACTCTGATATACCAACTCCTCCCTCACTAACACACAGCCTCTCCCACCCTCAGATACCAGCTCCACCCTCACTAACACGCAGCCAGCCCCAGTCTCTGACTCCTGCTCCTCCCACATAAACACAGTCTGTCTCACTCAGACACCAGCTCCTCCCTCACTAACACACACTGTCCCACTCTCAGATACCAGCTCCTCCCTCACTAACACACAACCTGCCCCAATCTCAGAGACCAGCTCCGCCCTCACTTATACACAGCCTGTCCCACTCTCAGAAACCAGCTCCTCCCTCACTAACACACCAGCGTGCCCCACTCTCAGACACCAGCTCCTCCCTCACTAACACACAGCCTGTCCCACTCTCAGACACCAGCACCTCCCTCACTAACACACAGCCTGAACCACTCAGACACCTGCTCCTCCCTCACTAACACACAGACTCCCTCACTAACACACAGCCTGTCCTACTCTCAGATACCAGCTCCTCCATCACTAACACACATCTGTCGCACTCTCAGATAACAGCTCATCCCTAACTAACACACAACCTGCCCAAATCTAAGATACGTGCTCCTCCCTCACTTATACACAGCCTGTCCCACTCTCAGACACCAGCTCCACCCTCACTAACACGATAGCCTGTCCCACTCTCAGACACCAGCTCCTTCCTCACTAATACACAGCCTGTCCCAATCTCAGATACCAGCTCCTCCCTCACTAACACACAGCCTGTCAAACTCTCAGTTACTAGCTCCACCCTCACTAACACATAGCCTGAACAACTCAGACACCAGCGCCTCCCTCACTAACACACAGCCTGTCCCACACAGACACCAGCTCCTCCCTCACTAACACACAGCCTGTCCCACTCAGACACCAGCTCCTCCCTCACTAACACACAGACTCCCTCACTAACACACAGCCAGTCCCACTCTCAGATACCAGCTCCACCTTCACTAACACACAGCCGGTCCCACTCTCAGATACCAGCTCCTCCCTCACTAACACACAGCCTGGCCCTCTCACAGATATCTGTTCCTCCCTCACTAACACAGCCTGTGACACTCAGATACCAGCTCCTACCTCAATTACACACAGCCAGTCCCACTCTCAGATACCAGCTCCTCCGTCACTAACACACAGCCTCTCCCACGCACAGATACCAGCTCCACGCTCACTAACACACTGCCTGTCCCACTCTCAGATACCAGCTCCTCCCTCACTAGCACACACCCTGTCCCACTCTCAGATACCAGCTCCTCCCTCACTAATACAAAGCATGTCCAATTCTCAGATACCAGCTCCTCCCTCACTAACACACAGCCTGTCCCACTCTCAGATACCAGCTCCTCCCTCACTAACACACAGCCTGGACCACTCTCAGATACCAGCTACTCCCTCACTAACGCTACGCCTGTCTCACTCTCAGATACCAGCTCCTCCCTCACTAACAAACAGCCTGTCCCACTCTCAGATATCAGCTCCTCCCTCACTAAAAAAAAAGGCTGTCCCTCTCTCAGATACCAGCTCCTCCCTCACTAACACACGGCCTGTCCCACTCTCAGATACCAGCTCCTCCCTCACTAACACACAGCCTGGACCACTCTCAGATACCAGCTCCTCTCTCACTAACACAACGCCTGTCCCACTCTCAGATACCAGCTCCTCCCTCACTAACAAACAGCCTGTCCCACTCTCAGATATCAGCTCCTCCCTCACTAACACAAAGCCTGTCCCACTCTCAGATACCAGCTCCTCCCTCACTAACACAACGCCTGTCCCACTCTCAGATACCAGCTCCTCACTCACTAACTAACAGCCTGCCCCAATTTCAGATACAAGCTCCTCACTCACTAACACACAGCCTGTCCCACTCTCAGATACCAGCTCCTCCCTCACTAACACACAGCCTGTCCGACTCTGACACCAGCTCCGCCCTCACTAACACACAGCCTGTCCCACTCTCAAATATCAGGTCCTCCCTCACAAACACACAGCCAGTCCCTCTCAGACTCCAGCTCCTCCCTCACTAACACACAGACTCCCTCACTAACACACAGCCTGTTCCACACTCAGGTACCAGCTCCTTCCTCACCAACACATAGCCGGTGCGACTCTCGGTCACCAGCTCCTCCCTCAGAAACACAGACTCCCTCACTAACACACTGCCTGTCCCACTCAGACACCAGCTCCTCCCTCACTAACACACAGCCTGCCCCAATTTCAGATACTAGCTCCTCCCTCACTAACACACAGCCTGTCCCACTCAGACACCAGCTCCTCCCTCACTTACACAGCCTGTCCCACTCTTAGACACAGTCACTCCCTCACTAATCCAGTCTGTCGCACTCTCTGATTCCAGCTCCTTTATCACTAACACACAGCCTGTCTCACTCTGATATACCAGCTCCACCCTCACTAACACGCAGCCTGCCCCAGTCTCTGACTCCTGCTCCTCCCTCATAAACACAGTCTGTCTCACTCAGACACCCGCTCCTCCCTCATTAACACACACTGTCCCACTCTCAGATACCAGCTCCTCCCTCACTAACACACAACCTGCCCCAATCTCAGAGACCAGGTCCGCCCTCACTTATACACAGCCTGTCCCACTCTCAGATACCAGCTCCTCCCTCACTAACACACCAGCGTGCCCCACTATCAGACACCAGCTCCTCCCTCACTAACAACAGCCTGTCCCACTCAGACAACAGCTCCTCCCTCACTAACACACAGACTCCCTCACTAACACACAGCCTGTCCCACTCTCAGATACCAGCTCCTCCATCACTAACACACATCTGTCGCACTCTCAGATTCCAGCTCTTCCCTCACTAACACACAACCTGCCCAAATCTCAGATACGTGCTCCTCCCTCACTTATACACAGCCTGTCCCACTCTCGGACACCAGCTCCACCCTCACTAACACGCCAGCCTGTCCCACTCTCAGACACCAGCTCCTCCCTCACTAACACACGGCCTGTCCCACTCTCAGATACCAGCTGCTCACTCACTAACACACAGCCTGTCCCACTCTCAGATACCAGCTCCTCCCTCACTAACACACAGCCTGTCCGACTCTGACACCAGGTCCTCCCTCACAAACACACAGCCAGTCACTCTCAGACACCAGCTCCTCGCTCACTAACACACAGACTCCCTCACTAACACACAGCCTGTTCCACTCTCAGGTACCAGCTCCTTCCTCACCAACACATAGCCGGTGCGACTCTCGGTCACCAGCTCCTCCCTCAGAAACACAGACTCCCTCACTAACACACTGCCTGTCCCACTCTCAGACACCAGCTCCTCCCTCACTAACACACAGCCCGTCCCACTCAGATACCAGTTCCACCCTCACTAACACACAGCCTGTCCCACTCTCTGATACCAGCTCCTCCCTCACTAACACACACCCTGTCCCACTATGATACCAGCTCCTCCCTCACTAAGCCACAGCCTGTCCCACTCTGACATCAGCTCCCCCCTCACTAATACACAGCCTGTCCCACTCTCAGACACCAGCTCCTCCCTCACTAGCACACAGCCTGTCCCACTCGCAGATACCAGCTCCTCCCTCACAAACACTCAGCCTGTCACACTTTCAGACACCAGCTCCTCCCTCACTAACACACAGCCTGTCTCACTCAGATATCACCTCCTCCCTCACTAACACACAGTCTGTACCACTCTCAGATACCAGCTCCTCCCTCACTAACACACCAGCCTGTCCCACACTCAGATAGCAGCTCCGCCCTCACTAACACACAGCCTGCCCCAATTTCAGATACTAGCTCCTCCCTCACTAACACACAGCCTGTCCCACTCAGACACCAGCTCCTCCCTCACTTACACAGCCTGTCCCACTCTCAGACAAAGCCACTCCCTCACTAATCCAGTTAGTCGCACTCTCTGATTCCAGCTCCATTATCACTAACACACAGCCTGTCTCACTCTGATATACCAACTCCTCCCTCACAACACACAGCCTCTCCCACCCTCAGACACCCGCTCCTCCCTCACTAATACACACTGTCCCACTCTCAGAGACCAGCTCCGCCCTCAATTATACACAGCCTGTCCCACTCTCAGAAACCAGCTCCTCCCTCACTAACACACCAGCGTGCCCCACTCTCAGACACCAGCTCCTCCCTCACTTATACACAGCCTGTCCCACTCAGACAACAGCTCCTCCCTCACTAACACACAGACTCCCTCACTAACACACAGCCTTTCCCACTCTCAGGTACCAGCTCCTCCATCACTAACACACATCTGTCGCACTCTCAGATACCAGCTCTAACCTCACTAACACACAACCTGCCCAAATCTCAGATACGTGCTCCTCCCTCACTTATACACAGCCTGTCCCACTCTCAGACACCAGCTCGACCCTTACTAACACGCCAGCCTGTCCCACTCTCAGACACCAGCTCCTCCCTCACTAACACACAGCCTGTCCCACTCTCAGATACCAGCTCCTCACTCACTAACACACAGCCTGTCCCACTCTCAGATACCAGCTCCTCCCTCACTAACACACAGCCTGCCCGACTCTGACACCAGCTCCGCCCTCACTAACACACAGCCTGTCAAACTCTCAGTTACCAGCTCCACCCTCACTAACACATAGCCTGAACCACTCAGACACCAGCTCCTCCCTCACTAACACACAGCCTGTCCCACTCAGACACCAGCTCCTCCCTCAGTAACACACAGTCTGTCCCACTCAGACACCAGCTCCTCCCTCACTAACACACAGACTCCCTCACTAACACACAGCCAGTCCCACTCTCAGATACCAGCTGCACCTTCACTAACACACAGCCGGTCCCACTCTCAGATACCAGCTCCTCCCTCACTAACACACAGCCTGTCCCACTCACAGATACCTGCTCCTCCCTCACTAACACAGCCTGTGACAGTCAGATAACAGCTCCTACCTCAATTACACACAGCCAGTCCCACTCTCAGATACCTGCTCCTCCCTCACTAACACACAGCCTCTCCCACGCACAGATACCAGCTCCACGCTCACTAACACACTGCCTGTCCCACTCTCAGATACCAGCTCCTCCCTCACTAGCACACACCCTGTCATACTCTCAGATACCAGCTCCTCCCTCACTAATACAAAGCATGTCCAACTCTCAGATACCAGCTCCTCCCTCACTAACACACAGCCTGTCCCACTCTCAGATACCAGCTCCTCCCTCACTAACACACAGCCTGGACCACTCTCAGATACCAGCTACTCCCTCACTAACACTACGCCTGTCTCACTCTCAGATACCAGCTCCTCCCTCACTAACAAACAGACTGTCCCACTCTCAGATATCAGCTCCTCCCTCACTAAAACAAAGGCTGTCCCACTCTCAGATACCAGCTCCTCCCTCACTTACACACAGCCTGTCCCACTCTCAGATACCATCTCCTCCCTCACTAACACACAGCCTGGACCACTCTCAGATACCAGCTCCTCCCTCACTAACACAACGGCTGTCCCACTCTCAGATACCAGCTCCTCCCTCACTAACAAACAGCCTGCCCCAATTTCGGATACGAGCTCCTCACTCACTAACACACTGCCTGTCCCACTCTCAGATACCAGCTCCTCCCTCACTAACACACAGCATGTCCAACTCTGACACCAGCTCTGCCCTCACTAACACACAGCCTGTCCCACTCTCAGATACCAGGTTCTCCCTCACAAACACACAGCCAGTCACTCTCAGACTCCAGCTCCTCCCTCAGAAACACAGACTCCCTCACTAACACACTGCCTGTCCCACTCTCAGACACCAGCTCCTCCCTCACTAACACACATCTGTCCAACTCTCAATTACCAGCTCCTCCCTCACTAACACACAGCCTGTCGCACACTCAGATACCAGCTCCTCCCTAACAAACACACAGCCTGTCCCACTCTCAGATATCAGCTCCTCCCTCACTAACACACAGCCCGTCCCACTCAGATACCAGTTCCTCCCTCACTAACACACAGCCTGTCCCAATCTCTGATACCAGCTCCTCCCTCACTAACACACAGCCTGTCCCACTATGATACCAGCTCCTCCCTCACTATGCCACAGCCTGTCCCACTCACAGATACCAGCACCTCCCTCTCGAACACACAGCCTCTCGCACCCTCAGATACCAGCTCCTCCCTCACTAACACACAGCCTGTCCCACTCTGACATCAGCTCCACCCTCACTAACATACAGCCTGTCCCACTCTCAGACACCAGCTCCTCCCTCACTAGCACACAGCCTGTCCCACTCTCAGATACCAGCTCCTCCCTCACAAACACTCAGCCTGTCACACTTTCAGATACCAGCTCCTCCCTCACTAACACACCAGCCTGTCCCACACTCAGATAGCAGCTCCGCCCTCACTAACACACAGCCTGCCCCAATTTCAGATACCGGCTCCTCACTCACTTACACACTGCCTGTCCCACTCTCAGATACCAGCTCCTCCGTCACGAACACACAGCCTGTCCGACTCTGACACCATCTCCGCCCTCACGAACACGCAGCCTGTCCCACTCTCAGATACCAGGACCTCCCTCACAAACACACAGCCAGTCACTCTCAGACACCAGCTCCTCCCTCACTAACACATAGCCTGTTCCACTCAGTCACCAGCTCTTCCCTCACTAATACACAGCCTGTCCCACTCAGACACCAGCTCCTCCCTCACTAACTCACAGACTCCCTCACTAACACACAGCCTGTTCCACTCTCAGGAACCTGCTCCTTCCTCACTAACACATAGCCTGTTCGACTCTCAGACACCAGCTCCTCCATCCCCAACACAGACTCCCTCACTAACACACAGCCTGTCCCACTCTCAGATACCTGCACCTCCCTCACTAACACGCAGCCTGTCCCATTCTCAGACACCAGCTCCTCCCTCACTAACACAGCTGTCCCACTCTCAGATACCAGCTCCTCCAATACTAACACACAGCCTGTCCCACTCAGACACCAGCTCCTCCCACACTAACACAGCCTGTCCCTCTCTCAGACACCAGCTCCTCCCTCACTAACAATCAGCCTGTCCCACTCTTAGATACCAGCTCCTCCCTCACTAACACACAGCCTGTCTCACACTCAGATACCAGCTCCTCCCTCACTAACACACAGCCTCTCGCATGTTCAGATACCAGCTCCTCCCTCACTAGCACACAGCCTGCCCCAGTCTCAGATACCATCTCCTCCCTCACTAACACACAGCCTGGACCACTCTCAGATACCAGCTCCTCCCTCACTAACACAACGCCTGTCCCACTCTCAGATACCAGCTCCTCCCTCACTAACAAACAGCCTGTCCCACTCTCAGATATCAGCTCCTCCCTCACTAACACAAAGCCTGTCCCACTCTCAGATACCAGCTGCTCCCTCACTAACACAACGCCTGTCCCACTCTCAGGTAAAAGCTCCTCCCTCACTAACAAACAGCCTGCCCCAATTTCGGATACGAGTTCCTCACTCACTAACACACTGCCTGTCCCACTCTCAGATACCAGCTCCTCCCTCACTAACACACAGCCTGTCCGACTCTGACACCAGCTCCGCCCTCACTAACACACAGCCTGTCCCACTCTCAGATACCAGGTTCTCCCTCACAAACACACAGCCAGTCACTCTCAGACTCCACCTCCTCCCTCACTAACACACAGACTCCCTCTCTAACACACAGCCTGTTCCACTCTCAGGTACCAGCTCCTTCCTCACCAACACATAGCCGGTGCAACTCTCAGTCACCAGCTCCTCCCTCAGAAACACAGACTCCCTCACTAACACACTGCCTGTCCCACTCTCAGACACCAGCTCCTCCCTCACTAACACACATCTGTCCAACTCTCAATTACCAGCTCCTCCCTCACTAACACACAGCCTGTCCCACACTCAGATAACAGCTCCTCCCTAACAAACACACAGCCTGTCCCACTCTCAGATATCAGCTCCTCCCTCACTAACACACAGCCCGTCGCACTCAGATACCAGTTCCTCCCTCACTAACACACAGCCTGTCCCACTCTCTGATACCAGCTCCTCCCTCACTAACACACAGCCTGTCCCACTATGATACCAGCTCCTCCCTCACTAAGCCACAGCCTGTCCCACTCACAGATACCAGCACCTCCCTCACGAACACACAGCCTCTCGCACCCTCAGATACCAGCTCCTCCCTCACTAACACACAGCCTGTCCCACTCTGACATCAGCTCCACCCTCACTAACATACAGCCTGTCCCACTCTCAGACACCAGCTCCTCCCTCACTAGCACACAGCCTGTCCCACTCTCAGATACCAGCTCCTCCCTCACAAACACTCAGCCTGTCACACTTTCAGATACCAGCTCCTCCCTCACTAACACACCAGCCTGTCCCACACTCAGATAGCAGCTCCACCCTCACTAACACACAGCCTGCCCCAATTTCAGATACCAGCTCCTCACTCACTTACACACTGCCTGTCCCACTCTCAGATACCAGCTCCTCCGTCACGAACACACAGCCTCTCAGACTCTGACACCATCTCCGCCCTCACGAACACGCAGCCTGTCCCACTCTCAGATACCAGGACCTCCCTCACAAACACACAGCCAGTCACTCTCAGACACCAACTCCTCCCTCACTAACACATAGCCTGTTCCACTCAGTCACCAGCTCTTCCCTCACTAATACACAGCCTGTCCCACTCAGACACCAGCTCCTCCCTCACTAACACACAGACTCCCTCACTAACACACAGCCTGTTCCACTCTCAGGAACCTGCTCCTTCCTCACTAACACATAGCCTGTGCGACTCTCAGACACCAGCTCCTCCATCCCCAACACAGACTCCCTCACTAACACACAGCCTGTCCCACTCTCAGATACCTGCACCTCCCTCACTAACACGCAGCCTGTCCCATTCTCAGACACCAGCTCCTCCCTCACTAACACAGCTGTCCCACTCTCAGATACCAGCTCCTCCATTACTAACACACAGCCTGTCCCACTCAGACACCAGCTCCTCCCACACTAACACAGCCTGTCTCTCTCTCAGACACCAGCTCCTCCCTCACTAACACACAGCCTGTCCCACTCTTAGATACCAGCTCCTCCCTCACTAACACACAGCCTGTCTCACACTCAGATACCAGCTCCTCCCTCACTAACACACAGCCTCTCGCACGTTCAGATACCAGCTCCTCCCTCACTAGCACACAGCCTGCCTCAGTCTCTGACACAAGGTACTTCCTCACTAACTCACAGCCTGTCCCACTCTCAGACACAAGCTCCTCCCTCTCTAACACACAGCCTGTCTCACTCTGATACCAGCTCCGCCCTCACTAACACACAGCCTGTTGCACTCTCAGATACCAGCTCCTCCTTCACTAACATACCAGCCTGTCCCACTCTATGATACCAGCTCCTCCCTCACTAACACACAGCCTGCTCCACTCTCAGAAAGCAGCTCCTCCCTCACTAACACACCAGCCTGTCCCACACTCAGACACCAGCTCCTCCCTCACTAACACACAGCCTCTCCCACTCTCTAATACCAGTTCCTCCCTCACTAAAACAGCCCCTCGCACTCTCAGACACCAGCTCCTCGTTCTCTAACACACAGCCTGTCCCACTCTCATTTACCAGACCCTGTCTCACTAACACACAGCCTGTCCTACTCTCAGAGTCCTGCTCCTCCCTCACTAACACACAGCCTTTCCCAGACTCAGATACCAGCACCTCCCTCACTAAAACAGCTTGTCCCACTCTCGGACACGAGCTCCTCCCTCACTAACACAGCTTGTCCCACTCTCAGACACCAGCTGCTACCTAACTAACACAGCTTGTCCCACTCTCATATACCAGACACTCCCTCACTAGCACACAGACTGTCTCCCTCAGCTAACAGCTACTCCCTCACTAACACACACCTTCTCCCACTCTCAGATACCAGCTCCTCCCTCACTAACACACAGCCTGTCCCACTCAGATACCAGCTCGTCCCTCACTAACACACAGCATGTCCCACTCTCAGATACCAGCTCCACCGACACTAACAAACAGACTGTCCCACTCTCAGATACCAGCTGCTCCCTCTCTAACAAACAGCCTGCCCCAGTCAGATACCAGCTCCTCCCTCACTTACAAACAGTCTGTCCCACTCTCAGATACCAGCTCCTCCATCACTAACAATCAGCCCGTCCCACTCTCAGATACCAGCTCCTTCCTCACTTTCACGCAGACTGTCCCACTCTCAGAAACCAGCCACTCGCTCACTAATCCAGTCTGTCCCACTCGCAGATTCCAGCTCCTTTATCCCTAACACACAGCCTTTCCCACTCTGATATAGCAGCTCCTCCCTCAGAAACACACAGCCTCTCCCACCCTCAGGTACCAGCTCCATGCTCACTAACACACAGACTGTTCCACTGTCAGACACCAGCTCCTCTCTCACTAACACACAGTCTGTCCCATTCTCAGATACCAGCTCCTCCCTCACTAACAAAGAGTCTGTCCCACTCTCAGATACCAGCTCCTCCCTCACTAACAAATAAACTCCCTCACTAACACACGATCTGTCCCATTCTCAGATACCAGCTCCTCCTTCACTAACAACCATCCTGTCCCTCTCTCAGATACCATCTCCTCCCTCACTAACAAACAGCCTGTCCAACTTTCATTTACCAGCTCCTCCCTCATTTACATACAGCCTGTCCCACTCTCACACACCAGCTCCTCCCTCACTAACACTTCCTCTTGCACCCTCAGATACCAGCTCCTCCCTCAATAGCACACAGCCTGTTCCACTCTCAGACACCAGCTCCTCCCTCACTAACACACAGCCTGTCCCACTCAGTCACCAGCTCCTCCCTCACTAACACAGCCTCTTGCTCTCTCAGACACCAACTACTCCCTCACTAACACACTGCCTGTCCCACTCTCATTTACCAGCCCCTGCCTCACTAACACAGCCTGTCCTACTCTCAGACAACAGCTCCTCCCTACACTAAAACACAGCCTCTCGCACTCTCAGACACCAGCTCCTCCCTCAGTAAAACATCGCCTCTCGCACACTTAGATACCAGCTCCTCCCTCACTAACACACAGCCTGTCCCACTCTCAGACACCAGCTCCTCCCTCACTAACACAGCTTGTTCCACTCTCATATACCAGCCACTCCCTCACTAGCACACAGACTGTCTCCCTCAGATACCAGCTGCTCCCTCACTAACACACACCTTCTCCCACTCACAGATACCAGCTCCTCCCTCACTGACACACAGCCTGTCCCACTGTCAGACACCAGCTCCTCTCTCACTAACACACAGCCTGTCCCACTCGGATTCCAGCTCGTCCCTCACTAACACACAGCCTGTCCCACTCTCAGATACCAGCTCCTCCCTCACTAACAAACAGGCTGTCCCTCTCTCAGATACCAGCTGCTCCCTCACTAACAAACAGCCTGTCCCACTCAGATACCAGGTCCTTCCTCACTAACAAACAGTCTGTCCCAATCTCAGATACCAGCTCCTCCCTCACTAACAATCAGCCCGTCCCACTCTTAGATACCAGCTGCTCCCTCACTTTCACACAGTCTGTCCCACTCTTAGACACCAGCCACTCCCTCACTAATCCAGTCTGTACCACTCACAGATTCCAGCTCCTTTATCACTAACACACAGCCTTTCCCACTCTGATATACCAGCTCCTCCCTCAGAAACACACAGCCTCTCCCACCCTCAGATACCAGCACCTCCCTCACTAACACAGCCTGTGCCACTCTGATACCAGCTCCTACCTCAATAACACACAGCCTGTCCCACTCTCAGATACCAGCTCATCCCTCACTAACACACAGCCTGTCTCCCTCAGCTACCAGCTCCTCCCTCACTAACACACAGCCTCTCCCACCCTCAGGTACCAGCTCCACACTCACTAACACACAGCCTGTTCCACTGTCAGACACCAGCTCCTCTCTCACTAAAACACAGCCTGTCATATTCTCAGATACCAGCTCCTCCCTCACTAACAAACAGTCTGTCCCACTCTCAGATACCAGCTCCTCCCTCACTAACAAATAAACTCCCTTACTAACACACGGTCTGTCCCATTCTCACATATAAGCTCCTCCTTCACTAACAAACAGCCTGTCCCACTCTCAATTACCAGCTCCTCCCTCACTAACAAACTGCCTGTCCCACTCTCAGATACCAGTTCCTCCCTCACTACATTGCAGCCTGTCCCACTCTCAATTACCAGATCTTCCTTCCTTTACAAAGAGCCTGTCCCACTCTCAGACACCAGCTCTTCCCTCACTAACACTTACTCTTGCACCCTCAGATTCCAGCTCCTCCCTCACTAGCGCACAGCCTGTACCACACTCAGACACCAGCTCCTCCTTCACTAACACAGCTTGTACCACTCTCAGATACCAGCTCTGCCCTCACTAACAGACTGTCCCAATGTCAGAGACCAGCCACTCCCACACTAGTCCACAGTCTGTCCCAATCTCAGATACCAGCTCCTCCCTCACTAACAAACAGCCTGTCCCAATCTCAGATACCAACTCCCACCTCACTAACACACAGCCTGTCCCATTCTCAGTTACCAGCTCCTCCCTCACTAACAAACAGCCTGTCACTCTCTCAGATACCAGCTCCTCCCTAACTAACAAACTGCCCATCCCACTCTCAGATACCAGCTCCTCCCTCACTAACACACAGCCTCTTGCACAATCAGATACCAGCTCCTCCCTCACTAATGCACAGCCTGTCCCACAGTCGGAAACATCTCCTCCATCACCAACACACAGCCTGTCCCCCTCTCAGATACCAGCTCCTCCCTCACTTACAGACAGCCTGTACCACTCTCAGACGCCAGCTCCTCCCTCAATAAGACACAGCATGTCCCACTCTCAGATACCAGCTCCTCCCTCACTAAAACACAGCCTGTCACAATCTCAGAAACCAGCTCCTCCCTCACTAGCAAAGAGCCCGTCCCATTCTCAGATACCAGCCCCTCCCTCACTAACACACATAGTCCCTCATTAACACACAGCCTGTCCCATTCTCAGATACCAGCTCCTACCTCAATAACACATAGCCTGTCAAACTCTCAGATACTAGCTCTTCCCTCACTAACACACAGCCTGTCCCACTCAGACACAAGCTCCTCCCTCCCTCACACAGCAAGTCCCACTCTCAGACACCAGCTCCTCCCTCTCTAACACACCAGCCTGTCCCACTCTCAGATACCAGCTCCTCCCTCACTAACACACAGCCTGTCCCACTCTCAGAAACCAGCTCCTCCCTAACTAACACTCAGCCTGTTCCACTCTCAGGTACCAGCTTCTTCCTCACTAACACATAGCCTGTGCGACTCTCAGACACTAGCTCCTCCCTCGCCAACACAGACTCCCTCACTAACACACAGCCTGTCCCACTCTCAGATACCAGCCACTCCCTCAATAGCACACAGACTGTCTCCCTCAAATACCAGCTACTCCCTCGCAAACACACAGCTTCTCCCACCCTCAGATACCAGCTCCTCCCTCACTAACACACAGCCTGTCCCACTCTCAGATACCAGCTCCTCCCTCACTAACACACAGGCTGTCCCAATCTCAGAAACCAGCTCCTCCCTAACAAACACACAGCCTGTCCCAATCTCAGATATCAGCTCCTCCCTCACTAACACACAGCCTTTCCCACTCAGATACCAGCTCCTCCCTCACAAACACACAGCCTGTCCCACTCTGAGATATCAGCTCCTCCCTCACTAATACACAGCCTATCCCACTCAGACACCAGCTCCTCCCTCACTAACACACAGCCTGTTCCACTCTCAGGTACCAGCTTTTTCCTCACTAACACATAGTCTGTGCGACTCTCAGACACCAGCTCCTCCCTCACCAACACAGACTCCCTCACTAACACACAGCCTGTCCCACTCTCAGATACCAGCCACTCCCTCAATAGCACACAGACTGTCTCCCTCAAATACCAGCTGCTCCCTCACTAACACACAGTTTCTCCCACCCTCAGATACCAGCTCCTCCCTCACTAACACACAGCCTGTCCCACTCTCAGACACCAGCTCCTCTCTCACTAACACACAGCCTCTCCCACCCTCAGATACCAGCTCCTTCCTCACTAACACACAGCATGTCCCACTCTCAGATACCAGCTCCTCCATTACTAATAAACAGGCTGTCCCTCTCTCAGATACCAGCTCCTCCCTCACTAGCACACAGCCTCTCCCACCCTCAGATACCAGCTCCACCCTCACTAACACACAGCCTGTCCCACTCTCAGATACCAGCTCCTCCCTCACTAACACACAGCCTGTCCCTCTCTCAGATACCAGCTCCTCCCTCACTAACACACAGCCTGTTCCACTCTCAGGTACCAGCTCCTTCCTCACCAACACATAGCCGGTGCGACTCTCAGTCACCAGCTCCTCCCTCAGAAACACAGACTCCCTCACTAACACACAGCCTGTCCCACTCTCAGATACCTGCACCTCCCTCACTAACACGCAGCCTGTCCCATTCTCAGACACCAGCTCCACCCTCACTAAAACAGCTGTCCCACTCACAGATATAAGCTCCTCCATTACTAACACACAGCCTGTCCCACTCAGGCACCAGCTCCTCCCTCACAAACACAGCCTGTCCCACTCTCAGACACCTGCTCCTCCCTCACTAAGACACAGCCTGTCCCACTCTTAGATACCAGCTCCTCCCACACTAACACACAACCTGCCCCATTCTCAGATACCTTCTCCTCCCTCACTTTGACACAGCATGTCCCACTCTCAGACACCAGCTCCTCCCTCACTAACACACAGCCTGTCCCACACTCAGATACCAGCTCCTCCCTCACTTACACACAACCTGCCCCAATCTGAGATACCTGCTCCTCCCTCACTTATACACAGCTTGTCCCACTCTCAGACACCAGCTCCTCCCTCACTAACACACCAGCCTGTCCCACTCTCAGATACCTGCACCTCCCTCACTAACACGCAGCCTGTCCCACTCTCAGACACCAGCTCCTCCCTCACCAACACACATCTGTCCAACTCTCAGATTCCAGCTCCTCCCTCACTAACACACAGCCTGTCCCACACTCAGATACCTGCTCCTTCCTAAGAAACATACAGCCTGTCCGACTCTCAGATATCAGCTCCTCCCTCACTAACACACAGCCCGTCCCACTCAGATACCAGTTCCTCCCTCACTAACACACAGCCTGTCCCACTCTCTGATACCAGCTCCTCCCTCACTAACACACAGCCTGTCCCACTATGATACCAGCTCCTCCCTCACTAAGCCACAGCCTGTCCAACTCTCAGATACCAGCACCTCCCTCACGAACACACAGCCTCTCGCACCCTCAGATACCAGCTCCTCACTCACTAACACGCAGCCTGCCCCAGTCTCTGACTCCAGCTCCTCCCTCATAAACACAGCCTGTCTCACTCAGACACCCGCTCCTCCCTCACTAACACACACTGTCCCACTCTCAGATACCAGCTCCTCTCTCACTAACACACAGCCTGTCGAACTCTCAGTTACCAGCTCCTCCCTCCCTAACACACAGCCTGAACCACTCAGGCACCAGCTCCTCCGTCACTAACACACAGCCTGTCCCACTCAGACACCAGCTCCTGCCTCACTAACACACAGCCTGTCCCACTCAGACACCAGCTCCTCCCTCACTCACACACAGGCTCCCTCACTAACACACAGCCAGTCCCACTCTCAGATACCAGCTCCTCCCTCACTAACACGCAGCCTGCCCCAGTCTCTGACTCCAGCTCCTCCCTCATAAACACGGCCTGTCTCACTCAGACACCCGCTCCTCCCTCACTAACACACACTGTCCCACTCTCAGATACCAGCTCCTCCCTCACGAACACACAACCTGCCCCAATCTCAGATACCAGCTCCGCCCTCACTTATACACAGCCTGTCCCACTCTCAGAAAACAGCTCTTCCCTCACTAACACACCAGCGTGCCCCACTCTCAGACACCAGCTCCTCCCTCACTAACACACAGCCTGTCCCACTCTCAGATACCAGCTCCACCCTCACTAACACACAGCCTGAACCACTCAGACACCAGCTCCTCCCTCACTAACACACAGCCTGTCCCACTCAGACACCAGCTCCTCCCTCACTAACACGCAGACTCCCTCACTAACACACAGCCTGTCCCACTCTCTGATACCAGCTCCTCCATCACTAACACACATCTGTCGCACTCTCAGATACCAGCTCTTCCCACACTAACAGACAACCTGCCCCAATCGCAGATTCCTGCTCCTCCCTCACTTATACACAGCTTGTCCCACTCTCAGACACCAGCTCCACCCTCACTAACACGCCAGCCTGTCCCACTCTCAGATACCAGCTGCTCCCTCAGTAACCCACAACCTGATCCACCCTCAGATACCAGCTCCCCCCTCACTAACACACAGCATGTCCCACTATCAGATATCAGCTCCTCCCCAACAAACACACAGACTTCCCAATCTCAGATACCAGCTCCTCTCTCACTAACAAACAGCCCGTTCTCCTCTCAGATACCAGCTCCTCCATCGCTAACACACAGCCTGTCACACTCTCAGATACCAGCTCCTCCCTCACTATTTCACAGCCTTTCCCATGCTCTGATACCAGCTCCACCCCCACTAACACACTGCCTGTCTCACTCAGATACCAGCTCCTCCCTCACTAACACACAGCCTCTCACACCTTCCGAGACCAGCGCCTCCCTCATTAACACACAGCCTGTCCCACTCTCAGATATCAGTTCCTCTCCCACTAACAAACAGCCTGTCTCACTCTCAGACACCAGCTCCTCTCTCACTAACACACAGCCTGTCCCACTCTCAGATACCAGCTCCTACCTCACTAACATTCTGTCCCACTCTCAGATGCCAACTCCTCCCTCATTTACTCACAGCCTGTCCCATTCTCAGATACTAGCTCCTGCCTCGCTAACAAACAGCCTGTCTCACTATCAGATGCCAGTTCCTCCCTCACTAACACACAGCCTGTCCCACTCTCAGATACCAGCTCCTCCCTCACTAACACACAGCCTGTCCAACTCTCAGATATTAGCTCCTTCCCCACAAATACACAGCGTGTCCCTCTCTCAGATACCAGCTCCTCCCTCACTAACACACAGCCTATCCCACTCTCAGATACCAGCTCCTCCCTCACTAACACACAGCCTGTCCAACTACCAGATACCAGCTCCTCTCTCACTAACACACAGCCTGTCCCACTCTCAGATACCAGCTCCTCCCTCACTAGCACACAGCCTATCCCACTCTCAGATACCTGCTCCTCCCTCACTCATACACAGCCTGTCCAACTATCAGATATTAGCTCCTCCGCCAAACAAACAGCCTATCCCACTCTCAGATACCAGCTCCTCCCTCACTAATACACAGCTATCCCACTCTCAGATACCAGCTCCTCCTTTACTAACACACAGCCTGTCCATCTATCAGATATCAGCTCCTCTCTCACTAGCACACAGCCTATCCCACTCTCAGATACCTGCTCCTCCCTCACTAATACACAGCCTGTCCAACTATCAGATATTAGCTCCTCTCCCAAACAAACAGCCTGTCCCACTCTCAGATACCAGCTCCTCCCTCGCTAATACACAGCCTATCCCACTCTCAGATACCAGCTCCTCCCTTACTAACACACAGCCTGTCCAACTATCAGCTATCAGCTCCTCTCTCACTAACGCACAGCCTGTCCCACTCTCAGATACCAGCTCCTCCCTCACTAACACACAGCCTGTCCCACTCTCAGTTACCAGCTACTCCCTCACTAACACACAGCCTGTCCAACTATCAGATACAGCTCCTCCCTCAATAACACACAGCCTGTCCCACTCAGACACCAGCTCCTCCCTCACTAATCCAGTCTGTCGCAATCTCTGATTCCTGCTCCTTTATCACAAACTCACAGCCTGTCCCACTCTCAGATACCAGCTCCTACCTCACTAACAGTCTGTCCCACTCTCAGATGCCAGCTCCTCCCTCATGAAGACACAGCCTGTCCCATTCTCAGATACTAGCTCCTCCGTCGCAAACAAACAGCCTGTCCCACTCTCAGATACCAGCTCCTCCCTCACTAACACACAGCCTGTCCCACTCTCAGATACCAGCTCCTCCCTCAATAACACACAGCCTGTCCAACTCTCAGATACCAGCTCCTCCCTCAATAACACACAGCCTGTCCAACTATCAGATACCAACTCCTCTCTCACTAACACACAGCCTGTCCCACTTTCAGATACCTGCTCCTCCCTCACTAATACACAGCCTGTCCAACTATCAGATATTAGCTCCTCCCCCAAACAAACAGCCTGTCCCACTCTCAGATACCAGCTCCTCCCTCACTAACACACAGCCTATCCGACTCTCAGATACCAGCTCCTCCCTTACTAACACACAGCCTGTCCAACTATCAGATATCAGCTCCTCTCTCACTAACGCACAGCCTGTCCCACTCTCAGATACCAGCTCCCCCCTCACTAACACACAGCCTGTTCAACTATCAGATACTAGCTCCTTCCTCACTAACACACAGCCTGTCCCACTCAGACACCAGCTCCTCCCTCACTAACACATCCTGTCCCACTCTCAGACACAGCCACTCCCTCACTAATCCAGTCTGTTGCACTCTCTGATTCCTGCTCCTTTATCACTAACACACAGCCTGTCTCACTCTGATATACCAACTCCTCCCTCACTAACACACAGCCTCTCCCACCCTCAGATACCAGCTCCTCCCTCACTAACACGCAACCTGCCCCAGTCTCTGGCTCCAGTTCCTCCCTCATAAACACAGCCTGTCTCACTCAGACACCCGCTCCTCCCTCACTAACACACACTGTCCCACTCTCAGATACCAGCTCCTCCCTCACTAACACACAACCTGCCCCAATCTCTGATACCAGCTCCGCCCTCACTTATACACAGCCTGTCCCACTCTCAGACACCAGCACCTCCCTCACTAACACACCAGCATGCCCCACACTCAGACACCAGCTCCTCCCTCACTAACACACAGCCTGTCCCACTCTCAGATACCAGCTCCTCCCTCACTAACACAAAACCTGAACCACTCAGACATCAGCTCCTCCCTCACTAACACACAGCCTGTCCCACTCAGACACCAGCTCCTCCCTCACTAACACACAGCCTGTCCCACTCAGACACCAGCTCCTCCCTCACTAACACACAGACTCCCTCACTAACGCACAGCCTGTCCCACGCTCAGATACCAGCCCCTCCCTCACTAACACAGAGCCTGTCTCACTCAGATACCAGCTCCTCCCTCACTAACACACAGCCTGTCCCACTCTCAAATACCAGCTCCTCCCTCACTAACACTCAGCCTGAACCACTCAGACACCAGCTCCTCCCTCACTAACACACAGCCTATCCCACTCTCAGTTACCAGCTCCTCCCTTACTAACACACAGCCTGTCCAACTATCCGATATCAGCTCCTCTCTCACTAACGCACAGCCTGTCCCACTCTCAGATACCAGCTCCTCCCTCACTAACACACAGCCTGTCCCACTCACAGTTACCAGCTACTCCCTCACTAACACACAGCCTGTCCAACTATCAGATACTAGCTCCTCCCTCAATAACACACAGCCTGTCCAACTCTCAGATATTGCCTCCTTCCCCACAAACACACAGCCTGTTCCACTCTCAGATACCAGCTCCTCCTTCACTAACACACAGCCAATCCCTCTCTCAGATACTAGCTCCTCCCTCACTAACACACAGCCTGTCCAACTATCAGATACCAGCTCCTCTCTCACTAACACACAGCCTGTCCCACTCTCAGATACCAGCTCCTCCCTCACTAACACACAGCCTATCCCACTCTCAGATACCTGCTCCTCCCTCACTAATACACAGCCTGTCCAACTATCAGATATTAGCTCCACCCCAAACAAACAGCCTGTCCCACTCAGATACCAGCTCCTCCCTCACTAACACACAGCCTATCCCACTCTCAGATACCAGCTCCTCCCTCACTAACACACAGCCTGTCCAACTATCAGATATCAGCTCCTCTCTCACTAACGCACAGCCTGTCCCACTCTCAGATACCAGCTCCCCCCTCACTAACACACAGCCTGTCCAACTATCAGATACTAGCTCCTCCCTCACTAACACACAGCCTGTCCCACTCAGACACCAGCTCCTCCCTCACTAACACATCCTGTCCCACTCTCAGACACAGCCACTCCCTCACTAATCCAGTCTGTTGCACTCTCTGATTCCTGCTCCTTTATGACTAACACACAGCCCTTCTCACTCTGATATACCAACTCCTCCCTCACTAACACACAGCCTCTCCCACCCTCAGATACCAGCTCCTCCCTCACTAACACGCAGCCTGCCCCAGTCTCTGGCTCCAGCTCCTCCCTCATAAACACAGCCTGTCTCACTCAGACACCCGCTCCTCCCTCACTAACACACACTGTCCCACTCTCAGGTACCAGCTCCTCCCTCACTAACACACGACCTCCCCCAATCTCTGAAACCTGCTCCGCCCTCACTTATACACAGCCTGTCCCACTCTCAGACACCAGCTCCTCCCTCACTATCACACCAGTGTGCCCCACTCTCAGAAACCAGCTCCTCCCTCACTAACACACAGCCTGTCCCACTCTCAGATACCAGCTCCTCCCTCACTAACACACAGCCTGAACCACTCAGACACCAGCTCCTCCCTCACTAACACACAGCCTGTCCCACTCAGACACCAGCTCCTCCCTCACTAACACACAGCCTGTCCCACTCAGACACCAGCTCCTCCCTCACTAACACACAGACTCCCTCACTAACGCACAGCCTGTCCCACGCTCAGATACCAGCTCCTCCCTCACTAACACAGAGCCTGTCTCACTCAGATACCAGCTCCTCCCTCACTAACACACAGCCTGTCCCACTCTCAGATACCATCTCCTCCTTCACTAACACACAGCCTGAACCACTCAGACACCAGCTCCTCCCTCACTAACACACAGCCTATCCCACTCTCAGATACCAGCTCCTCCCTTACTGACACACAGCCTGTCCAACTATCAGATATCAGCTCCTCTCTCACTAACACACAGCCTTTCCCACTCTCAGATACCAGCTCCTCCCTCACTAACACACAGCCTGTCCCACTCTCAGTTACCAGCTACTCCCTCACTAACACACAGCCTGTCCCACTCTCAGTTACCAGCTACTCCCTCACTAACACACAGCCTGTCCCACTCTCAGTTACCAGCTACTCCCTCACTAACACACAGCCTGTCCCACTCTCAGTTACCAGCTACTCCCTCACTAACACACAGCCTGTCCAACTATCAAATACTAGCTCCTCCCTCACTAACACACAGCCTGTCCCACTCAGACACCAGCTCCTCCCTCACTAACACAGCCTGTCCCACTCTCAGACACTGCCACTCGCTCACTAATCCACTCTGTTGCACTCTCTGATTCCTGCTCCTTTATCACAAACACACAGCCTGTCCTACTCTCAGATACCAGCTCCTACCTCACTAACAGTCTGTCCCACTTCAGATGCCAGCTCCTCCCTCATTTAGACACAGCCTGTCGCATTCTCAGATACTAGCTCCTCCCTTGCAAACAAACAGCCTGTCCCACTCTAAGATACCAGCTCCTCCCTCACTAACACACAGCCTGTCCCACTCTCAGATACCAGCTCCTCCCTCACTAACACACAGCCTGTCCAACTCTCAGATATTGCCTCCTTCCCCACAAACACAGAACCTGTCCCACTCTCAGATACCTGCTCCTCCCTCACTAATACACAGCCTGTCCAACTATCAGATATTAGCTCCTCCCCCAAACAAACAGCCTGTCCCACTCTCAGATACCAGCTCCTCCCTCACTAACACACAGCCTATCCGACTCTCAGATACCAGCTCCCCCCTCACTAACACACAGCCTGTCCAACTATCAGATACTAGCTCCTCCCTCACTAACACACAGCCTGTCCCACTCAGACACCAGCTCCTCCCTCACTAACACTTCCTGTCCCACTCTCAGACACAGCCACTCCCTCACTAATCCAGTCTGTTGCACTCTCTGATTCCTGCTCCTTTATCACTAACACACAGCCCTTCTCACTCTGATATACCAACTCCTCCCTCACTAACACACAGCCTCTCCCACCCTCAGATACCAGCTCCTCCCTCACTAACACGCAGCCTGCCCCAGTCTCTGGCTCCAGCTCCTCCCTCATAAACACAGCCTGTCTCACTCAGACACCCGCTCCTCCCTCACTAACACACACTGTCCCACTCTCAGGTACCAGCTCCTCCCTCACTAACACACGACCTGCCCCAATCTCTGAAACCAGCTCCGCCCTCACTTATACACAGCCTGTCCCACTCTCAGACACCAGCTCCTCCCTCACTATCACACCAGTGTGCCCCACTCTCAGACACCAGCTCCTCCCTCACTAACACACAGCCTGTCCCACTCACAGATACCAGCTCCTCCCTCACTAACACACAGCCTGAACCACTCAGACACCAGCTCCTCCCTCACTAACACACAGCCTGTCCCACTCAGACACCAGCTCCTCCCTCACTAACACACAGCCTGTCCCACTCAGACACCAGCTCCTCCCTCACTAACACACAGACTCCCTCACTAACGCACAGCCTGTCCCACGCTCAGATACCAGCTCCTCCCTCACTAACACAGAGCCTGTCTCACTCAGATACCAGCTCCTCCCTCACTAACACACAGCCTGTCCCACTCTCAGATACCATCTCCTCCTTCACTAACACACAGCCTGAACCACTCAGACACCAGCTCCTCCCTCACTAACACACAGCCTATCCCACTCTCAGATACCAGCTCCTCCCTTACTGACACACAGCCTGTCCAACTATCAGATATCAGCTCCTCTCTCACTAACACACAGCCTTTCCCACTCTCAGATACCAGCTCCTCCCTCACTAACACACAGCCTGTCCCACTCTCAGTTACCAGCTACTCCCTCACTAACACACAGCCTGTCCAACTATCAGATACTAGCTCCTCCCTCACTAACACATTGCCTGTCTCACTCAGACACCAGCTCCTCCCTCACTAACACAGCCTGTCCCACTCTCAGACACTGCCACTCGCTCACTAATCCACTCTGTCGCACTCTCTGATTCCTGCTCCTTTATCACAAACACACAGCCTGTCCTACTCTCAGATACCAGCTCCTACCTCACTAACAGTCTGTCCCACTTCAGATGCCAGCTCCTTCCTCATTTAGACACAGCCTGTCGCATTCTCAGATACTAGCTCCTCCCTTGCAAACAAACAGCCTGTCCCACTCTCAGATACCAGCTCCTCCCTCACTAACACACAGCCTGTCCCACTCTCAGATACCAGCTCCTCCCTCACTAACACACAGCCTGTCCAACTCTCAGATATTGCCTCCTTCCCCACAAACACACAGCGTGTCCCACTCTCAGATACCAGCTCCTCCTTCACTAACACACAGCCTATCCCACTCTCAGATACCAGCTCCTCCCTCACTAACACACAGCCTGTCCAACTATCAGATACCAGCTCCTCTCTCACTAACACGCAGCCTGTCCCACTCTCAGATACCAGCTCCTCCCTCACAAACACACAGCCTGTCCCACTCTCAGATACCTGCTCCTCCCTCACTAATACACAGCCTGTCCAACTATCAGATATTAGCTCCTCCCCCAAACAAACAGCCTGTCCCACTCTCAGATACCAGCTCCCCCCTCACTAATACACAGCCTGTCCAACTATCAGATACTTGCTCCTCCCTCAGTAACACAGTCTGTCCCACTCTCAGACACTGCCACTCCTTCACTAATTCAGTCTGTCGCACTCTCTGATTCCTGCTCCTTTATCACAAACACACAGCCTGTCCCACTCTCAGATACCAGCTCCTCCCTCATTAAGACACAGCCTGTCCCATTCTCAGATACTAGCTCCTCCCTCGCAAACAAACAGCCTGTCCCACTCTCAGATACCAGCTCCTCCTTCACTAACACACTGCCTATCCCACTCACAGATACCAGCTCCTCCCTCACTAACACACAGCCTTTCCAACTATCAGATATTAGCTCCTCCCCCAAACAAACAGCCTGTCCCACTCAGATACCAGCTCCTCCCTCACTAACATTCAGCCTATCCCACTCTGAGATACCAGCTCATCCCTCACTAACACACAGCCTGTCCAACTATCAGATATCAGCTCCTCTCTCACTAACGCACAGCCTGTCCCACTCTCAGATACCAGCTCCCCCCTCACTAACACACAGCCTGTCCAACTATCAGATACTCGCTCCTCCCTCACTTACACACAGTCTGTCCCACTCAGACACCAGCTCCTCCCTCACTAACACATCCTGTCCCACTCTCAGACACAGCCACTCCCTCACTAATCCAGTCTGTTGCACTCTCTGATTCCTGCTCCTTTTTCACTAACACACAGCCCGTTCCACTCTCAGATACCAGCTCCTCCCTCACTAACACACAGCCTGTCCAACTCTCAGATATTGCCTCCTTCCCCACAAACACGCAGCGTGTCCCACTCTCAGATACCAGCTCCTCCCTCACTAACACACAGCCTATCCCACTCTCAGATACCAGCTCCTCCCTCACTAACACACAGCCTATCCCACTCTCAGATACCTGCTCCTCCCTCACTAATACACAGCCTGTCCAACTATCAGATATTAGCTCCTCCCCGAAACAAACAGCCTGTCCCACTCAGATACCAGCTCCTCCCTCACTAACACACAGCCTATCCCACTCTGAGATACCAGCTCATCCCTCACTAACACACAGCCTGTCCAACTATCAGATATCAGCTCCTCTCTCACTAACGCACAGCCTGTCCCACTCTCAGATACCAGCTCCCCCCTCACTAACACACAGCCTGTCCAACTATCAGATACTAGCTCCTCCCTCACTAACACACAGTCTGTCCCACTCAGACACCAGCTCCTCCCTCACTAACACATCCTGTCCCACTCTCAGACACAGCCACTCCCTCACTAATCCAGTCTGTTGCACTCTCTGATTCCTGCTCCTTTTTCACTAACACACAGCCTGTCTCACTCTGATATACCAACTCCTCCCTCACTAACACACAGCCTCTCCCACCCTCAGATACCAGCTCCTCCCTCACTAATACGCAGCCTGCCCCAGTCTCTGGCTCCAGCTCCTCCCTCATAAACACAGCCTGTCTCACTCAGACACCCGCTCCTCCCTCACTAACACACACTGTCCCACTCTCAGATACCAGCTCCTCCCTCACGAACACACAACCTGCCCCAATCTCTGATACCAGCTCCGCCCTCACTTATACACAGCCTGTCCCACTCTCAGACACCATCCTCCCTCACTAACACACCAGCGTGCCCCACTCTCAGACACCAGCTCCTCCCTCACTAACACACAGCCTGTCCCACTCTCAGATACCAGCTCCTCCCTCACTAACACACAGCCTGAACCACTCAGACACCAGCTCCTCCCTCACTAACACACAGCCTGTCCCACTCAGACACCAGCTCCTCCCTCACTAACACACAGCCTGTCCCACTCAGACACCAGCTCCTCCCTCACTAACACACAGACTCCCTCACTAACACACAGCCGCTCCCACCTTCAGATACCAGCTCCTCCCTCACTAACACACAGCCTGTCCCACTGTCAGATACCAGCTCCTCCCTCAGTAACCCACAACCTGTCCCATTCTCAGATACCAGCTCGTCGCTCACTAACACTCAGCCCGTCCCATTCTCAGATACCAACTCCTCCATCACTAACACACAGCCTGTCCTACTCAGATACCACCCACTCCCTCACTAACTCACAGCCTGTCCCACTCTCAGATACCAGCTCCTCCCTCACTATTTCACAGCCTTTCCCACGCTCTGATACCAGCTCCACCCGCACTAACACGCAGCCTGTCCCACTCTCGGATACCAGCTCCTCTCTCACTAACACACAGGCTGTCCCACTCTCAGATACCAGCTCCTACCTCACTAACAGTCTGTCCCACTCTCAGATGCCAGCTCCTCCCTCACTAACACACAGCCTGTCTCACTCAGATACCAGCTCCCCCCTCATTAACAAACAACCTGGCCCACTCTCAGATAGCAGCTCCGCCCTCACTAACACGCAGCCTGCCCCAATCTCAGATTCCAGCCCCTCCCTCACTAACACACAGCCTGTCCCACTCTCACATACCAGCTCCTCCCTCACTAACACACAGACTGTCCCACTCTCAGTCACCAGCTGCTCCCGCACTAACACTTAGCCTGTCCCACTCTCAGATACCATCTCCTCACTCACTAACATACAGTCCATCCCACTCTCATATACCTGCTCCTCCCTCACTAACACACAGCCCGTCCCACTCTCAGATACCAGCTCCTCCCTCACTAACACACAGCCTTTCCTACTCTCAGATACCAACAGCTCCCTCAGTAACACACAACATTTCCTACACTCAGATACCAACCCCTCCCTCACTAACAAACAGCCTGTCACACTCTCAGACGGCAGCTCCTCCCTCACTAACACAGCCTTTCCCACTCTCAGACACCAGCTCCTCCCGCACTAACACAGCCTGTCCCACTCTCAGACACCAGCTCCTCCCCCACTAACACACAGCATGTCCCACTCTGATACCAGCTGCTCCCGCACTAACCCACAGCCTGTCCCACTCTCAGACGCCTGCTCCTCCCTCACTAACACACAGCCTGTCCCACTCTCAGACGCCAGCTCCTCCCTCACTAACACAGCCTGTCCCACTCTCAGACACCAGCTCCTCCCTTGCTGGGGCAAGGGGCTAGGTTTGGGGGCTAGGGGCTAGGTTTGGTGTTAGGGGCTAGGGTTGGGAGTTAGGGGCTAGGGTTGTGGGTTAGTGTTGAGGATTGGGGCTTGGATTGAGGGTTAGGGACGAGGGGGTTGGGGTTCAGGGCTAGGGTTGAGAGTTAGTGTCTAGGGTTGTGGGTAGGGTTAGGGTTGGGGGTTAGGGGCTAGGGTTGGGGGTTAGGGGCTAGGGTTCGGGGCTAGGGTTAGGGTATAGGGTTTATTGGCTAGGGCTATGGTTAGGGGCTACGGTTAGGGGTTCGGGTTAGGGGCTAGGGTTTGGGGCTAGGTTTAGGTGCTATGATTAGCGTCTTGGGTTGGTGGCTAGTGTTGTTGGCTAGGGTTGGGTGCTAGGGTTAGCGGCTAGCGTTGGGGGTTAGGGTTAAGGGCTAGGGTTAGTGTTAGTGGCTAGGGGCTAGGGTTAAGGGCTAGGTGCTAGGGATAGGGGCTCGGGTTAGGGTATAGGGTTTAGGGGCTAGGGCTATGGTTAGGGGCTAGGGTTAGGGGTTAGGGTTAGGGGCTAGGGTTAGGGGCTAGGGTTAGAGGTGATGGCTCGGGTTAGGGGTGAGGGTTAAGGGTTAGTGGCGATGGTTAAAAGTTAGGGGCAAGGGTTAAGAGTTAGAGGCGATGAGCTAGGGATAGGTTTAGGGTTAGGGGATAGGGTTAGGATTAACGGCTAGGGTTATTGGCTAGGGTTAAGAGTTAGGGGTTCGGGTTAAGGGTTAGGCGCTATGGTTAAGCCTCGGAGCTAGGGTTGGGGTTAGGGTTAGGGGCCATGGGCGGTGGTTATGGGCTAGGGGCTAAGATTGGGGGCTAGGGGTTAGGGGCTAGTGCTAAGGGCTGGGGATAAGTGTTAGGGGCTAGGGGCTAGGAGCAAGGGGTTAGGGGCTATGTTTGGGGGCTAGGGGCAAAGTTTGGTGGATAGCGTTTTGGGGCTAGGTGATAGGGTTGGGGTCTAGGTGCTAGGGTTGGGGGCTAGGGGCTAGGGTTGGGGGCTAGGGGTTTGGGGCTAGTGGCCAGGGTAAGTGTTAGGCGCTGGGGGCTAGTGGTTAGGGGTTAGGGCCAAGGGCTATGGTTAGGGTTAAGGGCTAGGGGCTAGGGTTAATGGCTAGTTGCTTGGGGCGAGGGCTAGGGTCTAGGGCTAAGGTTGGGTATTAGGCGATAGGGTTGGGGATTAGGAGTTAGGGACTAGGGTTATGGGTTAGGGTTGGGGGCTAGGATTTAGGGCTAGGGTTAGGGGCTAGGGGAAAGGAGCTAGGGGTTAGGGGTTAGAGGCTAGCGTTGGGGGCTAGGGTCAAGTGTTAGTGGCTAGGTTCTAGGGGCTAGGTTTGGGGGGGTTAGGGGCTAGGTTTGAGGGCTGGGGGTTAGGGACTAGCGGCTAGGTTAGGAGCTAGGGGTTAGGGGCTAGGGGTTAGTGTTTAGGGGCTAGATTTAGGGGCTAGGGTTGGGTGCAAGGTGCTAAGGTTGGGGCAATGGTTAAGGGTTAGGGTAAAAGGCTAGGGGCTATGGTTAGCGGCTAGGGTTATGGGCTAGGGGCTAGGGTTGTGGCAAGGTTTAAGGGTTAGGGTTAAGGGCTAGGGGCTGGGGGTAGGGGCTGGGGTTAGGGGCTAGGGGTACAGGCTACCGGTACGGGCTAGGCGTAGTGGCGAGGAGCTAGGAGTTGGGGTTGGGCTAGTGTTGGGGCTAGGTTTAGGTGCTAGACTACGGGGCTAGGGTTAACTGCTAATGGCTGGGGCAAGGGGCTAGGGTTGGGGGCTAGGGGCTAGGGTTGGGGTAAGGGGCTAGGGTTGGGCGTTAGGGGCTAGGGTTGTGTGTTAGTGTTGGGGATTAGGGGCCAGGATTGCGGGTTAGAGATGAGGGTTGGGGGTTAGGTGCTAGGGTTAGGGGCTAGGGGCTAGGGTTGGGAGCTAGGGGCTAGGGTTTGTGGCTAGGGTTAGGGCTACGGTTGGGGGCTGTGGGTTAGGGGCGAGGGTTGGGGTCTAGGGGCTAGGGTTGAGGTCTATGGGCTAGGGTTGGGACTAGGGTTAGTGCTAGGGTTGAGGGCTATGGGTTAGGGGTTAGGGGCGAGGGTTGGGGGTCTAGGGGTTGAGGCCTAGGGGCTAGGGTTGGGTGCTAGGGGTTAGGGTTAGGGGTTAGGGGCTAGGGGTTAGGGGCTAGGGCTAGGTGGTGAGGGTTATGGGCTACGGGGCGAGGGTTATGGGTTAGGGGAAACGGTTAAGTGTTAAGGGTGAGGATTAATGGTCAGGGGCTAGGGTTGGGGAATAGGGGCTAGGTTTGGGGTTCGGGGCTAGACTTAGGTGCTAGGCTTAGGGGCTATGGTTAGGGGCTAGAGGCTGGGGCTAGGGGCTAGAGTTGGGGGCTAGGGGCTAGGGTTGGGGCTAGGGGCTAGGATTGGTGTTAGGGGTTAGATTTAGGGGAAAGTTTGGGGGCTAGGGTTGGGGGCTAGGTTTAGTGGCTATGGCCAGGGGCTAGGGGATAGGGCTAGGGGCTGGAGATAGGGGCTTGGGGCTAGGGCGTAGGGACGAGGGGCTAGGGTTGGGGGCTAGCTGCTAGTGTTGGGGTTACGAGCTAGGGTTGGGGTTTGGGGTTAGGGGCTAGGGTTAGGGGCTATGGTTAGGGGCTAGGGTTGTGGGCTCGGGGCTAGGGTTAGGGGCTAGGGGTACGGGCTAGGGGTAGGGGCGAGGAGCTAGGAGTTGGGGTTGGATTAGGGTTGGGGCTAGGTTTAGGGGCTAGACTTCGGGGCTCGGGTTAACTGCTAATGGCTGGGGCAAGGGGCTAGTGTTGGGGGCTAGCGGCTAGGGTTGGTGTTAGGGGCTAGGGTTGGGAGTTAGGGACTAGGGTTGTGGGTTAGGTTTGGGGATTAGGGGCTAGGATTGGGGGTTAGGGATGAGGGTTGGCGATTAGGGGCTAGGGTTAGGGGCTAGGGGCTAGGGTTGGGAGCTAGGGGCTAGGGTTTGTGGCTAGGGTTAGGGCTACGGTTGGCGGCTATGGGTTAGAGGCTAGGGTTGGGGTCTAGGGGCTAGGGCTGGGGTCTATGGGCTAGGGTTGGGGGCTTGGGTTGGGGCTAGGGTTGGGGGCTATGGGTTAGGGGCTAGGGGCTAGGGTTGGGGTCTCGGGGCTAGGGTTGGGGGCTTGGGTTAGGGGCTAGGGTTGGTGGCTATGGGTTAGGTGCAAGTGGCTAGGTTTGTGGGCTAAGGTTTGGGGGCTATGGACTAGGGTTGGGGGTGAGGGGCTAGGCTTTGGGTCTAGGGGCTAGGGCTTGGGTTTAGGGGTTAGGGTTAGGGTCTAAGGTAAGGATTCAGGGCTCGGGTTAAGGGCTACGGGCTAGGGCTAGGGTTTAGGGGCTAGTAGTTAGCAGCTAGGGGTTAGGGGCTAGTGTTAGGGTCTAATGTTAGGGTTTAGGTTTTGGGACTGTGGGCTAGGGTTTAGAGGCATGGGTTAGGGTTAGGCGCTAGGGGCTAGGACTAGGGGTTAGGGTTATGGGCTAGGGTTAGAGTTAAGGGCTAGGGGGTGAGGGTTAAGGGTTAGGGGCGAGGGTTAAGGGTTTGGGGCGATGGTTAAGAGTTAGGGTTGAGGGTTAAACGTCGTGGCTAGGGTTGGGGTATAGGGGCTAGGTTTGGGGCTTGGGCTAGGTTTATATGCTAGGCTTAGGGGCTATGGTTAGGGGCTAGGGGCTGGGACTAGGAGCTAGAGTTGGGGGCTATGGCCTAGGGTTGGGGGCTATGGATAGGGTTGGGGTTAGGGGTTAGGAGCTGTGGTTAGGGGCTAGGGTTAGGGGCTAGGGTTGGTTCCTAGGGTTAGTGGCTAGGGCCAGGGGCTAGGGTATAGGGCTAGGGGCTAGGGGCTAGGGACTAGGGGTGATGGGCTAATGTTGGGGTCTAGGGAGCTAGTGTTGGTGCTTGGGGCTAGGGTTATGGGCTAGGGGTTGGGGGCTAGGGGCTAGATTTAGGGGCTAGGGTTAGGGGCTAGGGTTGGGGGCAAGTGGCTAGGGTTGCGGCAAGGGTTAAAGGTTAGGCTTAAGGGCTAGGGTTAGGGGCCAGGGTTAGGGGCTAGGGGCTAGGATTGTGGCAAGTTTTAAGGGTTAGGGTTAAGGGCTAGGGGCTCGGGGTAGGGGCTTGGGATAGGGGCTGGAGTTAGGGGCTTGGTGTACGGGCTAGGGGTAGGGGCGAGGGGCTTGGAGCTGGGGTTGGGCTTGGGTTGGTGCTGGGTTTAGGGGCTAGACTTAGGGACTAGGATTAATCGCTAATGGCTGGGGCAAGGGGCTAGGGTTGGGGGCTAGGGCCTAGGGTTGGGGTTAGGGGCTAGGGTTGGGAGTTAGGGGCTAGGGTTGTGGGTTAGGGTTGGGGATTAGGGGCTTGGGTTGGGCGTTAGGGTTAAGGGTTAGGGGCGAGGGTTGAGGGTTAGTGGCTAGGGTTAACGGTTAGGCGCTAGGAGCTAGCATTGGGGGCTATGGGCTAGGGGCTACGGTTGGGGGCTAGGGGCTACGGTTGGGGTCTAGGGGCTAGTGTTGGGGGCTAGGGTTAGGGGCTAGGGTTGGGGGCTATGGGTTAGGGGCTAGGGCTAGGGTTGTGGGCTAGGTGCTAGGGGTTGGGGTCTATGGGCTGTGTTTGGGGGCTAGGGTCTAGGGGCTAGGGTTTCGGTCTATGGGCTAGGTCTAAGGGTTAGTGGTTAAGGTTAAGGGCTAATGGCTGGGGCTCGGTGCTAAAGTTGGGGGCTAGGGGCTAGGGTTGGGGTTAGGGGCTAGGGTTGGGATTTATGGTCTATGGTTGTGGGTTAGGGGCTAGGGTTGGGTGTTAGGCGCTAGGGTTGGGGGTTAGGGGCTAGGGTTAGGGGCTAGCGTTAGGGTCTAGGGTTAGCGGCTAGGGTTGGGGGTTAGGGTTGGGAGCTAGGGTTGGGGGCTAGGGTTGGGGGCTAGGGTTGGGGATAGGGTTGGGGGCTAGGGTTGGGGGCTATGATTAAGGGTTAGGGGCTCGGGTTAAGGGTTAGGGGTAGGGTTAAAGATTAGGGGCTAGGGTTAAGGGTTTGGGGCTAGGAGCTTGGGTTGGGGACTATGGGCTAGGGGCTAGGGTTGGGGGCTAGGGGCTAGGGTTGGCGGCTAGGGTTATGGGCTAGGGTTGTGGACTATGGGTTAGGGGCTAGGGGCTAGGTTTGGGGGCTAGGGACTAGGGGTTGGGTGCTATGGGCTAGGTTTGGGGGCTTGCGTCTAGGGGCTAGGGTTTGGGTCTAGGGGCTAGTGCTAGGTGTTAGGGGTTAGGGTTAGGGGCTAGGGTTAGGGTTAAGGGCTAGGATTAAGGGCTATGGGCTATAGCAAGGGGTTAGGGGCAAGGGGTTAGGGGCTAGGGATTAGGGGCTAGGGTTAGGGTTTAGGGTTAGGAGCTCGGGTTAAGGGCTAGGGGCTAGGGTTAAGGGCTAGGGGCTAGGGTTAAGGGCTAGTGGCTAGGGTTAAGGGCTATGGATTATGGGCTAGGGTTAGGGGCTAGGGTTAGGGGCTAGGGTTAGGGGCTAGGGTTAGGGGCTAGGGTTAGGGGCCAGGGTTAGGGGCGATGGCTAGGGTTAGGGGTGAGGGTTAAGGTTTAGGGGCGAGGGTTAAGAGTTAGAGGTGAGGGGCTAGGGATAGGTTTAGAGTTAGGGGTTAGGGTTAGGATTAGGGGTTAGGGTTAGGATTAGGGGTTAGGGTTAGGGTTAGGGTTAGGGTTAGGGTTTTGGGTTAATGGTTAGGCGCTAGGGTTAAGGGCTAGGCGCTATGGTTAAGCCTCGGGGCTAGGGTTGGGGTTGGGGTTAGTGGCCAGTGGCGGGAGCTAGGGGCTAGGGGTTAAGGTTGGGGGCTAGGGGTTAGGGGCTAGGGCTAAGGGTTAGGGTTAAGTGTTAGGGGCTAGGGGCTATGAGCTAGTGGTTAGGGGCTATGGGCTAGGGTTGGGGGCTAGGGGCAAGGTTTGGGTGACAGCGGTTCGGGGCTAGGGGATAGGGTTGGGGTCTAGGTGCTAGGGTTGGTGTCTAGGGGCTAGGGTTGGGGGCTAGGGGTTTGGGGCTAGGGGCCAGGGTTAGTGTTAGGCGCTAGGGGCTAGTGGTTAGGGGTTCGGGTTAGGGGCTAGAGTTAGGGTTAGTGGCTAGAGGGCGAGGGTTAAGGGCCAGGGGGCGAGGGTTAATGGCTAGGGGTCGAGGGTTAAGTGTTGGGGCGAGGGTTAAAGGTCAGGGGCTAGGGTTGGGTGATAGGGGCTAGGTTGGGGTCTAGGGGCTAGGCTTAGGTGCTAGGCTTAGGGGCTAGGGGCTGGGGCTAGGGGCTAGAGTGGGTGGCTAGTGGCTAGGTTTGGGGTCGAGGGGCTAGGTTTGGGGCTAGGGGCTAGGGTTTGGGCTAGGGTTGGGGTTAGGGGTTAGGGGCTAGGGTTAGTGGCTAGGGCCAGGGGCTAGAGGCTAGGTCTAGGGGCTGGGGCTAGTGGCTAGGGTGTAGGGGCTAGGGGCTAGGGACAAGGGCCTAGGGTTGGTGGCTAGGGGCTAGTGATGTGGCTAAGTGCTAGGAGTTATGGGTTAGGGGCTTGGGGTAGGGGCTAGGAGCTAGGAGTTGGGGTTGGACTAGGGTTGGGGCTTGGCTTAGTGGATAGGCTTAGGGCCTATGATTAGGGGCCAGGGTTAAGGGCTAATGGCTGCAGCTAGGGGCTAGGATTGGGGGCTAGGGGCTAGGGTTGGGGGTTAGGGGCTAGGACTGGGGGTTAGGGGCTAGGATTGGGGGTTGGGGCTAGGATTGGTGGTTGGGGCTACGGTTGAGGGTTAGGGGCAAGTGTCAAGGGTTAGGGGCGAGGGTCAAGGGTTTGGGGCGAGGGTTAGGGGCTAGGGGTTTGGGGCTAGGGTTAGGGCTAGAGGTTAGGTGTTGGGGTTAGGGGCTAGGGTTATGGGCTACGGGCTAGGTTTAAGGGCTGGGGGCTAGGGGTTAGATGCTAGGGATTAGGGAAAGGTCTAGGGGCTAGGTTTAGGGGCTAGGGTTAGGGGTTGGGGGCTAAGTGCTAGGGTTAGGGTTGGGCGCTAGTAGTTGGGGTTTAGGGGCTAGGGTTGGGGGCTAGGGTCTAGGGGCTAGGGTTTGGATCTAGGGGCTAGGGTTTGGATCTAGGGGTTAGGGTTTGGATCTAGGGGCTAGGGTTTGGGTCTAGGAGCTAGGGTTGGGTGCTTTGGGCTAGGGTTGGGGGCTAGGGTTAGGGGCTAGGATTAGGGTTAGGTGCTAGGGGCTATGGCTAGGGGTTAGGGTTAGAGGCTAGGGCTAGGGTAAAGGGCTATGGGCTAGGGTTAAGGGCTAGAGGCTAGGGTTAGGGGCTAGGGTTAAGGTTGTGGCTAGGGGCTAGGGGCTAGGGGCTAAGGTTAGGTGTTAGGGCTAGGCGTTAGGGGCTAGGGGCGAGTGTTAAGTGTTAGGGGCGAGTGTTAAGGGTTAGGGGCGAGTGTTAAGGGTTAGGGGCGAGTGTTAAGGGTTAGCGGTGAGTATTAAGGGTTAGGGGTGAGTGTTAAGGGTTAGGGGCGAGTGTTAAGGGTTAGGGGCGAGTGTTAAGGGTTAGGGGTGAGTGTTAAGGGTTAGGGGCGAGTGTTTGGGGTTAGGGGCGAGTGTTAGGGGTTAGGGGAGAGTGTTAGGGGTTGGGGTGAGTGTTAGGGGTTAGGGGCGAGTGTTAGGGGTTGGGGCGAGTGTTAGGGGTTAGGGGCGAGTGTTAGGGGTAGGGGCGTATGTTAGGGGTTAGGACGAGTCTTAGGGGTAAGGGGCGAGTGTTAGGGGTTAGGGGCGAGTGTTAGGGTTAGGGGCGAGTGTTAGGGGTTAGGGGCGAGTGTTAGGGGTTAGGGGCGAGTGTTAGGGGTTAGGGGTGAGTGTTAAGGGTTAGGGGTGAGTGTTAAGGGTTTGGGGCGAGTGATAAGGGGTAGGGGCGAGTGTTAAGGGTTAGGGGCGAGGGTTAAGGGTTAGGGGCAATGGTTAAGGGTTAGTGGCGAGGGTTAAGGGTTAGGGGTGAGGGTTAAGGGTTAGGGGCGAGGGTTAAGGGTTAGGGGCAATGGTTAAGGGTTAGTGGTGAGGGTTAAGGGTTGGGGCGAGGGTTAAGGGTTAGGGGCGAGGGTTAAGGGTTAGGGGCGAGGGTTAAGGGTTAGGGGCGAGGGTTAAGGGTTAGGGGCGAGGGTTAAGGGTTAGGGGCTAGGGTTGGGGGCTAGATCCTAGGGTTGCGGGCTAGATCCTTTGGTTGCGGGCTAGATCCTAGGGTTGCGGTCTAGATCCTAGGGTTGCGGGTTCGGGGCTAGGGTTGGGATCTAGGGGCTAGGGTTGGGGCTAGGGGCTATGTTTGGGGCTAGGGGCTATGGGCTAGGGTTAGGTGTTAGGGCTAGGCGTTAGGGGTACGGGCCGAGGGTTATGGGCCGGGGCGAATGTTAGGGTGCGAGGGTTAAGGTTAGGGTTATGGTTTAGGGTTATGGGCTAGGGTTAGAGGCTAGGGTTAGGGGATAGGGGCTGGGGGCTAGGGTTGGGGTTAGGGGATAGGAGCTAGGGTTGGGGTTAGAGGATCGGGGCTCGGGTTGGGGTTAGGGTTCAGCGGCTAGGGTTAGGGGCTATGGTTAGCGGTTGGGGCTAGGTGCTAGGGTTAATGGCTAGGGGGCGAGGGTTAAGTGTTGAGTCGAGGGTTAAAGGTCAGGGGCTAGGGTTGGGGCTAGGGGCTAGGCTTAGGGGCTAGGGGCTGGGGCTAGGTGCTAGAGTGGGCGGCTAGGGGCTAGGTTTTGGGGGCTAGGGGCTAGGGTTGGGGCTAGGGGCTAGGGCTGGGGCTAGGGCTGGGGCTAGGCTTGGGGTTAGGTGTTAGGGGCTAGGGTTAGTGGCTAGGGCCAGGGGCTAGGGGCTAGGTCTAGGGGCTGGGGCTAGTGGCTAGGGTGTAGGGGCTAGGGGCTAGGGACAAGGGCCTAGGGTTGGTGGCTAGGGGCTAGTGATGGGGCTAAGCGCTAGGGGTTATGGGTTAGGGGCTTGGGGTAGGGGCTAGGAGTTGGGGTTGGACTAGGGTTGGGGCTTGGCTTAGGGGATAGGCTTAGGGTCTATGATTAGGGGCCAGGGTTAAGGGCTAATGGCTGGAGCTATGGGCTAGGGTTGGGGGCTAGGGGCTAGAGTTGGGGGCTATGGGCTAGGATTGCGGGTTAGGGGCTAGGGTTGGGGGTTAGGGGCTAGGATTGGGGGTTAGGGGCTAGGGTTGGGGGTTAGGGGCTAGGGTTAGGAGCTAGGGTTAGGGGTTAGGGGCTAGGGTTGGGGGCTAGGGTTTGGTGCTACGGTTCAGTGCTTGGGTTAAGGGATAGGGGCTAGGGTAAAGGTTTTGGGGCTAGAGTCTACAGTTAGGGCCTAGGAGCTAGTTTTGTGGGCTATGGGTTAGGGGCTAGGGTTAGGGACTAAGGTTGGTGGCTATGCTTAGGGACTCAGAGCTAGGGTTGGGGGGGTCTAAGGGTGGGGGCTATGGGCTAGGGTTGGGGGCTAGGGGCTAGGGGCTAGGGGTTAGGGTTGAGGGCTAGGGTTAGGGTTAAGGGCTAAGGTTAGGGATAAGTTCTTGGGTTAAGGGCTACGGGTAGGGCTCGGGGTTAGGGGCTAGGTGTTAGGGGCTAGGGTTAGGGGCTAGGTTTAGGGGCTTGGGGCTAGGGGTTAGGGGCTAGGGTTAGGCGCTATGGGCTATGGCTAGGGGTTAGGTGTTAGGGTTAGGGGCTAGGGTTAAAGGCTAGGTCTAGGGGCTAGGCTTAGGGGCTAGGGTTAAGGGCTGGGGGTTAGGGGCTAGGGGTTAGGGGCTAGGGTTAGGGTCTAGGATTAGGGGCTAGGGTTAAGGTTTAAGGTTATGGGTTGGGGCGAGGGTCTAGGGTTAGGGGCGAGGGTTGAGGGTTAGGGGCGATGGTTATGTGTTAGGGGCAAGGGTTAAAGGTGAGGGGCTATGGGTTTGGGTCTAGGGTTAGGGCTAGGGTTTAGGTGATTGGGTTAGTGGCTAGGGTTATGGCTACAGGCTACGATTAAGGGCTAGGGGTTAGGGGCTAGGGGTTAGAGGCTAGGGATTAGGGGAAAGGTCTAGGGGCTAGGTTTAGGGGCTAGGGTTAGGGGTTGGGGGCTGAGTGCTATGGGTTAGGGTTGGGGCTAGGGGTTGGGGGCTAGGGTTGGGGGCTAGGGTCTAGGTGCTAGGGTTTGGGTCTAGGTGCTAGGGTTTGGGTCTAGGGGCTAGGGTTGGGCGCTTTAGGCTAGGGTTGGGGGCTAGGGTTAGGGGCTAAGATTAGGGTTAGGTGCTAAGGGCTATGGCTAGGGGTTAGGGGCTTGGGTAAAGGGCTACGGGTTATGGTTAAGGGCTAGGGGCTAGGGTTAGGGGCTAGGGTTAAGGTTGTGGCTAGGGGCTAGGGGCTAAGGTTAGGTGTTAGGGCTAGGCATTAGGGGCTAGGGGCGAACGTTCAGGTTTAGGGGCGAGGGTTAAGTGTTAGGGGCTAGGGTTATGGGTTAGTGGTGAGTGTTAAGGGCTAGGGGTGAGGGTTAGGGGCTAGGGTTGAGGGCTAGATCCTAGGGTTGCGGACTAGATCCTAGGGTTGGGGGTTCAGGGCTAGGATTAGGGTCTAGGGGATAGGGTTGGGGCTAGGGGCTACGTTTGGGTCTAGGGGCTATGGGCTAGGATTAGGTGTTAGGGCTAGGCGTTAGGGACATGGGGCGAGGGTTAAGGGTTAAGGGCAAGGGTTAAGGGTTAGGGTCGAGGGTTAAGGGTTAGGGGCGAGGGTTAAGTGTTAGGGACGAGTGTTAAGGGTTCGGGACGAGGGTTAAGGGTTAGGCTTTGGGTTATGGTTAGGGTTAGGCTTTGGGTTAGGGTTAGGCTTTGGGTTAGGGTTAGGGTTAGGGTTAGCATTAGGCGCCATGAGCTAGGGGCTAGGTTTTGGGGGCTAGGGGCTAGGGGCTAGGGCTAGGGTCTAGGTTTAGGCGCTAGGGTTGGCGGCTAGGGGCTAGTGTTAGGGGCTAGGGTTAGGGTTAGTGGCTAGGGGTTAAGGGCTAGAGGCTAGTGGCTAGGGTTAGGGGCTAGGGTAAAGAGCTAGGGGCTAGGGTTAAGGGTTAGGGTCTAGGGTTAGGGGCTAGGGTTAGGGGACAGGGGTTAGGGGCTAGGGATTCGGATCTAAGGGCTAGAGGCGGGGGCTAGGGGCTAGCGTTGGGGGCTAGGAGCTACGGGCTAGTGTTGGGGTCTAGTGGTTACGGGCTAGGGTTAAGGACTACGGTAAGCATTTGGTGCCACGAGCCAGGGGCAAGATGTTGGGTGCTAGGGGTTAGGGGTTAGTGGCTAGGGTTAGGGGCCAGGTTTAAGGGCAGGGGCTAGGGGTTAGGGTTAGGGTTAGTGGCTAGGGGTTAAGGGCTAGAGGCTAGTGGTTAGGGTTAGGGGCTAGGGTAAAGAGCTAGGTGCTAGGGTTAAGGTCTAGGGGCTAGGGTTAGGGGCTAGGGCTAAGGGCTATGGCAAGTGTTTGGTGCCACGAGCCAGGGGCTAGGTGTTGGGGGCTAGGGGTTAGGGGTTAGCGGCTAGGGTTAGGGGCCAGGTTTAAGGGCAGGGGCTAGGGGTTAGGGGCTAGGGTTAAGTCTACGATTAATCATTTGGTGCCACGAGCAAGGTGCCAGGTGTAGGGGGCAAGGGGCTAGGATTGGGGACTAGTGGTTCGGGGCTAGGGGCTAGGATTGGGGGCTAGAGGCTAGGTGCTAGGGTTTGGGTCTAGGTGCTAGGGTTGGAGTCTAGGAGCTAGGGTTGGGGTCTAAGTGTAGGGGCTAGGGTTGGGAGCTAGGATTAGGGGCTAGGGTTAGGGTTTGGCACTAGGGGCTAGGGCTTGGGATTAGGGTTAGGGGCTAGGGTTAGGGTAAGGGTTAGGGGCTAGGGGCTAGGGTTGGGGGCTAGGGGCTTCGGTTGGGGCAAGGGGCTAGGGTGGGTTTATGGTTAGGTGCTAGGGGCTAGGATTAAGGGCTAGTGTTAGGGGCTAGGGTTAGGGTTGGTGCTAGGTGCTAGGGTTAGGCATTAGGGCTAGGCGTTAGGGGTGAGTTTTGAGGGCTAGGGGCTAGGGTTAAGGGCTAGGGCCTGGGCTAGGGTTAGAGGCTAGGGTTAGGGGCTAGGTGCTAGGGTTAGTGGTGAGGGTTAAGCATTAGGGGCGAGGGTTAAGGGTTAGGGGGCTGGTGTTAAGCGTTAGGGGTTAGGGTTAGGGTTAGGGGGCGAGGGTGAAGGGTTGGGGGCGAGGGTGAAGGGTTGGGGGTGAGGGTTAAGTGTCAGGGGCGAGGGTTAAGTGTCAGGGGCGAGGGTTAAGTGTCAGGGGCGAGGGTTAAGTGTCAGGGTGAGGGTTAAGTGTCAGGGACGAGGGTTTAGTGTCAGGGGCGAGGGTTTAGTGTCAGGGGCATGGGTTAGCTGGCGAGGGTTAGGGTTAGTGTTATGGGCTATAGTGTAAGGGGCTAGGGTTAGGGGATAGGGTCTAGGGGCTAGGGTTTGGGGATAGGGTCTAGGGGCTAGAGTTGGGGGATAGGGTCTAGGGGCTAGAGTTGGGGGCTAGGGGCTAGGATTGGGGGCCAATGTTAGTGACTAGGTGTTAGGGGCTAGTGGTTAGTGGCTACGGTTAGGGGCTAGGGTAATGTGCTAGGGGCTAGGGTTAGGGGCTATGTTTGGGGGCCAGGGGTTAGGGGCTAGTGTTAAGGGCTACGGTTAAGTGTTAGGCGCCACGAGCTAGGGGCTAGGTGTTGGGGGCTAGTGATTAGGGGTTAGCGGCTAGAGGCTAGTGGCTAGGATAAAGGGCTAGGGTTGGGGGTTAGGGTTGGGGGCTAGTGGTTGGGGGCTAGGGGCTAGGGTTGGGGGCTAGGGGTTAGGGCCTAGGGCCTAGGATTTGGGTCTAGGGGCTAGGGTTGGGGGCTACGGGCTAGGGTTGGGACCTAGGGTTAAGGGCTAGTGTTAGGGTTAGGCGCTAGGGGCTCGGGCTATGGTTTAGGGTTAGGGGCTAGGGTTAGGGTTAGGGTTAGGGGCTAGGGTCTAGTGTTGGGGGCTAGGGTCTAGGGTTGTGGGCTAGGGGCCATGTTTGGGGCTAGGGGCTAGGGTTGGGATTTATGTTTATGTGCTAGGGGCTAGGGTTAAGGGCTAGGGTTGGGGGCTAGGGTTAGGGTTGGGTCTCGAGGCTAGGGGCTCAGGTTAGTTGTTAGGGCTAGGCGTTAGTGGCGAGGTTTAAGGGCTAGGGGCTAGGGTAGAGGGCTAGGGCCAGGGCCTAGGGTTAGAGGCTAGGGTTCGGGGCTAGGGGCTAGGGCTAGGGGCGAGGGTTAATGGTTAGGGGGTGAGGGTTAAGGTTTAGGGAGTGAAGGTTAAGTGTTAGGGGGCGTGGGTGAAGTGTTAGGGGCGAGGGTTAAGTTTCAGAGGCGACGATTAAGTGTCGGGGGCGAGGGTTGAGTGTCAGGGGTGGGGGTTAAGGGTCAGGGGCGAGGGTTAGGTGCCAGGGACGAGGGTTGGGCATCATGGGCAAGGGTTAGGGGCCAGGGGCGAGGGTTAGGGGCAAGGGGCGAGTGTTAAGAGCCATGGGCAAGGGTTAGAGGCCAGGGTTGGGGGCCCGGGCCGAGTGTTATGGGCTGGGGCAAGGTTTGGGGGGCGAGGGTTAGGGGCTAGGGTTAGGGGCTAGGGTTAGGGGCTAGGGTTAGGGGATAGGGGCTGGGGGCTAGGGTTGGGGTTAGGGGATAGGCGCTCGGGTTGGGGTTAGAGGATAGGGGATCGGGTTGGGGTTAGAGTTCAGTGGCTAGGGTTAGGGGCTACGGTTAGCGGTTGGAGCTGGGGGCTAGGGTTAGGGTTAGGGGCTAGGGGCTTGGGGTTAGGGGCTAGGGCTAGGGGCGAGGGTTAAGTTCTGGGGGGTCGAGGGTTAAGGGCTAGGGGGCGAGGGTTAAGTGTTGGGGCGAGGGTTAAAGGTCAGGGGATTGGGTTGGGGGATAGGGGCTAGGTTTGGGGCTAGGGGCTAGGATTAGGTGCTTGGCTTAGGGGCTAGGGGCTGGGGCTAGGGGCAAGAGTGGGTCGCTAGGTGCTAGGGTTGGGGGCTAGGAGCTAGGGTTGGGGGCTAGGTGCTAGGGTTGGGGCTAGGGGCTAGGGTTGGGGCTAGGGTTGGGGTTAGGGGTTAGGGGCTAGGGTTAGTGGCTAGGGCCAGGGGCTAGGTCTAGGGGCTTTGGGCTATGGGCTATGGGCTAGGGGCTAGGGGCTAGGGACAAGGGCCTAGGGTTGGTGGCTAGGGGCTAGTGTTGGGGCTATGCGCTAGGGGTTAGGGGTTAGGGGCTTGGGGTAGGGTCTAGGAGCTAGGAGTTGGGGATTGACTAGGGTTGGGGCTAGGCTTAGGGGATAGGCTTAGGGGCTATGATTAGGGGCCAGCGTTAAGGGCTAATGGCTGGAGCTATGGGCTAGGGTTGGTGGCTAGGGGCTAGGGTTGGGGGTTAGGGGCTAGGATTGGGGGTTAGGGGCTAGGGGCTAGAGTTGGGGGTTAGGGGCTAGGGTTAGGGGCTAGGGGTTAGAGGTTAGGGGCTAGGGTTAGGGGCTAGGGTTGTGGGCTAGGGTTCGGAGCTAGGGTTAAGGGTTAGGGGCTAGGGTTAAGGTTTAGGGGCTAGAGTTTACGGTTAGGGGCTAGGTGCTAGTGTTGGGGGCTATGGGTTTGGGGCTAGTGTTGGGGGCTATGGGTTAGGGACTCAGGGCTAGGGTTGGGGGTCTAAAGGGTGGGGGCTATGGGCTAGGATTGGGGGCTAGGGGCTAGGGGCTAGGGTTTAGGGGTTAGGGTTAAGGGATAGGGTTAGGGTTAAGTTCTCGGGTTAAGGGCTACGGGCTAGCGCTCGGGGTTAGGGGCTAGGTGTTCGGGGCTAGGTTTAAGGTTAGGCGCTAGGGGTTAGGGCTAGGGCTTAGGTGTTAGGGTTAGGGGCTAGGGTTAGGGGCTACGTGCTAATGTTAAGTGTTAGGGGCTAGGGCTTAGGGGCTAGGGGTTTGGGTCTAGGGATTAGGGGCTAGGCTTAGGGGCTAGGGTTAAGCACTGGGGGCTTGGATATAGGGGCTAGGGGTTAGGGGCTAGGGTTAGGGTCTAGGATTAGGGGCTAGGGTTAAGGTTTAAGGTTAAGGTTTGGGGCAAGGGTCTAGGATTAGGGGCGAGGTTTAAGGGTTAGGGGCGATGGTTAAATGTTAGGGGCGAGGGTTAAGGGTTTGGGGCTAGGGGTTTGGGGCTAGGGTTAGGGCTAGGGGTTAGGTGTTTGGGTTAGGGGCTAGGGTTATGGGGTATGGGCTAGGTTTAAGGGCTAGGGGCTAGGGGTTAGGTGCTAGGGGTTAGGGGCTAGGGATTAGAGGAAAGGTCTAGGGGCTAGGTTTAGGGGCTAGGGTTAGGGGTTGGGGGCTGAGTGCTAGGGGTTAGGGTTGGGGGCTAGGGGTTGGGGGCTAGGGGTTAGGGTTGGGGGCTAGGGTCTAGGGGCTAGGGTTTGGGTCTAGGGGCTAGGGTTTGGGTCTAGGGGCTAGGGTTGGGCGCTTTGGGCTAGGGTTGGGGGCTAGCGTTAGGGGCTAGGATTAGGGTTAGGTGCTAGGGGCTATGGCTAGGGATTAGGGGTTAGGGTTAGAGGCTAGGGCTAGGGTTAAGGGCTACGGGCTAGAGTTAAGGGCTAGGGGCTATGGTTAGGGGCTAGGGTTAAGGTTGTGGCTAGGGGCTAGGGGCTAAGGCTAAGTGTTAGGGCTAGGCGTTAGGAGTTAGGGGCGAGGTTTGAGGGTTCGAGGTGAGGGTTAAGGGTTAGGGGCAAGGGCTAAGGGTTCGAGGCGAGGGTTAAGGTTTAGGGGCGAGGGTTAAGGGTTAGGGGTTTAGGTTATGGGTTAATGGAGACGGTTAAGGGCTAGGGGTGAGTGTTAGGGGCTAGGGTTGGGGGCTAGATCCTAGAGTTGCGGGCTAGATCCTAGGGTTGGGGGTTCGGGGCTAGGGTTAGGGTCTAGGGGCTAGGGTTGGGGCTAGGGGCTATGTTTGGGGCTAGGGGCTATGGGCTAGGGTTAGGTGTTAGGGCTAGGTGTTAGGGGCTTGGGGCGAGGGTTAAGGGTTAGGGGCAAGGGTTAAGGGTTAGGGACGAGGGTTAAGGGTTAGGGGCGAGGGTTAAGGGTTAGGGACGAGTGTTAAGGGTTAGGGACGAGGGTTATGGGCTACGGTTAAGCGTTAGGCGCCACGAGCTAGGGGCTAGGTTTTGGGGGCTAGGGGTTAGGGGCTAGAGTCTAGGGGCTAGGGTTAGGGGCTAGGTTTAGGCGCTAGGGTTGGGGGCTAGTGGCTTGGGTTGGGGGCTAGGGTGAGTGACTAGGGGATAAAGGCTAGTGGCTAGGGTTAGGGTCTAGGGGCTAGGGTTAGGGGCTAGGGGTTAGGGGCTAGAAGTTAGGAGCTAGGGGCTAGAGGCGGGGGCTAGGGTCTAGCATTGGGGGCTAGGGGCTAGTGTTGGGGTCTAGCGTTTAGGGGCTAGGGTTAAGGGCTACGGTTAAGCATTTGGCGCCACGAGCCAGGGGCTAGGTGTTGGGGGCTAGGGTAAAGGGCTAGGGGCTAGGGTTAAGGGCTAGGGGTTAGCGGCTAGGGTTAGGGGATAGGTTTAAGGGCAGCGGCTAGGGTTAGGGGCTAGGGTTAGGGGCTAGAGTTAGGGGCTAGGGTTGTGGGCTAGGGGCTAGGGTTGTGGTCTAGTGGTTGGGGGCTAGGGGCTAGGTTTGGGGGCTAGGGGCTAGGTGCTAGGGTTTGGGTCTAGGTGCTAGGGTTTGGGTCTAGGTGCTAGGGTTTGGGTCTAGGTGCTAGGGTTGGGGTCTAGGAGCTAGGGTTGGGGTCTAAGTGTAGGGGCTAGGGTTGGGAGCTTGGATTAGGGGCTAGGGTTAGGGTTAGGCGCTAGGGGCTAGGTCTTGGGATTAGGGTTAGGGGCTCAGGTTAGGGGCTAGGGTCTAGGGTTGGGGGCTAGTGGCTAGGGTTGGGGCTAGGGGCTAGGGTGGGTTTATGGTTAGGTGCTAGGGGCTAGGGTTAAGGGCTAGTGTTAAGGGCTATGGTTAGGGTTGGGGCTAGCGGCTAGGGTTAGGTGTTACGGCCAGGCGTTAGTGGCGAAGTTTAAGGGCTGGGGGCTAGGGTTAGAGGCTAGGGTTAGGGGCTAGGGGCTAGGTTTAGGGGTGAGGGTTAAGCCTTAGGGGCGAGGGTTAAGGGTTAGGGAGCTAGGGTTAAGTGTTAGGGGGGCGAAGTTTCAGTGTTACGGGGCGAGGGTGAAGGGTTAGAGGCGAGGGTTAAGTGTCAAGCGCAAGGGTTGAGTGTCAGGGGCGAGGGTTTAGTGTCAGAGGCGAGGGTTGAGTGGCAGGGGCGAGGGTTGAGTGTCAGGGGTGAGGGTTGAGTGTCAGGGGCGAGTGTTGAGTGTCAGGGGCGAGGGTTGAGTGTCAGGGGCGAGGGTTGAGTGTCAGGGGCGAGTGTTGAGTGTCAGGGGCGAGGGTTGAGTTTCAGGGGCGAGGGTTGAGTTTCAGGGGCGAGGGTTATGGGCCAGGGGTGAGGGTTGGCGGGCGAGTACTGGGTTAGGGTTATGGGCTATGGTTAGGGGCTAGGGTTAGGTGATAGGGGCTAGGGGCTAGAGTTGGGGGCTAGAGGCTAGGGTTGGGGGCCAATGTTAGGGGCTAGGGTTAGGGTTAATGGCTAGGGGTTAGGGGCTAGAGGCTAGTGGCTAGGGTAAAGGGTTAGGGGCTAGGGTTGGGGGCTAGTGGTTGGGGGCTAGGGGCTAGGGTTTGGGGCTGGGGCAAGGGTTTGGGGCTGGAGCTAGGGCCTAGGGTTTGGGACTAGGGGCTAGGGTTGGGGGCTAGGGGCTAGGGTTGGGAGCTAGGGTTAACGGCTAGGCTTAGGGTTAGGCGCTAGGGTTAGGGTTAGGGATAGGGTCTAGGGTCTAGGGTTGGGGGCTAGGGTCTAGGTTTGTGGACTAGGGGCTACGGTTGGGGCTAGGGGCTAGGGTTGTGGTTTATGTTTAGGTGCTAGGGGCTAGGGTTAAGGGCTAGGGTTGGGGGCTAGGGTTAGGGTTGGGGCTCGGGGCTAGGGGCTCGGGTTAGGTGTTAGGGCTAGGCGTTAGTGGCGAGTTTTAAGGGCTAGGCATTAGTGGTGAGGTTTAAGGGCTAGGGGCTAGGGTTAGAGGCTATGGTTAGGGGCTAGGGGCTAGGGCTAGGGGCGAGTGTTAAGGGTTAGGGAGTGAGGGTTAAGGGTTAGGGGGCGAAGGTTAAGGGTTAGGGGGCGTGGGTGAAGTGTTAGGGGCAAGGGTTAAGTGTCAGGGGCGAGAGTTGTGTGGTAGGGGTGAGGGTTAGGGGTCAGGGGCGAGGGTTAGGGGTCAGGAACAAGGGTTGGGCGTCAGCGTCGAGAGTTAAGGGCCAGGGGCGAGGGTTAAGAGCCAGGGGCGAGGGTTAGGGGCCAGGGCTGTGGGTTAGGGGCCAGGGCCGAGGGTTATGGGCCAGGGGCGAGGGTTAGTGGGCTAGGGTTAGGGTTAGGGTTATGGGCTAGGGTTAGGGGCTAGGGTTAGGGGATAGGGGCTGGGGGCTAGGGTTGGGGGCTAGGTGCTAGCGGTTACGGTTGGTTGCTAGGGGCTAGTGTTCGGGCCTAGGGTTTGGGTTAGGGGCTAGGTTTAGGGGCTAGGTTTAGGGGCTAAGGTTTAGGGGCTAGGATTAGGAGCTATGATTAGGGGCTAGGTTTGGGGGCTAGGGTCTAGGGTTGGGGGCTAGGAGTGGGCGCTAGGGGCTAGGGTTGGTGGCCAGGATTAGGGGCTAGGATTAGAGTTAGGTGCTAGGGGCTAGGGCTAGGGGTTAAGGGTTAGGGTTAGGGGCTAGGGCTAGGGTTAAGGGCTATGGGCTAGCGTTAAGGGCTCGGGGCTGGGGCTAGGGGCTAGGGTTAAGGTTGGGGCTGGGGTGAGGGTTAAGGGTTAGGTGCGAGGATTAAGGGTTAGGGGCGAGAGTAAAGGGTTAGGGGCGAGGGTTAAGGGTTAGAGGTGATGGTTAAGGTTTAGGGGCGAGGGTTAAGGGTTAGGGACTAGGGTTATGGGTTAGTGGTGAGGGTTAAGGGCTTGGGGCGAGGGTTAAAGGCTAGGGGTGAGGGGCTTGTGTTAAGGGCTACGGTTAAGCATTAGGCGCCACGAGCTAGGGGCTAGGTGTTAGGGGCTAGGAGCTAGGGGTTAGGGGCTAGAGGCTAGTGGTAAAACTTATCCAATTCAAATCAAGATTGGAATTCAGTACACTAGAGTCATGAGTCTACTCTAGTCAAAGCAACTGGGTCAACCTTTTCAATGTTATTGCAAAGTTTTACGTCAATATATGGATTTTTTTTTGCAAAAAATCGAACTTTACAGCATTCTACTGCTATGATATGGAGTGGTAGTACACAGGTTTGTGCCTGCAAGTTCTCACAAGGAAAGAATTTTCAATCTCAGGGATGCCATTAGGAAAGGCATTGTCCAAAAGTTGTCATGTGCAAGTCACCCCGGCAGCCTAGGGGCTACGTTTGGGGGCTGGGTTCTAGGGTTGGGGGCTAGGAGTGGGCGCTAGGGGCTAGGGTTGGGGGCCAGGATTAGGGGCTAGGATTAGAGTTAGGTGCTAGGGGCTAGGGCTAGGGGTTAAGGGTTAGAGTTAGGGGCTAGGGCTATGGTTAAGGGCTACAGGCTAGGGTTAAGGGCTCGGGGCTGGGGCTAGGGGCTAGGGTTAAGGTTGGGGCTGGGGTGAGGGTTTAGGGTTAGGGGCGAGGATTAAGGGTTAGGGGCGAGGGTTAAGGGTTAGAGGCGATGGTTAAGGTTTAGGGTCGAGGGTCGAGGGTTAAGGGTTAGGGGCTAGGGTTATGGGTTAGTGGTGAGGGTTAAGGGCTCGGGGCGAGGGTTAAAAGCTAGGGGTGAGGGTTAGGGGCTAGGGTTGGGGGCTAGATCCTAGGGTTGCGGGCTAGATCCTAGGGTTAGGGCTAGATCCTTGGGGGCTAGGGGTTAGGGTTGGGGGCTACGGGCTAGGGGTTAGTGTTGGGATCTAGCGGTTAGGGGCTAGAGTTAAGGGCTACGATTAAGCATAAGCGCCATGAGCTAGGGGCTAGGTGTTGGGAGCTAGGGGCTAGGGGTTAGGGTTAGGCACTTCGGTTGGGGGCTAGGTTGTAGAGTTGGGGGCTAGGGGCTAGGATTGAGGGCTAGTGTTAGGGACTAGGGTTAGGGTTAGTGACTATGGATTAGGGGCCAGAGGCTAGTCGCTAGGGTTAGGGGCTAGAGTAAAGGGCTAGGGGCTAGGGTTAAAGGCAGGGGCTAGGGTTAGGGGCTAGGGTTAGGGACTAGGGTTGGGCGCTAGGGGTTAGGGGCTAGGGTTAAGTGTTAGGCGCCACGAGCTAGGGGCTAGGTGTTGGGGGCTAGGGACTAGGGGTTAGAAGCTAGAGGCTAGTGGCTAGGGTTAGGGGCTAGGTTTGGGGGTTAGGGGCTTGGGTTGGGGTCTAGTGGTTGGGGGCTAGGGGCTAGGTTTGGGGGCTAGGGGCTAGGGCTAGGGTTTAGGGTTAGGGGCTAGGGTTAGTGTTAGGGTTAGGGGCTAGGGGCTAGGGTTGGGGGCTAGGGGCTAGGGTTGGGGCTAGGGGCTAGGGTTGAGGTTTATGGTTAGGTACTAGGGGCTAGAGTTAAGGGCTAGGGTTGGGGGCTAGTGTTAGGGTTGGGGCTCGGGGCTAGGGGCTAGGGTTAGTTGTTAGGGCTAGGCATTAGGGGCGAGGTTTAAGGGGTAGGGGCTATGGTTAAGGGCTAGGGCCAGGGTCTAGGATTAGAGGCTAGGGTTAGGGGCTAGGTGTTAGGGGTAGAGGTGAGGGTTAAGGGTTAGAGGCAAGGGTTAAGGGTTAGGGGGCGAGGGTTAAGGGCTAGTGGGCTAGGGTTGAGGGTTAGGGGGCGAGGGTGAATTGTTAGGGGCGAGGTTTAATTTTCAGGGGCGAGGTTTTAATGTCAGGGGCGACAGTTAAGTGTAAGGGGTGAGGGTTAATGGTCAGAGGCGAGGGTTAGGTGCCAGGGACGAGGGTTGGGTGTCAGGGACAAGGGTTAGGGGCCAGGGGCGAGTGTTAGGAGCCAGGGTCGAGGATTAGGGGCCAAGGTTTGGGGCCAGGGCCGAGGGTTAGGGGCCAGGGTTTGGGGCCAGGGCCGAGGGTTAGGGGCCCGGGCCGAGGACTATGGGCCAGGGCCGAGGGTTAGGGTGCGAGGGTTAGGGTTAGTGGCTAGGGTTAGGGTATAGGGGCTGGGTGCTATGGTTTTAGGCTAGGGTCTAGCCGTTAGAGTTGGGTGCTAGGGGCTAGGGTAGGGCTTAGGGTTGGGGTTAGGGGCTAGGGTTAGGGGCCAGGATTTGGGTTAGGGGCTAAGGGCTAGGGGCTTGCATTAAGGGCTACGCTTCAGCGTTAGGCGCCACGAGCTAGGGGCTAAGTGTTAGGGGCTAGGGGCTAGGGGTTAGGGGCTAGAGGCTAGTGGTAAAACTTATCCAACCCAAATCAAGACTGGAATTCAGTACACTAGATTCATGAGTCTACTCTATTCAAAGCAACTGGTTCAACCATTTCAATGTTTTTGCAAAGGTTTATGTCAATATATGGAATTTTTTGCAAAAAATCGAACTTTACAGCATTCTACTGCTATGATATGGAGTGGTAGTACACAGGTTTGTGCCTGCAAGTTCTCACAAGGAACGAATTTTCAAAACAAAAACAGAATTACCTGGAAAAACTCAGCAGGTCTGGCAGCATCGGTGGAGAAGGAAAGAGTTGACGTTTCGAGTCCTCATGACCCTTCAGCAGAACTGAGTCAAGTTAGGAGAGGGGTGAAATATAAGCTGGTTGAAGGTGGGCTGGGGGCGGGGCGGGGGGAGAGAAGTTGGGGGGTGGGGTGGTTGTAGGGATAAGCAAGCAGTGATAGGTGCAGATAATCAAAAGATGTCACAGACAAAAGGAACAAAGAGGTGTTGAAGGTGGTGATATTATCTAAGAGAATGTGCTAATTAAGAATGGATGGCAGGACACTCAAGGTACAGCTCTAGTGGGGGTGGGGTGGAAAGACTGACAGGGTATTACAGGTATAGATTTAAAAATAATGGAAATAGGTGGGAAAAGTAAAAACTATACAAATTATTGGAACAAACACAAGGGAGGGGGAAGAAACGGAAAGAGGGTGGGGATGTAGGAGGGAGTTTAAGATCTAAAGTTGTTGAATTCAATATTCAGTCCGGAAGGCTGTAAAGTGCCTAGTCGGAAGATGAGGTGCTGCTCCTCCAGTTTGCGTTGGGCTTCACTGGAACAATGCAGCAAGCCAAGGACAGACATGTGGGCAAGAGAGCAGGGTGGAGTGTTAAAATGGCAAGTGACAGGGAGGTTTGGGTCTTTCTTGCAGACAGACCGCAGGTGTTCTGCAAAGCGGTCGCCCGGTTTGCGTTTGGTCTCTCCAATGTAGAGGAGACCGTATTGTTCACTCAGTTCATTCCTGGGATTTTGGGTATATCCATTGAGGAACGTTTGAACAGGTTGGACCTATACCCAAAGGAGTTTAGTAGAATGAAAGGTGATCTCATTAAAACATATTGAGTTAAGAGGAGGTTTGATCGTGTGGGTTGCGGGGGACGCTTCTATTCCTGGCAGAGACTTGAAGCAGGGGCACTTCTTAAGAACAGGAAGTCAACCATTTACGACTGAAATAATGATATGTTTCTTGCTCTTTCTCTCAAAGCATCAATAGCTCGCAGAGTTATTTTGTTCAGAAATCAGTGAATGCTGGATCATGGAATCTATTTAAGGCACCGTTAGACATATTTTTGATAGACAGGGTATTGAAGGTTAACGGGTGGGATGGGGTAGCGGCAGAAGCGAAAGTGGAGTTGACAGCTTAACCGGATCAGACATGATCTTATTGGATTTACTCGATGGGCTGAATGGCATACATCCGCTGCCAAGTCCTATGCTCCAGTGTTCCATTGTTCTACAGAACTGTGTCAGCATTGGCGCTCCTGTAGGTCTGCTGCAGAAGCAAAGATAGCATACGGTCAACATCTCTCCCGGTCAATAACCCGGATTTACCAACAAAGCAAATCGTGTTGGCTTTGTTTCGATAATCTTTCTATCTCTTTGGCTTTGAGCTCTTCGAGCAATTGCCCTAAAGCTTGGATTCTGTGACCCTTACTTCAGAAAACACTATCATCCTTTGTAGCACGGAATCATGCTCTGTTCTCAAGAAGGTGCCTGGTGTTGGGCAGCTTCCAGACCTTAATACCGACTTTCTCTTCAATGAAAGGCTATGTCTCCTCCAACAGGGCGTCATCCCCCTTCGTCCAGAACTCCGTTTGGAGTATGTGGGTGTCTGCGCCAGACACTTTATGTCTGTAAATTGTTACTGAATTAAATATGTTCACCCATGGTCACATGAACACATTAACACATCAATGAGGAGCAGGTGTGGGACATTTGGCCCCTCGGGACTGCTTTACCATTCCATAACTTTATGGCTGCCCAGATTGTGATCGCAAGTCATTTTCATTGTCTAGCCTCTAACACTTGTCTCCCTTGTCGTTCGAGAATCTACCAATCTCAGCCTTGAATTGCATTCTGAGCAATTGGAAAATAATCTACTAATTTATTATAGCCGTATAATGACAGGAAATTTCTGAAAATAGGCACATTTTGTCGAAGATTTCTGTCTTGCACTCATCAGGACAATTTGCAAAAAATACCAAATGCAAGGGAATGACAAGAGTTGCTGTATCAGAAGAGTTTGTTGGTTGCTGGCTAGTAGACAATAACTGGCAGAGGCGCTGCCCTCGAGATTATACCTGTTGATGGTTACTGGCATTTAACTGCAAAACATTGTTTGAATATGGTTGATTAAGGCAGTGCCCTGAGGAATGTGTCAGCAATTGGGTGTCACTTATTCTGTTTAGCTGAAACAGGCACAATGCGTTTGCATGTTCTTTCTGTCTGCAAATGACACTTATGTGTTGCTTCCAGTAGACGCAAATGCACCACACTGTGAGCCGGGCTGATAGTTCTAAATTGGTTTTCAGTGTAATTCTTAGCACTCTCGGGATTATTTAACAAAGGCCCAATTGCAAAATCATACAAAATGCAAAATTGGCTTGGTCATAGAAGACAGAGGGTAGCAGTGGAAGGGCGCTTTTCTGAATGGAGAGCTGTGACTAGTGGAGTTCCGCAGGGATCAGTGCTGGGACCTTTGCTGTTTGTAGTATACATAAATGATTTGAAGGAAAATGTAACTAGGCTAATTAGTAAGTTTGCAGACAACATTAAAGTTGGAGGAGTTGCAGATAGTGAAGAGGATTGTCAAAGGATACAACGGGATATAGATCGGTTGGAGACTTGGGCGGAGAAATGGCAGTTGGAGTTTAATTGTGACAAATGCGAGGTAATGCATTTTGGAAGGTCTAATACAGGCAGGAATTATACGGAAAATGGCAGAACCCTTAAGTGCATTGACGGGCAGAGGGATCTGGGTGTACAGGTCCACAGGTCACCGAAAGTGGCAACACAGATGGATAAGGTAGTCAGGAAGGCATATGCCATGCTTGCCTTCATTGGCAGGGGTATTGAGTATAAAAGCTGGGAAGTCATGCTGCAGTTGTATAGAACCTTGGTTAGGCCACACTTGGAATATTGCGTGCAATTCTGGTTGCCACATTACCAGAAGGATATGGAGGTGTTGAAGAGGGTGCAGAGGAGGTTTACCAGGATGCTGCCTGGTCTGGAGGTTATTAGCTATGAGGAGAGGTTGGAGAAACTCAGATTATTCTCACTAGAGCGATGGAGATTGAGGGGCGACTTGATAGAAATTTACAAAATATGTGTGGCATGGACAGAGTAGATAGTCAGAAGCTTTTTCTCAGAGTGGAAGAGTCAATTACTAGGGGACATAGATTTAAGGTGAGAGGAGAAAAATATAAATTAGATGTGGGGGGCAAGTTTTTTACGCAGAGGGTAGTGAGTGTCTGGAATTCGCTGCCAGAGGAGGTGGTGGAAGCAGGTACGATAGTGATGTGTAAGAGGCAGCTTGGCAAATACATGAATAGGATGGGAATAGAGGGATGCGGTCCCTGGAAGTGTAAAATGTTTTAGTTGACGGGCAATAAGATCGGCGCAGGCTTGGAGGGCCGAAGGGCCTGTTCCTGTGCTGTACTTTTCTTTGTTCTTTGTTCATACATAATTCTGCGCGCTGTGTTTTGAGTTTTGCAAGCACGGGCAGGTTGGGAACGGTCTTTACCCTGCCCGTTGCAAATAGTGGATGGGTCATGCTGCTTGATGCGATCCACTGTCTTTGGGACATAATTCACCCATGCTTCTTAGGCAGCACCATCCAAACACACGACAACTAACATTTCGAAGGGCAAGGACAGCAGATAGCGACCTGGGAGACCCCTCCAAGTCGCCCACATTCCTTGGAAATGTATCGTCGTTCCTTTGTTGTTGTTAGGTCAAAATCCTAGAACTCCATCCCTATCAACGCTGTAGTTGCACTTACGCCACAGGGACTTCAGGTGTTCAAGAAAGCAGCTCACCACCACCTTCTCAAGGGGCAGGAGGGATCGGCGATAAATTCCCACTCAGCCAGCGAAACCCACATCCCGTGAATTATTATTATTAATAATAATAATAATAATAACTGCCTACATGCCTAGCATCACACTGGCACTGAAATTCATATACCACAGTGCCCATGTGTGCGATAGGCAGAGCATCTTTTTTGACTGGACGGCAGCATCTTGTTTGTGATGATGAGTCGTGTTGCTGCTGCATAGTAGCATTGTGAACCAACGAGCTTCACCTTTGCTCAAACGTTTTGAGATATCTTGCCCTTCCAGAGAAATCTGAGGCAGACCGGGCAATTTTCAAGCCCTAAGTAACGGGCTTAGACCCGTTCAAGAGTTTGCATGATGTACATCGTGAAATAACCTGATCAGGGTACCATTATCCTGCAAATGACTTTGATTAGACCTATTTCAGTATCAAGCTTGCATGGTGAACAATTTGCTTAGCCCTTTGTGTGAGCTGTTGACAAGGCCAATTTTATCGAGCGTCGAAATGTAAGAATCCTCTCGCGTGTGTTGATCCTTGAAAGGAGGATTGTGGTGGACCGTGTTAGAAAACCCAGTCGCATTGTAAATGTTGAATTACTTTTTCAGTTAATCAACACAGTGAATTTATTTTAATTTTTCACTCTCCTAATCAAACAGAAAGTCAAATCGCATTTTCTGTACTCCAATTGTTTGAAGATGTCAAACATATATTCGTTTATTTCCATTTGAATGCTCATGTTCAATATGTATGGATCATCATTAAAATCACACAATAGTGTAATCTGACAATTATAGCGAATGGTGACTTTTTTGTTCATCCACGGCATACATAAATCACTTAATAATTGTTCATTCAAATACTCACAGTAAACATCTGCATAATGCTGAGCTCAATAAGCACAATGACATCTAATCATTGCTGAGTAAAATAATCACATTAAACACCTGACATTTCAATAAACACTGTGAAATCTGATTGCTATTCAGTTCCACAAGTGCTGCAAATATCTCATTTTTTTCATCTCAAGGATTGCAGTTCGCATTTGTATACATTGACCAGGCTAATAATCACAGTACATTTCTAAATAATGTTCAGGTCACTGCTGGGAGGAAGTTTCTGATTAATAGAAGTCGTAAATGCTTAGAAAATATCTAATCATTTTCACTCAAATAAACACATGTAAAATCCAAGTATTGTCAGTCCAAATGTCACAGTAAGGTATGATTTTATCCCAGTTCACGAATCATAGCAAAATACTTTTAAAAGTTGACGCCAATGATCAAAACTCATATTTAATTATTATTCTACTTATTGGTAGTACAAACTTCTCTGAAAATGTATTTTTTTCATTTCATTACAGGCGTAAACATACGTTTTGATATTTCCAAAAATAGGCAAAAAATGTCGAAACGTTCATTCTAAAATCAAATTATTTTTCACTGCACATGAGAAACAGTTGACATCACATCATTATTTAATTCGCTATAATAGCCGAAGTATTGTCATTTCTAACTTCGTGGGAATCATCAAAATATTGATAATTCCAAAAATAACAGCATTTGATTGATTATTTGCCAATTCATCAACTTCCTAAATTGATTCTAATCGCAGTGAATATCCAATCATTATGAGGCCATACCATCCTGAGAACACTGTATTGCATACATTTTTTATGTGAATGCAAACATTATATGGCCATTTACTATCATCACAATAAATTAAAAATATTTTTAATTCATCCCTTTAAAACATATAGTGTGCACCATTTTTGAATTCAGTCCAGTAACATAGTGAACATCCTTTTCTTTCATAACTCCCTCAGCCCAGTAAATATTTAATTGTTTTTTTCCATTCAATCAACAAGGAAATCATCTGGTATATGTTCATTCCAATAAACAAAACGAGTATCTGTTTTAGTCCAATAGTTAGTGTGTTTTAATATAGTGTTTAGCCCCGAACTTAGGGTGAAATTTATCTCATATACGGACAATTAATAGTGGTATTTAACTAATAATTGTTAGAACAAAATTCTTGGAAAATACAGTTATGACATAACAGACAATGTATGGCAGGCGGGCCAAATCCAGCAGGAAAACTTGGTCGCACTATCACGACGGTTTTGCAATGTGCATATGTTTCGAGAAGTATGTGCTGGATTCAGAAGTATTTAACCCACCAAAATCTTTAGAGATTTAAAAAGTTAAATATTTATTAGGAAAATAAATGATTTCCTGCATATACATAAGACTACGATTACTTACTACTGTAATAATTCTTAAAATCCCTAATTAACCTGGCTTCCAGTTAAACACTCCCTTTAGGCAACGGTCCAAAATTGATTTTAGATTTTTAAAAAAACAAAACCAAAAATTAACGCAGTACCCAGCTGACAGTGGAATTCCAAATGGCTTTCCCCAACTGCAGTTACTTTATATAGCAGACTTATGCACAAATGGCTCGAAGCTTCTTGAAGGTTGTTTCACACCCTCTTGTTAGAACTTGCATGGCCCTTTCTTCAACTAGCCTTCCATGCTCCGTTCGATATGTTTCCCCCTCTTTAATATGTAAATTATATAGCTTTGTATGGCTTTGAAATTGTATCTTTCTCATAATATACAAACTTGTTGCCAACATTGGAATTAACCTTTGGGGAAAAGAAAAACACATTCCTTAGCCTTGCTTATCTGGCTGGTTGTAAACAGGTAAGGTTGCATTTGAAATCCAACAATCCCTTCATTTATCTAAAAATGACAATTCCCTTCACACCTTACCTGCTAATCCAGCAGCCATGTTTACCCATTAACATTCAAGCACATTTCTACACCTAGTTTCTTTTGATGATAATAAGCCTGCAGCCTGCTTGATGCCAAATGTGATTAAATCACACAGGCAGAACCGACTGTAGTTACCAAATAAACCTAGTTAGCAATGAACCCAGAAAAGCAACGTGAAAATTGTTATACTTTCCACACAATATCTATATCTAGTTTAGGCAAATATAAAGAATTAAACATTTATGCATTCATTAGTTCAATTCAAACATTATAATGAAAAGTTTCAGATAATAACTGCAAATAAAATTATTTTTCAGTTGAATACTCATAGTAAATTATGAAGCCCAATAAATTATGATTCCTAAATTGCAGCCTATACAATCATCGCATTAAATATCTAAATAATGAACAGTGGAAGATTCACAACGAAAAGCTAAGAATTGTCAAGCTAATATCTAAATTATTTTCAGTTGTATTAATATAAAAAGGTTTTTTTTATTATTTATGATTTATTCATTCCAATATGAGCAACAATTAAGGTCTGTGGCTTAGTCCATCAATTTCGATAAACATATATATGGTTTCAGTCAATTTAACAAATATCCAATTATTGTCATTATAAACCTTGTTGAACGGATCGAATTCAGTTCACTGTAATTCTAAAAAAAAATATTTTGTATTTCCAGCACTTGTACAGCAGAAAGATGGCCAATGTCCTTTTAAATCTCAAATTTTTAGCTCCTTTTGAGATCTCGAACGGACTGAAGCATGGCTGTGTTTAGCGCCAGTCCTCTTTAGTTTGTTCTTTACCTGTGCCCTTAGAAATGCTGACAAGGATCTCGAAGAAGGAGCATACCCCTGATATCACTGAATTTTTTACCAACGATATGTCAGTGCAAAAACCTAAACTTCTGCGAATCTCATCCAGGAAATCATTTTGCCTGATGTTTGTGTCTGAGTGGCTCACAATAGGAGAAATTTGCAGGTCATGGTTAACAGATTTTCAGAGGCTTCAATGCTGTTTGCATTGACCATCAGTCTTGCAAAGACTGATGTTCCATAACAGACTTTTCCAAGTTCCCGCATTGCTCCACCAGACATCTCCATCGATGAGGCTATGCTGAAGAATGTTAATAGTTTCTAATCTCATTGGACTCATTATCTAAAAAGATGGTTTGCTTGATAATGGGATATCAGCTAGGATCATCAAGGCGATCCAGGCGCTCGGAGGGCCTCTCACCAGCGTAGTAAACCACCGCAGCACGAGACTGCCGATGAAGGTCAAGATGAACAACGTTTGTGTCATTGCAGCCCGCCTCTGTTGCTCTGAGCCCTGGAATTTATACCGCAAACACATTAGGCAGTTGCGACACATTCGTAGGTGCACTCATTGCTTCAAGCTTGGCATCTGCGGACAAGACCAGAACACATACTTTATCATTTTTGACGGAACAGAGGCATCAAGTATTGAGACAATGCTCCTGTGAGCCCAGCAGTGCTGTTAGGGTTACTCATTAGAATGGGGGAGAATTGCTCCGAGACAGCTGGCATCTGGGGGGCTAGAGTTTTGCAAATTAAATCCAAGGTTGGCTGCGCCAGTGCTGCAAATACATGATCAAGTAAAATCTCAAGTTGTGCGGCAACAATTCTAATGAGCTGGAATGGCTGAGGCTAGAAGGAACGCACTGAACAGCCCTGATCTTTCGAGATTTTGTCACATTTGAAATGGAGAGGTGTCAACATTTTATTGCTGCCCTGAACTTCATTTTGGTTTGCCATCTGCCCATGTCATAAAATAGCCTCAACTATTTCCGGTTCTGTGCGTCCAGACAGGGAATACATCACCAAAAGTGTGTCTATCATTGATGAGACTTCAAATCCATAATCGTCTTCAAAGTTGATTCACAACCGCCATCATCATCATTATCATGAGCATCATACTAAATGTATAAATATTGTTCATTCTTAAACAAAAATATATGCATTCTAAATTAGACTCCAGTACGATGAAATGATTTAGCATCCGGTTGTTGTATGGTTGTTATTTTGTATTAAAAAAATGTTTATTTGTTCGGGGGTGGTGGGAATGGCGGGGGTTGGTGTAGTAAGCTATTTGGGCAAAGGGGAACTTGGATTAGCTGTCCTTGGATTTCCAAAAAAACATTTGATAAGGAACCATAACAAATAATATTACATATGATAAGAGCATGTTGTCGAGAGTGGCAATTTTAGCATTTATTAATGATTGGTTAGCTAACAGGAAGAATAGAGTAGGGATAAATTGGCCTTTTCATTTTCATTTTGCAAGCTGTAGTTAGTGCAGAGCCAGAGGGTTCATTGTTGGGGCCTCAAACATTTAAAGTTCAGGTCAACAATTTTGCTGGATGGACCTGAATGTGTTATACATTATAACGTGCCGGCAGATGTGTCCCAGGCGGACCAATTGTACATGGGAACCTTAGTCATACTATCAGAACGATTTTGAAATTTGTATTTATTACGAGAAAATGTTTGCACAGGGTTCACAAATAATGAGCCCAATAACACCATTAGATATTTTAAAACCTAAACTATTACTTTTAATAACAAAATAAAATATTTAAGCACATATATTAAATTACAGCTACATAATGATATAACAATCTACAGAATGAGTAATTAGAAAACACCCCCTTTCAGGAAACAGTCCAAAAATAGATTTTGAATGCAAATAGTCGATCGAGCATGGTTACCACAGCAACCACTCGACAGTGGGATTCCAAAGGTTTTCCTCCGACTTTAGTTACTAGACACCGTAGACGTCTGCAAAGTGGCTGGAGGGTCCTACAAACCTGTTTGACACGGTACTGAAAATGATCTTTCATCCCGCTTAATATTCGTTTCTTCTCTTTAACCCGTACAGAGATTTTACTTTTCACACGCTATATATAAAAAAAAAATCATGTTGCCAATATTGTCAGTTACTTTGGGAAAAATAAACATTTATTGACATTGTTTATCTTGTTAGTTGCAAATATCCTATAACCCCTTGAAATCCAGGTAACTCTTCCACTTATCTAAAAATGCAAATTTTCATCGCGCCCTTTGTTCCGAGGCCTCAGTCATGTTTACTCATTAGCATTTCAAAAGCATTTCAGTCCTAAATGTTTTTGGCAATTTCAATTTTGCAAGCTATCTGACTCTAATAAAATGACATCATTCGTACAGACCAACCCAGACTCACAGCCATAAGCCAACTTTACAATAAGCTGCAAAAATGGTATGAGAAAATATGTTCTTTTTAGGTCATATAGCTCAATTTGCCAATGACACCAAGACAGGAAGGAAAGTAAGATGTAAACAGGAAGGAGAATGCCTGCAATGTGATTGTAACGGGCTTACGACCACAGATTCTAACTTTTCATTATAAATATAGCCTGTCACAATGAGCAAAATTGGGATTACCGAATAAATATGCACCCCATTAACATTTTGGAGGCTTTCACTTCGCTCCGTGCGCTGCAGAAACCACATTCAAAGACGGCAGTATGAAAGGCAATCTGAATTTCAGGAAAAAAGGCAGGACAAGCAGAGTCCACTAGAAAGCTGGGGCTAGGAGCCCTACAACCTCCCCCTCAATTCTTAAATTTTGCAACATTTAACAATCCTGTGGAGCCACCTGAAGTTCACACATAATTTGTCAAAAGTGGTGCGGAGAGAGGGGAGTTCTGTGACATGAAACTCTAGCTGAAAGAACCAGTTAGACTTTATTGCTGTCTGGCAAAACTCCGTTTTCTATCTTCCTATCTAACTGGCAGCATTACAGTAAACGGGGCTCTGTCCAGTTTTGAATGGCTGGGCTCACGTACATTTTTCTTCTGGAACGGATTCACCTCTCTGTGCCTATTCCCATCGTGGAAGTAAACTCTACTCGATAATTGAATTTCCCAGCATCAATTCAGTCTGCCGACATCTGTAAAGTAATACACAATAGACTTTGTTTCTGGAATCTGGACTCACGTGGATCAATACTTCATGTCTCTGTGGTACTAGTGCCTCATGAGTGAAAACGAGGCAACGTTGTTACCCACCTCCCGCATTTCAGTCTGTGCAAATAAAGCTAACCCTCTCAGTTTACCCTACGTTTGGTTTGCTGTGGTGTTATTAATGTAAATTGCATCCGAACAAAAACGAGGTGCTGGGAGGTATGCCATTTCTTGAAACAGATGAAGCAAAACAAAAACAAATTTATGTTTGTGGACGGGTGGTGAGAGGAGAAATCAGTGTTGTTTAAATTGAACCACCTGTAAAAGCAATATAGACAAGTTAAATGCTTTTGCAAGAACAAAACAACAACAAAATCAAATGGCAGATAGATTATAATGTGGAATAAAAGTGATCTTACCCGCTTTGAAGGAAGAATGGGAAAGCAGCGTACTACTTACACGGAGATCGGTTACAAAAATAACTGGTGCAGAGGTATCTGGGTGTCTGCGACATGAATCACAATACATTTGTATGCAGGTAAAACAAGTGATTAGGAAGGAAAATGGACTGTTAATGTTTATTGCAAGTGAACTGAAATTGTAAAAGCAGGGGCGCCATTCTGCGGCTGTACAGCGCCTTGTTCATGCCACAACTGGGGTAATTTGTACAATTTTGATCTACTTATTTTATAAAAATACAATTGCGTTCGAATCAGTGGAGAGAAAGTTCAATCTACTTATTCCTGTGTTGCATGACTTACACTATGAAGAAAGGTTGAATAGGTTGGGACTTTATCCATTGCATTTTAGAAGAATGTAGAGGTGATCTAATTGAAACATATAAGTTTTTGAGGAGACTTGCACGATATCTAATTGCCTTGAAGGGAATATTAGAATTAGAGGACAGATTTAGGAATTGGAGGTGTTTCATTTATAACTGAGGAGAGGATTTTTTTCCTTTCTCTCAGAGAATCATTAGCCTGTGGAATTCTCAGCAAAAGAGAGCAGTGGAGGCTGGGCCATTAGATTGTATCAAGGTAGATTTTTGACAGTCAAGGGAGTGAATGATTATGCGAGAAGAAAGAAAATTGGAGGGGAGACAACAACCGAATCGGCGGAATGGTGCAGCAGAATAGAAATGCCGAATTGCCTACTCCTGCTACTAAGTCCAATATTTCCATGTCCCTATGTAATATAATTACGTGAAAAATTCAAGGTTAAGTATTTAGTACAAATATGACAGTAATTTCTAACTATATGTCATCTTCTCGAATTTCGGTAAACATCTTTTTTAATGTTCAGAACAATAAACACAACCAACATGATTATTATCAAAACAAAAAACTACTGCAGATGCTGGAAATCCAAAACAAAAACAGAATTACCTGGAAAAACTCAGCAGGTCCGGCAGCATCGGCGGAGAAGAAAAGAGTCGACGTTTCGAGTCCATATGACCATTCAACAGAACTGAGTATAGTTAGGAGAGGGGTGAAATATAAGCTGGTTTAAGGTTGGGGGGGTGGGGGGAGAGAGAAGTTGAGGGTGGGGTGGTTGTAGGGACAAGCAAGCAGTGATAGGAGCAGATAATCAAAAGATGTCACAGACAAAAGGATTAAAGAGGTGTTGAAGGTGGTGATATTATCTAAGAAAATGTGCTAATTAAGAATGGATGGCAGGACACTCAAGGTACAGCTCTAGTGGGAGTGGGGTGGAAAGGCTGACAAGGTATAAGTTGTAGATTTAAAAATAATGGAAATAGGTGGGAAAAGAAAAATCTATATAAATTATTGAAAAAAACAAAAGGGAGGGGGAAGAAACGGGTTGGGGATGGGGGGAGGGAGTTTAAGATCTAAAGTTGTTGAATTCAGTATTCAGCCCGGAAGGCTGTAAAGTGCCTAGTCGGAAGATGGGGTGCTGTTCCTCCAGTTTGTGTTGGGCTTCACTGGAACAATGCAGCAAGCCAAGGACAGACATGTGGGCAAGAGAGCAGGGTGGAGTGTTAAAATGGCAAGCGACAGGGAGGTTTGGGTCTTTCTTGCGGACAGACCGCAGGTGTTCTGCAAAGTGGTCGCCCAGTTTGCGTTTGGTCTCTCCAATGTAGAGGAGACCGCATTGGGAACAACGAATGCAGTAGACTAAGTTAGGGGAAATGCAAGTGAAATGCTGCTTCACCTGAAAGGAGTGCCTGGGCCCCTGGACGGCGAGGAGAGAGGAAGCGAAGGGGCAGGTGTTGCATCCTCTGTGTGGGCATGGGGAGGTGCCATAGGTGGGGGTTGAGGAGTAGGGGGTGATGGAGGAGTGGACCAGGGTGTCCCGGAGGGAACGATCCCTACGGAATGCCGCCAGGGGGGGTGAAGGGAAGATGTGTTTGGTGGTGGCATCATGCTGGAGTTGGCGGAAATGGCAGAGGATGATCCTTTAAATGCGGAGGCTGGTGGGGAGATAAGTGAGGACAAGGGGGATCCTATCATGTTTCTGGGAGGGAGAAGAAGGTGTGAGGGCGGATGTGCGGGGGATGGTCCGGATACGGTTGAGCGCCCTGTCAACGACCGTGGGTGGAAAACCTCGGTTAAGGAAGAAGGAGGACATGTCAGAGGAACGGTTTTTGAAAGTGGCATCATCAGAACAGATGTGACGGAGGCGAAGGAACTGAGAGAATGGGATGGAGTCCTTACAGGAAGCCGGGTGTGAGGAGCTGAAGTCGAGGTAGCTGTGGGAGTCAGTAGGCTTGTAATGGATATTGGTGGACAGTCTATCATCAGAAATTGAGACAGAGAGGTCAAGGAAGGGAAGGGAAGTGTCAGAGATGGACCATGTGAAAATGATGGAGGGGTGGAGAGAGAAGGGAGTCAAGATAACGAGAAATGAGTTCCATGGCTTGACTCCCTTCTCTCTCCCCTTGTCCAGTCCCTTCCCACCTACATTCATGATTCCTCTGACACCTTACGTCACAGCAACAATTTCCAGTACCCTGGCCCCAACCGCTTCCTCTTCACCATGGACGTCCAATCCCTTTACACCTCCATCCCCCACCAGGATGGTCTGAGGGCCCTTAGCTTCTTCCTTGAACAGAGGCCCCAACAATCCCCATCCACCACTACTCTCCTCCGTCTGGCTGAACTTGTTCTCACATTGAACAATTTCTCCTTTAACTCCTCTCACTTTCTCCAAATAAAAGGTGTGTCTATGGGTACCCGCATGGGCCCCAGCTATGCCTGTCTCTTTATGGGGTATGTGGAACATTCCTTGTTCCAGTCCTACTCCGGCCGTCTCCCACAACTCTTTCTCTGGTACATCGATGATTACTTCGGTGCTGCTTCATGCTCTCGTCGGGACCTGGAAAAATTTATTAATTTTGCTTCCAATCTCCACCCCTCCATCATTTTCACATGGTCCATCTCTGACACTTCCCTTCCCTTTCTTCCTCTGTCTCAATTTCTGATGATAGACTGTCCACCAATATCCATTACAAGCCTACCGACTCCCACAGCTACCTCGACTACAGCTCCTCACACCCCGCTTCCTGTAAGGACTCCATCCCATTCTATCAGTTCCTTCGCCTCCGTCGCATCTGTTCTGATGATGCTACCTTCAAAAACAGTTCTTCTGACATGTCCTCCTTCTTCCTTAACCGAGGTTTTCCACCCACGGTGGTTGACAGGGCCCTCAACCATGTCCGGCCCATCTCCCGCGCATCCGCCCTCACGCCTTCTCCTCCTTCCCAGAAAAATGATAGGGTCCCCCTTGTCCTCACTTATCACCCCACCAGCCTCCGCATTCAAAGGATCATCCTCCGCCATTTCCGCCAACTCCAGCATGATGCCACCACCAAACACATCTTCCCTTCACCCCCCCACTCCGGCGGCATTCCGCAGGGATCGTTCCCTCCGGGACACCCTGGTCCACTCCTCCATCACCCCCTACTCCTCAACCCCCACTTATGGCACCTCCCTATGCCCACGCAGACGATGCAACACCTGCCCCTTCGCTTCCTCTCTCCTCGCTGTCCAGGGGCCCAAACACTCCTTTCAGGTGAAGCAGCATTTCACTTGCATTTCCCCTAACTTAGTCTACTGTATTTGTTGCTCCCAATGCGTCTCCTCTACATTGGAGAGACCAAACACAAACTGGGCGACCACTTTGAAGAACATCTGCGGTCTGTCCGCAAGAAAGACCCAAACCTCCTTGTCGCTTGCCATTTTAACACTCCACCCTGCTCTCTTGCCCACATGTCTGTCGTTGGCTTGCTGCATTGTTCCAGTGAAGCCCAACACAAACTGGAGGAACAGCATCTCATCTTCCGACTAGGCATTTTACAGCCTTCCGGGCTGAATATTGAATTCAACAACTTTAGATCTTAAACTCCCTCCCCCCATCCCCAACCCGTTTCTTCCCCCTCCCTTTTGTTTCTTTCAATAATTTATATAGATTTTTCTTTTCCCACCTATTTCCATTATTTTTAAATCTACAACTAATACCTTGTCAGCCTTTCCACCCCACTCCCACTAGAGCTGTACCTTGAGTGTCCTGCCATCCATTCTTATTTCGCACATTTTCTTAGATAATATCACCACCTTCAACACCACTTCGATCCTTTTGTCTGTGACATCTTTTGATTATCTGCTCCTATCACTGCTTGCTTGTCCCCACAACCACCCCCCACCCTCAACTTCTCTCCCCCTACCCCCACCCCCCCCCCCCCACCGCCTCCACCTTAAACCAGCTTATATTTCACCCCTCTCCTAACTATACTCAGTTCTGTTGAAGGGTCATGAGGACTCGAAACGTCGACTCTTTTCTTCTCCACCGATGCTGCCAGATCTGTTGAGTTTTTCCAGGTAATTCTGTTTTTGTCATTAATAGTGCATTCACGTGTGGCCGCTGGTGGGCGGCCTTCGATATGCCCAGCAGGCCTACCTTGCCTCTTCATTACTCCAGGCACCATACTTAAATTGCTGTCGTGCGCACAGTTCTGAATGTTTGCAGTCCAGGAGGGCTTCTGTGTAGACATGGCGACAAAAGCGAAGCAGAGTGTAACTGCTGATTCAATGACGCATCCCTGAGACGCATTTAGTTCATTACCGGGCCAGCATGATGTCCTCTACCCCGCTCTGGCCAAAGAGTGCCCATCAGTTTCCCCACCCCGGGTTTGGAGTCGGTGGCAGCAGTGGTCATCGTCAGCACTGCACACAATAGGCTGGACATCCAGTGCAGAAAAATAATGAATTATCTCACCCGTGCCACGAGGGTAAGTCAACCATCTCATCATGGTTTCATGGTGATATTGTCACTGGACTGTTATTCCAGACACTCAGTGGATTATTCTGGGACCTTGGGTTGGAATCTCAAAAACGCAGATGGTGAAATTGGAATTTATCTGGATACAAATAGTTTGATGATGAGCATGAAACCATTGTCGATTGTCTTAAAAACTCAAGTGGTTCACTAATTGCCTTTAGGGAAGTACAATTGCCTTCCCTCTGTGGTTTGGCCTGCATTTGACTTCAGAGACACAACATTATGATTCACTCTTAAAATCCCCGTGAACAAGGGCTAGTAGGGTTAGGCCTGGCTCGTGACGCCCACTACTCAAGAACGAATAACTAAAAAATGCACTAACAAGCCGATCAGTCATTCACTGGCTTCCCGATCAGAGCCAGCTCAAGAGGCATCAGCACTCACTCTCACACGCCCTCAGATCTCCATCTGGCTTCATCTCCACTGGATATTGCCACCCATGACTTCACTTAGCACACACGCATGCCTGGCATCCTTCTCATTTGGCCTGCCATGTGTCTTGTTCGCATTCCCTCCATATTTCTTTATTCAGAGGAAGATCACGCATAATCAACGGGAGGAATGCGAGACCTCTGGTGGAGTGCCAGTCATCGAGGTCCTAACTCCTTTCGAGAGTTGCATTGTGGAGCTAGCCAGAGTGGACGGGAAGTGTTCCTACAGCGAAAGTCGAGTCACAGGCAAGAATCCGCAGAAGGATACTTCAACAGATCATCCACCTGTCAACGCTACTCTGAGTCCACTGTTTCTCATGTAACGTGACTGCCAGAACTAATAATCTTCAGTTACTCTCCTAGGCACATCCTCCGCGTCGCTGTCAGGCAATTTTGTCCTCGACGCCAGCCCCGAGAGTACCTCAGATGATGACTCTGAGGGCAGCACCTTTTAAGGCCCGTCACAGCGCCCTACCCCTACTTCCAACAGCGCAGTAACACACACATCAGTGGGACCTGGATGTCGAGGTCTCAATCTGGTGAGCACAGAACACAATCTCTTCCACTAAAGGCAAAGGCAGGGACATCCAATATCGCCAGCACTCAATGACCTACTGGAGGGAAGGAATTTGTTGAGTATGAGTCAGTTGATAAGCCTTTGTCTCAGTCATCAATCAGTTGTTGGAGCTTCAAAGGCAATTACAATAAATGAGGAAGCGATTCCTGATGCAAAAGGCAATATAAGACTTTGACTGTCTTCAGCCTGAGGTGCAAACACCGGCAAGCCAACGCATCGGGGTAAACACTGGCAGGATGACGGGCGCCTTAGATCCCATATTTGAGGGCGTCGTTCCTGCTCTGCTGCCCGGGCTGAACTCCATCACTGATGCCACAGTTGGCCTTAAATATTCTTTAAGCAAGAGGGGTCGGGGGCAAATCAATTTCACTCCAGATTCCCCTTCTCCTCAAGAGTCAGCCAGGGCCTGATGGATACACTTAGGGAAGATGGCCAACAGCTGGACACACCAGGCCACCCAACAGGTGAATCAAGGAATGCCCATCCGATCGAAAGACCCTCTTCTGGTGGCCCCATCATCTACAGCTCCAAAGGCTGAAGAGGGTTAATCTGGCTGACATCTGGATGCCCAAAGCAGGCTCCTGAAAACCCTCCCAGTCTAGGCCCTCCAGAAGACTCCTGCTAAAGGCATCACAGACAACTGGGTGTAGCAGTCAGCAGACTGCCCCCACCTCCACTTTGCACATCGGGGGAGCACCAAGACATAGCAGCAGGGTTATGATTGTTAAGAATATGTAGTAACACCATGTGTGCATAGGTGTACATAATGTTTACTATTGTAAATAAAGTCCCAAGAATGTCTCTTTGTCTGGCTGCTCTTTAGGATGAACATGGTTTTAGCATTCAGATGGGAAAACTTGGTTCATGAAGACGATGAAGGGAAGTGTCTCGGTCCTCAGCTTCTTCATTGTGCAGTCTGCAACCTTCAGATCAAGTAATCGTCCGGCTTGACACTCAATTGACGCATTAGTGACATCTACACATCGATCATATATGTCGTTGTAGTCAGGATGTCGTCAGCAGCGTTCCGTCATTCTCTCTGGGTGCTGTCCGAGCCTTTGACGAGGGCTGGGCCTCCAATCTCTTTAGCATCTGCGTCCGGTGACGGTGCAGTTCTGAACAAAAAGGGTCATGTCGGCTGGCAAAGGATCAGGTGCTGTTAAAGTAGCACCACTGTATCACCATGATATGAGTCTGATCTCAGAACGAAAGCCATTTGCCCTCGGCCAGACAGGAGAAAGATGGCCACTGATGTAATGTGAAGAGAAGTGGAATGTCCACATGGCATGTTGTCATGATCCTCCTGAAACCTAGGTACTAATTCTGGCCTCCAGTGGCTCTCTAAGGCAAGACCCTGAACACCGATGGTATGTGTGTTGCCATCAGTCAGGAGCCAAACTTACACAGCTACAAGGAATTTTTTTTCCGTACCCTATCAAAAATTGCCATTACCGGCTACATTTCAAGCCGGATTCCAGGACTGAACTCCCTGCATCTCTCTACGAAACTTGTGGCCATTGAAGCCTCATCAAAGCGCCTGCCTCGCCGGGCCAATGTTATGGCCTCATTGCTGTCATCCTCGCCTTCGGGAGCTCATCACACTCATCCCTTTCGCCGCCCTCCTCGTGAAGGAGACGTGCAGCCCTTTCATCTCCTCCTCATCCAGGTCCTCTTGCCGGCTGCAGCACCAGGTTGTGCAGCACCAATCAGCTGTGATGATGCGACACCCTCTGGGAGCTGTAATACAGGCCACGAGACCTGTAGAGACACCAGAACCTCCATTTCCATAGGCCTATTGTTTGCTCCACCAACAGCTGATTTGCGGCATTAGCCTCGTTATACCATCTCTCTGTTGCAGCTTGAGGCTGGCGCATGAGCTTCATCAGCCACGTGCGTCACCCCCTGTCCCCGTGGATCCAGCCCTGCAGCCACTCTAGACACTTGAGGATGTCCGGGATCTGAGGCCCGCATTTGATTTTATGTTTATAAACACTCATGTGCCGAGATGCAGGATGCATTTATTGAGGTTGTGAACCAGCTGAGTGTTCCCTGACTGGGAGCCCTTGCAGTTGATGACTTTGGATGTTTGTTGCCACAGAGAGCTATGCACCACGTGAGTGCCCTCGATGGCACCGTGCAGCTGTGGAAAATCAGAGATTGCCGTAAAACCTAGCGCTCTAAATGAAAACTTCCTGCCTTGCCTGACCCCGATCGAAATGCACTATTTTCTGGGCATTCAGAAAATGGCGTGCATCATCGCATGAACACAACTGTGGGAGAAGGCTTGCGATATACTGCACAGGTCACCTGCGAAGCCAATTGAGTGCTACGTCACTACGTTCATGGCCACTGGCAGTAGATGCCCTCCATGTCCCCGTGGCGCCATATCCTGCAGTAAATGGGGTATGTGACCGACAATCCCCTTGTAATCTGCACTCTCTGGCGACACTGGTTCTTAGCCATATGCAGGAATGACAGGATTCATCTATGAGCTCTGGGTCTATCAAGGCACCTACGAGTGACGGCTCGCTGTGGATCTTAAGCTGCGTGTGCAGGGCGCCCTGCTGCACCTTCATTGTGAGGTTAGTTTTCAACTTATTTGCGAGCCAGGCGCCTCTGCCACACTCTTTCCTTTGTTCTCCTCCCTGTAAGCCATGAGGCAGACTAGTAGCTCAACCAGCTGCACGATCCCGATGTCTGCTCCTGCAGGATCAGAAAGAGAGACGCTTGGGTTAGCATATGCATCCAAAGTAACTCTCTTGGTGAAGCTTCAAGGCCACTTGACGTATGCCAGCAAGTGCCAGCCACCCCTTCGAAAGCCAGTGCCCTTCATGGCTGTTCGAAACACCGCCTATTTCATGCCCAACTCACTTGTCCTATTGTCGGCAGTTTGTCTACTGGGCTGCATGGTGCGCTCTCAGCTCAGGGCAGGCATCTTCCTAACACACACTGCAAGGCTATGCTGCTCGCTTGAACAATGCTCCAAATTTGAATAACCACATATCAAGGGCTCTGAGTGAGATGACCGCATTTCGCAAGTGGCGTGAACAAATTGCCCAGTCGTCCAATTGCAGCATCCTAAAACGCTGATTAATTTGCAGTGCACGCTCGACAGGTGAGAGGCTCTGGAAGATTTGGTGGCACATTCATGCTTTTCCGTTGTTTGAGTGAGCAGACATGTTTCAGAACCCGACTCCAAACATATCAATGGAGCTGCTGCTGAACTGTCCCAGCTGTGTAGCAAAGCTCAATTTTGTCAAGATTTTCGACACCCGGCATGTGGCTGCGCGCATCCATCCATCTGTGCTGCCCTGCTCCCCACCTCTCGGCCCACCAGCACCGGATCCCGTGCCCCAACACTGCACTAAAATCCAGCTTGGAATCAGCGACTTGCCGGTTCCCTGCCCACTACCCATGCCCTCCCCAAGACTCCATTGTCCTACGGGTGAGGCTTCTGAGCACTGCACAAGGTTGTGTGCACTCACCTTCGAGAACTCTAACATTTCGGGTCGCCAAGCACACGCATGTAAAGATAATCGTAAATCAAAATTTTCTGAAGTCACATTGATGTGGGAGGTAAAATTAACGTGGACGGATGATTCCAGCCCCCTGGCACAATATTGAAATACCGAAATTTATGGCCCCTTCGCGGCGAGGAAGGCGATGAAAAATGCGGCGTTTTATTCTAGACTCCAATGGCTACGGCCGACCTTAGCATCCCGCTGGCATAAAAATCCACACTTTGTTCCCCACATTCGATGGCATGAAGCGAAGCCCGCCATTAACTGTTGCAGAGGATAATCTCACGAAAGTGCAACTCCTACGTTTGGCCGTCCCGCTATATTGCCCATTCACACCCGCCAGGACGCCCGCCGAACAAAGGGAAAAGGAAATTCCGGCCATTGACACTCAGAGTCTTCCTACATGAAGGACAAGAAAAAAAAAATCACAAGAATAATAGGAAATCAAGGAGAAGAATGAAGGGTGTATCATGCAAAAATAATTTAAAACTAGAAGAGAAAATACGTAGAAACATAACAGTACAAATGGCAACAAATGTTTTGAACTTGATGCTGTGCAACCTAGTGTTTTAAGAAAAGTGGCTGCAGAGATAAATGATTGGTTGCTTCAAATATTCTGAAATTCCAAAATCTGGAAATGTCGCACTGGATTGTAACATGCTGAATGTAACACTTCCATAGCATAGGATAGTGGCCGAAAGAAAGAAAATCTAGCGCAGTTAGCCAAACCTCTCTCACTGGGAAAACACTGGAATCCATCAGTAGTGAAGGAGCAGCGGGGAATTTCGGAAATTATAACATCAAATGAGTGAACATGGTTTTTTGAAGGAAAAATTGTGCTAGACAAATTTATTCTTACGTTTTGAGTTGTATGCAGCAGGATGAATAAACGGGGCACCAGCAGATCTAATTCGTTTGGATTTACAGAAAGAAAACGATCTGATGATGTGCCATACAAAATTTACCACAAAGCATTCATGGAGTAGGGGATAATGCGTTAGTATATATGGGGGAATGGTTAACAAAACTAAAGCGAGTCAGGTTAAATGCTTCGTTTTCAGCTTGACAACCGGTAACCAGTGGAGTGGCACAGGGCTTAATCCTGCGGGCTGACGAATTTCCAAAATCTCTGAATTTGTTCTATGAAATGGTGAGTATGCTATACCCAAAATTTCTAACCATGGCAAGATAGCTGAGAAATAAAACTGCGAGGAGGATACAAACAAGTCTGCAAAGTGGTATAGATACGGTAGTTGAAGAAGGAACAATTTTGACATATACTGTAAAAAGTGGAGAAATGTCAGGATTTGCACTTTGTTTGCAAGGATATCAAAGCAGGGTATTATTTAAATAAAGAGAGAGTTTGGAAGGCTGTTCTGTAGGGGGACCTCTATGCCAAAAATGCATTTGCATACTGGGTCAGGAGCAGATTATGAAACCTTAGGTTAAAGGGCAGCTGCTGCATCTCCTACTCTTGCATAGGGTCGAGTTCGGGGGGAAGCAAAGCAGATGTTTCATGTGGAAGAAATAGCGAACAAGCAAGGAACATCTGCCAGGGGTGGGGGGAGATGTGTTATTCGTGATCTAAGTGGACATGGTGGAAATTGTGGACGATAAAGTGTTGAAAGTGGAGATGGTGGGGATAGAAGCTGTGAATAAATGGAACCCCATCTTTCTGCTGGAAAGGAGGGGAAGAGAGCGATGGGGAGGAACTTGGGAAAAGGAACAGCCTTAACCGAGGCATCTGAAAATAATAATGTGGGGCATCCATGGCTGAAGTAAAAGGAAGGCACATCTGAAGATTTGTTGTGGGCAGTGATATCTTCTAAAAATTTGCACAGGCGAAGAGAGAATTGTGCAATGTTTATCGGAAATTGGGCGAATGGAACAGTGCTCAGTTTAACATAAAAGCAAAAAACTGCGGATGCTGGAAATCCAAAACAAAAATAAAAATACCTGGAAAAACTCAGCAGGTCTGGCAGCATCTGCGGAGAGGAATATAGTTAACATTTCGAGTCCGTATGACTTCAACAGAACTAAGTTAAAATAGAAAACAGGTGAAATATAAGATGGTTTAAGGGGGCGGGGCGGTAGAGCTGGATAGAGGGCAGGTTATAGGAGGAAATAGCCAAAAGATGTCATAGACAAAAGGACAAAGAGGTGTTGAAGGTGCTGATAATATCTAAGAAATGTGCTAATTAAGAGTAGAAAGCAGGACAAGCAAGGGACAGAGAGCCCTAGTGGGGGTGAGGCGGGGTGAAGGGAAGGAATCGAAATAGGCTAAAAGGTAGAGATAAAACAATGAATGGAAATACATTTAAAAATAATGGAAATAGGTGGGAAAAGAAAAAATCTATGTAAATTATTGGAAGAAAAGGGGGGGGGGGGTGGGTGCGGGGGATCGGAAAGGGGGTGGGGATGGAGGAGAGAGTTCATGATCTATTATTGTTGAACTGAATTTACTCTTCCCAGTAAGCTTTTTATCTCGTTATTACACAATCAGGAAACAATACAGGATGTTCCTTCCATAACACCTCTGTTGGAAACAATTCTACAGGCTGCTCAACTACCATAGGCATCATCCACATTTGCGATCCAGCTCTATTGTTGCACAGAACAAAAGGAACTCCTGTAATGTGCAATTTTTCCACCACTCCAACGACAGCTTCACCTTACTTCCATTTGCTCATTAAGTTTATCTTCCACAATGGATTCGATTTAGCATCTCCAAAAACCTAATTTATTAACAACTGGCCCTGCAATACTACCTTTGAACATATACTATCACAATGACACAATATTCAGGATAGACTAGCCCCTGGGTCTCTTAAAACTTGTAAGTGTCTACCTGCTCCACCCTGTACACATGGAACTGCTTACCAGTCACACACAAAGGCTTTAAGCATTTCTGCGACCAGCTCCTCAGAATTTTCTTGAGTAAACTTTGAACACATTCTCACTTCTTCAGCTGTCACCGATTCTCCCGGATTTATCCGTGCACAAACCATTGGTTTCTCCTGCATCTGAACCTCAGAACATACAGTAATTTAACCCCCAGAGCTATTGTGTGCCCCAACAATTCCAACAGATTTTTCCTGCAAAATCCAACAGACTGACTTTGTGTGCCCCACTATATTACAGTGAAAATATTTCAATTTTCGAAGATGAAATGGTGAGAAAAGGAAAACTTCCAGGGAATTTCCAGTCACTGCTTCTGTTCCCTGATGACCTATGTTACCTTCACCTTCCCAACATTCATACTTCCCCAATTGTAAAGGGTTACGAAAATAAAGGACTCTATGAACTAAATAATACTCATCAGTTATCTCTGTTGCATGTATTACAGAATCCGTTCTCTGTTCCTCCACATGAATTCTCAGTACCGAAGGGGTTGAATCTTTAATTTCTTCCAAAAGAATGACTTCCCTAAGAGCTGCACAGGTTGTCTCTCTTTTTAACGCCCGTATGCACTCGTCAAAATTACTTTGTTTACTCTTTCAACTCAGTACAACTCATTTTTCCCAGGCTGTCTTCCAATTCTCCTAATCTTCTGCCTGTATGCTTCAAGAACCAACGCAGATGCATTCAAAATTTCACCACATTATACTTCGCCGACAATTCTCCTGACAGCGTACCATATACTTCATGTATTCTGCACACTAACGTAGACTGCAATAATAATGTTAAGTTTTCCTGTGGCCATTTCATGTTAGCCAGCTTCTGAAATGAGATAAATAATGCTTCCACATCTCTTTCCACAAACTTTGGAAGAACTTGTACAACTTAAAGCATCACCCCACTGGGTTCTACACTGGAGATAAGTCATTCCTCACGTATTGGCTTCTCTTTTTTGACTGCCAACATTTTCAGTTGAAAGCCTCTCTTTCCCATTTTTTTCTCTTTCCCCTTTTCTATCTTAACAATTTCTAATTCCCTTTTAAAAAACATTTATCTGTCCTTGCTTCTAATTGATTCATTATTTTCAGTTCCTTTGCTTGACCAAACTCAAGTGGCTTACTATGTAACTGAAGCTTCAATATCCCCAAATGTGACTATAGAGTGTCAGGCGTCAGTTCGAATTGTAGATGTTGTGCTATACACTTAATTACATCTAATTACTTAGCCCCTGTGGGTAATCCCAGTTTTAATTTATCACCAACTCTGTTAACTTACTTTTGGTTATTTGTTGCAACCCATTCACTGTTATAATACTTCTACTCCCAGGCACGTCTAAGCAATTGCCAAAGCCATTTTTCAGTCTCGCCACATCTAAAATATGTCACTAACATCTGTACATAAATTGCTTCTTGTACTCGTAATCTTAAGATTCACCAAATGTAAACCAATCAAGGAACTATAAATTGTATACCCCAACAGTTCAAAATTGTTATGCCATAGCAGTTTTAAAAGGCTGTTATTTAAAATCCGAGGGGACAGCTTCCAACAACCGTCATAATCTATGTTTTCAATTGGAATATTTGATATGGAACTCTGAATTCATAAATGAACCCACCAAGCCCCACGACGTTTCTATATCAAACTAAATGAAACTTTTATTATTTTGCAAAAAGGTATTTAACACATACACATGTCTACATATTTCTATTTTAAATTTTAAACACATTCCCAAATTAATCTCCACTAAGGCAACTAACCAATAGACTTAACCAGACACTAGGCGGAGCATTTTCACCACACGAATTCGAAATGTGGTTCCTTACAGTTTGGTTCCATTACTGACAGTTTTAATCTTACAAACTTTCAACTTACATGTCTCTGTGACGCACATGGATACACCCTTCTGCTAAACCTAGCCTTTCTTTCTGAATGCAAATTTTCATTGTATAACCAGGCCCTTTGAAACACGTTCATAGCTGCATTTTCAGCAGTAATAAAAACATTACTTAGTGTCTCCTAACTAGGTGCAAGATTTCACGCCCACTCTTGAATGTTCCATTTAACAAAATGCACATGTATCCGCCAGCTCTGTTTACATCTGAAAACTACTATACATCAAAGCACCCAGACTCGCTGGCTTTAATCCAATTAGCACACACACAGACTAATACTCTATTTAAAATGTTAGAAAAGCTCCAATGATATTATATTCATTACTGCCTCTTCCTGACATCAAACCTCTGACAGTGAGAGACATTTTATTGGCCAGCCGAGTTCGCCAGAGACTTAGGGGACAGAGTGTGGGAGAGAATCACAATTTCGATCTTTGGTGTATATTGTAGATATTTTGATGACCTAAATGCTTGCGATGATGAATCTTCTTGCACCTTTGATAAGGTTGCGTACATGCTGTGGAATTTAAGTTGCTGCACAAAAAAATATTTATATGTTGACTCAGGCTTAGTTCAGGGTGCAGTTGAAGAGTGCGGTGAAACATCCACAACATCGATTAAGAAATTAATTACTGAACAAAAGAACTGAAAGCAGCTGAAATATCCGGAATCATGGGGCATCAGGTAACCGCAGGAGGATTGGAAGTAAAGCATCCAGAGGAGAGTTGTTAACGAAAATCAAGATGGGTCAGTGAGCGGGAGGAACTGAAGGAAATTTGCCACGGTTATCTGATACAGCGAACACCAGTGGGTCAGGATCAACGGGATACTTCCGGGGACTGGATAGAATGATCACATTTAAGCAAACATTGAAAATACATGTAATAACTATACAGGCGGAGACTCTAACGCCAAAGGCTGCGTTTCAACTCCGAGATATGACATGTAGAGTCCAGAAAGTAAATTAACAGATGGAGCCGGGCCTTCAAGGGAGCAGAGTACAAAGGACACATTTGGCCTTCGGTGAACTGGAACTAAAGTTGACAGGAAGGCAGTAAAAACGTTCCCTGATGAACATAAAATAGCACAGCAGACACATTCTCTCCTCCAAGTAGACTTTTGCTCGTTTTTTTAACTCCTTGCACCTTCTCAGAAAGAACGGAAATGAAGTTCTTATAACAGCAAGAGGCTGCATATAGATGAAATCTCCTTTGGTCAATATGCTTTTAATTATTTGGTTATCCCCCATCCATCCATCCCTCCCTCCTTCTGTCCATCTGACCGTCTTTCCGTCCATTAATCCATATATTTCATATGTCCCTCAGCCCGTTATTCTATCCTTTCGGCCATCTAACCCCCTTCCCCACCCATCTATTTTTCAGCCATATCTATCGATCAATCTATTGATTTAATTATTCATCTATTGAAACAAATTATTAAACCGTTGCCCTTGCACCCTTCCAGCCTGATCGCTGCCATCTATTTATATCTCTCCCTCCACGCTTTCTAAGAGGTTGTCTTTGGCTGAGTGACTGTGTGGTCACACGTGGCGTGAGGGTCGCCTTGCTCCCAATACTCTTCATATACTAACTCTTCCATATCTCTGTAAATCTATTAAGCACTAAAACAGAGTTATCGCTGTGAGGCCTTCCAGGCAATAGAGCACCTCTTCCCGCCCCCGATCTGTGTAAGTTCCTCCAGGGGCTACAACCTTCTCCATCTGTCACCCCCTCCAGCACCTACAACCCTACCTTCATTTGTTTTCCCCTGCAGTCTCTGCAACCTTTAAGGATATCTAGACACCTCCATTACTGGTACTTGTCCTTTTCCATTTTCATCTTTCCACCATTGCAGCCTTCAGCTACATGATTGTAAAGACTGTGAAATTGCATTCCTCAATCTCTCAGCCCCTTGTTTTGTCAAATTTAGGACGCACCTCAAAATCTTCCTCTAAATCCTAATGTCTCTTTGACTAGATGTAAAGCCTTTGCTTTCTAGCGCATCTTTGAAGATGCTTGTAAGCTTGGACTATAAGAATGGAATAAGATATATATCATCTATTTTTAACGTATCCCGTCTTTGACAGTCTGTCGATCTCTCGCTCTCTTTCTCTCTTTCCCCCTCTCTCTCTTTCTGTGCCTCACTCTCTCTGTCCCTTCTTGCCTCTCCCTCCCTTTCATTCTCTCAATTTCTAATTCTTCCCCTCTTTCTCCCGTTCCAATGGCACTCTTTGTCTCTTAATCTCTGTCAAATTATTATTGTTTTCCTTCCCGTGTTTTTCCCACTTTCGCCCTCGCTTTAGTTTTACTCTTCACAGTCTCTTAATTGTATTATCATTATTTCTCTTGCTCAATATGTATCTTTCTTTCTGGGTGTTCATCTCTCTCTGTCTGGTTCTCTTTATCTCCCTTACTTTCTCTCTCCCCTCCCTGCCTCCCCCCCCCCGCCCCCCCGCACCCCCCAAATTTTCTTAGCCTCTATTTCTCCCTCTCTCGTTCTATTTCACCTTATATTCGCCAATCTCTCTCTATCCCGATAACCCATTAATTTTCCACTTGTCTCAGTTCCTCTTACTCGTCCTTCAAAATGTCTTGCATATACCCACCTCTGATTCTCACTGTTGTTCCGCCTCTACCACCTTCCTCTTCCTTCGATCCTCCTCAGCGCTCTCTCTCTCTGTCCCTGGAGGGCTCTTTTGCACAACTATCGCATACGTCCCAACTCTTTTAACATGTATCCACTTCCATCTCCGACTCTCTCTTCTTCCCTAATTTCTCTGTACCTGAACCCATTTCCCACCACTCTAAATCGCTCGCCGCTACTTTTCTCTCCTGCATTTGTCAAACTCCCTTTGCAATTATTCCCCTCCCTCCCGTCCTCTGTCATTTTCTTTCCCCAGTGCCTACCCTTCTTCTTGTTTACACTCTATTCATTTTCCCTCTCTGCCTCTCTGTGTTCCCTTATCCAAAAAATACACTTCACTTGTTTTATCAAGATCAGCTTTACACTATTATCAATACCTTTCGGAACCCCCGATGAGAACATGAATACCTCATGGGCTCTCTCACCTCTCCAAATGGAACACATCCACTGGGAAGTAACATTTACGGCCATCCATCACCCGCCAAACCATTTCAGTATCTGTCTTGTTTTGGGCATTGATGCTCTATCACATAACAATGGGGTAGGTATGTATTCCCCAGGAAGTCAGGGCAACATCATAGGCCTCAATTATATTTTTTCCTCCTATATGCACCCGCATATATTTTGTGTCAAGATCTATTTAATTACAATCGAGGACTTGTATCAGCTCCAATGATATTTTCGCCTATTAATGTATGATGCAATGCTTGGTGTTTTCCTGGTGATCTGATCATCCCAGAAATCTTTGGGAAATAAAGGTGGGAACTGTGGATGCCGTTGCCCAAATCTTCCAATGCTTCTCAAATGCTGGGATAGAGGACTGGAGAAATGCAACAAGTGTTTTTTTTACTCAAAATAATAAAAAAAAAGTTGTTGCATGCAATGATAGTCCCAGGATGTATTGGCAATCAGCTCAACCACAATAGTGAGAACACGTTAGGAACAATAATTCTGTCCAAATGTAACAGTCATTTGGACGAATGTGGATTGAGTAGCGAAAGCTATTGCAGATTTCCAATGGGGAAAAAAATGCTTAATTAATATGTTTGACTATTTTCTGGAGCATATGAAATGGACTTCAGCTCACTAGATTAAAGGTTCGATAGCGTGATTACTCAGGAAGTTGCTGGTATTAATATAGGAGTCTGATGAAAATGAAATGGAGCATGTAACACGGAGCACAGCAGCATGGAGTACAAATTCAGCAGAGTCGTGAACTTGGCACTTTGCTGCGTGGGGTAATTTGGAGCACTGAAAGAAGAGGCACTGTTCTTGTATTTCACCAATCAAGGATTGGGTCGAGAGAAGGAGCGAGAGACACTCCTACCTGATGCCTGAAGTGAAGGCCTATCAACTAGTTATACAACTAGGCCGTTATTTGGCGTGTTTTAAGGTTTCATTTTTATTCTCAACTAGGCCACAAGTTTAAAAACTTACTAAGCAGTTATATGTAGTGCAATTATAACTTAACTAGCTACATTATTTAATGTAACTGAATAGAATCCTGGACTGATACTTTTTGAAACTTGACACCTTAGTGAATCAATCAAGCTTCAATAGAATTGGAAGGGCACTTGGACGTTGCAGCTGTAGCATGTAGGTTTTGGCATGGAGCAGTATAACCCACAACAACCACATCTGCAGGAAGATTTTGCCAGTTTGAAACATTCGGCTCAGATTCGAGGAGCTGGAGACATTGCTTATTACACTGCAGTGTCTCAGGCGAGGTGCAGGCTTAATGGACAGTTTGCAGTGCGATGCAATCCCTGTTCTAATTCGATGCTCATTTGAGCAAAGGAAGAATATGGAGACAGCCTCTCGTAAACATCGGTGTATTTACAAAGCCCAGAGAAAACAGGCACAAATTTCCGTTTCCTTACCACCACACTCTTGGGAAGAGGTTCTTATATATAATTGAGAATAATTCCCTAACCATTCACCAGTAATATTCCTCATGCTTACAATTGGAGCAAAAACTTATATTGACAAGATTGCTGAATTAATTGATTCCCTTCGTCTTTAACGGAAACAAAGTTCTTATTTACAGACAGAACTAAAGAAAAATAACTTAAGAAAGAGAATAGCTTGTAGAGATATTTAAAGAAAAGCAACTGACTAATCACATCATGAGCCGACCTTCCCAAAGGCATCCTACATATTTTCAATGGAAGCATTCATTTTAGTAATACAATCAGGCACTTAATGGCTTGCATCCACCCATTTAAGGAGAGAGATTTCCCTTTTCACCAAGATTTGTTTCAGCTTTGCGATGTCAATTCTTATCCTCTTCCCAATCTCACACTTTGTGGAGTGCATTCCAAGTCACAGGGAATGATTGTCTCCATAACACTATGCCAGGGCTTGGACTCCAGCTATTCGCAAATTATATCAATAATTTAGATGAGGAAACCAAATGTAATATTTCCAAGTTTACTGACGACACAAAACTAGTTTGGAATGTGAGTGCTGATGAGCGTGATAAGAGGTTTCAAGTCAATTTAGACAAGATGAGTGAGTGGGCAAATGCTTGGCAGATGCAGTATTACATGGATAATTGTGAATGTATCCACTTCGGTCGGAAAAATAAAACAGAATGGTAGAATATTATTTAAATTTTGATAGCATGGGAAATGTCGATGTCAAAAAGGGCTTGGGTGTCCTTGTACACGAATTGCTGCGTGTAAGGATGTAGGTTCAGCAAGGCTTAAGAAGGCAAATGGTATCTTGGCCTTGATTACCGAGAGAACATAAGTACAGGAACAAGGGTGTCTTACCGCAGCTGCAAAGCGCCTTGGTGAGACCAAATCTGGAGCATTGTGTGCAGAGATTGTCTCCTTACCTAAGAAATTATATACTTACCACACAGGGAGTGCAGCGAAGGTATAACAGCCTGATTCTTGGTATTGCGTGATTGTCGTATGAAGGGAGATTGGGCTGATTAGGTCTGTATTTTCTGGATTTTGGAAGAATTAGAGGGAATGTCATTGAAACGTGTAGCATTTTGACAGGGCTAAACAGACTGGAGGAAGTGATAACGTTTCCTCTGGCTGGGGTGCCTTGACTGAGGGATCACAGTTTCAGGATACGGTGTAAACCACTTGGGACGGAGATGAGGAGACACTTCTTCAGTCAGAGGCTCGTAAACCTATGGAATTGCCGAAAATAGATGCTTGTGGAGTCCAAGTCACTGAATACACTTAAGAATTAATCAGAAACATTTCTCGGCTCTAAAGGCACCAGGGGATTTGGGGAGCGTGCGGGAGTATTGGGTTGACAAAGAGTATCAGCCATGATCTTATTGAACATCTCAGCAGTTAGGAGGCCGCATGACTAGTCCTGCTCTTGTTTTCTATATTCTGATTTTCTATCGCTAGGGTTTCCTCCGCACCTCCCTGATATAAAGTTCCCATTAATATATTTGATAATAATAATTCCATGTCGAATGCCTTGATGAGCGGAAAACTAAGCAGCCAGGGTAGTTTTTGCCATTCGACTCATTTTGTTAGCTTCCCGAGTTGAAAGGCAACATTTGCCGATTTCTCTCATAAGAAGTAACAAGAAACGGGCTGCATTCTAATGCCCATCGCAAAGGTTTGCATGAGGCGCATCATTAACATCGATTATTTTGTATTCTTAGAATGACCTAAAGGTGGAACTTCCAGCTCACAGTTCTTCACCGTGATTTTAAATGTTTTGTTCAGCCGCGAAATGTCCTCAATCTATGGATGTTTCATTATAGTGCTCAGTTCTGAGGCATAACAGCTTATGTATGGCCTTTTCGGCACACTTAGCCAATTCGATTATCCAACTGGCGTTTGGTGGTGTTCTGTGTCAGGTTTGGCAGCATTTGCATTTTTTTTTGAGGACCCGGTAAGTTTGACTTTGAGAGGGCCAACAATTTCTAAGTTTGATCGTTGACGTAAGGTAACCTCAAACCGATTCTTGCTTATTCCTAACCCATATATGTAAAGGCCTCAGAAGCCTGCCTCCCATCCTGATGCTATTTTCTAATGCTGTCAACATAATTGCTTTGGATCTCCAATATTACCATCCCACCGAAAGCTGACAGAATGCATCACCATGAACCCAGAGAATTTTCCGCATTGGTAACATAAAAAAAGAGGAAAAAATGCACGGTCTTTCTTCAGTTGGAGACTAACTGACTTCAACAAAAGTGGTCTAATTGAAATGTACCGTACTCTGCAAGTATCGTTGAAACGATAGGCACACTCATTGACTTCCCAAGTCTTCTTTGCACACCTCCGTGTTGGCATTATAAGCTCCATGAGATCGGAACATTTCGCTACAGAACAATTTATGTAATAATGTTGGCTGACCCCTACCTGGGACCCTTCAATACACGCAAAATTCACTCCAACTCTCTAAGTGTTCCTGCTTAGCCTCCTGTATGGCTTTATTCCCTATTTAATGGCAGACGTAAAAATATCTTAGTCACCCGATGGTTCTGCATGATCTAATCCACTGTGATGCCTTTTCATGTTTCGACCTCTGCTCGTTTGTCGCTGTCTTTCCATTGCAGTACTAATTAAATCCCTTTACACCTTATGTAAAGCCCTTTCCACCATACCTGCGCGTTTCTTAAAACTGGATTCATCTGCCGATCCATTCCGGAAATTCAAGAACTCTTCCTTATTTCCAATTCTGGTCATGAATACTCCCACTCCCTGGCCTTCACTGCCTGTCCAGCATCCCGGCCATTCAATCAATTCTTATAATTTCCAGTATATTTCCCTGCACTTCCCTATACCTGGAATGAACTGGCTGTCTTATGTGGAAAGGTTACATAGACTATGCTTTGTTCTACTGGATTTCAAAACTTTGAGCGGTTTCTTGATTGAAGTACGCAAGATCCTGAATTTCCTTGACGCTATGGATGTGGAAATGATTCCTCCTCTTTCCGGGTGAGACCAAGGATAGGGGTCATTGTTTTAAAATCAGGGGTCGCCTTAGAGGACAGAGATGAGGATATTTTTTTTCTCCCTCAAAAGTTTGTGCGACTTTGGAAATCACTGCCTCACAAGGCGACGGAAGTGAAGCAATAAATATTGTTTAAGGTAGAGTGAGATATATTCTTATTAGGCAAGGGAATCAAAGGTTACAGCAAAATACGTTGGGTGCTGGAAATCTGAAATAAAAACAGAAAATGCTGGAAATACACAACAGGTTTGGCAGTATCTGTGGAAAGGAGAAGAAAGTTAACGTTTCGAATACAGGTGACTCTCCTTAAGAGCTAAAGGTAAATAGAAATGTGATCGATTTGCTACAGTTAAAGAAGGGATGGGGCAGGTCGAGCAAGGTGGAGGTTCAGGGATAGGTGACTGCTGAGGAGAGATTGACAAACATTAATGGACGCGAGAAAAAGGGAGTGTTAATGATAGTGTTAAAGAGTAAAGAAGGCGCTGGGAGTGGCATAAAGGTACGAAAGCAGAAGGTGTTAATAGCAGAACAAGGCTCAGCGCTCTGTGAAAGAATTACATAGAAACAAGAGAAGGTTCTTTGGAGCAGGGGGGCTCCGAAAAAGAATTAAAACTGAACAAAAATATCATGAGACAATAAAAATGAATCAGCCAAAAATACAAAAATGAATTGAATAAATAAATAAAAATTGGATTTTGGAAAGGTGGTCAAGGTGAAGGAAGTCGAACTCATTGTTAAGTCCGGGAGGCTGTAACGTGCCTAATTGGAAGATGCGGTTCTGTTCCTCAATTTGCATTGGGTATCACTGGAAGTTGCAGCAGGATCTGGAAAAAGAAGATGGATTTTGCTTCCAATTTACATCCCACTCTCACCTTCACATCGTCCAGCTGTGACATTTTCCCTCCCATCCTTGACCTCTCTGTTTCAATTCCTGGTGATAAGCTGTCCAACAATATTCCTTTCAAGTCCAATGACTTCCACAGATACCTGGACGACAGTCGCTGACACCCTGCTTCTGCAAGGGCTACATTCCATTCTCTCAGTTCTTCCATTTCCATCGCATCTGTTCCAATGGTTCTGCCTTCCATAATGGCGCTTCGGTCATGCCTTGCTTCTTCCTTAACCAGTGCTTCCACGTCACGTTGGTTGAAAGGGTCATTAACCATTTCCGACTCATCTCCCCCAACTCTGCCCTCAATACTTCCCCTCCCTGCTGGAAGCGTAGAAGGGTCCCCGTTGTCTTCACTTTTCTCCCCATCAGATTTGATATTTAATTTGATAGCGTTTTGGCCTCCTCCATCACAATACCAGCACTAAGCATATATTTCCCTCACCCTCTCACTCCATCTCCCCACCCTCTCGCCAACATTCGCACAGTGACAACCTGGCCCACTCCTCCATCACTCCCGAAATATCATCCCCTTCCGACGGCATCTTTCCATGCAATCGCAGAAAATGCAACACCTGCCCCTTTACCTCCTCCCTCCTCACAAACCCCAAGGATTCCTTTCAGGTGAAGGAGATTTTCACCTGCACTTCCTTCAATGTGGTCAACTGTATTCGCTGCTACAAATGTGGTCCTCTCTACTTTGGGGAGACTAAACACAGAATGGGTGACCGATTTGCCTAATGCCTTTCCTCATTTCATATGCAAGACACATAACTTCCTGCCGCTTGCCTTTCAACACACCAACTTGCTCTCATCTCAATGACCCATTCTCGGCCTGCTTCAATGTTCTAGCGAAGCACAATGGAAACTGAAGAAACAGAACCACACCTTCCGATCAGCAGCTTTTCAGTATTCCAGAATTAACTTTGTGGTCAATAACTTTAGACCATGACCTCTCTCCTCCATCTTTACCTCTTTTTTATACATTTGTTCTTTTTTTTTCCTTATTTTAACTTTTATTTGCATTTTTAAAAAATGTATTTACCCATTTGTTAGCCTTTTTACGCACCCCACCACACCCAATGACCCGCACCCCCAACCCCATTGTGCCACCTGTCACTTGTCTTTATGTTGTGATTTCAGAAAGCTCTGACCTTTGTTCTGCTATTAACACATTCTGCTCTTACTTATATGCGACAATCAACACCTTATTTAGTGTTTACCACTACCTTTAACACTCCCTATGTCATGCCTCCATGACATTTTTGTCACTCCCTCCTGTCACCAAACTCTGACTTTCTAACTTGCTCCACCAGCTCTTTAACAACTTAAAAGCCAACACATTTCCCCTCCTCTTATCTATAAAGAGTCATACGAATTCGAAACTTTAATTCTGTTTCTCCCTCCAGAGATGCTGCCAGCTCTGCTGCCTTTTTCCAGCATTTTCTCTTATCATTTCAGACTTCCTTCATCAGCGCATTTTGCTTTCTTTATCTATTGAAACATTGAGTACAAATACAAGGAATTTATTCAGAGCTATTATGTTGCTTTGTTCGCCCACAGCAGCATTATAGCTCCTTGGTACGTTCATTAATCCTCATAAAAGGATAACTGGGTCTTTGGAAGGATGCACACGTTATTTACCAGAACGGTTCCAGAAATATTACATTTTCTTTCTAAGTTTTCCTTGCGGAAGCTAGTGTTGCTCTGCCTGAAGCAAAGTAGATTGATGCGGGATCTGATGACAGTGCGCAAGATTATGACTGCCTTAGATACATTAGAAACATAAGTTTCCAATCCATCAGATGACTTTGCAAACGAGGGGCCCAGCTTTAATGTGTTGGGAACAAGAACTGGAGTGAAAGGAGGATTAACATTATCATGCAGTTAGCACTAAGGGGCTGGAACGTGCTGCCTATGAACTTGGCGGGAAACGGAGTAACCAATGATTTCAGGAGGAAGCTAGCTAAACGCTGATGCGAAATGTACCAGCGGGACTCTGATGATAGATTCGGGAATGGGAATGATTGGTTTGTTACAGGGCTTGCCAGCAAAATCTGGATGGACCGAATTACCTCTTCTACGGTTTAATGACTTAATGACTATTAATCAGGATACGAAATATCGTTGTAGAGTCACCAACTGTTCTTTTAAACTTCACGTTACAATGAGATGCAAAGGCACTATCTACTTTTACAAGTCATGGGGCAGAATTTTGGGTCCCCATGCCGGCGTGTTTGTAGATGAGTGTAAATTTTGCCAGATGGCCATCTGGACGGGTTCACACCAGCCCAGACGTCGACACAATTGTATGACGAGGCGGGCGAGATCACCCACCCTTACACAATTGAGGCCATTAACTGGCCAATTATTGAAAACTTAAGGATTGTCTCCGCCCAGCCATAATTTTGAAACTGGCGCGAGGAGTTCAGCGGCAAGACGAAAGGCCCTAAATTTAATGCTGTTTAGATTATGTTGTCAAATCGGGGGGTGGCGGGGGGAGAACTTAAGGGAGTGCTGGTGTTCCATCAGCAGCCTTTGTTTAATACCGGGAGCCCGCCCAAAACCTCTCACGCCTGCGGGGTTCCTCCACTCCCCTGCCTCTCAACAGACACCCCAAATACGTTTTTCTTTGCCTCCCCCAGTCTCACCTGAGACATCCTGAGACATCCAAAACCTATTGCTTCTGAAGGGCTTAGGCCTTCGGGCCTTCTTGCTGTCCTAGTCCAGTACACTGTCGCTCCTTCCGGAACTGGGACTAGCGAAGAGTTGGCCAATCAGCTTCACCCTCAGATCTCTGAGGCGGGACTTTCTCCCGATTTATGGTCGGAAGTCCCACCTGAATCCAGTAAATGCGCGTTGCAGCATTCAATGGCTGCCGGCCAGGCAGTATCAGGGAAATATTGCCATCCAAGAAGACCTGTCCACATGTGGGTAGGTCTTATGGCACTGCATTTGGTAAATGCTGCGTTGTTTAAATCCCAGAGGGAAACTTGAAAATATATCATAACCTATATTTTCAATTGGTACTTTTCAGACGCAGCGCTGAGTTCATGAATAAAACCATCAAGCTGCAAGGGTATTTTTTTTAATATAAAACTAAATTAAACGTTTATTAAATTAACAACGAATTAAACAAATAAACATACCTACAACTTACTGGCGTAATGATAACGTTAAAAGAATCCACACAACAATCACTCCCACAAAAATCTTCACAAAGGCAATAATAAGACATAGACTTTAAACAGACACCACGCAAAACACATTTGATCTTGCAAATTCAAAATGAGGTTCCTTTCCGTTTGTTTCCTTTTCAGACAGAGTTGTGGGCTTACAGGCTGGTTAGATCTTAAATGTCTCTGACTGATACACACAAACTCATTTCTGTCTAGTCCGAGCTTAACCTTTGAATGTAAATTTTCCATTGTATTGTTTTTTTTTAAATTGCTCCTAGCAATATTCTTTTCATTCCATACATTTCATTAGTGATATAAACACATTGCTTGGCGTTTCCCGGCCCGGTGCAAGATTTTACCTGTTCTTTTGAATGGTTATTCAACAAATGCAAATTTACGCTTTACTTTCTACTCCTTCCGTTTACCTTATTGACACCCTAACCTACTATGCATCTAAGCAACCAGGCTGGCTGGGTTTCATCCAATTAAGACCCACAGAGGCAGACTAAAAAAAAAATCAAATTTAAAATAATTTTGAATAACATTATAGACATTAATATTTCTTCATGACATTCGGATATCTGACTGAAAATTGGCGTGTGCCTTCAGTTGCTCATCTGTCGTTACTTCTTCGCATAAGCCTCAGATACACCAGGAAATCAAGGTTCCCACAGTTACCTAAGGCAATCAGAGAATGCCCATCAGCAACTTAATCACCCGAGAAAGAACTGTGTGAGAGACTGGAAAGATAAAAGTAACAGTCTAGAATTCGAGCAAGGAAGGAGTGAGTGTTATAGGAAAAAATTGAGGGTGGAAAAATTTAGTGACTCTTATAGCCTTACGCATTATAACATTGGCCAAATCACAACTTCGCCAAAATGGACTGAGTCACCTTGTCATCACGCAACCTTAATTCCGAAATCGGGCGCACCAAAGCTACCCTGCGCCATCATGGCTACCACAATCGGATCTTTGCTCATTGTGTACCACTCAGCCTCATGAATTGGCCAAAAGCCACCACTTTCATTCCTGACAAGTTCTCCGTCTACATCAAATTCCCCTGGGAGTGTAAGGTGTCTCAAATATTTGACAGCGGCCAAAGCAAGAATTATTTTTTCGCTGTGGTAGTGTAATAGTGGCATAATGTTGCCAACAAGTCAACATATGATCTTCCTACCACACAAATGAGTAATGCACTGCATGAGTTCCATACTGTGTGTGATTATTGGTTTCTAGGCCATAGGTCCCAACGACTGGTGCATCGTTTGAACAACAGTTCCCTTCGGCTACTTGAACTCACCCGACTCAAGCACCCCGTTCTTGTAAAACACAGGTGAAGGAATCCAACATTAAGTGTGATTCAGCAATTGGGGAGCACTGACATTACAATCTCGAGTGTGCTGAGATTTACACTCGCACTCAATACAAGATTAACAATCGGGCTCGCAGTCGGGCTCACTCACACTTGCTAGTAGCTTTTTATGCAGCCTTCAGACGCAAGGTATTGTCCCGTGTAAACACAATAACATGTCCAGACACTGTGCCTTATACAATTAAAAAGATTGTGGTCCAAAATTTCCTTGGAACATTCTCCATGCCAAAACCTCGACCAATCATAATCGATGTGCCTGCTTTGAATTTAAAGAAACGATTGAACATATTTGTTGCTGGTGCATTGCTCATGAAAACACCTGAAGAAATCAGTGCCCTCTTGTCAACCAATCAACACAATTTTTTCATGCAATATACATTATTGTTACCTTTGGAATTTGGTATTCTAGTCGATACTGTCCTGATGAGTGCAAAACTAAAAGCTTTCACAAAATGTTTATCTTTAGAGCCAGATTCAAATCCAATATTTATGGACATTTGGAAACAGTTGTACAAGATAACAAGTAACTGGCTGATTAACGACATTGACACTTATGCAACAGGAGAGTCAGTGGCCAATGGGCCAAAACAAAATAAATGCATGGGGTAGAAAACAGCGAGTAGTAATAATGATTTTTTTTCGGCTTGATGATGTTAGGCAGCGGTATTCCAAAGTGATGACCGATGGCAGCATTGCGTTCTGTTGCAATATGTACACGAATAAAATCTGGGGTTACGGAATGAAATTACAAACTTTGCTCGTAATGCCAAGCCAAGAGGAGTGGAAAACAGTTACGATGATACAAATCAGCTGAAAAAGGATATAAAGTCCGGCAGAATGGGCAGTAAATGACAGATGTAATTTAACACAGGGAACAGTGATGCTGTGATATTCTGTTGACAGAAGTTATAAGAATAACTAATGTGTGCTTAATGGCAGAGCTACAACTAAGGTAAAGCAACAGAGGGATGTGTTGTTGCTGGTGGTTATAAAGACATATTGGACCTTTGGTCTTATAAATAGTGGCGATGAGATCAAGAAACAGAAATTATATTCTAAACATTGCTAAACCGCTGGTGATGACCCAAATGTATTAATGTTTCATATTCGTCCATGATTCTTTATGAACGATGTGAGGGCCTTTGTGTGCTGGCAGAAGAGATTTAGAAGAGTAGTTTCCGTAATGGGGAATTTTTGTCGTAAAATTAGTTTGGAAAATCTGGGCTCGTTCTTCTTTAAGCAAAAGTGGGTGTGGAGAGAGTTGATAGATGACTACACGGATATAACATGACTCAATAAGGGAGACAACGAAAACATGTTCCTATGGCCTGATGGTTCTAGCACTATGGGGCATACATTCAAGTTCAGGGGCTAGAGATGCATCGGGAATATGACTCAGATCAGTTCCCTTTTAGCTGAGAGGTTGATAGTGGCAAGTAGAACGCTGCCCATGATGTTGCTGGAAGTGGAAGTAATCAAATCCAGGGCACTTTGCACGGCATAACTTCTCTTTCCATCATCCATGGTGTCGCGGGAATAACATCCCCCCTGCCCTGGCTCCGGGGTACCAGTGCACTCTCTAAAGAACGTTAAGAGGCTGAAGGTAAGACTGAAGGTCCCTCCCTCTGGAAGAAGTGCGCCTCAGAGAACTGCTGGCCATTCTGATCAATTGCTAACTACTTCACCTTGCGTGAAGGAGTTACATTAGCCAGGACTAGCATCACAAGCAATTCCCAGTGCTAAGTCCCGGGATTTCAGGGCCAGGTTAACGTTCCATGTCTCATGTCCAGTCAGGTTAGTTGAGGGCTGGTGTGGAAGTGGTGGAGAGTGAATGTCGGTGGACAGGCCGGGTGTGGGCGGTACACCCCACAGGGCGCAGCCATTCCACCCAGAGGCCTGAATATGGTTAACTTTCCGGCTGCCCCATTGTCCCAGGACTCCTCCCGCCAGCCTGAAAATTGGGGCTGGGCGAGAAATGACCCTTCAGTGAGCGATCATTGACTGCTCAAGAACCTCCAATGAGGTAAGGGCTGGCGGGATGTTCTCGGCTTAGCCCATCCCAGCGCAATATTCCAGAGGAGGGAACCCGGAGGAAGGCCTTCCAGAAATTTGACCGCTACCCTGCGCATTCGGGGGACGGTGAATTTTGATCTAAAGATGTCAAAAGATACTTGAATGGGCACTTGAAGAAAATAACCTGGAACTGCGATGGGATACAAATGGTGTTTCAAGCATACCTGGATAGCTCTCGGAGAACCCAGCGTAGACTCCGTTGGCTATATGCAGGAAGATGGCGGTAGTGTCATTCTACTAGCATTGTGGCCTGGGTTCGAATTCCAAGAAGGCAGATGGTGAAATTTCCATTCAATAAAAATCTGGAATTAAAAGTCTTATCGCCAAGAAATAATTTTTATTTGTTGTGTAAACGCTTCTAGTTCAGTAATCTGCTTTAGAGAAGGAAATCATCCTGCCTTTGTTGTTCTGGTCCACATGTATCTACAGGCTCACAGCAATGTGATTCACACTGAAGCTGTCCTCTGAACAAGGGCTATTGCGAATGGGCAAAAAATGACCGATGCCCAAATCCCATGAGCAAATGAAAAAACACCTTCTTATGTGTCCTAAATTAATCAATTGCTGTAGAATCCATCATTGCTTTGGAATGCACCAAACATTGAAACTAACTTATCTTTTGGCAGTTGAATCAACAAATACTTCAGTTCAGAATGCTTTAGTGCTTTGAAGGCAGACGGAAGCTAATACAACTGTCAAAGCTTTAAAACGGTCAAACAGATTACAGAGCTGATTTGCACAGCATTATTGGAAACAATTGGTTTAGTTTAAATAACTATCTCCAGGCCTGACACTGGCCTAGCTTTGCAATATTGTACAATGCAAGAAAGTATTTTATGCAGTGGAAAATGAATTCTAATGCATTTGATGCTATATCCAATTTTATATGTGTTCTTTCACTCGATTGCATGATCACTTTCAGAAGTAATAACAGGTGAATAATACTCTTTAATGTTAAAGTCAGTTTATAATCACGGAACTGCCACTATTCACTTTGGTTAGCACATTTAAACTCAGGGCATTGTAATTCTTGATTAACCATAAGGAAGACAAAACAGATGTTCTTGCCTTGTGTATCTTACCCACTTCCATTTATTTGTTCGCTCAACTGCTCTGCAAGTTTCATTTTGGAGGGATTCACGAACGCGGCCGCCAGCACTAAATTTCCGCAGGGTCAGAAATGAACGCTCCTATTGTCTCTAACTCCAAGGCGCCGTATGTGGAATTTACGGTTCATCCCATTCCTCGTGCTGGTGAAAAAATTCAGAGACCGATACACTTGCACCTTTCAGTCACCATGTAGTTGGGGAACCTGACTAGGTTTGGTCCCATGTCCAGCCTGCCAAATTCTGGTCAAGAATTCCTTGTCGCTGTACTCTCTTTAGAAGTGATCCGATCCGATGCTATTGCCTCTGCCACCCCTTCTCTCAAATGTAACTTCCTCACCCGTCCCGGCATTAAATCCCATCTACCATTTTTGTGCTCATTCCGCTCGCCTATCGAGCTATCTATTTTGTTGGAATTGCAACACTCTCTGTTGAACCAAGCAAAGCACCATCGGCAAACTTTGAAAGTGTTCTCCGCGATCAGAGTGGCTATTTTACTGCACTTTGTAGAGCACCAGTGTCATGATCTTCCAGATGAAACACAACCATTTCACAGGAATCAGACTCTTCTCTCCTAAAATATTTTTTATCAATTCTGAAACAATTCCTACTTTTTCATCTATCCAATCAGATGCCTGCCGTTCTTTTCCTCAGGCGCTTCACCCGGGAGGTAGTGACTGTTCATGGAATTACATCCACCTAATAGTCAATTTTGTGGAGCAACCCACTTCACAGGTCAGAAGGAGCAGGAGCAATTTTCAGGGCCTTAATGCCATTCTCTTCATCAGGATGTAGCCGGGGAGGTAGCGGGGGTCCCATCCACCATCATAGTGTTTGATAAAATGCCTCCTAAACATGTCAGGAAAACGCCCAGGATATCCTGTGCAAAAATACCTTCTTGTAAGTCATTTTTCACTCGCCAGAATCCCTCTCACCCCGTTGTAATTTGTTTAGCTCTCACTTGAAAAATTCCTCCGACATGGCAGCATTTTGTTGGTTTTATCATATGGTCTTCCTCCTTCTACGTCCAAGAACCTGTAGCTATGTTTCCATTCTATTTTGCCGTTAATAGAAACAGTCCAGTCTGTACCTGAATCGTCTCCACTTTCATGTGGCTGAAGGAGTTTTGTGCGAGCCGTTGGTTTAAATTCATGCATCACTGGCACCATAACTTGTGAAAGAGGGAATTGTATCTTTGGGCTGACTCCCTTTAAACGGAACTTCGATCCATGACTCTAGTAAATCCTATAAGTGTGAATACGCGAGAGAGTAAAAGGGGAGTTTATCTAAAAGCAGACTTAGAAAACTAAATTGAAAAAAAAACTGAGAGTGAAATTGCGAAACAGTTGAAATGAAATGAAGCATCGCACATCAGGTTATGAGGAGAGAGATTAACGATTTCAGTGGCTAGCAAATAAGGTCCACCCAACTAATAGCAGTGAAAAACTAAATATTTGGGCGCTTTATATAAGTCAATCAGGACTAATGTTTTCACCATAAGGTAGATGAATAAGAGGAACACGATTGCTAAATTGTCACAAAGATAATTCAATAATCTGGGAGTTTATTATCCATATACAATTTGTTTAATCATATTGGCAAATTTCGCCTGCAAGATAAGTCTATACTTCACGGCATTTTCCCGGAACATGACCATTCGAAACATTTGAGGGATAAGGCTAATTATCATTCAGTTTTGTACAGTAAAGTAAGTTTTATTTGTAATTACATTTTGAAACTCTGCTGGTGAACAATGTTCATTTTGGACTTAGGTTTGAATGACACATTCAATCGCGAAATAAAAGGAAATTATTGTGAATGCTGGAAATCTGAAACAAAAACAGAAAAGCTGGAAAAACTCAAAGCTCTGAGGAAGGGTCATACAGACTCGAAAGGTTGACTCCCTGTATTTTTCTCTTCACAGATGCTTCTAGGACTGCCGAGTTTTCCAGCATTTTCTGTTTTTGCACTTAACACTTCGAGTTCAACAATCCAAGTCAGCAAATAGACAAAAGATGCACTGGTAAAACCGCAGACCGAAACATATATAGAGACAACCCAAAATAATATAAAATCCGGATGAGCAGAATCCGAGAAGACCCGCCTGGAATTCATGTTAAGTCCTCCATGTCGCCAATGTAGTCAAACAAGAAATTGTTTTGGGGCTTTTCATTTTTTTCTGTGAAATTCCGAAGCATCTTTGTGGCGTTGGCGACGTCAGCCTGGAAATCAGGTTGCCGAGTGCGCGGGCATTCATCGCATTCATCAGTTCCATGATGTTGCACGCTTCTGTGGGGTCACACAGATCTAATTGTTCGGCGATGTCAAACGACAGGTTTGGTGAACAGGAACAATAAGTGCCGAATGTCAATTTAACATGGGCATTGTTCGATGGGATTTGCTATTCAGATGACAGGAATGGTTGTCAATTTCCACACAAGCAGAACATCACTGAAAAAGTTAAAAATCATTTTAGAATTAAATGAGAGGTTTAAAATTTGGCAAAAAAGTAGCTTTAAATATGAGGGCTAGGAGACTATTAGGAACCATACAGGAACCAGTGAAATGTTGATCAAAAGGGCAAAACTATAGAATAGGAGAAAACTGAATGCAGAAACAGATTGCAAAATATTTTATAAATGTTTCAGAAAAGAGAAGGCATTTGTTTCTTGATTAGCAGAGAGAAGAGATATTATTGTGAATGAGGAATGTCGAAAGGGTTGCGAAAATATGCCTTGTCTGTTTAGCAGTAGAGAGCGCAAATTACAAACCTGGAACACAGAATAAAAGAAAAAAGAAAAGAAAATGACGTAAGCATGTGCGATGCTTTTTGGAATTACTATCAGTAGAGAAAACATTGTTGGCTAAAGTTAGGGGAATGCTATCCGATGAATCCCCAGGGACTGATGGCCTATATGCCCGGTGTGCGAAAGTGATTACTGTGGAATACACGATGCACTGGTCATTATTATTCAAATTATACCAGGTAATCGGAAGTGACGAAATGTGACGTCGCTATTCATGAATGGAGTGCGAGACAAGGAACTAACCTGCTGGCCATTGAGTCCAATGTCAGTCGTCGGAAAACGCTTAAATCTATTATATACCAATATTTAACAATGTACGGCGAAAATTATATTATCATCAGGCATCGTCACATGGAATTACAAAGAATGAAATCTAATTAGACATTTTTTAAAAATAAGAAACCAGCAGGGCTGATAGAGGTAGATAAAATTCACTTGCCTTTCCAAATGTAATTAAACAACGTCCTGATAAAGGGTATTTGTGGGGTAATACAGTTTATTAGAATGCATAGAGAAGTGCCTAACAGACAGGAAGCAAAACGCTGGAATAAAGAAAACATATTCAAATTGGAGTGCCAGAAGGCAATGCTGTGTTCTGAGCGATGTGCAGTCCATTATTACAACTTTGTCGAACAGACAGTTGTACTATTTCTAAGTGTGTCAGTGCAAAGTTAGTTTGGAATTTAAGTTGTCAGAAATTCAACAGAAAGATGACAAAGATGTCTAGACAGGTTAAGTTGTTGAACAGCAAATTTTCAGGTTGAGTATACAGTAAGAAAAATTTGCTTCTTTATTTCCTTGTTAAGAATGAAAAAAAAATGTTTTTAAAGGGGATAGAAGTGTACACATTGATGCTGAGAGGAGCTTCGGTGTACTCGTAGATAGGAAACAACACTTTCCATGAGGCTACAAACAAGTAATTAGGGGTGTAAAGGACATGCTCGACATTATCCTCATGGAATTGGTGTGCAAGAATATAGAAGTAGTGTTTCAATTGTACGGGGTGTTGGTGCGGTCACACCTGGCGTACTGCGCGTAGCTTTGGTCTCCACATCTCTGGAAGGATATAATTGCTTTGGAGCTGCGAGAGCAAATGCTCAATAGATTGGTTCCTGGAATGGGACTGTTTTCCTATAAAAAAATAATGAGTAAACAACGCTCGTACTATCCGGCCTTTGAAGAAAGAGAGGTGCTCTCATTAATACATAAACAATTCTGAAGGGCTATAAAGTCTAGGTACTATTTGGTTATATCCCCAGGCTGTGAAACCTAATGCACGGATGAACAGTCTCTGGATAAGGGATTGATTAGTTAACGCTGTGTTCTGGAGAAATTTCTTTACTTAAATGGCTGTGAAAGTTCAAATTCCCCACTCAAAAGGTGAATGCATTTAAAGATGAAGCAAAAAGTTTTCGTTTCTCTCTCAGAAATCAAGGCATGCGTGGGGTGGGCGGGAAATTGATGTTGAGGCTAAAGGTCAGCAAATGTGCAATGGATTGGAGGAGCAGGCTGTAGGGGTCAATCCGAGTGCTCCCATTTCAATTACTGATGCACTTATATTCAAGATCACCCATTGTTACATGGCAGGTTTGTTCTGTAAATCTGTGATTCCATTTTTCTCTGTTTACTCCACTCTCATCACATTTAAGCTAGCCCTCTTCCAGTTTAGAACTTATACTTAAGATTTCCCCTTGCTCTTCTCTATTGTGAAAATAGACTATATGATGCAATGGTCAATCTTACTTTAGCGACTGTCACACAGAGTTTACCCACTTTGTCCACCATATTAATATGCGTCAGATGATTTAGTGTCACCTTTCTCGTTGTACAGAAAGAATAATAATCAACGAAATTTCTCCTGAACACATTTCTGGAATATTTCCCATTTATCACCGTTCAAACTAGCCTTATTCCCATTTGACTATTTTTTTGACATCTAACATATATATTTGGCAATTAAATTCCCGCAATGCGGTCACTTCATCGAGCATTAATTCTCCATAATCAATCCGTGCATTTATTCCGCTACGTGTCTCCCAATCTCTGGAGGCCTATCCAATTCCCGCAGTAGCATGAGCATCCCCTTTATGTTCCTCAACTTGATCCAAATGGGTTCTATCTTTGCCCGCTAAAGGACTTCATTTTTTTTCAGCACTGAACGAATTGCCGAATCACTCCTTCTATTCTACCTTCATTCTTTCTACCTCCCTAACTTTTTCGGAACTCCTCCTATCTTTGATAAATAAGCGCAAAGCCATGTCAATCTTCGCTCACATTTTCATTGTTGTCATAAAAAAAAACATATCACGGCACTGTTATGGACGTATGTATTTTACCAGCTTTCCTCGCCACATTCCCTCTTTACAAGCATGCATTATGAATGTACCTTTGTATTATTCGTAATACATCTAAGGATGCTGCTATCTAATATGGCAACACACCTTTCTCAATATTCTTACAATCATGTAAAATGCATTTCTTCAAAGCGGTTTCGGAAGTAAGAATACGCGCGTGTGTCTTTGCGTCTGTCTGTGTGAATGTTCGCGTGTACACGTCGCCGCCTTTTAAATTTGTGAGTGTTCCCATTTAACGATACACACACACTCACAGTCAAGCTTTAGCCTTAAACAGGATGAAGTTTAATTTATTGAAGAACAATTGCTGAAAGCTACTTTAGTAAAAATGTTGCCGCTATTGACTAAAACACAAATCGTATGTTAATTACAGATGTAGAAATAATCCTGAAATATGCAAAATCTAATCAGCCTCCGTAAGCTATCGTCGCTGTCCCACGCCTAGCATTGCCTCTCCATTGTGAGAGTCAAGGGGTTGAAACGTGTTGTTCAGTTTAGCAGCTGTGAAGACTCCTGCAGTCGATTAAACTGTGCTTGCTTCTTTCAGATGGACTCAGCAGGTGAACATTTTTTAATTCTGGGAGGAAGAGAAAAATGCTCCTGTTCCTCACTAACTATACGGTTGCAAAGCTTGCAGAATGCCTGGACGCTTTTAGCCAAACAACAGCTAATTTCTTCATACCTTTCTCTCCGTCTTCATTTGGCTAAGAATTATCTCTCACGTTGCCCCTCAAAGTTCCTCCTGGGCGTTATACACCATTCCCCCGAAGATGGCTTCTTCCGTTCTCAATTTCATAGTCCAAAAAGCACAAAGATGGCTGCTGTGGTAATTTCAATGTGAATTGATTCACCGAGCAAAATATTTAATAATGCTGACGTTCGTGAAGTCCTTTCCTGCCTCTTGTGACATCGGAAGAAAAATTATTTTACTCAAGCCACGCACTGATCGTTCATATATTCCTATTTCGCTAAGGAATGACAATGGGTGTGATACAAGATTTTTTAATTCTCATGCACTACATTTCAACGTCATCTATGATCATGAGATTCTGGCAGAAGGGCGGACCTGCTGTCTCCCTTGCTCGTGCCGAGCATTCTGCACCCTGTCCATGCTGATCTTGACTCTGGCACACGGAGGCTAAACACCATGACAAACTCAGGATGAATGTCACAGAAATGTATCTCTGTAACCGTACACTTGCAGTGTTCTACAACGACAGCATTTTAATCGTTTTTTGTTCCTTCTTGTGTAGTTCCTTTTCTATTGGTGCCATGGCCTGAACCTCACTCATTCAGGGTATCTTTACGGCCTGCCGTTTCAAACAATGAAAGCGGTTTTGACCGTGGCACATAGCCGGCACAATCCTGCATCTCTTCCTACCTTCTGTACGGTTAACCAGAATCTATCCAGGATTCGCCCTGCCTGTGGCGTGATCATTTCATGGACAGAATTATTAATTCTCTCGCATGCTCTGCATTCACTGCATCTGCCTCTCAATCTCAGAAATCGTGTTTTCCAGTTGCAGGATTCGAGACTCCCCCTCGACCTATGAAATGCAGATGTCGGGTGGGTGGAAGGAGTACTGGTCAAGATCTGCCCTCATGGATGTTAGTGGTGGGCTCGGAATTGTGGAGTATGGATTCAGCCTTACTGTATCGAGTGGAGCCAACCTTGTATCTGTCTTGGCGTGCTTGATGGCACAGTGTGGATGGAGGATTAATTTCTAAATGTTTTACCGGCACTCGACGTGTTTGGGCGAGTGTTGTTTGCAAAGTGTGCGAGAGGCAGTGTGTGTGTGTGTCTGTCTGTGTGTGTGTCTGTGTGTTAAAAAGGGGAAAGGAGAGCACGGGCGAAAGAATGGGAGCAAGGGAGACAGAGGAAGAGATAGATAGCAAGGCAGAAAGAGAGAGAGAGAGAGAGTGTGTGTGTGTGTGTGTGTGTGTGTGTAAGAGAGAGAGAGAGAGATGGACTGTGGGATTTCAACGTATCCCTGAACTCTGCTAGTTATACCGACGTATTCAACAGTTCGTTACTTATGTAGCTGTCAGGGAACTGATTGCACACTTATAAGTGTTCGTATAGCCTTCTGCAGACTACTGCTCTTCTCCAAATCAAATTATCTAAAACATCAGACAAAACTAATATTGTTTCTTGAATACAGTGATTGCCCATTTTCGGATTCCTTCGCAGGTCATCAGTGGTTGTTGCTCTCATTGAGTCGATTGAATTTAGGAGTACAATATTGCATTGTTGTGACGCAGACATTCGGCCCGTTTATGAATTCACTCAGTTGCCCGGTGTATTTATTAATTGCATAATTGACGTAACAGGATATTTTCCCGCCCTTTTGAACTGTTCCCTGAATTTGGATTGTGTAACTGCATAAATGAATGTGTTTGTGCAACAACTTACATCTCGCAGCATAAATCCTAGTTGTCGAAAAATGTATAAAGAATCGTTGTAACTATTGGGATCTGTTCCTGTAATGTTATAATATAAAAAATCTACCACATTTGTCAACCACAACAGCATGAAGCTGCCGGATATTGTGAATAGTAAGATCATCGACTTCCTTCTGCTCTCCATTTCTGGGTCATTTTGGCCCTTTCCCTTGCTCTGACCCCTCAGTCTCTTACGGACTCGACTGGCCACTAAAATATGCCTGACGGTCAGGACATTAAGCAAAAAAATCAAAGTGAATGGGAGCAATGGTGTTAAAGCTTTATGAAACCAGTCAAATCCCACCCACCCTGGATCTGTATAATAGCTTGGCATATCATGGCAGTACCAGGGTACATTGCCGATTATCTCTCTAGGTTCATATATAAAGCAAAATGGAACATTTCTTAAACAAAACAGAATGCAAGTTGTTGATAAAACCACAATTGCTGTTTTCTCCGTGCAATATTTAGATCTAACCTTTTGGCAACAGATTGTGACAAATCGATCAAAGGAGAAAGTGACGGTGAACCAGACAGAACAATCTGTGGCTGCAAAAATCAGGGCAAAGATAACACTACATAACGGAGTGATGTCCAGGAAAGAACCTGGGAAATAATAATCACGCATCTGATACAGAATGGCATCAGTAATAATTACAAGTAAATCCGCCGCTGCCATTGCTACCAGGTACCTTGTGGTGCAAGTGGATAGGCCGCACTTTTCTCTGGACAGGATCACAATCGTCACTAAATTAACTGTAAGAGAGAAAATTAAAATATAGTGTAAATGACAGACCAATGTCTCCGTGTTGTAGTCGAGGTTGTAAGGGATGAAAGGTGATTTGGTATCTGCTAAGGTGCTATGAGTTAATGAAATCACAACCCATCTCTCAGCCAATCTCGAATCCGTTCACTTCCAGATTAATCTCCGGCAGGACAAGGGGCGGAAAACGGTCCTGGGAAAATATGTTGGCCATTCAAACAGTTACTGACTTTGGCAACATTTGATTGAACGGGGTTTCCAGGATTCACTTCATTTGACGCCCACTGGAGTTGAGAAGAGTAAGATGCTACCTGATTGCAAACCTTAAGGCGCTGGAGAATCTTCACAGGATGGATGTGGAGAAAATGTTTCTTCTTGTGTGAGAACCTAGAATTAGGAGCCACTGTGTTAAAATAAGGGGCCTCCCATTTAAGGCAGTGATGAGGAGAATTTTTATATCTCTCAGAGGCTCATCCGTCTTTAGAATTCTATTCCTCAAAGTCAGTGGGACCAGAGACCTTCAATAGCTCTAAGGCACTGAAGCATGGATTTTTGATTAACAAAGCGCTGAAAGTTTATATGCGGTGGGCAGAAAAGTGGGATTGAGGTTACAATCAGATCAGCCATGAATTTATTGAATACCGGAACAAGCTCGAGAGGCCGAGTGGGCTACTCCTACTAAGTCTTTCGTTATTTAGTTTTTATGACATGCTTCACCAGACTAATCATACGACACAAAGGCATTCTGAACTGGCGAACGTCTCCAACTGCCACTAGATTAGAATCCTTCCACGGTTTGTGAAGAATCAGATCCCCCTCCACCTCCCCCTCCCGTGATGGATCAGGCATAACTAATTTTCGCTCGGCGACCTGACACCCTCATGATCGGGCATTCTTCAGCCTGTCTGGTGGCAGGTGTTCTACTCCTGTAGTAGCAAACAGTCAGTAAAATTATACACCTACAGTCCCCCGTGGTAATAAATTTCCAAAGGGGTTAGTGAATGGTCAGAATGAGGAATGTGCTATATCATGGGCCCAATGGTTTGAAAAGTCTTAAGGGGAAGACCGATAGATTGATAGGTGAGGAAATGCATGGATATGCTCATAAGTTTAGCATGGCAGTGACGGTTAGGCGCTGCTGTGGAACATAAAAACAGGCAAAATCCAGTTGGTATGAATGGCAATTCCTCTGCTGTATATCCTATGAAATGAGCTGCAATTAAATCACGAACAACAGTCATCAGTTCCTTCGTAACAGTAAAGATGATAAACCCGTCTGTTTATTAAAACTGTGCACAATAAATTCATATTTATTTTTTTGAATGACATTACTCAGGGCCTGTGGACTCAGCTCCGTTTCATAAAAATCTGAAATGTATGCTTTTGGGTTTATATGTTTCTCCTGGTTCACAGAAAAGAACCGATTCATCAAACCTCAGCCAGGTTCTGAGTAGAATAATGAATAACAGCAACGCAATCTTACTACTGCATAATAGTAACATTAAAAAATGAGCACAATTGGTAAACGGGTTCTCAACTGAGGGAAGAGGAATAGTCAGCATCAGAAACTATTTGCATTTAGTCAACGAAGTGTAACGTTGTCATTATCCGAGTTATTTGAATACGGTACTGCTGTCCAGCTCTTTGTCTCTCAATGGACACTTAGCAGCTCGTTCTCTTCCTGAATTTCCACAAGAAACCTAAAATGTCAATGCGTTTCAATCAATAGACGTGTTCAACCAGCAGCAAAAACCTTTCTATTTGCTACCGAGTTATTTAAGAAAACAAGGTAGAGTTACCATGGTGCACAGAGATCAATCACCTGATTGATTAGTTTTTATTAAGGAAAAATGGTGTGTACCATTACACTTGGTGACCGGCATTCAGCTCAGTGCCAACAGAGACACATGCTCCTATTAAAACATGTCCACTGGGGTCAGACTTTCTATCCCAGTTAATCACCACGCCCAGTGCTGTCCCAGAGTGTTAGATGCTCTGAGCAATGACTTGCCTGTGCTTCTACATGATTCAAGAACTAAAAGTAATCCACTGAAATGAAGTAGCTCATATATCAGTTAATCTGCGAGTTGCGAATAGATCATTGTTTTAAATCGACAATTAAATAAAACAAGATAAATATTTCAGGATACTGACTGAGTAATGTCACGACATAACCGTATGCACTTTATGAACAAGTAATAGTCACATGCCAAATGTAGAAACCAATTTATAACCAGTTTACCACAATTTAAATGGCGTTTGTCTCTTTCCAGGAGCACCAATGATAACAATGATCGTGAAATATATTGTATAAACACTGTGAAATGTTTCCAGCATTTTCTGCCTGAACTGATCGGCTGCTTCGAGCTGCTGACATGTTCCGCCGCGGGTATTGTAAGTCGATAATTACTAGCGCATTTCATTGATACCCTTGGAAATCTCCGCGCTGGGAGTCATATTGCAATACAGTCAAGTTTTGCTTTTTTATTAAATTGTGAATGGAGAAATGGCAGCAGCTGAATAAATTATCTGTAAGGATAGAGTGTATTTATCGCTGATATTTAATTTTAATACCCCAAATACGGGAACGTTCGGGATTACAATAAATAGCCAATAGATATTAGAAGTTGTATGAATCTTGTAAAAGGTCATATTCCTTCAAACATCATCAGATACTATTTTGTAACTTTTACAGTTTCATTTCTTCACAGTGTTGTGGCCATTCACAACTGAATTCCTACTGTTTTAAGTGTATTCTCAGTGTTGTTATTTAGTACTCCATAATGTTGTTTCCCTTTCGAACTGCGGTCATTCACTTAAAAAAACTGAAGTGGGAAATCGTATCCCTGGATCATCAAATTATTACAGCACCCTTAAGCAATACACTGCTTAAATCTGAAATAGCAGCTTAATCTAATATACCAACAGAAACTAATACAGGAAAGTAAACGAGAACATCACAAGAAACGCATAAAGCAGCTGAAGCCAATAGAGCCCTCAAACGATGAAAAAACCGAAAACGAATATAACAACTGAAAGCGACAGTCTCGCCACAAACGTAGCCCCAGAAGCTTAGACACATCTTAGAAAAGCTACATTATCTGAAACAGCAGCGTAAACTGTTGCATCATAGACGAAAGGACTCAGAAGAAATTATAGGTTCACAAGGCAAAGCATTCTCTCAAGCTACTACAGCTTCTAAATTTCATAAACGTTATGAATCTTGTCCCTCACTACAGAAAAATAGAATAAAGCCTCTCGGGCGATTGCAGCCGAATAACAAAAGAACCATCTAAAACAAAGTGAAACAATTAGTCAAACTCATATATATACTTACAGTAAAACGTTCCTCCAAACTAAAATCCAGCCCCTAAATCGAATACAGATGCTCAAGCTAATATAGTGCTGGAAAAAAATACTGCTGCTCAAAACAAGCCAGTCGCTGCAATCGATACTAATGCTACAGTCTAATAGAGCTCTTCACGACTAATGTAATGTCTGAATGTAATTCAGAACCTTCCCCTAATACAGGTCGTGGAGCTCTTACGGTGATTCAAGTAAACGCAAATTATCAAAATAATGTCTACCCTCAAATCATACAGGATCACAAATTAATAATTTCCTTAAAAACACAGAATTCTTTGAAACCAATACATACGCAGAAAAAAACAAATACAACGAAGAGTCCAACACTAAAATTTTCAGCCTTTGGCTTAACACTTCAAATGTTATTAATTACGCCGTTCAATGTACTACAGAGACAACATCTGACACAACAATCACACGAATGCATCCGCATAACCCAAGAAAGAATTTGAAACTAACATAAGCCCTCAAGGTAATTCAGCCCCTCTGAACAATGCAGTCCCTCAATAAGATACTGTCCAGCAAAGTCTCCCTCAAGCATTGAACGCACCTTAAACTAATCTAGCCATTCAAAAGTATAAACGCAGTCTTTGTCCAAATGCAGCAACACCTGGACATTATCCAGGCTTGGGATGACAAGTGACAAGTAACATTCACACCACACAAGTATCATGCAATTACAATCTCCAGCAAGATAGAATCCAACCATCACCACTCGATGTTCAATGGAATTTCCACCACTGAATCTCTGGCTGTCAACATCCTGGGGGTTACAATTGGCCAGAAACCGAACTGCGCTCGCCACATAAATGCTGTGGTTGCAAGAGCAGGTCAGAGGCTAGCAATAGTGCGACACGAGGCCCATCTCCTGACTCCCAAATGCCACCCCACCATATACAGGACACAAGTCAGGAGTGTGATGGAATACTCTCCACTTGCCTGGATGAGTGCAGCTCCCACAAAACTCAAGAACTTGACACTGCCTAAGACAAAGCAACACGTTTGATTGGCACCACATCCACAAGCAGTCACTTCCTTCACCACCGATGCACAGTAGCAGCAATGTGTGCCATCTACAAGATGCACTGCAGGAATTTGCCTAGTGTCCTTCGACAACAGCTTCTAAACCCACGGCCACTGCCATCTAGCAGGATAGGGGCAGCAGGTAGATGGGAAAACCACCACCTAGAAATTCCCCTTCAAGAAACTTACCATCCTGACTTGGAAATATATCGCCTCTTCTTCACTGTCGCTGAGTCAAAATCCTGGAACACCCTTCCTAACAGCACTGTGGGTGTACCAACGCCACATGGACTGCAGCGTTTAATAAGGCAACTCACCAGCACTTTCCCAGGGGTTGCTAAGGATGGAAAATAAATGCTGGCCCAGCCAGAGCAGCCCACATCCCATGAATCTCAAAATAATACGTCCACAGAAAATATACAACATTTTAATATGTTATTTAACTAAAATACAGCATAAGTGCCAAACGAATACGTAGTCATTAGCTCACGAAGAGCCTCAACCTAATGCAGCACCCTACAAAACTGATTGAAATTTAGCAATTGATCCCTCATCCTATAAATAGCTATAGTTTCCCTTCACTTTGCAAGAGCTTACGTAGAGCAATGCAGTCACGATAGAATGCGTTTTAATAATTTAACATGACTTGCTATTTATAGCATAAATCTAGTAAAATACATTTGTTTACGCATTCCTGAACCTGATAAGATTTAATCTCAGGATTCTCATATCTAAATCAAGTTAATGGGCAATGCAGTGTGTTTCAGTGACTGAGCCAAGAGATGACCTTATAGGCTCGAGGCGATAAAGCCAAAGAATCTACCCTGCAATAAAACATTCCAGCTTCTCCGGGTCTTATATTTGCTAGGTCTAATCTAATTCCCAGTGGTATAGTTAACAGCCACTCATCAATAAACCACTTTTGAATACTCTAAGCTTTCAGATAAACCGTGATCCCCGATTAAATCTTAGAACTTCAAATCACTATTCCCATCAAATTGAATAATGTTCCACAAAATAATGCTTCTCTGGCAGATTATCAATGTAACGCAGTGCCTAAAAATAATACTGGGCCTCAAATTAATGCAGTGCCTGCAAGTAATACACTCCCTAAAACTAATGTGTGTATGTGTGTGTGCGCGCGCGTGTGTTTGCATGTGTGTATATATATATATATATATATTAAATGAATATATTTGTGAATGCATAAACCTAGGGCTGAAATGGCAGGTGTATTATTTTACATTTTAATGACGAGTTGGAGAACAGCTTAGTGAAGCAGACTGGCAGGTAGCTAACTTCATGTCTGTGCATTAATAGCCAGGCAAATGACAATTAATGGACAGGCGATGGTGTAGTGGTATGGTCACTTAACTGGTATTCCAGAAACACACGTTCATGTTCTGCGCACCTGAGATCGAATCCCACCATGGCGGATAACAATTTGGAACTAAAGGTCAAATGCTGACCATGACACCATTGCCGATTGTTGTCAAAAGCCATCCTGTTCATTAATTCCTTGAGGGGAAAGAAATCAGCCGCTGTTACCTGGCCCGTCCGACATGTGACCCACACCAATGTGGTTGACCCGGAAACGCCCGTTCAACAACATAGTTGAAGTGAGCCGCATAGATTAATTCAAAGGGGACAATTGATAAACGTAATAGTGAAGAAGAAATAGAGGTTTATTCTGACAGGGTTAAATGAGGAAAGTGGCAAAGAGCCTCCGTTTCCGCTGAAGTTTGTCTCCCCGGCTTGTGAATTCGATGTAACAGAACACTTGAAATCAAGGTAAAGCCACCCAAAACTATGCGTTAAATAGTTCAATGCTAACCCGTTATTAGCAACAGCTTCGCTTTTGATTTAGAGGGTAAGTGAAAACTGATACACGAAACATGATTCCAGTACTTTCCAATGTATATAAAACATTAGATACATTGCATTGAGTTGATGGTCTGTCATGGTCTTCAGCAACTTTCACACCATTCCTGAGCCGCAAAGTAAACAAATGTTAGCACTGTAAACAAACAGGGAAATAAACATGGATTCACTCTTTCTGAAATAAGAAAAATAAAAATTAAACGAAAATAAAATGAGCGCATTGTAGCAATTAAACTGCCATCTATAAAATTTTAATACAGAATAATTATAAAAATAGGATGGCAATCCATTATTTTGCACGAGGTATTACGCGTTCAGATCGTTTTCCCACTGCCATTTCAAGAGGTAGAAACATTCCTATTAACAGCATTATTTTCACCCTGTATCTTCCATCGTTTCTATTTGCAACAGTTAGGTGTTTTTTTTTCAATTAACCTCATACTCCTAATGCTGAAAATGCCAGAAGTCACCAGTCAGACACGAGCAACATCAGTATGCAGATAATGACTCTGTTAAGAAGCTACAGGTCATCTCGCACTTGCAATGACTGCTTCCTCTGAATACACTCATAAAGCTCCAATCTTACACACTCACCTAAAGTGCCTATGCAACCCTCCTGTTACTTCCAAACGACAGGCCCTCAACCTCACCGTGGTTTTAGCGATGTTCTCCGTGGTTGAAGGTCCCGGACGAGGAGTAGGGTTCAGAGGCTGCCGGGATGAGGGGTTTATCATGAAGCTTACTCACTACCACAAACAAACTAACGTTTATCCTTCGACAAAAAATACTGCGGTTCGCGGAATAAATGGAATGTCGCTAGAGATGGAATTCGATTGAACCTTATGCTTTAGAAAGCAGGCACAGCAAGTGTTTCAGTTTTATTGTTCCAAAGCATATGTCTGGGAGGTTCACATCCCTTTGTCGCATTTCATAATATGCATCATAATAAATTGAACAAAAGACCTTAAATGTCTGTATGATATTAAACATGAACTTAAACCACTGTGCATTGCCTATCACACCAATATCAGCAATTCACTTTAATTTTACGGATTGATTGCATTTTTGTCATATAACATTTACATTACATTAAATTTCATTCCAGAAATTCCTCCAGCACCCTTCCTACCATATTTCACACTCTGACTTCATTTAAAATCCTGCTGCCCTTATCCAAACTCACACACTTCGCACTATTCCATCATACACAATGCTTGCTAAAATCAATTGGCTTCAGTCGGGAAATAGCACAATGCTAATGATTTAATCCCCCCATAGCCTCGCCCATCCATATCTAGGTAGCATCCATCAGCCCTTAACCCTCCAATATATTTGCTTTGCTACATTTGAATTTATTCTTTTGCCGGATGTGGATGTTTCTGACTCAGCCAGCCTTTGCTTACTATTGTTACTGGCTCACCGCCATCTTCCTTGGGATGGGGGTGGCGAGTCATTTTCTTGATGTGCTGTGGTCAAGGCTAGCCCGCAGTGCTGTTAGGATTTGATTCCAATTCATAATGGTATGTTGCTTAGAGATGGACATGCAGTTGGTCGCTTTCCCGTGCACCTGCTGCCCTTGTTCAACTAGGTGAAGGTGAATCTATGTTTGGGAGGCGCTGTTGAAGGAGGCATAGTAAGTGGCCAAAGTGCATCTTGTATATGGCACCCTCTTGATCGCTGGTGCATACGTCTTAAATTCAGCTGCCTGGACTCTTGACTCTGGAAATTGCTGTTTACCCATCTCTACCTCTGTCTCCTTTAATGCAGCCCATGCAATTCCATCCATATGACAACATTGTTGATTTCAGCTATTTTAATTATTTAATGTTTAAATTTGCCATGCTATCATGTGAGTCTCCGTACAAAGTTACAAGTAATTGATAACTTGGGCGTCGTACACATTACATAGGGGAAGAGGCTCAATGTTGCGATGGAGAGTCATGTTGGATTCGAAACCTTAGCTCGGTTTCTCCCTCCACAGTTGCTGGCAAGCCTACTGAGTTCTTAGAGCTATTTCCGTTTTTATTTCAGATCTCTAGCATCCGCAGTATTTTTTGTTATTATTATAGATGAACAGTTTCCTTTCAATAAGCATGATAAAGGCCCCGTTGTTGAAACTGCAACGTATACCAGTTTAATTTCTCTATTTCAATACAACTCATTACCCAGCTGTGACATTTAATGCCTGTTGACGTTTGCAGGTTATTTCTTAAATTCCTAAAGGATGGTTGTTCTCTTATCGCTCAGTCAACAATTGTGGTGTCCGGAGAAAGTTAGCTAATGTGCATATTTTAATAAGTGGAATCATGGACTCCAACGAAGCTCTATTTGAGAGCCAAAAGTGTCACTGTAACAAGGAGAAGTAGAGTTCAATAATTTGAATGTAGTGACAGTATCATCCTGTTGTATACTCGTCAGCGAATAGCTAACATCTCTTTCTGGTGGAAGGGCTAAATAGGAAACAGAGCAATATGAATGTATTTCAAGTTATTATCATATTACCTAACAACTTCCCACAGCAGCAATCATCGTCTCAAGTGTAAAACATGCCGGCAGCTCCAGGGAGTTGGGAGACTACTCACCTGAAACAATGATTTACATTTTGTGCCACGCTGGTTAGTGACCCATTATCAGTGAATTTTTACACTGAGAGATCATCCGAGTAATACATATACACTGCTGTCAGGTGTTCCACTCCGGATAGTGACACAGTCAGTGAAATTATACAATTACGGATACTCCTCGCAAAAAGGAATCTCACACTGGAGTCCGGGGGTGTTAGGATTGTGGAATAAACTACAGCATGGTGCCGATCATACGAAATGATCGTTCGCAGCATGTGGATAGATAATTGAGAGAGCAGAATTAGATATGTTGATGAATGAAAAATGCATGGAATGCAGAGACTGACTTTGGAGAGACTGTCCTGTAGAGCATAAAAACAGGAAACATCCAGTTGGTATCAGTGACACCTTCATGTTTTGTATTTCCCATGGGGTAATGACCTGTAATTTAATGAATAATCTCAGTGAACAGTTATTCCACTACTGTACGGGTATCGATCAGTGCGTTCAATAAACAGCGCACTATTTACCCATTTTATATTGTTAACTATATTATTTAGAGCACCTGGAGTGAGCTCTACATCATAAAAATAAGAAAGGTATTTTTCGGGCTTTATTCATCTCTCATTGGAGGCCACGGTTTCATCAAGGGGAGGTCATGCCTGACAAATCTGTTAGAATTCTTTGAGGAGGTAACGAGTAGGTTAGACAAAGGAGAGCCAATGGGTGTTATCTACTTGGACTTCCAGAAGGCCTTTGACAAGGTGCCGCACAGGAGGCTGCTCAGTAAGATAAGAGCCCATGGTGTTAGAGGCAAGGTACTAGCATGGATAGAAGATTGGCTGTCTGGCAGGAGGCAGAGAGTGGGGATAAGGGGGTCCTTCTCAGGATGGCGGCTGGTGACTAGTGGAGTTCCGCAGGGGTCAGTGTTGGGACCACAACTTTTCACTTTATACATTAATGATCTAGATGAAGGAACTGGGGGCATTCTGGCTAAGTTTGCAGATGATACAAAGATAGGTGGAGGGACATGTAGTATTGAGGAGACGGGGAGGCTGCAAAGGGGTTTGGACAGGTTAGGAGAATGGGCAAAGAAGTGGCAGATGAAGTACAACGTGGGGAAATGTGAGGTCATGCACATTGGTAGGAAGAATAGAGGCATAGACTATTTTCTAAATGGGGAGAGAATTCAGGAATCTGGAGTGCAAAGGGACTTGGGAGTCCTAGTCCAGGATTCTCTTAAGGTTAATTTGCAGGTTGGGTCGGTAGTTAGGAAGGCAAATGCAAAGTTGGCATTTATTTCGAAAGGACTAGAATATAAAAGCAGGAATGTGCTGCTGAGGCTTTATAAGGCTCTGGTCAGACCACATTTAGAATAGTGTGAGCAATTTTGGGCCCCGTATCTCAGGAAGGATGTGCTGGCCCTGGAGAGGGTCTAGAGGAGGTTCACGAGAATGATCCCAGGAATGAAATGTTTAACATATGAGGAACGTTTGAGGACTGTGGGTCTAAACTCGATGGAGTTTAGAAGAATGAGGGGGGATCTGATTGAAACTTACAGAATACTGAAAGGCCTGGATAGAGTGGACGTGGGGAAGATGTTTCCATTAGTAGGAGGGACTAGGACCCGAGGGCACAGCCTCAGAGTAAAGGGAAGATCTTTTAGAACAGAGATGAGTAGGAACTTCTTTAGCCAGAGAGTGGTGAATCTATGGAATTATTAGCCACAGGAGGCTGCGGAGGCTAGGTCATTGAGTGTATTTAAGGCCGTGATAGGTAGATTCTTGATTGCTAAGGGGATCAAAGGTTACTGGGAGATGGCGGGAGAATGGGGTTGAGAAACTTATCAGCCATGATTGAATGGCGGAACACACTCGTTGGGCCGAATGGCCTAACTTCTGCTCCTATGTCTTATGGTCTTATTACCTCATTGAGCTACTGACAAAGTTAATTGTAGAATGAAGTATATAAACTGATTCTCCTTTAAAAACTTTTTCACCAAACCACAACCAGTTGCAAGAAGTAGAATAATGAATAATAACAACAACACAATATGCATTGTGCATATAGTAGCACCAACAAAATGAGCGAACCTAGCCAACACATTCCCCTTTGAGGGAAGGTTAATAATCAGCACCAGACGGTGTCTGAAATTAGTCTGCAAAGAGTAAGTTTGTCATTATTCTATTTAATTGAATAGGATTAACCTGGCCTCCTATTAACCAGTTAACATCTCACTCTATTGCCGCAGTTCAATAAGAAACTGAAATTGTCAATTCGTTTGAATCTATAAACTTATTCAACCGACAGCATATGAACAAACATCCATAGGGGTTGGGAACAGGAGAAGGTCATTTGGTCTCTCGAGCCTTCTCCGCCAGGCAATATGATCATGGCTGATCTAATTCTGTTTCGAGTTCCACATTCCCATCTATCCCCTATAAGCTTTGATTATTTTCGCTAACAAGTATCTACACCTCTGCCTTAAAATTAATCAATGCCCACCTTCTGAGGCAAAGAATTCCAAAGTCACATAACTCTCAGACAGAGAGAAAAAAAACTCTTCTTCTCTTTGCTATAAGGGTGATCCCTAATTTTAACACAGTGCACCCTTGTTGTGGACTCACTTACAAGAGGAAACATCCATTCCGCATCGACCTTGTCAAAACCATTCAGGGTTTTATCTTCTTCAATAAAGTCACCACTCACTCTTTGAAATTCCATTGGAAACAAGCCCAGCATGCTCAAACCTATTATCTTACGACTGCCCGCTCACTCCAGTTAACAATCAAGTACACCTTCTCTGAACTGACTCCAGCGAATTTACATCCTTCCCTCAATAAGGAGACCAAAACTGCAAACATTTTTCGACATGCGTTCTCACCAATGCTCTGTATAACTGACCATGGTATCCTTACTTTAATGTTCAATTCATGTCGCAATGGCGTATATCATTCCAGTAGCCTTCTTAATTACATGCTAAACCTGCAGCCTAACTTTTTGTGACTCATGCACGAGGACACATAGATAGCTGTGCACCTTATCGTGCCGCAGTTGTTCTCCGTTTACATAACACTAAGATTTTTTCTTCTTCCTGCTAAAATGAACAACTTCACGTTTTCCCACATCATAATCCAGCTGGCAGGTGTTTGCCCAGTGAGCTAAAATAGCTATATCCGTCTGCAAACTCCTAACGTCTTCTTCAGAGCATTCTTCCCCGTGTTTCTTTCTGCCATCTGCAAATTTAGCTACTACGACCTTTTTCCCCTTATCTAATTAATTGATGTAAATTGAAATGAAAAAGATTCAGGCCTTCGCACAGATTCTTGCCAATCTGATAAATGCCCATTTATGCATACGCTCTGTTTTATGCCAGCAAGCCAATCTTCCAACCAGGCTAATATGTTACCTCCGACACAATGAACTTTTATTTTCCTCATAAACTTTGTTGTGGCACCTTATTAAATGCAATCTGGAAACCCAAGTACAGCACAACGACAGGCTCTACTCTTTCAATCGCACAATTTAATAACTAAAGAGCTCTAATTACTTGGTTAATCATGGATTCCCTTTCATAAAACCATGCAGATCCTACCCTATTACCTTGAGCTTTTCTAAGTACTTAGCTATAACACCTTAAATAATTGACTCGAAAACCTTCCCCACGACAGGCATCAAGCTCAATGGCTTATTGTTTCCTGTTTTCTGCTTCCCTCCCTTCTTGAATAGAGGGGTTATATTTCCTAATTTCCTGTCTGGTGGAACTTTTCCAGAATGCAGGAAATTATTGAAAATTAGCGGTAAATCATCTACTAGCTCATTATCCATCATATCTAAGACCAAAGGGTAAAAGTCCATCTGGGCCGGGACACTTTTCAGCCCACAGCTCCATCAGTTTGCTCAGCAATTCTGCCCTAGATATTATAATTTCGCCAAGTTTCTCCCATTCTCCACTTGCTGACTTACAGCTACTACTGGAATGTACTTTCTATATATCCTCAAAACGGAAGCTAAATATTTGTTCATTTCATCCACCATGCCCTTTCATTATACTATCAACTCCCCACTGTGACTCCTTGAAGCACGAACACTCAATATGCCTACTCACCTCTTTCCTAAATAACTGTAGAAACTGTTATCATTTCTTACATTTCTTGCTGGCTTCCTCTCAGTCTCTGAATTCTATCTCTTGATTCGCCTTATAGCCACTCTGTGCCATTCATTATATTTGGACCAATCATCTGTCATCTTTGCGCAGTGATACGCATTTTCCTTATGTTTGAAGAGTTCCCTAATTTTTTCTGTTAACCATGGAAGATGGGGATTCATTTCAGAATTTTTACTTATATTAGTAATATACTTATTCTGAGTATTCTGAAATATTCGCTTCAATGCCTTCCATTTCTTATCTATTTATATATCCCCTAGCCTAATATCACAGTTCATTTCAGTCAGCTCAGCATTCTTGCCCAGATAGTTGACCTTTTTCTGCTAAGTTTCGCATACTTGTCTTCTCCCTTTCAAACTGGATGTAAAACTCAATCATATTATATTCTGTACTACCCAGGGTGCCTTTACACTGAGGTCACTAATTGACTCTGTCACATTACAGAATGCTTAGTCTAATAAAAACTGCTCTTTGGTTGTTTCCAAAACCTGCCGCTCGAGGAAACTTTCACTAACCACTCCCGCTGCTGGCTTCCTTCCTGTACTATTCCTCATGTCCACCCAATCCGATTCCAAATCCTGAACTCTTGAACCAATGACATTACTAATCTTTCGACAAATGTCATCCTTGATTACAAATAATACGCCTCTTGACGGTCATATGCCTCTCTTTATTCACGAGCCAATCCCTGTAATCTTGCATCCAGGTGTCCGTGATGGGTATCCGATCACATTTATTTACATCAATGCGTACCATCGGTTCCTTTATGTTGTTATGAATGCTACAAGCATTCAGACACAGGGCTCTGCAGAAAAGGTCATACGGACTCGAAACGTTAACTCTTTTCTCTCTCTCGACAAATGCTCTCAGAACTGTTGAGTTATTTCAGCACTTTTTTGTTTTTATTTCAAATGCAGAGCCTATAGTTTAGTCTTTGTTTTAACTTTGCCAAAATTAGCCTGGTTCATTCTGCATTCTTATTTTTTTTTTCTCTGTCCTATCCGCCATACTCCGACCATCATTTCACATATTACTCTTTGCCTGTCTTGCCTTCTCTCTGCATTTTGATATACCAATTCTCAATTTCCCTCTATGTATTTCCCAAGAACACGGGCCTCAGTTCGGTTCGGTTGTACACTGACCCACCGGCAGAGCCCCCAATTTCCCCAGTTCTTCTGCTAGTGCCTCACAGACTAAACCAATTCCTCCCAGACCAGTCTTGAGCCACGTATTGATCTCCTTAATTTTATGTACGCTGAGCCAATTTTCACACAGCTCAGATAATGATCCAGCGATTATAACATTTGAGGTTCTGCTTTTCAATTTATTGCCGAACTCCTCATAATCTTTATGCAGATCTTCGTTCCTATTTCTACCTACGTTATCATGACCTACATGAACCAGAACAATTCGATCTTACCCTTCCACTGCCAGTCCCTCTCCAGCCCTGAGTAGCTGTCCTGGACCCTGGCACTGGTTAGGCAACACAGCCGTATGAACTCTCGCTCTTTGCTACAGGGAAGCAAATCGCACTCACCAGACAGCCTTCTATTACCACCACGTTCCCTTTTGCTCTCCCCGCATGAATTTCTTCCTGTATCACGGTGCCTTGGTCAGTTTCCTCACCCACCCTGCAGCACCACCTCTCATCCAAACTAGCTGAGATAACCTCAAACATATTGGACTATTGTACAGGCTCACACTCCTCCACTCCTGCCTTGTGGGTTTCCTTACTTTCCTCACTCGCAGTCACACCCACCTGCCCCTGGAAACTGACCAAATCAGAAACACCTATCCTAAGTTGCGTGACTACCTCCAGCTACAAAGCTTCCAGGTAACTTTTCCCCCTTTGATGTGTCGCAGACTCTACAACTCAGCCTCGAGATCAATGAAGGTGAGCCGAAATTCAGCAAGCTGCCATCACTTCCTGCAGACTTGGTTGCCCTCGATCACAATGTTATCCAGGAGCTACCACGTAAATCAGAACCACAAATGTTATAATCGCTGGATCATTACCTGAGCTGCATGCAAATTGGTTTAGCGTACATAAAAATAAGGAGATGAATACATAGCTCAAAGACTGGAGTGGGTGAAATTGGTTCAGCCATGAAGCCTTGTCACTTCACTGGTCCTGCCATCTTTAATGTGTTTTAAATAATTAATGTATTATATTAATCACTTATTAATTTTTTAGTTAAATATATTTTATTAGCTTTACCAACAGTACGTGTATTACTTTAAACCTTAGCGATGGAAAGGCACATAGCCACTCAGCACATACTAACCAAACAATTAGCTCATTTCCCTGTAATAAAGCAAGAACCAAATCCTATGGCGTGAGAAATTTAGAATAAAAATAAACAAACACCTCTCACCGTCCCACCCCGCCCTTCACCGAACTGCCCCTCTCACCAAATTCAAAGCCTTCAAGTGTTACGTCAGCTGCACCCTTTATTCGATGGCTAAACTAAGGAAACCAGAATTCATTGTAAACTGAACTGGGCCTATAGTTACTAGGTTCAAGCAGTAACCTAATTAACTATATAGCTCCTACAGCTGAAACTGGGGTTACACTGTCTAAACTGCGAGAAAGAACGAACTTAGCCTGATTAAACACTATGTTCCAGTTACTGCAAATTACAGGATAGATTAGATAATAGGAGCAGCATTTAAGAACAGAATTAAGGCTTAAAACTGCCTCTCCCACCAAACTCCAAATCTTCATTCTGTTAGTTCAGCTGTACCCCGTTGGCCTTGGATGCACCAAAGAACCCCGGATGTATCGTAAAATTAACTGTGGCTACAGCAAACAGGGTCAAAATGTTAGCAAATTAACTGCACATTCCCTACAGCTGAGACGAGTTTACCATGTCTAAACTGCAACAACGAAATAACTTAGTCTGCTTAAGCAGCACTTTCCAGTTGCTGCTAATCACAGACCAGATCATATTTTAAGAGCAAAGTTTAAGAATAAGATGAACACTTAAAATGCCCCTTCACACCAAATTCCAAATTTTCACTCAGCTATCTCAGCTGAACTCCATTTGCCTTAACGGCAATAAAGAACTCTGAATTAATAGTAAACTGAACTGGGGCTAAAGAAACTAGATTCAAACAACTCGTTAATTAACTACTCAGCACCTACAACTGATAGTGAGTTTACTGTGTCTAAACTGCAATAAATAAGGAACTGAGACAGTCTCCACAATATTTTACAATTGCTGCTAATTAAAGACGAGGTTAGATTTTAAGAGCAAAATTTAAGAACAAAATTCAATCTTAACATTCCCTACAACACAAAACCTCAAGTCTGCACTCAGGTACCTTAGCAGGACTCGAGTTTCTTTGAAAAAAACCCTCTGATAACTACCTATTTCGTCAAACACGATGGAAGTTCCATGGCGAACAGACATCGGTCACCTGAAGTCATGATTTTAAAGTAGAGTATTTTATTCCATTCCAATTGGTGACCCATATTCAGTTCAGGTCTGAAGTGACACATGCTCCAGGTTACAAAAAGCACTGGGGTGAGACGTTTCACTCCAGTTAGTCACAAAACTCAGCAGAGTTCCCCTTTCCGAGTTATGACTTGCCTGAACTTCCATAAAATTCAGCGGCATGCAATACTGCCCTCAAATCAATTAGCTGATAGTACAATTAATCTTTAGGTTGGGAGGAGATAACTATTTTCAATAGATACAGTGAAATAAAACCACAGACATAATTCAGGATATTGACTTAATTCAAATAATGTCATTGCATAACGTTCAACAATTGACCTTGAAGTAAGTGACAGACCAAGGATGGAACCAGATTCACAAACAGATTTACACAATTAAAATGTTTACTGTAGCTTACCAGGTATACCAATGATAGCAATGATAGTGTAGCATGTTTTATCAATAGTGTGAAAAGTTTCGAGCATTTTCTCTCTGAATTGATTTCTTTCTTCGAGCTGCAGGCACCGTCTGCCCCCAAAATACTATGTGCTGATACATTCTCGACACCTTTCATTTATACACCTTGAGATGCCCGCTGGGACACTGAGGTTGCAACATCGTTCAAAATGTTTTTTTTTTGTCTTTCAAATTTGATCAAAAATATTATGACAGCTGAATTAATTCGCTACACTGATAAGATATTTTTATCGCTGAGACTTAATTTATAAAAAGCAATGACAGGAATATTCTGGACCACATTAAATAACCATTGAATATCGAAAGTTGCATGGTGCTGTCTCTTCTTACATCATTTTGGAACCATTTTGATTGTGTTGTGGCCACTCGTGAAACTATTGCAACCCTCACAATAACGCCGTCCTTGAAACAGAAATCCAACCCTTAACTCGTTAATAGAATCTCAAGTTAATATTTTGGTTAAACAATATATTTGCCGCTCCTAATGCAGCCGCCCAATTCTGGTGCAGCGCCTGAATCAAATAGAGCTCTCATTTACAACAGCCCAATCTAATCCATCTAATACAGGCCGTGGAAATAATAAAGTAGTTCAAGTAAATACACATTCTTAAAATAATGCAACTCTCGATTAATATAGGGCACAAATCAATAAATTCAGGAACAAGTATTCCATTCACTCAATCTAATACAGAACCAAAGGAATGAAACTTTTCAAAAAAAGACAAGAGCTCATGAGTTTTCAGCCTTCTCATTATTCCTGCACATGTTGCTAGTAAAGCCTTTCAATTTACTAGAGACAGTACATATCAAACAGCCATCGCACTAATTCATCCTTTTAAAGTAAGAACGAGTCTTAAACTAATATATGCCCACAAAGAAATGCTACTCCTAAGAACAATACAGTAAAACACCCAGTAAAACACTGTCCATCAGCCTAATACAGTTAGGTTGATAGTTCCTCAAATTGGTTCAAACTCTAAGAAAAATGCAAGCGCATTCAAACTACCAGCACGTCGTCAACCTGATGCAATCCCTCGAGCTCATGCATCACCTTCAACTAATATTGCCTTTCAATATGCTGCAGCACTTGAGACAAACCTAGCCGCTCAAAATGGTAGAACCTCTCAAAATAATACATACGCTGAAACTCATTCAAACCATAAAAGTAATACGTAATTACAAAGCTGAATTTAATGGTGATCCTTTAACGCAGCATGAAATAAAAATGTTAGATTAATAGTAATTGCCCTGCCGTTCTATTGTTAAAATAATATTTCTTCAGTATGCAAGAGCTGACGCAAAATCCTTGGAAGAATAGAATTTAATTTAACAGGACATTTTATTTTGTCAAGGACTTAAGCATAGGAAAATTCCTTTGTGTACCCAATCGTGGATTTGATAAGATTGATTCCCAGGATCCCCATGTCAAAAACAAACTCCCTGAGTTGGATGATGAGACCGTTCATGAAACAGATAAACCAAGAGGTGACTCAGTGGGCTTGGGGCAAGAACGGAGTGGGTCTTCTTTTTTTGGGTTCTGCCCGGTGCAATTGTATAAATAATGTACTGTCTGATTGCGCCGTGCCCGCTGAAAACTGAGGAGGCCTTCTGAGGCTGATTCATGCTAGTTTCCGCTTACTTCCTTGCCTTACAGATGTCCAAGGAAGATGACGAGACTTCGTTATGAAGAAACGACCAGTCGTGTAGAAAGCAGTTAACGTGCTGGTTCCTGTTTTCATCCGTCCTTGCAATCTTCATCTGCTAAAACTTCCCAGCTTTTCCAGATCGTATGTTTGTTCGGTCTGTTCTGATTATGAGTTGACATTTTAACTATCACTCCTTAATTACCCACTTATGAATCCTCGGCACTTTCTGGAACACTGTGATCCCTGATTCAATCCACAGCTTAAAAAAAAAATCCCCCTTAAAACCAATTAATTCCCTTCAAATTATGCAGCCATATAGCTCACCAGTGTGACGCAGCCCCTGAAAATAATTGGGGTCCTAAAATTAATACAGTGCCTCCAAGGCAAGCATTTCCTTGAAGAAGTAGACAATAGTCTACTTCATGCTTACAAGACACGAAGCTGGATGAAAGTCATGATACGAATAAGGCCATGTAATAATGTATAGAGTAATATCGTTAAAAGCAAGACACAAGAGATACAAATGATAAATAACTGTTTTATTTCAGGGCAATTAGATATTTGAAACAAACACAGACCTTACTAGAGAAGCTCAAGTCGCAAGAACGTATAAAATCCGAATGCAAACAAATAGGCAATGCGGATTCAAGAGAGGAGTGTGACGTACATATATGTCTGATATGTGTGACGTACTGATATGTCTGAAAGGATATTAACAATAGTAATGATGTGTAATACACTGAGATGTGCTTTAAGAGCCCAGGTAAAGCCAGTGCTTATAAGGAGCAGGAATGAATATACCAACGATACACTGCTGTGTCTGGATAGGCAGTGAAAATGCGAGGGAGTTACGTTTAGTGGTGCATCTAAGTAGGTTACGCACATTTGAATTAACTGTTTGGTGTATCTGGATGGACGCCGAGTGAAGATGACTGATCAGTGAAAAACCTCGATGAATATTGGAAATATGAATGAGGGCCGCAATGCACCTGCGTAGGTATTGACACTATTGGATGTTTCGTCAAGCACCAGGATAGACACTGAGCGTAATTTGAAGGCTGCTCACCTTCATCACACCAATGGAATCTCTGGTGTAAACATTGCACTGAAATAATGAATATAAAACTCACATATAGCATTTATTTGTCGACGATAGAAAACTATCACTATTTCCCATTCTGCAGCGTTCGTCACAATTGGCCTCACCTTCCCCTTTCAACATCTCTTCTGCATTGTTCATGGAACTTTCTGAATTATCCCTCAAATCTTAGCCGGAAAATTACTTGCGCTAATTTAGCTTCACATACCAATAAAGTTACTTTGGCAATCTGGGACATCACTTTTACTGTAAATGCTACTCTTCAGTAATTTCCACAGAAAGGACAACATTAGCTTGAACTTGTGCGCTGACGGCTCTGCTTTAACTCCCCCCTAGCTGTTTGGATTCTGTTCCCTTACCCTTACAAGGAAGGTGGGCGTCGTCCACACCTGTCCTCTATCCCTGTACGCCACTGAATGGAATGGTTCACTCGGCCATTTCAGAGGATAATTAAGAGTCAACAGCATTTCTATGTGTCGGGAGTCACACTTAGGCCATGCTGAGTAAGGTTAGGGTATATACTTCCCTAAAGGGGCACTAGTGAAACGGATGCTTTTTTTTAAACAGTCGGTGAAGATTGTCATGGTCATCCTTACAAAGCCCTGATTACAGACTTATTAATTGATTAAATTCCACTAACTGCCATGGTGGGGTTTGAATCGAAGGCCGTTTGACTCCGAAGCCAGTGATATGATCACTATACCGCTGTCGCCCCGCGATTGTGAACTGTGCCATTGAATTACAACGCTGCTTCTCCGAAATCAATGCAGCATGCAAGGCAATTTCTTCCAACTAGCCATTAACTGCATTCTGATTCTGAGTCCGCCATAAATCTCCTGGCACCTTTGAAATACCTGGCAGCAGCCTGAATCTGGGCCAGATCATTCGCAAAATTGGTCTGGCGTTTAACCCCGAGGTTTTTCTTCTAGCGACATGTATGCTCCAGAACCAAGAGTTTCGATTTCCAAAATCTTAAAATCGCCATCCAGAATCCTGAATTTGTTCATCTGCCGATGAAAATGCATTCAAATTTTTGCTGCCTGTGGAGTTGACTGTTCCAATGCTGTCCCAACAGGCTTCTCATCTTCTACAATGTATAACTCTGCTTCTCAAATCTTAACACACGCGCATTTAGTTCCCTCTTATGCATACATTGGTTCCAAGGCACGATAATCTATTAAACCACTTCAGAAACCACCTTGCAGAAGTTAGTGCTCAACACCTTATGGCACAACCGTGTCATCGCTGAATATGTTCAGGATGACGATGTGTTCCCACGATATGCACATGTGGAAATCCAAATTCACCCTCATTACAACACGATGAATCGTGTGCAAATTAAAGATGGTTTAACCACATAAGGGGTGTTATCCATCCATTCAGTTTTCTATCAATTCAAGCCACTCTTTGTGCAATTCCCTTTCTGATACTGAAGACAGAGCCGCCTAAGGATTAAAGCCCACGGAAATAATAGAACTGTGAGGAGGAAGTTGCGTTAGTTGATCTAATTCTCGCAGTGTCCAACTCAATTACTGCAATTCCATGCAACCGCGTGAAGATATGGGGCGGCCTTGGCACATGGTGGGCTGACTTTTTCCGCTCGGCCCAAAGTCCAGTGGGGAGCTCAATACGAACTCACAGTGGTATGGACGTGCTGGTGGCTTTCAACAGTTGTGACCCTATAGTCAACAAAAGGCAGGCGAATGAGACGTCGAGTCTGGCAGTATGGATGTCGTTATGTCGCACTACTGAGGTGCTGACATCAAATTTAAAGGGCTGATAGTAGTCTCTCAAATTCTTCCTCCCATTGAAGATGTATTATCTTTAGCCTGAAATATATGATTATTTGTAGGAATGCCAGCAGTACGATTCCAAGTGGCCTCTTTGTTTATTAATGCATCCCTGCAGATTGTTCTCTCAGCTTCTCCTGAAAGGATGTATGTTCTCATTTATTGGCATGCAAAAAGGAAACGAAACAGCCTGATCAAGCAAGTAGTGGTGGAGAACTTAAGGGAGGTCGGAAAGCGTGGGGGCAACTAGCTGCAGTGCTGCAAATACTCCAACGGCATCATGTGTTTATGTGAGTAGACGTGAGATTGGAATTGCTGGGAAGGAAGCGCCCACACAGCCTCTGACAAGTGCCAGGCAACAAAACTGTTTGTAGACGGATGGCAGTCTCTTCGTAAAGTGTCCCAGCCCGTCAGTGCTGTCCCCTAAAGTGCTGCTTCTGCGGCTCCCTGGCAAACAATAAGGCTTACATTTCTTTTCATGGTGATCATAAATCTGCTTGCAGAAGAGAATGTGAGCCATGTGAAAGGAAGTTTCAAGCCAGGCGGCAGCGCCCATTTTCTCGCCATCTTGACCTACTTGAGGAGCAGGCAGTGGAGTTTGGAGGCCTGCATGAGATCATTACGTGTTTAATGGTGAGGCTCGAATGGGAATTATAAAGAGAGCTTTAGTGGTATAATGTCTCTGCAGAAGTTATAGCCTGCTGAACAATTGATAAAGCTCCCATGTGTGCCCTAATGTTCACAGAGAGATGCATGCGATGAGTAGTGTGAAGGGCTTGGTGAGAGGGAGTAAAAGGCACCTCCAGTAAATGGGGAACATCCATCCACATTCGACATGTAGGAGGGTCATTGTGTGGTCCCTAGAACACTCTACAAGTGCTGATAGATTCAACCCCATGGTTATCCGTCTGCGAGTGGATCTGGGCTCAGCGGCTTTTCAGCACAGCACAGACACACCCTAACAGCTGAAGGTGGCCATATTAACCGAGGTCACGGATACACAGAGGACCTTGGCTGGCCAAGGTGATCCTGAGCCTCAGTCTGATGACAAGCCTCTTGAGTCATTAACAAGATGCTCGCTGCTGGAGAAGCTGCATGAGATGCATCAAGGTTTGAAGGAGCTTTCAAATGATTTGCATAGCCTAACAGTGACACTGGGGAAGCCGAACAAGGCTGTGGGCCTCCAAGTGCAATTGGTACCCTCCATAGAGGTAATTGCAATACTCGTGGGTAACCATATCCAGAAAATAAATCCTTGGGTTGCCGAGATGCGCTGGGGGCTGCATGCAATCGCCATCTACACATGCACCAACGATTGTGTTAGAGGGTAGGGAGAAATCTGGACTCACCACTTTCTTCAGCCTATCAGGTGAGGAGAAAATGCGAGTGTGCCTTGAAGGGAGCGGCAGCCAAATGTAACCGGGGAATCCTTCAGGGCACTCCTGACGTGGGTAGCTTCTCATCAACCTCTGCCAGTGACATCCGTTGAGTTGACTGAGGAGGCTGTTGCACCTATTCAAGAGTCCCTCAGAATGTCAGCCCTGTAGTCCTCATCAACCAGAAGAAGACTAGCAATGTTATCCCAAGCGAAAGTACAGTAAGTTATTCTGCCTCTCTACACATGAGTTCACAGCAGGGTGGGCTCATTGAGTAGAAAGAAGCACGCGTAAGAAGAGCACGTAGCAACACATAGGGTTCACTTTTTATATTTCCTTAAAGCATGCTAACTTGCAAAGATGTTGCTCTCCAGTAGCTGCCTTTTTCCGAAAGACAAGAGAGGTCAATAAATTTTGCATCTGTTCCCGAACCTTTAGCGGGACCCTGGCTCCCGAAAGTGTGCATGGAAGAGGCCGCACTGTGTGAGGTAAAGGCTTTCCCCCTGCCTCAATATCATGTCCTAATAACGTCTGGTCCATGGGACGGGTAGAGAAGGAAGCGGCGTCTGAAAATTTCATACTTTCGTGTGTCCCATAGGTGCTTCTCAATAAGGAGTTGCACCTTAACACTTGCCCATGGGATTCTTCATCATTCGGCACTTAGTCACCGTCATTCTTACATTCTTATCATCCGATGAGGACTCTTGACTCCGAATCCTTGTTGGTCAACACATTTCCTCATTATGTGGCCAGCTTCTACAGCACACAGTGCACCACCAAATATGCAACATTCTTACTGGGGATGATAAAGATGCCAACGGATTATAATAAGAATCTGATCTGCATTTTCGGAAGCCCTCTGGCCTGTTCAATGGTCGGTAGAGTTGCCCAGATGCAGGTTTAATACGTCTCCTCTGCATCAGCGTTTGGATTCCATGCAAGGCACCAGTTATCATGTTTGCCACGGTAAGCCCTTGCCACCCATTAACCATCGTTGAAGGTTTGAAAGGATGGAGCCTCAAAATCTCTGTCATCTGTGGCTGCCGTAGCATCTAGGCATTGTAGCTGTTCCCCGGACACCTTGCACACAATCAAAGGAACAACACTGTGTCATGGTCGCAAATGAGTTATGTTTTGAGCGAGTTGATCTTAATGAAGTCTGCTACCTGGTCCGTGGGAATCTTAATGTCTGCATGCATTGATTCGATCATAACATTCACCTGAGGGAAACCAGTGATGTCAATATTCATGTGATCCTCAATGTTTCACTGTCTCTAACAATCCCAAAGCGTATCCATTGGGCAGCCCCTCTTGGCAGTGGCTTTGGTGACAATTGTAAAAAGTTTTAATAAGCTTCAGAATGGAAGATACTACACATCTCCAGTGGATTGATGTCGAGGGATTGAAATTCTGTTGCATCTCGAGCTCAAAGAAACTGGAAATGGGTGACCAACAACTTCCTTGGGTCATACCGATCTGCAATAGCCCCCTCGCAGAGGCAAAGTGTTAGACAACACTGCTCTTCTGCTCTGTGAAAACCGCTGAGCTTCTTCTTAGAGACGCTTTCTGGAAAGTAATCTTTTTAGTCCACCGGATGCAATGGTTGCCCGTTCATCTCTGCCTTCCTCCTCCTCTGTCCACCTCACGATGTTGGTTTTTTTTTCCCTTGGGATCGCTGACCTCTCGAGGTTCTCTCCTTCTCTGATGCACCATTTAATTGGATGCCCCGAAGCTTGAATAATTAAACTCATGGTGGCTACCTGCGCGAAATTTCCAGCCCCTGTTGCTGCCCTCGCTATCCCCCACCACTCATCTCTTGTCTTTATCAACACTGGCTAACGTCAGATATGGAAAACTGTTGTTATTCTAAAACTGTACTGTTACTTCTGACCTGGTCAGCACTCACTCTACGAATGGTCATGATCTTCCAACTCCAGGGGCAACTACCAACATACAGCTAATGTGAGCTTTGCCAGCGATATCCACGGGTCATGAAAATAAATAAACATTAAAAAAAAAGAAAATGCTGCCCACCAAGCCACGCTAACACTCACGGTGACTGACACCTGGAGCTATCAATTACCTTCTGCTAACTTCTTTCCTCTGCGATGCTTTGAATGGCCTGGTTCCAGTTCACTCATTGAATGATCTCAATATCGCGGAAAAATTATAATACACTATTTGTACATTAGGCTTAATGTATTCCCGCCATGTTTAAGCGCGATGTCTTCACCCCCTGCAAGTCACTCTTTGGAATATCCGTTTGCAATATAAAGCTCCTATCCTGATACCTTCTGCTTTCTGGCACTTCTCGCCTCTTCGCGCTTCACAGGGAGCACAGAAATTCAGCTCTCTGCTTGTGTCTCAAGGCCCAGGTGGTGAAGATGCATTGCATTACGGTGTGAGCGCCTATGTACACTTAAACCCCGTGTCTGTGTAACAGTATTCATGCGCTGCATGTGCCTTGTAGGACGTTATCTGTGGCTCCTGATCCAGGTAATGAAGGGCGGTCGGACTGCCTCTATCTTTAACGTCTGAATATGTCTCTCAGCCTCCAGGTAATGCAGGTGTTTAATTATTCTTTTTTTAAAAAAATGATGAACATGAGACTTATTTTCAATGAGCTCAAATATCACAGTTGAGAAAGCATGAAAATAGAGTTAAAATGAATATACATTTGTGATTTCGTCTGATATCATATGGAATCTGAACAGTTAATTGCTTCCAAATGTGAGTGTTAAACCCGCTCTTGAGAAGTCGATAGTGAATCGGTGAAATGAAGAGGTTACGCGGAAATAATTTGTCATAAAAAAACAGCTCCACATTCCAGTGTTGCTATTTGATGGAATTATATATTATTCCCAATAGTTATTAAAATGTTTAAATTCTTTGATTTGAGCAAGTTGTATTTCACATCTGTCTAATGACTGTCCAATGTTTTAGGTTGTGAAATATTTGTGTTGCTGTTCACTGTCTGGTATTATTATGTCCCAGGACGGTACCTACACATTTTTGCTTTTTCTCAGCTACGTTCAGTTCATTAGATTAGATCCGCATAGTTGTGCCATTAATGTTTCTTATGAGACATAACAGATTTTCATACATCCCTCAAGGTATGGCTACGCTCAGTTCAACCGTTCAGTCCCTATTAGTTCAATTACACTGTTCACTTTTTTTAAAAGTAAGAGATCTAACCACTACCTGAAATGGAACTATGTCAAATTTCAAGCGGAGATTCTGATAGAGAATATAGAAGCCAAATTTGAACCACGTGTTCAGATGTATATAGAGCACTTTCAGACAAATACCCTCGCACCTTCCCACTCAAGGAGTACAGTTTATCATTGTGCTGTACAGTTGTACAGTTGTACAATTTTTCATTATTGAGGTGGATATGCATTTCTACAATGATCCTGCATTGACTGACACTAGAACAAGAGACAGCAAATCGAGAGAAGGTGTTGTTTACTGAAGTGAATCTCTCTCTCTCTCTTCGTGTGAAACCCCTGATATTACACTAGTACAGTTACAAAAAGGCCTGCAACTTCAGTCCCATTTATTGAAGTTGTTTCCAACTATGGAACCTAACTGAATGAAATGGAGAGTTATTGTTTTGTACTGAATAAACTGAATTATTGATGTCATCACCTAAATACCTAATATATTTAAAGTATACCCCATTACAATGAAGACGATGAGAATGTGCTTTGGCTATCGGTCTATAACTAATTTGTGCAAAGTGAATTAGTTCCGTGGAGAATATTTCTGAGGTATAAAATCCCAAGGATTCAGGAGACTCACAGATGGTACACACTGCTGAGGCTGTCATGATTAAGTACCTAAAAATAACTTGTTTACTCCAGCTGCTTACATGTAAAATGGTAAATGATTAAGTGCACCCACATCTCTCCAAAATCCTCCTAGCACCACTATTATTTCAGTAACCATTAAAATAGACACATAATTTGACGCCCGGAGTCTAATAGCACTGGCATGTAAAGAGAACAGCTTTACTGTCAATTTGTTCACGTAATTTCGGTGGTAAATTGCAAGTTAAACGAATGTTCACAGAACTATCACAGAAGGGGTTGCACTAAACCAACGCTACATAAGGAAGAGAGGACACAGAGGACATAGGAGAAGGAGGAGACCATTATGTAAAATGTGTCTCATCTATCAGTGAAAAGCAATCATGACCCCCTTGACCTTCGGCTCAAATCCCCATTTGGCTTATTCTCAATGAACCCAGGCTCCTCTATTGTTCAAAAGGCTGTCAAACTCAGAATTTTAATTGATATTCAGTCTGCATTGAGTCATGTGTCGCAGATTTCTGAGGTATAAAATCCCAAGGATTCAGGGGACTCAGAGATGGTACACACTGCTGAGGCTGTGCGTCGATGGTTCAGGGAGTGAATGTTTGTGAATGTGGTGCCATCAAGTAGACTGCTTTGTCCTGGACGGTGTAAAGCATGGTCTTGTTGTAGCAATACTCATCCAGACAAGTGGGGATTATTACACCACATTCCTGACTTATGCCTTGCAGATCGTTGACAGGCTTTGGGGTGTGAGGAGGTGAGATACTCGTCGCTATGCTGACTAGTCCAGTTCAGTTTCCGGTCAATGCTAACCCCCAGGATGTTGACAGTGCGAGGTTCAGTGATAGTGAAGCAATTGAAAATCAAGGGGTGATGGTTGAATTCTCTCTTGTAGGAGATGGTAATTGCCTGACTCCTTTGTGGCGCAAATGTTACTTGCATCTTGTCAGTGCAAGCCTGGATATTGGACAGGTCTTCCTGCATTTCGAAATGATCTGCCTCAGTTGCTGAGGAGTTGCGAATGGTGATGTACATTCTGCAATCATCAGTGATCATCCCGGCTTCTGACCTTATGTTGAAAATAAGGTAATTGATGTAGCAGCTGAAGATAGTTGAGCAAAGGACATTGCCCTGAGGAACTAGTACAATTATGTCCTGGAACTGAGATGACTGACCTCCACCAACCACAACCATCTTCCTTTGTGTTAGGTATGACTCTAACCAGCAGATAATTTTCTCTCTGATTCCAATTAACTGCAGTTTTCCCAGGGCACCTTCATGCTACACTCTGTCAAATGTTGTCTTGATAAAGCGCCTCACTTCGGGAGTTCCGCTCTTTTGTCCATGTTTGAACCAAGGCTGTAATGAGGTCAGGAACCGAGTGGCCCTAGCAGAATCCAAACTTGGCGTCAGTGAACAGATTACTGCTAAGCATTTGTCACTTGTTCGTGCTGTTGATGACCCCTTCCATTACTCTACTGATGCTCGAGAGCAGACTGATGCGGCGCTAATTGGATGGTTTGGATTTGTCCTGCTTGTTGAGTACTGGGCAGATCTGGGCAATTTTCCACATAGCCGGGTAGATTCCAGTGTTGCAGCTGTTCTGGAACAGCTTGGCTAGGGGCGTTGTAAGTCCTGGAGCACAGATCTTCAGCACTACTGCTGGAATATTGTCAGGGCCCTTAGTCTTGCAGTATTGAGTGTCTTCAGCCGTTTCTTGATGTCACGCTGGGTGAATCGATTTGGCTCAAGAATGGCTTCTGTGATGATTGGGACCACCGGAGGGGGCCGAATTGGATCATCCACTCGGAACTTCTGGCTCAAGATTGCAACAATTACTTCAGCCATATATTTTCACTGATGCCCTGAGTTCCTCCATCATTGAAGATCAGGGTATTTGTGGAGCCTCCTCCTCCAGTCAAGCAGCTGTGTTTTCAAGCTGGGAGTCCTCAGCGTGCATGTGGAAATGGATTCCGCGATTTTTGTTTGTTGTCACCAAGCGACATAATGCGAATGAGAACTAGCAGAAGGTCAGGGATAGGTCATTGAGGGACAGAGAGGGTAATGGTATAGGATTGGGAAGCGGAGAAATTAGCGCTGAATGTGTGAATTCAACCAGGCATCTGCAGCCCCTCCAAGGTGTGCAAGCGCTGGAGGAGGACGGTGTGAACGGGGTGTACAGCAGCAAACGGGAGTAAATCTTTCTGTTTGCGAGGTTTGTTCAATTCCAAATTTTGGAATAATTAAAAGAAATATGTAATTTACATTTTGCAACACCTCAGTGTGGGATTTGAGCCCTTGTCTTTCGTTAGCTCAGGCGTTCAGGTTTAAACAGGCAGGGAAGTTTAATTATCCTAACACGGCCCTCTGTCTGCCTTGGATTCCCATGTGGTCTCGCTCTCTTGCTCTTTCCCTTGTGTGAAGAATTTGAAGTTATTCAGACATCGGTTAACTATTAAACTTTAAAATTATACATTCCTTTGATTCTCTAATGTGCACAAGCTACTGCATCAACAAAACAATCTACACAAACATTCATCTATTTCATTTTCAGTCTCTGAAGGATCACTAAAATTCCTACAATAAAGGCAGGTCTAAATTGAAACTGCTTCTGACCAACTGCCCAACACAATGTTTTGCCATTTTACGCAAAAAATACATTTAGCTGATCAATTCAGAACTCAGAATTGAATCGTTAGGATAAAGAAATTTCCAAAACTGTGAACCATTGCTTCAAACACGGAGACTGAGCTATTTTAATGTAGTATTTAATCATATCAGACAGATTTGCGGCCGTAGGGTGAGAGAGAGGTGGAGGGGACGTGGGGGGCGTCGGAGAGAGATATAGGGAGAGAGAGAGAGAGAGAGGTAGGGGGAGAGTGAGTGTCAATGTCAACTCCATTATTGCAAATGGTGGGTAAAGTCCTCGTTCTCCCTCTCTCTCTTTCTCTCCCTCGCTCGCTCTCTCTCCACAATATCCCCCTCCCCAACCCCCACCACCACAACCTATCTGCCAGCGTGCCCTTTAACTTTGGATTACTTTGTTAACCTATTCACTCTCCTCATGTTTCCCACCAAAAATACATCACTTCCCAGCATCAAAGCTAACTTGTCGTGTGAGTTTCTTTTCAGCAGACAGCCATGCTCTCTTGAAAGCTCTTAGCGTTCACATCACTCTTGACTGCTTTGAAATTCTTCCCTGTAAACCCAAGTCCAGGTTATTAATACCAATGTTTCAGAAACAGAGTCGCTCTCCTCCATTCTGTTCACCACTCTACAGCTTCCTGCGAATTACTTAATGCAGCAGCCACACTCTCTGTGCCTCTTTAATCTCAGAAACATCTGTCTTGCTAACTAATAAGCTATTAGTCACAACTGCGCACTCCCCATGAGGCCATTTGTCCCATATCTCCGGGCCTATATTGCGCCAGCAGCAGCGCAACACAGAACTGGTGCAGCACTGGTCAGATACAGAGTAAAGTTCATAATACTCAGTGCCATGCGCCGCCACATGAACACACTCGACCTCTCCCTCCAGCAACACCACCGCACCCTTTTTCAAAGGTGCGCGTGCCCCCAGTTTCATTTTATTCTTCGTCTCATCCGACGCATCAACAAGAAATGTTTTCTCTTTCTTTCAAGTGCTAAGGAACACAAGCTCCAACAACTCATCGACACCAACACCCATCTAGGACCCTCCAACCCTGCCTGTCCCTCTGTCCCCACCCCATCTTCCAATCCCAGCCCGGGCCGTGTATTCACTATAGCCCCTGACCTTCCCCTCTCCGACGCTGAACGTTCAGTGCTCAGCAGATGACTTAATTTCATACCCTTACGCCCTCATCTCAATGAATTTTGGGCTCGGCACGATGCTGAACTCTTCTTCCGCCGTCTTCGTCTCCGTGCTCACTTCTTTGGGCAGGAGTCCTCTCCTCGTTCAACAGAACCTTTTACCCACCTCCAATATTCTCCCTCAACCTGGACCCCTCCCTCTGGATTCTTACCTTCTCTTGATCTTTTCATTGAGAACTGTTGGCGTGACATTAGTCATTTCAATTTCTCTGCCCCTCTCACCCATTATATTCTGTCTCTCTCTGAACTTACTGCACTCCGTACTCTCAGGCCCAACCCCAACATTGTCATCAAACCCGCTGACAAGGGTGGTGCTGTTGTTGTCTGGCGCACAGACCTCTAACTCGCGTAGGCTGAGGGTCAACTCGCAGACACTTCCTTCTACCTCTCCCTGGACCATGACCCCACCACTGAACATCAAGCCATTGTTTCCAGGACTGTCACTGACCTCATCTCCTCTGGAGATCTTCCTCCCACAGCTTCCAACCTGATAGTCGCCCAACCTCGGACGGCCCGCTTCTACCTCCTACCCAAAATCCACAAAGAGAGCTGTCCCGGCAGACCCATCGTGTCAGCCTGTTCCTGCCCCACGGAACTCATTTCTCGTTATCTTGACTCCCTTCTCTCTCCCCTTGTCCAGTCCCTTCCCACCTACATCCGTGATTCCTCTGACACCTTACGTCACATCAACAATTTCCAGTTCCCTGGCCCCAACCACCTCCTCTTCACCTTGGACGTCCAATCTCTCTACACCTCCATCCCCCACCAGGATGGTCTGAGGGCCCTTAGTTTCTTCCTTAATCAGAGGCCCGAAAAATCGCCATCCACCACTACTCTCCTCCGTCTGGCTGAACTTGTTCTCACACTGAACAATTTCTCCTTTAACGCCTCTCACTTCCTCCAAATAAAAGGTGTGGCTATGGGTACCCTCATGGGCCCCAGCTATGCCTGTCTCTTCATGGGGTATGTGGAACATTCCTTGTTCCAGCCCTACTCCGGCCACCTCCCACAACTCTTTCTCCGGTACATCGATGATCACTTCGGTGCTGCTTCATGCTCTTGTCGGGACCTGGGAAAATTTATTAATTTTGCTTCCAATCTCCACCCCTCCATCATTTTCACATGGTCCATCTCTGACACTTCCCTTCCCTTCTTTACCTCTCTGTCTCAATTTCTGGTGATAGACTGTCCACCAATATCCATTACAAGCCTACCGACTTCCACAGCTACCTCGACTACAGCTCCTCACACCCGCTTCCTTTCAGGACTCCATCCCATTCTCTCAGTTCCTTCGCCTCCGTCGCATCTGTTCTGATGATCCTATCTTCAAGAACAGTTCCTCTGACATGTCCTCCTTTTTCCTTAACCAAGGTTTTCCACCACAGTGGTTGACAGGGCCTTCAAGCGTGTCCGGCCCATCTCCCACGCATCCGCCCTCACGCCTTCTCCTCACTCCCAGAAACATGATAGGGTCCCCCTTGTTCTCACTTATCACCCCACCAGCCTCCGCATTGAAAGGATCATCCTCCGCCATTTCCGCCAACTCCAGCATGATGCCACCACCAAACACATCTTCCCTTCACCCCCACTGGCGGCATTCCGTAGGGATCGTTCCCTCCGGAACACCCTGATCCACTCCTCCATCACCCCCTACTCCTCAACCCCCACCTATGGCACCTCCCCATGCCCACGCAGAAGAAGCAACACCTGCCCCTTCACTTCCTCTCTCCTCACCGTCCAAGGGCCCAAACACTCCTTTCAAGTGAAGCAGCATTTCACTTGCATTTCCCCTAACTTAGTCTACTGCATTCGTTGCTCCCAATGCGGTCTCCTCTACATTGGAGAGACCAAACGTAAACTGGGCGACCACTTTGCAGAACACCTGCAGTCTGTCCGCAAGAAAGACCCAAACCTCCCTGTCGCTTGCCATTTGAACACTCCACCCTGCTGTCTTGCCCACATGTCTGTCCTTGGCTTGCTGCATTGTTCCAGTGAAGCCCAACGCAAACTGAAGGAACGGCACCTCATCTTCCGACTAGGCACTTTACAGCCTTCAAGACTGAATATTGAATTCAACAACTTTAGATCTTGAACTCTTTCCTCCATCCCCATCCCCTTTCCGTTTCTTCCCTCTCCCTTTTGTTTTTTCCAATAATTTATATAGATTTTTCTTTTCCCACCTATTTCCATTATTTTTAAATCTATACCTTTAATGCCCTGTTAGTCTTTCCACCCCCCCACCCCCCAACTAGAGCTGTACCTTGAGTGTCCTGCCATCCATTCTTAATTAGCACATTCGTTTAGATAATATCACCACCTTCAACACCACTTTGTTCCTTTGTCTGTGACATCTTTTGATTATCTGCTCCTATAACTGCTTGCTTGTCCCTACAACCACTTCCCCCACCAACTTCTCTCCCCCCCACCACCCCCACCTTAAACCAGCTTATATTTCACCCTTCTCCTAATATTACTCAGTTCTGTTGAAGGGTCATGAGGACTCGAAACATCAACTCTTTTCTTCTTCGCCGATGCTGCCAGACCTGATGAGTTTTTCCAGGTAATTCTGTTTTTGTCATAATACTCAATCTTATCCATAATTCCCAGGGCAGATCCAAAACAGAATCATAGACAATTACAGTTTGGGAGGGAGCCCTTTGGCACATTGTATCTTTGGAGGTTCAGTACAAATTTGTGTTACAATAATGTTTGTTTGCGTCTTTATCAGTTGGAGGGACTGATTCATTAAAAGGGTCTGTATCAGTTAGAGGGTCTGCATGACTTGGAGAGTCTGCCCTAGTTGGAGGGTCTGCATTTGTTGAAGGATCTCTATCAGTTGGAGTGTTTGGAGTGGCTGCTGGGTCTTTATTCATTTGAATTTCTGTTTCAGTTGGAGTTGTTGTATCAATTGGAGGGTCTTTATTGGTTGGATTGTCTCTTTTGGTTGGAGTGCCCGTATTAACTGAGGCTATTTTTTGCTTCAAAGCCTTTCATTATTGTGAGTTGTTGTTAGAGATTGAGATGCTGTACCAGTTTGTGACGTTGAACTAACTTCAGATATTGAATTATTGGACCCTGCATAGTGGTTTTAGGGTTAAGGTGGTGTAGTGGTAATATTTAGTAATCCAGGGGCCCAGAATAATGCTTTGGGGAAATAGGCTCAAATCCCAACAAGGCAGCTGGTCGAATTTTATTGCAATTAATAAAGCTGGAATTGAAAGCTACTTTCAGTGATGGTGTAAAATAAAAGAACATCTTGTTCACTAATGTCCTTAATGGAAGGTAATCTGTTATCGGTGCTTTTTCTGGCCTTTATGCGACTCCTGATCCACAGTAAATGGTTGACTGTTAACTACCCTCTGGCATGGCTTGGCAATTCAGTCAGTTCAAGGGAAAATACGGATGGGCAACAAATGCTGTCCCTGCCCGCACCCCATGAAAGAATTAGACAATAAACCATCTCATCACAACTAAATATGCATGGTTAAACTCAGCAGCTACATCATAGAAGCCAGGAGAAAAGGCCTGAGACAGACACCACAACATTTGCATTTAAATTACTGAGTTGTCACAGTCCAGTGAAGAACATCACTGAAACAATATAAGATCCAGGCATGTAACTGATGGTGTTTGTGTGGATATTGCCATTATGGACAGAATATAGGTACCACCTTTTTGTCATTTAACTATAGCGATCTGAATTGTACAATTCATCCTCAGTACTAAACCTATTCTATTACAACAGGGAGCTAGCTCACTGATGTGATCTCTTGGTTCATTTCAAGGAAAATTAATTAGAAAATGATGTAATATCAATATCCCTGAGATGATCCCACAGGATATAACTGAAGGGGATTGGCAATGTATCAGTTCAGAGTTTAATACAGAGGGACTGCCAACAGCACGAAGGGACAGATCACTTCACACTGAAAATGCTTCATCCAATTGGGACTGTGCACAATATTTTCTGCATGATTGATGCTCTCATTGGTGTTCCTGGTAAGTCATTGTAAGCAGTGGAGATGTTTAAATTTGGCTTGAGATGCAATCCAGTTTCACTCTGTAACTCTTAATCTTACATGTTGACCTCGTTGCGACCGTAAGACAGACAACAGACCAGTGATAATATTTGGTTGATTCAAGTATCCCTCAGGTTGTAAATATTGCCAAAAGCGAAAATAAACGCCTGCTTGAAACCTACAACCTTTCAGTTGGTAAGCCATTCACTTCAGTGGAACATTATGTCCTACTTAATCAGTTGTATGTGAAATAATACCCTCTGAGGGAAGGTATTCGCGGGACTAAGTATAAAATCACACTGCGTATGGATCACTAGCCAGAGTGGAAGACCTGACCATAGTGAGCATGCATTACTGGGAGTATCTGGCAGTTTAGAATTGTACTGCGTGTGGATCACTAACCAGAGTGGAATACCTGACCTCAATGAGCATGTATCTCAGTGAGTATCTGTCAGTGTATAATTGTACTGAGCGTTGGGCAATTACTGACATGGAATAAGTCGGTTTACATTTCGAAATCATGCATTGTTCGCTGAATGAGTTCTGCTCCATGGACCTGTCTCTGTGCTTAACCATATAATATATTGAAAACAATAAGAGTTATGCTGCTGACTGATGACGTTTGATAATCAGGGTATTAAGTGAAATTTCTCGATATTTCTCTGTTCTTTCTTGGTCTCATCCAACTGAAGCAAATATTAAGAAGTTACTGATATTGAAACAACATGACATCACTGTTATATTCACCCAAGCCTCTGTAAATTCACGTACCTTTATTCTAAGTATAGTCATTTCAAAAAGTATTTGTGTTTTATTGTTGGTTCATCCGCTTCCTCCCGAAGAGCCCTGAGAATCTGTGGGTCCTGAGTTCTCAATTTTATTATCTTCCCATTACTCAGGATTAAAAATGGGCGCATGTTACGGAATCGGCCGCTTGTGTAACTGATTAAGGTTAGAAACATAATTTCTAATCAATGTTTCAGAGTGTTTACATACGTCATCTGTGTGAATTTCTGTCGTTAACTCAGTGAGGTGTGTCCCTGTAAGGTGGGACAATTATCACAAAGGATCATATGTTGCGCATTGTCAGACATAAGGCAGCAATTAATAACATCAGTAAACTGTTAACCCTAAAGCTAATATTTCATATCGCTCCATTCCATTCTGGAAGCATTCTGATTGAAATAATTGCAACTGCATCAGTTTATCATTATGTTTTGTAATATGGAGAAGTCACTGTAAGCAGTAAGCTTAGTGTTGTATAAAAAATATTCTAAGTTGTTGTAACTCAGCTCTTATTTTTTTTTTCTCTTTTGTTTTCCTGTGGAGATTGGTTTGGAATTTATTGTTGTGAACAAGCGTTGCTGCATTAAAAGATTTGTGAATCTGCTCCTTTCAACCCCAAACCAAATCGAACCAATTCACGTATTTATTTTCCAAGTAGCATTTAGGAAATTTGTCGTGCCAAACAAAATTCAGTGCCAGAAACTTCGATACATTGATGTAACATTGGCGCTAAAATGTCCATTGTGCAACTTTATTATTATTATTATTATCCTAAGCATCTGAAGTTGATTTTTTGAATTCTCCCTATTTAGGAAGTGTATAATTCACCAATCAGTGTAGAAGGAGTAGGATTATCTGATTACCCAATTAGAGGGAGAGGGAGGAGGAGTGCTTTGTTCACCAATCCCGAGGTAAGGGAGGGAAGAGGTTTTTCTGATGCGCCAATCCGGTAGAGAGGGGGACGAGTGCCAGATACGTCATTTCCAGCGAGAGGGAGCAGGAGTGTCCAATTTACTAATCACAGGACGGTGGAGGAGAGTGTCTGATTCAAAAATTCCGGTGAGGGAGAGAGGGAGTAGGACAAAACAAAAACAGAATTAACTGTAAAATCTCAGCAGGTCTGGCAGCATCGGCGGAGAAGAAAAGAGTTGACCTTTCGAGTCCTCATGACCCATCAACAGAACTGAGTAATATTAGGAGAGGGGTGAAATATAAGCTGGTTTAAGGTGGGGGCGAGAGAAGTTGGGGGGGTGGGGTGGTGGTTCTGGGGACAAGCAATCAGTGATAGGAGCAGATAATCAAAAGATGTCACAGACAAAGGAACAAAGTAGTGTTGAAGGTGGTGATATTATCTAAACGAATGTGCTAATTAAGAATGGATGGCAGGACACTCAAGGCACAGCTGTAGTGGGGGTGGGGTGGAAAGACTGGCCTGGCATTAAAGGTATAGATTTAAACATATAGATTTAAAAATAATGGAAATAGGTGGGAAAAGAAAAATCTATATAAATTATTGGAAAAACAAAAGGGAGGGGGAAGAAGCGGAAAGGGGGTGGGGATGGAGGAAAGAGTTCAAAGTTGTTGAATTCAATATTCGTTCCAGAAGGCTGTAAATTGCCTAGTCGGAAGATGAGGTGCTGTTCCTCCAGTTTGCGTTGGGCTTCACTGGAACAATGCAGCAAGCCAAGGACAGACATGTGGGCAAGAGAGCAGGGTGGAGTGTTCAAATGGCAAGCGACAGGGAGGTTTGGGTCATTCTTGCAGACAGACCGCAGGTGTTCTGCAAAGCGGTCGCCCAGGTTACGTTTGGTATCTCCAGTGTAGAGGAGACCGCATTGGGAGCAACGAATGCAGTAGACTAAGTTAGGGGAAAAGTAAGTGAAATGCTGCTTCACTTGAAAGGAGTGTTTGGGCCCTTGGACGGTGAGGAGAGAGAAAGTGAAGGGGCAGGTGTTGCATCTTCTGTGTGGGCATGGGGAGGTGCCATAGGTGGGGGTTGAGGAGTAGGGGGTGATGGAGGAGTGGACCAGGGTGTCCCGGAGGGAACGATCCCTATGAATGCCACCAGGGGGGGTGAAGCGAAGATGTGTTTGGTGGTGACATCATGCTGGAGTTGGCAGAAATGGCGGAGGATGATCCTTTGAATGCGGAGGCTGGTGGGGTGATAAGTGAGGACAAGGGGGACCCTATCATGTTTCTGGGAGTGAGGAGAAGACGTGAGGGCGGATGCGCGGGAGATGGACCGGACACGGTTGAGGGCCCTGTCAATGACCGTGGGTGGAAAACCTCAGTTAAGGAAGAAGGAGGACATGTCAGAGGACCTGTTTCTGAAGGTAGCGTCATCAGAACAGATGCGACGGAGGCGAAGGAACTGAGAGAATGGGATGGAGTCCTTACAGGAAGCTGGGTGTGGGGAGCTGTAGTCAAGGTAGCTGTGGGAGTCGGTAGGCGTGTAATGGATATTGGTGGACAGTCTATCACCAGAAATTGAGACAGAGAGGTCAAGGAAGGGAAGGGAAGTGTCAGAGATGGACCATGTGAAAATGATGGAGGGGTGGAGATTGGAAGCAAAATTAATAAATTTTTCCAGGTCCCGACGAGAGCATGAAGCAGCACCGAAGTAATCATCGATGTACCGGAGAAAGAGTTGTGGGAGGGGGCCGGAGTAGGACTGGAACAAGGAATGTTCTACATACCCCATAAAGAGACAGGCATAGCTGGGGCCCATGTGGGTACCCACAGCCAAACATTTTATTTGGAGGAAGTGAGAGGAGTTAAAGGAGAAATTGTTCAGTGTGAGAACAAGTTCAGCCAGACGGAGGAGAGTAGTGGTGGATGGGGATTGTTCGGGCCTCTGTTCAAGGAAGAAGCTAAGGGCCCTCAGACCATCCTGGTGGGGGATGGAGGTGTAGAGTGATTGGACTTCCATGGTGAGGAGGAAGCGGTTGGGGCCAGGGAACTGGAAATTGTTGATGTGACGTAAGGTGTCAGAGGAATCACGGATGTAGGTGGGAAATGAGGAGGTCTGTCTGACTGACCAAGCCTGGGAAGAGGTAGAGGGAGAAGGACTGTGTGATGCACAGACCCTGGAAAGGGAGAGAAGAAGAGGGCAGGGTTTGGGTTAACTGTTTCATCAATTCCAGAAAGAAGGCAAGTGGGGAGGAGTTGCCAATTAACCAATCCAGGGTAAGAGTGTATAGAATAATGCAGTAACCAAGCTCGCAATCCCGGCAAGTTGGAGAGGAAGATTTAGGGGAAGTGCCAGATTCAAAAATCCTGGAGAGGGCGGGAGGAGTGTCTGATTCGCCAATCCTATGGATAATGTGTAGGAGTGTATCATCACGAAACCCTGGAAGAGGAGATGGCGGAGAATTGTCTGGCTCAGCAATCCCGGGGAGGGGGGAGGCACAGGGGGGAGGGCGCGTGTCTGAATCATCGCTCCCGGGCAGGGTGAAATGTAGGAGGAGTGTTTGACTCACCAATCGCATGGAGGGTGGAGGTTCGGAGGAGTGTTTAACTGATCAATCCCAGGGAGGGTAAAAGGTAGGAGGAATGTCTAGCTCGCCAATAGCAGCGAGGGTGAACGATAGGAGGAATGCTTGATTCGCCAGACCTGGGAAGGCGGATCAGGCGTGCCTGATACACCAATCACGGAAGGGAAGAGTGAGCAAGAGTGTAAATTCCCCAATCCCAGGATGGAGGAGAGGGAGGTGGGATTTCATCTTCCGCAATTCCAGGGAAATTAAGGAGGAGAGTATAATACACAACCCTGTGGAGGATAGAGAATGCCAGCCAGAAATATAAAGGCTGATAATAATAGTTTCTGTAGATATTTAGACGACAAAAAAAAAGAATTAATGAAGTGGCCTTTGGCGCTAAAGAAAGTGAGCCTGGGGAATTGATAATTGAACAATTAGAGACGACAGATACATTGATCAGTTATTTTGCGTCAGCCTTCACGGTAGAGGATACAAGTTACAACCCAGAAAAGGCTTCTCATTGGAAGCTGGTATTAAGTAAGTTAAAACTGGACACTTTGATAAATTCAAGGAAATCAGGCAGTGTCAACATGGTTTTGAGCAAGGGAAATTAAATAATTAGAATTCTTTGAAGGAATCACATGTGTTGTTGATAAAGGGAACCCGGTGGATGCACTGTTCTTAAGTTTCCAGAATGCATTTGATAAGGTTCCACATCAATTGTTATTGTGGAAATAAAAGCTCATGTTGCAGTTGGTAACACGTTGGAATGGATAGGAGGCAAGGAGGCTACAAGGGGTCGTCAATACATTAAGTGAGTGGGCAAAGATCTGCCAAATGTAGTAAAATGAGTGCAAAGTGAAACTGTCCACTTTGGCAGGAAGAACACTAAAAAAAAAAATTATCAAAAAGGTGAGAGATTGCAGAGCTATGAGATTCAGGGGATTTGGGAGTCCCAGTGCATTAATCACAAAAGGTTAGTCTGCAGGTACAACAAGTCATTAGGAGAGGTGATAGAATGATACAATTTATTGTCAGGGGAATTTAATACTGAAGTAGGGAGGTAATGCTTCAGTTGCACAGGGCACGGGTGAGACCGCATCTGGAGTACTGTGTGCAGTCTCAGTCTCCATATTTAAGGCAGGATATAAATGCATTAGAATCAGCTCACAGAAGGTTTACTAATCTAGTATCAGGGATGGAGGGTTGTCTTATAAAGAAAGATTGGGCAATCTAGGCTTGTATCCACTGGAGTTTAGAAGAGAAAGAGGCAACATTATTGAAACACCTAAGAACTTAAGGGGTCTTTACAGGGTAGATGAGAAAAGGACGTTTCTTTTGTTGGAGAATCTAGAACTAGTGCTCACTGTTTAAATATAAGGGATTGCCGCTTTAGAATAGGGATGATGAGACTTTTTAAAATTTCTCTGCGGATAGTGAGCCCTTTGAACCCCCTCTCTCAGCAGAGCATCTGAACATTTTTAACACTGAGGTGATTACATGTTTGCTAAACAAAGGGGTGAAATGTTATCAGGGGTTGTCGGGAGCCAAGAGTCAGATGAGCCATGAAGCTATTGAATGGCAGAGCTGGCTCGAGGAGACGAGTGGCTCTCCCTTCACCTAATTTGTCTGCCCATGTGGCCAGGTGATTGACCAAATTCAGTGAGGGGCAGAAGAAGGAGGAGTGTCTGATTCGACAATCAGAGGGGGACAGAGGGGGAGATGCTGGGGGGTGATTGACAGATTCAGCAATCCGTCGGAGGGGGACAGGAAAGAAGAATATATGATTCACCAATCCCGGGGAGAGGGAGAGGGAGGAGGCGTGCCTGATTCACCAATCCTGGAGACGCGTGGTGGGGTTGGGTGGGGGTGTAGGGGTACTATACGATTCACCAGTCCAGGGGAGGAGGGGGACAAGGAGAGTCTGATTCACTAATCTGGGGGAGAGGCAGAGCGAGGAGAATTTTGTGATTCACCAATGCCAGCGAAAGATCGGCAGTCGTTAAATTCAACAATCACATGGGCGCTGAGAGAAGGAATGAGAGACTGATTTGTAAATGCTGGCGATTGAGAGGAGAATATTGATCGATTTCCCCATCCTAATGACGGGCAGTGTGTAGGACATGACTCGCAAATCCAATGATGGAGAGGAAGAGGTGAAGGAAGGCTTGCCATCAAAACCAAGGTAGGTAAGGCAGAAGGAGTGAATGATTGACCAATCCTAGGTAGAGGGAGAGGGGAAAGGAGTGTATGATTCCCAAATAACGGGGAGAGGCAGAAGGAGGAGGAGGAGCGCCTGCATCATCTATCTCGGGGAGAGGCAGAGGAAGGAGGAGAGCCTGATTCACAAATCCTGGGAAGAGTTGGAAGAAGTGCCTGGTTCATAAATCCTGGGGAGAGGAAAAGGGGGAAAGAGAGCCTTGCTCACCAATCCCTGGAACAGTGAGAGAGAAAAGGAGTGATTGATATACCAATCTCAAGGAGAGGGAGAGGGAGGATGGTCTGATTCGCCAATCCCGGGGAAGAGAAGGAGGATTGTCGGATTCACCAATCTGTTGACTAGGAAGGAGGGGTATCTGATTCACCATTACCAGGCAGGGGAAATGGAGGAGGAGTTTCTGGTCTAACAATCCCAGGGAAGAGAAGGAGGATTGTCGGATACACCAATCTATTGACTAGGAAGGAGGGGGATCTGATTCACCATTACCAGGCAGGGAAAATGGAGGAGGAGTTTGTGGTCTAACAATCCCGGGGAAGAGAAGGAGGATTGTCGAATTCAGCAATCACCTGCTTAGGGATGATGACACCATTAGCACATTCCTTAGCTAATATCTCCACCGTCAAGACCCCTTTGTTCTTTTGTGTATGACGTGTTTGGCAATTTCTTCTTTGCCTCCACCTATCAGTGGCCCTCTATCCAGCTCCACCTGTCCCACCCCCCTTAACCAGCTTATAATTCACCTCATTTCTCTATTTCCTCAGTTCTGATGAAGAGTCATATGGGAATGAAACATTAACTGTATTCCTCTCCGCAGATGCTGTCAGACCTGCAATCAAGGATCGACATCTGAGTGAAACAAGGACTGATCATTATAATAAGGAACGTTATGAAAGCCGTCCTTGGGGGAGCTGTTTCACAACAGTGAAATAGATTTGCTTAACAGCCTAGCCCAGGCCGTGGCTCAGTTCATAGCACCCTCGCCTTTGAATCAGAAGGTTGTGGGTTCATGTCCCACTCCTGGAAACCAATAACTGTGAATGTACTCGAAAGAGTTACAATCTGTGACTGTTGATAAATCGAAAGAGTTACATTTTCCAAACCTCCCTAATCCTGCCACTACGCCTTGGGGTACCACCAAAATCCAAAACGGAGATGGACGCAGCCTGATGATTGTGATGATCTTGAGGGGCGCCCACTGGAGGGCCCAGGCGTGCATGGCAATGTCAACCTCCTCATCATGTGGAACTGAACTGTTGAAGGCACAGGGACATGGATTCAGAAACCTCAGCTCTCCCGGGGTCACCTAGGTGGATAGACACGGGGTGTGTATCTGTGAATCATCCTCCCTTTGAATCCCTGAGTGCCCCTGGCTGACAGCTTTGAGGCAAAGCAGAAGCTGGAGTGAGAGTGAACGGTCACGCAGCCCTCACGTTGACACGGCTGGAGGGAAGATTTAGCGTCAGTATGGAGCTCAGCCCACACAGCAGTGCAAGACCGATATCCAGGGCTATGTCTCCAAGGTGGCCGCCTTCCTGCTAGTGTTGACCTCGGTGAATTCTCATGCCTGCGCTATCACTTCAGAGTGAAGGCAAACGGGCCCCTGCATTGTGCCTTGCAAATTTTAGGAGTGCAGTGGACATCCCTTCCTGATGTTCCCGAGTTTGCTTTTGCAGCTCTAGTAGCCGGGACATGTCCAGGTCCAGGCTTGGACTGAGCAGATTTCTGATCTCCAGCAGTCCTTTGAATGCAGAATACACGGGTAGCACCTGCTCTGCCTGCTGTGGATCAGGCAGTGTGATGTGCACACCAGATTGTGATTCCAAGGCTACTTTAGAACCAGATGCAAACAGATTGTTCGTCTCTGCAATAGCGCAGGATGTGGGTGAGCGCTGTGACGGAATTTCATTGAGGATGCCTTCAGGTTATTCTTCCGGGGTATACTCGGGGCCTGATTGGTGTACCTGAGTGTTGGGTTCAGTCGGCTGCTTCCCAGATGTGTCTGCAAAAGAAAGGAGACAGCATTAGTGCAAGGCAGTCGCCTGTGACAAAGGGCACATCATTCACTGCATGCTTTTTTCATAGATGTTTCACTGTTGAAACCTCAATTTGTGGAGCACCGCCGTTCTTGCCGTCAGCACAGGAAGGGACCAGATCATTAACAGCCTGCTAGATTTCTCTATTTTGCATGAGCTCCTTGATTTCAGACATACCTCTACCCGTCCGCGACCCCTCCCTCTTTATATGTGCCAGTGTGTCCTGCATGAGCACAGATGGAGAGAGTGTAAGCAGGATGCATGCCATTGCAAATTATAACAATGCCAAACATGTGTGGGTGGGGAGCAGTTCCATGGACGGAATGAGGACAATGAAGGTACATTTGAGAGAATGAAGGGCGTTGTCCCGTGAAAATACTGTGAATGAGACGCCAATGGATGAACGATGGGTTTGTGAGTGTCTATGTTGAGGGTGATGTGAAGAGTGACTTTCCCGGGTCGAACGGAGGAAGCTATTCATCCTTTGGTGGCACTGACTGGCTGCCCTTTTTTGTAAGACGTTGACACTGACCACTCCTGCCACAGCCTCCCAAGCCGAAATGTTTCTTTCCTGCAGCCAAAGCAGTGGTTAAGGATATCATGGAGAGAAAGAGAGAGAGAGAAAGGGAGAGAGAGTCAGTTGTGAGTGCGTTTGTGTCTATCCATGTGTTTGCCCGTGAATTTCTGTGTTCGTTTAAGCCTCTGTCTGTTTCTGATAGTATATTTGCGTGTGTATGTCTCTCTAAGTGTGTCCGCATGCGTGTGTCTCTATGTGTGTTTCTGTGTGTGTGTGTCTTTGTGTCCGTCTGAGTGTGGGTGCGTGTGCATGTTTGTGTGTGTACGTTTGTTCATATTTGGGTGTGAGTATGCTTGTGCATGTGCTCTATGTATATATGTGTGTGAGAGAGAGAGAGAGCGTGTGTGCGATTGTGTGTATGTGAGTTTGTTAATTAATTAAACTGTATGTGTGAGCGTGTGTGCGTCTGTGTGTGTTTGTGTGTGCGTGCGTGTCTGTGTGTTTCTGTGTATGCTTTATTGCGTTCACCTAAGTGTGTTTGGAGAGTGTGAGACTGCTTGTGTTTGAGAGAGACTGTGTGCATTTGAGTTTGTTTGTATGCATGCGTTCTTGACTGTATGTGTTCTGGCATGTGCTAGAGTGTGAGTGTGTGTGCATATTACTCTGTATGTCTGTCTGTGCGTATTTGTCAGAGAGTGATTTCAAGCTTTTGTCTGTGTATGATTGTGTGTGCATGTGCACGTGACTCTGCGTGTGTGTGTGTCTATGAGACTTCCTCAGTGTGAGTGTATCTGTGTGTGTGCATGTGTGTTTCTGACAGTGAGTTTATGAGACCTTGGCTGTATGATTGTCTGTGTGTATGTTTGTGAGTGTTTGAGTATTTGATTTTCTCTGTGTGTGAGTGCGTGTAATTATGTGTGCAAGTCTGTTTGTATGTTTGTGCGTCCATGTGCTCATTGTTGCATGTGTGTGAGTGTGCATGAGTGTGTGTGGGGGTATGTGCGACAGCGTTTGTTTGAATGTATGTGTGAGTATTTGTGTTTGTCTCTATACAAGAGAGCTGGGGTGTGTGTATGTGTATATGTGTGTGTGTGTACGTGTGTGTGTGTTACGGTGTGATTCAGTCTGACTGTTCCCGTGCGTGTGTCAATACATTTCTGTGTGCGAGTGTGTCTGTGTTTATGTGATTCTGTGTGGTCTTGTATGTGTGCAAGAATGTAATTGTGCTTCTGCGTGTGCATGTGTGTGCAAGGAAGTGTATGTGTGTGTATGTTTCTGTGTGTGTGTGTGTGTGTGTGTATCGGTATGTGTTTTTAAGGACATGTGTGCATGTGTGTGCCTGTGTATGAATTCATGTTTTTCTGTGAGTGTTTGTATTGTTGTTTGTTTGTGTGTGCTCACGCGTGTGTTTGTCTGTGTCTGTGTACGTCTGTATGTTGTACGTTAGCCTGTGTTTAGTTTTCCTTGAATGCCTGTGTTTCTCTATCCGCCTTTGTTGCTGCTTGTGTTTGGTGTGTGTGTGTTAGTGTGTTTGTGTGTATGTCTGTGTGTTTATTTAACTCTTTCTGTGTGTGCGCGTGTGAGTGTGAGCCTGTGCATTTGTTTGGGTGTGTTCTGGTGTGTGTGTGTGTGTCTTTGTGTTTGTGTGTATTTGAATGTGTATGAGGTAGAGAGAGAGGGAGACAGCGAGAGAAAGATTATGTGTGTGTGTGTGTTTCTATGTTTCTTCATGCCTTTCTGCTTCTGAGCGTGCATGAGTGTTTGTGACAGTTTGTGCGTGTGTTTTTGTGGATGTGTGGATGTGAGTATGTCTCTGTGTGTGCGTGAGAGTTTTTCAGTGTGTGTTTATCTGTGAGTCTGTGTGCATTTGTGTGTGTGCATGCTTGTGTGTGTTCTGGCGCATGTGCGTTTGTGCTGGTGCATGTGCGTGTGTTTGTGTATCTCTGCCAGGTGTGTGTCTGGTGTGTGTTTCAGGTTTGTGAGCGTCTGTGTGTATCATTGTGTGTGCCAAAGCTTTTCTGTGTTATTCTGTGTTTCTGTTTGTTTGTGATAGTGTGCGTGTGTCTCTATGTGTGACTGCATGCGTGTGTCTCTATGTTTGTTTCTGCGTTTGTGTGTGTGTGTGTGAATTAAGGTTGTCTGCAGAATGCACCCTGTTATTCAATTAATGAGCAGTACATTAACTGCAATAAATTTCAAACATTCGTTTGAAAAAAACAGTTAACAGATATTGCATGTTCATTCCAATAATCACAGAAAATATCTATATTAAGTCCATTGATCACCATATATATATCATGTTGTTTAAGTAAACAGCATTTAGTGATGATGTGGCAGGTGATGTGTGCTAGTCGCACCAAATCCAAAAGAGAATATTGGCCACGCTATCTCCACGATCTTGCATTTGTATTTAATTTGAGAAAAAAATGCGTACTGAATTCAGAAGTAATGAGTCCACTGACACCGTTAAGGATTCTAAAAACTAAATTAAAATATGTACAAACAAAATAAAAGGTTTCAGGAACATACACAATATACAATTAATTAATAGTATAACAAATCCAAAATTTGCAAATTACCCTGACTCCCAAATACACCCCCTCCTTACTTCAATGTCCCACAATAGATAATAAATTCAAATAATCAAGCCAGCAAGTTTACAACAGGGCCATCTCGACAGTGTAAATCGAATGTCCTCCACCTTTGCTTTCAGAACACAGCAGACTTCTGCAAAAGTTTTTGGTGGCTTCTCCAAGGTTTTTTTTTTACATGTTCCTTTTAGATCTTACACCCCACACCCCCGACCCCCCAAACTGCCTTCCATTCCTCTGTATTTATGTTGCGCTCTCTTTCGCCTGTGAATCACATTGTTCTATATGACTTTGGAAAATCTATTTTCCCATAATATTTAAAATATATCATGTTGCCAATATGGTCAGGACCATTGGGGAAAACAAAATAACCATGCTGCTTCGTTTTGCTCATCTTATTTGTCAAATTCGTAACATCCATTTAAAACCTAAACATCCCCTAAACTTATCTAAAAATGCAATTTCATTTCACACTCTCTCTTGCTGCCCTCATTCACGCTTACTCATGAGCATTTCAAAAGCCCTTCACCCCTTTTGATAATTTCAAGCTTTCAATCCATCAGACTCTAATGCAATTAAATCATACAAACAGTACCATATACACCCACACCCATGAACCACAATGTTATAATAAAATAAGATAGTTTGGTGACAATATAGATTTCTTTTTTCTTTCAAGCGACGAGAATAAACATTAATGTTCAGTCCAAAAGCCACTTTATTTTTTCCATTAATTTCTATTCCAATGGCAACAAGAAACATCTAAGAATTATTAGTTCTTATAGTATAATAATCTTGTTTATCTAATGGTCATAGTAGATATCCAATTATTTTTCAGGTCACTCATAATTCTAATTATTTAAATGTTTCAGCTAATGGTACTGGTGATTATCAATGCGACAGTAAGAGTTGTAATCAGGGCAGTCAAAGTCCTGTTATTCTTCTGCCAAATAATCACAGTAAGGGTTTAATTATTGGACAGGGGCATAGTCACACAACATATGTAATTATGGCTTGAACGAGAGAATGTATAAACAATAGAGAACTACAGCCAACAATAGCTGTGAATGTGGTTAATGTTTCTAATTTCAATAACTGCAGTATATATCAAATAATCCCGAAACCCAATAACTGCAATGAGTGAATATTTAACTACTCAGTGTGACAAGCAAACTAAATACCTAATTATTTTAAATGCAACAATAATAGTAAACATATAGACACTGTTCATTCTAACAAGCAGAGTTAATGTCTATTTATTTGTCTTTCCAGTATTGCCAGACAAATACATTGCTAGTACAGATATGGATTTGCATGCATGGATATTTTTAATGTAATATTCAAAATAAACAACTATCTTTAATTCCGAAAACAATGTATTGATTTGTAGTCTGTGTTAAGCTCAATAATTAATTGAAATATACCATCAACCTCAGTCCTTAATCACAGAAAATACTTAATTATGGCAATTCAAATATAGGAGTCAATACCTAATTATTCTTCTCTCCCTTCCTCACAGCGCACGTGCAATTATAGCTCGAAAAAGATACATGTCTTTGCTTTTCATCTTGCACTCATCAGGGCACACGCAATAATACCAATATAACGGCGAAGCAACAATTAAAACTGTATGAGAAGAGAGTGTGGATTGGATGGTAAGTAGCAATGCCATGGAGAATGCACCACTGATTGTGACTGACAGTTATCCGCAAAACATTTTTTGAATTTGAAACCAGACAATATCTTGATTGTTCAAAGCATTGCTCTAAGGAGTGAGTCACTTGCTTTGTTAGGCTCAAAAAGCCGCAGTTTATGTACATGTTCTTTCTCTGTGCAATGAACAGGATGCTGCCATCAAGCCAAAAATACATTATTCCTCTCACACAAATGAAAAATGTGTATGATTTTCAGCGCCAGTATGACTATAGGAATGTAGGCTGTACATCCCAAAGACTGGCGGATTGTATCAAATAGCATGTCCCGTCCGCTGTTTGCAACGGAGTGAGTAAAAGGACTACCCAAACAGCCTGTGCTTTATAGCACAATTCACAGTGTCCAACATCAGATGTGGTTCCGCGATCGGACAACACTTGCTAAATAATAATCAGCGTGCTAAAAATGAGGTTGACAACCAATTTGAGATTGCCAGTGAGATTCGCAATGTATCACATTTGCGTGTACTGGAAGCTCGGTAAATTAATACACAGGGCAGTAATATTTGCAGACAGAAATTACAATTACATACACTGTGCCTGTTTCTGCTGAATATAATTATTCACAGCCTTTCGGTGACTCATTCCTCAGGGAAATGTGACCAATCAGGTCAAGCTTCCTTGTCTAAATTTCAGACAATGCCGGGAAGTTAACTGTCAGTCACCATCAATGATGCATTCTCCAATGGCAACGCTACCTGCTAACCAATCAGCAATTCAAATTGATTAGAAATTGTTGATTTCCCCTTATATTGGTATTTTTGCGAGTGTTCTGTTGAGTGCAAGACGTAAAGCTTAGGCATATCTCTTTTTTTTTACTCTCAGCAAGGTTCAAGTTCTGCACAATCGAATGGCTAATTATAGCTCAGTTCAATGGTTTCAGGAAATATGTGGCTTATGTTAAATCAAATGACCCGAGCCCTATAATTGAAGTAACTAGTAATTAGTGTCTAAATCAATAACCCCAGGAAATAATAACTCCTTCCTCAGTCCAATAAAAAAAATACACGAGAAATGATTATTTAGCCATTAGGCACAACGAATATGAAAGCATTGCTTAATAAAGGAAACACAGTTAAAATATAATTGTTGTTTAGGAGAATAATGACAAAAAAAATATTTAATTTTTAGGACCACTGGTAAGACTAAATAACGAATCATTGTTTAGATAAATAATCACTTTCATTTTCCAATTAATTTGCATTCAAGTAATTGCAATAAATATCTGAAAATCGTAAATCCTAGCAATTCGTTTTTGTTCGCCTTAGAATCACAGCCTCAACCAATTATTGTTCTGTTCATGCTTCACCGCAAATAGTTATTAGCTGTGTGGCCAGCGGTGAGAGTGATTTTCAAATCAACAGATAAATTTTAACAAAGACAGTTTAAAAAAAACACAATTATATTCAGCCCAATAATCACTGTGCATAACTATATTTTGCCCAAGTACTCAATAAAAACAAATGTCCGAAAATTAAAGTTGCCTCCAGAAAATGTTATAACTAGGGCAGTAAAAAGTCAAGTTGTTCTTCAGATCAGTAACCATTTCGATAATTACATTATTTCTGGTACCCCATCCAGTAAAATTGTTCCGCCGACGGTTATGTAACGACTGAGCAGCCAATAACATTAATACAAGTGAAAAAAATTCCCCTTCATTTCTAAGAACGTGTTACATATCTAATAAGTGTTCAGCCCTATGATTTAATTGAGTGTGCAATTACTGCCAGTGAAATGTGCAAACTAAGTATGCAATTCGTCTAAATCGAAAAGTGACACAAAAATGTAATTGATGTTTAGCCCAATTAGCAGAATAAACTTCACCGGACCTATAATCACAGAAAATAAACTGCTTGCATATATTAGACTTTAAGCACCTGATTACATTCTGACCAATTATTCACAATACATGTCTAGTTACCGTTTGAAACAGCAGTCATGGCAAATAAACCTGTATATGGAAGCAAAAGTCGAATTATTCTGCTCTCCAATATTCACCAAAAGTATCTCATTATAATTCAGTTCAATGAGCCCCTGATATAACTGATTAACGCTTAAATGAGTAAATACAGTTCAATAATTGCAAAAAAATTGTAATGATTGTCTATTTCAACAAGCACAGTAAATATCTAAATCCCTGTTCAGCCCAATAAGCACCATACAACGACTGCTCAACCAACAACACAGTAAATATTGACAGTATTTTGGTACAATAAACACAATAAATAGCCAATTATTGTTCAATGATCACAGAAAATTTGGAACCGGTTCTCGCTCAATAATTACAGTATACATTTCACATGTTGCATCCTAAGTCCTTTTCAAGTTAAACACTTCCCAGGCTCTCACCTTTTAAGAAACATTTTGTATTTCTGTTTTCCACACTAGATTGGATCACCTCACATTTCTTCACGTTGTATTCCATATGCCAAATTTTTGCTCACTCGTTTAGCCCCCTGATCCTCTTGAAGCACCTTTGCTTCCTCTTCACAACTCACACATCCATCTAGTTTTATGACATCCGCAAACTTGGAATTGATACAATTAATCCCTACATCCAAACCATTGATACATATCCTGAATAGTTGGAGGTCACGCACTGATTTTGCAGTACTTACTGCCTGCCAAACTGATTTGACAAATTCAATGCTTTCAATGTTTTGTCCCCGTTAACCAGTTCTCAGTCCAGGCCAACGCCTTGTGCTCTAATTGTGTTCACAAAACTTTTATGTGTGACTTTATGAAAAGCTTTCTGAAAACCTAATTATACCAATCCATTGATCCCCCCAACCCCCATATCCAATCTGCTGGTTTTATTCTTTAAACAATTAAACAGGCTTGTTAAACATGAATACTTTATTGAATCCACGTTGACTTTGCCCAATCATGCCATTTTCAAAGTGTCCTGTTATCACATCCTTTATAATAAATTTTCCTTGCTACTGATGTTAGGTTCACCGGTCAATAGTTCGCTGTTCTCTCTTGCCTCCTTTCTTCAACATTGGGGTTACATTTGCAAACTTCCAAGCTGCAGGAACGTTTCATAGCCCATATAAATTTGAAAGGTAACGGCCAGAACATCTAATATCGCTGGAGCGGCCTATTTCAGCACCTTGAGTCGTAGATGCATGCGGACATATGAATTAGGAGCAAGAGTCAAGCGTTCAGCCCTTAATCCTGCACCACCATTCAAGAGGATCCTGGCTGATCCGAAGCAACATCTTGCCTATCCCCGGTAATATTACAACCCCTTGTTTATCAAAAATCTCTGCTATAACTATCAGTCCTGGCATATGAATTTATATTAAAGATGACTATTCACCCATTTAATTCTGACACGAAACCGTTAATTCAGTGTTTTAGCTGTTTTTGTAAACCCCGCCCCTATCTTAAGCCTGAATCCACGGTGCCTTCCCGTAATAATCTATTTGTTACTGTCTTCATCACTATCTTGATGTTTTACATTATCCGTTCCCATTAATTAGTACTATCATCCCCGACATCCCCTTTATTTAATTCAAAGCCCTCTCTACTTCGCAGTTATATGACTCACCAAAGCATTGATCCCAGCACAGTTAAGGTGAAGTCCGCCAAAATTGTACAGCCCCCACATTGCCCAATAATGCTGCCAGCGCAAACTGGAAACCACTTCTCCCACATCCGCCTTTGAGCCACGCATGCATCTCTCTAAACTTATTAACACTGTGCAAGTTTGCATATAGCTCGGCCAATGATCATGATATTATTAAATTTGAGGTTCTAAGTTTTTTTTAAAACCTAGAACTTAGCTCTTCATATTCACAATCGGAACTATGTCATCGGTACCCACATGGATCATTATAAGTTTCTCTCCAGCCCTGAGCAGATATGGGTAACCCTGGCACAAGGCAGGCAGCACAGCATTCTGTGATCTCTCTCGGCTGCAGAGAACAGTGTCTATACTCCTCACTATACGGTCCCCTACTACAGCTACGTTCTTTTTAGCTCCCCACACTTGGATACCTTCCTGTACCATTGTGCCACGGTCAGCCTGTTCATCCATACTACTATCATCACTCGTGTCCATATAAGCTGAAAGAACCACGAACTTGTTGCTCAATTGCATGGGATGAGGTTCCCCCACTCCCACCTTCCAAATCCCCTTGCCAACCTGTCTCGCAGTCACATCTTCCTGTCCCTGAAAACTGTGCAAACGATGATGCAAACCGAAAGGAAGTGACTGCCTTCTGGAACAAAGTATCCATGTAACTTTTCCACTATCTGATGTGTCGCAATGCAGCTCAGCTCAATTCACTCTGAACCAAAGCTCCTCAAGCCGCAGAAATTTACTACAAACGTGGTCGCTATGGATTGCATCGGCCACATGCTGCTTCAGAGACACATAACACTTCCTGCCAGATTCGTTGTGTTCATTAAATGCATTTTTTGGGAATTGATTAATAACTTACCCCCTTAACCGGGCTCCCTCACTCGGCAAACTCCCGGCTTCTCCATCAGTGCGCTCCAGGAGCACTCAAAACTCGTTGTATTTATGCTCTCAGCTCTGCTCAAGCTCAGAAACCAGTTTAAGCCAGCCACCTAGAAATACCATGGATCAGGACCTCTGCATCTGCCCAGATGCAGAATAAAGACTCATCTGTGAATTTGTTAAATCCAGGCTTGACTATTCCAATGTTAACCTCGCCAGAAAATTCCTCTTACAAAACTTCATAAACTTTAGCTCCTCGAAAGCTCAGCTGTCCTTATGTTAACTCACACCAAATCCCTTTTACCCATCATCCCTGTGTCCATTGACCTACATTGTTTAACGTTCTGGAAGCTCTCCATTTTAATATTCTCATACCTGTGTTTGGACCCCTCCATTGCCTGATCTGCTCCAATTAATGACATTCATCTGGCCATTCCCATAATCCAGAAAAGTAATCCCTTGTCCTTATTTATTCAATTCTGCGATTGAAACATGTTGTGGATGGTTTTTTGGAGGTTGTATTCTGAGCTGCAGTAGACATTCAGGAAGGAAAGATAATTTGGTGACCCAAACCTGGATGATTTATTGGGACCGTAGCTGCTCTGCATCTTGGTCCTTAACATGACCAACAAATGGAGCAGAGGCTGCAGAGAGGAAATTCGGTAAAGAGGAAGGTGGAGGGCGCCCTAACCTACACAACTCGATTTTTACAGGAGCAGATTATGAACCTGCACGTTACCCAGGGGCAGAGCGTGATGCCACCCTGATACAACAAGCAGGTAGTCACAGAGCTGTGCCACCTTCTTCAGTATGCACTGCAGCCTCAGACCAGGGTGAGAACGGTGCTGTTAGTGGCCACTTAGGTCACAGCGACATTTATCTTCCAAGCATCGAGAATTTTCCAGACAGGAACGGGTGAAGTATCCATCATCTCCCAGTATGATGTTAATAGATGTATCCAATAGGTGTTGGAGACCATCTATGCCGATTAAGGTGACTACATCGTTTCCTGCCTCAGCAGGAAGAAGCAGAATCAATGGTTCCATAGGTTCCCAGGATAGAGAGATTCGCGATGGTGTACTTGGCTCTGCTGGGTCCCCTTGTCAACTGGTAGAGATACAGGAACTGAACGAACTCCCACGCCCAAAATGTTTTCTTATATGCATTCACGGACGTGGGCGTAACTGGCTAGTTGCACTTGTGAAGTTGGTGGTGAGCTGCCATAATGTACAGCTGTCGTGCGACCATGCACAGTACCTCATGTTGGTGAATGTCCGCTATTCTGACAGCGGGCTCATTACCTTCATTGTGACGGAGTCAGCCATTCCCACTGTCGTCGGGCCTCCACGGAGAAGCAGAGGGTGGCTTCTCGGAGATGAAGGCTTCCCCCTCGAAACATGGCTCAAAATATGCAGTCCCCACAGGCAAACGAACACGTGAAATTAACACGTGTAAACCAAAGGCAATGGAGCTACCAGAAAAAATGGAGGAACAGACCGTCAGTGTGATGAAGCAACGCTTCTGATTCCTGAACCGCTCTCAGTGAACCCTCCACTACACGCTGGAGCAGGCGTACAAGTTCGTGTTGTTATCTTGCACCCTACATATAACAACATCATGAGGACAGAGACATTGCCACCACGCATCCTCAGAACACCTCAGGAGGATGAGGAGACAGGGAGAGTATTGGCTGTATGTATATGACCTAGGCAGGCTGTCAGCTTGTTTTCTCAGACTCCGGTGGACAAGAATACTTCCCCAACACGGATGTCCCATTTCTCCACTCCATGAATCGGGGACGTCTCATCATAGCTTCCCCTTGGCCTGGGTCATTTAATAAAAAAAAAACAGCAACAAAAAGGATACCATTAACATGTTTACTCAAACACGCATCCAATTATAAAAACACATGTAAACGATTCAAACCTGTTTCTTCTCTGTGTGTCAATCTTGTGGGTTCCCTCGACTTGCCTAGTGCTCCTAAACTGTTCTTCCCCAGTGATTGCAGCATGGTTGATGTAATGTTGCTGACATTCAATGGGGGAGGCTGCAGATGGGCTTGAAGAACACTGTCAGGCAGCTCTGGTGCGTGATGGTTCTGATTTGAACTGCAGCATTACGACATTGCTAGCAGCAGTCTGGGCTGGCAGATGGGTCACAGAAATGGTATAGGTGGAGTGGCAGCGAAGGGGGAACAAATGTTGTCATCCTGAGAGAGGATGGTAGGTTCATGCCCTATGCAGACGCCAACACTTCCACAGGACGGAATCTCAGCAATCCTAATAATCTGCTGGAGCGACGGTTGCTGGACTGCTGAGTGAACCTACTTGTCACTTAGAGCACTGTGACCCACAGCCATGATGACGGCACTCATCAAAACTCATGCATCAGAACTCGTTTGTGCTCTCGCTCTCCAGTGAGCAGCCACAATATCCCACTTGACCTGGTCCTCACTAATTTACCGTCGTACATGTATCTGTCCACGGCTGTTTGGTAGCAGTGAGAACCATAAAGGCCTGTGGAGAATATGTCCTGTATTCACATTGAGGATAGCCTCCGTCGAGTTATGTGACATTACCACCATACTGATTGGGATATATTTCGAAGATCTAACAACACAAGACTGAACAGCCAGAAGGCGCTGCTGGCCATCAGGAGCTGCAGAATTGTACTCAACCATTATCTGTACGTTCAGGGCCCAACATATCACACACTCCACCATTACCAGCAAGCCAGTACATTAGCCATGGTTCAAAGAAGAGTGCAGGAGGGCATGCCAGGGACAGCGCCACGCATTAATAAATTTCAGTTGTCAAGCTGGTGAAGATAAAACTCAGCAGTAGTTGTGTGTCAAACAGCGTAAACAGCAGTTTATAGAGAGACCTGAGCCAATTCATCAAATCTAAGCTCTATAATTCTGCGTCATTCAGTTGTGAATTGGGGAGGGTCCACAAGCATCCCCATCCCTAATGCTGGGGGAGCCTAGCATATCAGTTCAAAACTCAAAACTGCAGCATTTTCATCAATCTTCAGACTGGAGCCTCGAGTGGAAGATACATATTGGTCTCCCCCGGACGTTCCCAGCATCACAGATGCCAGTGTTCAGCCAATTCGATTCACTCCTCATGATATCAATAAACGGCTGAAGGCACTGGTTACTGCAAAGACTATGGGCTCTCACAATATTCCAACAAGAGTACTGAAGGCTTGTTGTCCAGAAATTGCTGCGGCCCTAGCCAACTTGAACAAATACAGCTAGAGCAGAGGCATCTGTCCAGCAGTATGGGACCTTTTCTAGGTATGTCCTGGACACAAAAAGCGCGAGAAGTCAAACACAATTGATTAGGTTTTACACTCTATCATCATTAAATTGATGGAACGTGATGTCAAAAGTGCTTTCAAGAAACACTTGCTTTGCAATAAATTTATCGCTGATGGTCTGTTTGACTTCAGCCATTGTCGCTCAGCTCCTGCCATGTTTGCAGCCTTGGATCAAACATGAACAGAGGAGCGGAACTACAGAGTTGAGGTGAGAGTGACTGCTTCTGACATCAAGCAACATTTAACCGAGTGTGGCATCAAGGAACCATATCAAAACTGGAGCCAATGGGAATCAGAGGGAACACTCTCCACTGGTTGGTGTCATATCTAGCACATACGAAGACTGTAATGGTTGTTGGAAGTCAATCTTCTCAGCTCCAGGACTTCGCCAGAAAAGCTCCTCACGGTAATGCCCTAGGACTAAAAATTTTCAGCTGCTTCATCAATGACCTTTCCTCCATCATAAGCTCAGATGCGGGGATGTTCGTTGATGACAGTACAATGTTCAGCGCCATTCATGTCTCCTCAGGTACTGAAGCAGTTCTTTTCCAAATGCAGCAAGATCTTGACAATATCCAAGGTTGGGCTGACTTTTGGCAAGCATCATGCGCGCCATAAGAGTGCCAGGTAACGCCCTTCTCTAACAAGAGAGACACTAACCATCATCCATTGACATTCAGAGGCATTACCATCGCGGAACCCCCGAATATCAACATCCTGGGGGATTAACATTGACCAGAGCCTGAAATGAAGTAGCCATATAACTACTATAGCCACAGAGAAAGCCAGACGCTAGGAACCTTGTAGTGAGTGCCTTACCTCCTGACTCCACAAATCCTGTCCATCATCTACAAGGCAAAAGTCAGGATTGTGATGGAATACTCTCCAGTTGTCAGAATGAGGGCAGCTTCAACAACTCAAGAAGCTTGACATCATCTGTTCAAAGCTGACCTCCTGCGTAACACAACATCCACAGACATTTACTCCCTCCACCACGACATACAGTGGAAGCAGTGTGAAGCATTTATAAGATGCTCTGCAAGAACTCAACAACACGCCTTAGACTGCATCTTCCAAACCCATGAGCACTACCATCTAGACGGACAAGGGCTACTAATACATGGGGACACCGCCACCAGGAAGTCCCCTTCCATGCCACACACCATCTTGGCTTGGAGATATATCGCTGTTCCTTCATTGTAACTGGTCAAAATCTAGGAGTCCCTTACGTAATAGCATTGTGGGTGTGCCTACTCCACATGGACTTCAGCAGTTCACGAGGACAGCTCACCAGCAACTTCTCATGGGCAATTAAGGATGGGCATCAAAGCTGGCAACGCCAGTGATGCCCACATCCCATCAATGAACTTAAAAAGAAACAAAACGAATTATCCTTTCCCCCCGGCCTGGCTGCAAGTCACTTGTGCTCTGTCAGACAAAACTACGGATTCGACTCTGCACTGGTTCCTCATTAACACACAGTGCAAGTAGTTGAGCTGGTGGCTGAGTGTCAGAGCTCGTGACGAAGCTTCATCATCAGTGCTGTCATGTTCCTCTTTCTCCCTCTTTCCCTTTCCCCTCACCCTCTCTGTTTCTCTCGTAGATACCATGCTGGTAGTTTTTGGGTATCATCAGAGGGTATAAAATTAGAAGGGGAGGGTTAAGATGAGCCTGGGCATCCAAGGTCACACCATCTGCAGCTTGCACATCATTCCAGACAGTAGGATGGGGCTGAGTATGAAGTTCAGAAGGGGCATAAGGCAGGAACATAGCGACATCCGGAATGCTGTCAGTAACACCGTTTCTAAGGCTCTGAACAGATGTTCCCATGAAACAGAGAACTATCTCCTTCCACAGGCTCAGAAGATGAAGGTTTGCCTGGCCCCCGCCAGTTCCCTGCCGTTCCCTGTGATTATGGGGCCACATTATCTTGCAAGAGAGAGAGAGGGGGCCGAATATCAGTGATTGTGTTGTGCTGTGTTTGGCTGATGTGCCTTCCATAGCTGAATAACTGGAGGTATGTGGAGGCAGTGATAGACTGGTATTAATGGACGGTTTGTCAGAGTGAGGTGAAGTACGTAAATGTTCGTTTCTCTAGTCTCCCCGTGTCACTGAACTCCCAGAATTCTGGAACCATTGCATTGAAACAGCTCTGCATTTTCACTGAAAGTTTTCCCAGGGATTGGTGATTACAATTGGACACAATCTTCCAGCTAGGATCTAACTAATTCTCGATAAATAATTACCATTTCTTGCTGAGATTTGAACCTTATGGTTCTGTTTCAGAATTGAATTTTTTTTTTTATCATTCTCCTCAACTTCTCCTGTCACGTTAAAAGATCTTTTGTTTTTCCCAAGGCCCAGATTAAATCTCCTCTTGGAGGCACGAATGGTGTTGTGAATTGCTGGGAGATGGCGTGAATTTTACGCTCCCCTGACAGCTGCCTGGAAGGTGCTGAGTGGTGGCGGGGGAAGAGGTTTGGGGGTGGTGGTGGATACTGGGCTTCTAAAAGGCAGTGTGTGGCCTGCCCGCCGTCCACCTGCTCACCCCTGACTACTCTCCCATTTTTATGGGGGCAGTGGAAGTTTACAACCGCACACACTCCCTTGGGTGGACTGACTCCCATAAATATAAAAGCAAAGTACTGTGGATACTGGAAATATAAAATAAAGCTCGATAAAAAAGAACAGTTTGAAGCATCTGTGGAGAGAAAAACAGAGTTAACGCTTCAGTCCGCACGACTCTTCTTCAGATCTAAAGAGAACTTGAAATTCGATGGGATTTATAGTGCTTAAGTGTGGTGGGGTGAGGGAGGAGCGCTGGGGGAGGGGCGGTGGTGGAGCAGCTAAAACGTATAGAAGGTCAGCGATAAGTAGGGGTTGAGAAGAGAGTGATGTCGATGTCATGGACAGAAAGACAGAGCGAATGTTAATGGTAGTTGTGAAGAAGAAAGAAGGTGCTGAAAGCGGCGTAAACAAAAGGCAGCAGAATGACGGAATGGCAGAACAAGGGTAAACAGTCTGTGAAAGATCAACATGGAACAAGATACAGGAGCCTCTTTTGGGGGCTGGGGTGTGGGAAAAGGGTCGTGGCTTGGGAAAAAGGATAAAAAGAGGGATTAAAAATGGGAACTAATGTTAAAACTATGAATTAATGAGAATGAAAATATGTAATTAAAAGATAAATGTACATCTATTTAATAAAGGAATTAAGAATGATTTTTTTTTATCCAATCACCAGATGTGGTCTTCGCTGGCTAACCAGCATTTATTGCCAATCCCTAGTTGCCCTTGAGAAGGTAGTGGTGAGCTGCCTTCTTGAACTGGTGCAGCCCATGTGGTTTAGGTACACACACAGTGCTGTTGGGAAGGGAGTTCCAGGTTATTGATCCAGTGACAGTGAAGGGTGGGTGATGTATTTCCAATTAAAGATGGTGTGTGACTTCAGCGGAACTTCCAGGTGTTGGATTTGCCATCTATCTGCTGCCCTTGTCCTTCTAGATGCAATTGCTGTGGATTTCGAAGGTGCTGTGGAAGAAGCCTTGGTGAATTTCTTCAGTGCATCTTGTGGAAGGTACACACTGCTGCTAATCTGTGTTTGTGGTGGAAGGAGTAAATGCTTCTGGATATGCTGCCAATCAAACGGGCTGTTTTGTCTTAGATGGTGTCAAGCTCCTTGAGACTTCTGGGAACCGCACTCATCCAAGCACGTGGGGATTATCCATCACACTCATGATTTGTGCCTTCTAGATGGTGGATCGGCTTTGGGAAGGTGAACTTTTCGCAGTGCGATTCCAAGCCTCTGACCTGCTCATGATGCTACAGATTGAGGAGTGAGCTCATCTTCTGAAGTCTTTGAACTCATAGTTAATTCTGGAAAGCTGTAAAATGTATAATAAGAAGATGAGGTGCTGTTCATCGAGTTGGGCTTCACTGGACAATTGACGCAGGCTGTGGAAGGGTATGTGGGCATGAGAACAGGATGGTATGTTGAAATGGCAAGAGACAGGAAGGTCTGAGTCATGATTGCGGACAGAGAGAAGGTGTACTGCAATGCGGTCAACCTTTCTGTGTTTGGTATCTACGAGGTAGAGGGGACTGCATTGGTAGCAGTGAATATATTAGTCCAAATTAAAGGAGGTGCAAGTGAAGTGGACCGGAATGTGCACTAAAGTGCGTCATCTCAGAATCGCTATTTTGCCCGCGGAAGGTGGAGGCTAATGCCTGGTGGCTAGCCTTTAGCATTTATTGGACAGGATATCCTATTGTGGGATCTCCTGTCAGGGCATCCTGAGCTCAGTGGAGGCACGAATGCAACCCCCTTCCACCTAACCCCACAATATTGTAACCCCCAATTCAGGAGGAGGCTGTGATTCTCCATAGAGGTCGGGCCTGAGCTGTGTGCCCTTCCTCAGAAAGACCTACAGCCAAGGTCACTCCAGAGGCATGAACTTCCAGTGACATTGAAGCTCACTGCGAATCTTAACTTATTCACAAGCAACTACATACAGGGATCAATGTCCATCTTATGTGACATTTCCCAGTAAGCTGTACACAGGGGTAACCAAGCTATGACCTGTGCCCCTTTCTCCAGAGTGGACCAGTTCATCCATTACGAGACTGACACAGCATCTAAGGCACAAAGGGTGACAGGCTTTGCCACCATTGTCGGATTTCCACATGTGCGCGATGTGGTGGCGGCACTTAAGTTGTGATGAGGACTCCCACATAGAATGTAGGCTGCTGCATAAACAGGAAGGTCTCCCAAACTATGAATGTGCAGCTGTTATCTGACGGCCGCAAGCGGTTCTTTCATGTTTCTGCATGTTATCCCCCTGGCACTTTTGGCAACTCATTTATTCCTCATGAATTGGGGCTGCCTCGAATCTTCACACCGACCCCAGCGCTGTACGGATAGATGCGCGGAGATAAGAGGCATTCTCTGAGGAGTGGGCTGCTCACAATTGTATGTCATTTAAAAGCTATTTTTAAGCACTTCAGCAAAATACAAACTTGGGATAATAACAACAACCTTACATTAAATACATGACCTAAAATTAATTTGGAATGCAATTTTATTTGACCATAGACAGCTGAGGAGAATACATTTTCTCAAAAAAAAAATAGAAACGTTCAGTTTGTAATGAGACATCTGTAAATCTGTAAAACAAAACTTTATCAAAAGACTAGTATACAAATGACAGTGAAACCGACACATTAAAGCACTGTACCTTGGTTACCAATCAAAGTCTTAACCTAACTCACAAAGAACGGACATTTAAGCACTTGAATAAAAAATATAAGCTTATGGCAGTAACAATATAACTTCTTAAGTATTTACAATTAAGATATAATGTTTTCTTAGAATCTATAAAAACATTTAGCTAAACACAAGTACACACATTTTTCTATGTATATATATCTTAGCTTTGCGAATGTACTTTACAAACATGTCAAACTGAACATCACAGAAGATGTAGTAGAATTCAACTTTTTTCTCCAAACAGCATGTTTCGCTCAGAGTTGCCTCAATACAATCGCAATAATCTTGATATTTACAAAATACATTCCATGTCAGTTATACAGCCCCAGGGAGTCCACACAGTTCCAGCCACCCATTGTGCTCTCACTGACATTTCTTGAAGAGTGACCTTTCCCCATTGCTCCTCTGTGGTCGCTGCCCCCAGCTATATTGCAGCCCTCAGATGATGGCCGTGGACCTTGCAATGTGCCAGTCTACAACGTTCCGCAATGGACAACGTTCTGTACGGTGAAACCAGCAAATCGCGGACATTTAAACATCGGTTTTCACCGTGCCTTTGGCCTCCAGCAGCTGGCGATGTTTATCTCACTGTGACAATACCTTGTAGAGTATAGAGTACTGCTCTAAAGTAGAGTCATATGGCAGTTAATTCTGTTCCTCTCAGGGGTCCTGCCAGGTCTGCGGAGCTTTATCCAGTATTTAGTGATCTTTTTTAAATACATATTCATGCGTCACCGAGCAGCTCGGGATGAACCTGGACAAAAAAAAAAACTTCTCTCTCCAGACTTTATTTGTAAAGTTTCATGGCACAGCAGATAATAAAGTCAGAGCTACTGAAATCAAAGGGGGAAATCTGAAACATCTGCCACAACAGTTTTGCATTTTGTATTTTATTTTGAGGTGTGTGCTTTGAGTTCAAGGGTACTAAGTCCACTGTGGTATTGTTTTAACTAAATTAACAATGTATTAATAAAATAAAACATGCTAAATGCATGCATATGTCTGCAAATTACTGCTATATTAGTTCCTAATTCCCTTAATTAATCTGGGTCCCAGTTAAGGCAACGGTACGATATAATAGAGTTCAACAGACGCAGACAAAACACACAGTACCCTGAAGAGTAATATTCAAAGTGAATTTTCTTAACTTCCGTTCCAGTAGACAGCAAATTTATACACAGAGGCTGGAGGCTTTTCACACGTGTATTAGATCTTAGAAATCCTTCTCCATTACACATAACCTGATCCCCTTTATACATGTTTCTCCCTTTTTAATGTTATTTACATTGTTCCATTTTTTTTTTGTAACAACTTTTATCATAATATAAATCTTTCATAATACTCATTATCAATAACATCCGGGAAAAAAAATGAACACCCTTTTTTGCTTAGGTCCTGATGGCTATATGTAACACCTTATGAACTCTTTGAAATTCAAGCTAATCTAATTTATTTTTAAAAATGCAAATTTTCCTCACACCTCACATTCTAAAACTTCAGCCAAGCTTGTTTATATAGCATTTCAAAGCTAGCTTCACTACTGATAAATCAAAAGCTCCAGATCAGCCGTTTCCAATTCAATTAAATGCCGCCCCGACCCTACCGCACCCTCCAAACACATATTTTCACATAAAAACTAATCCAAACCCCAATTATTACCTGCCTTTACAATAAATCACCATAATATGGTGAAAATTAGTAAATTTTCATGACAAAAGACACATTCCAAAAGGAGGTGGACTACGCCCTGTTCCCCACCACAGCCACCTCAAGGGCACTTCCAGGGAGTGAGACTCCGCGCCTGTAGGAAGAATCACATGGAGAGTCACCACCAGCCAAGCTGTATCTTGATGCTTGTTGGAAAGATCTGTCTTTGAGGCATTCTGCAAATTGGTTTTGACAGTTTGCTCAGGGCACAATCCGGCAGGACCGACGATATCCTTTTCCACACGGCCACGAGAGCATTACGTGCAGACCTGGTGGACTTGTGTTTCAAGTTACGTTTCTGCATAACCTTTTCTTAGAGGGACAGGTTGTATGGCACAGTCCAACTGCTTGGAGAGTTCCGCAGCAACGTGGCCAGGCCCATCCTTAGTAACACCGTGGATAGGAAGAACAGGTCGGACAGGGATATTTAACAAGATTGAAGCATGTGGTCGCCAACCCCGAATTGACAAGACATTTACCACGTGAAAGGGTGTAAGTCTTCATTGATTCCAATGGGATAAAATACGTTTCCCCAAATACATATTTTGACTAGTTGGTGTTACCAGAAGAATGGGCATAATCCCTGTACCAACCTATCGATGGATCTACAGTGAAACTGCAGATCTGGTCACTATGGAGATTCACTTAAGACTGCAGAATGTTTCATTCTTAAGGTAAACAGAATCACATCAGATGAATATATTCGGGATTCACCCTCGATACTTTATATCTTTATTCAGTCTGGAACTTAGAATTTATGCTTTTCAGAGCGTAGAAGAAAGAAAAAAAACAGCCCTTGTGTAACTTCATATTTTATTCAAACATCTGTCTACATCAGTGATGAAAAAACAGAAAAAAACGGGAAAAATAAAGCAGGTCTGGCAGCATGTATGGAGAAAAGAACAAAGTTAACTTTTCGAGTCTGAACAACTCTCTCCCAGAGCTAAATGGATGTACACATGTGATGGATGTTATGCTGTTTAAGAGGGAGCGGGACAGTTGCATCAAAATGGTAGGTGCTGTTTGGGAGGACGATCCAGTGACAGTGAAGGATCAGCGATATATTTCCAAGTCAGGATGACGGATGACTTGGAGGGGGACTTCCAGATGGTGGGTTCCCAAGTGCCTGCAGCCCTTGTCCTTCAAATTGGTGGGGAACATCGGGTTGGAAGGCGCTTTCTAAGGAGATTTGGTGAGTTCCTACAGTTCATCTTGTAGATGCTAGACAATGTTGTCACTATTCGTTGGCGGTGAAGGTAGTGGATGTTTGTGGTGGGGTGGGAATTAAGCAGGTTGATTTGTCCTTAATGGTGTCGTGTTTCTTGAGTGTTGTTGGAGCAGCGCTCATCCAGGTAAGTGGAGATCCTTCAAACACACTCCTGCCTCGTGACTTGTAGATGGTGGAGAGAACTTGGGGTGTGAGAAGGTGAATTCCTCGCTACAGGATTCCTAGAATCTGACATGCTCTTTGTAAACATGGTATTTATAGGTCTAGTCCAGTTATGTTGCTGGTCAATGACACTCCCTGGATGTTGATAGTGAGGGATCAAGTGATGGTATTCACAATGAATGTGAAGGGACGATGGTTAGTTTGTCTTTTGTTGGAGATGGCAACTGCCTTGCACTTGTGTGTTGTGAATGTTACTGGGCACATGTCAGGCCAAGTCTAGATATTTTCCAGATCTTTATGTATTTGGACATGGATGCTGCAGTGTCCGAGGAGTCACGAATGGTGATAAATATTGTGAAGTCATCACTGAAATTCACTACTTCTGACCTTATGATGGAAGGATGACCGATGGTCAAGCTGCTGAAGATGGTCGGACATATGTCACTACCTTGAATCACCCCTGCAGTTATGTCATGGAACTGATCCGATTCACATCCAGCAAGCACCATCATCTGCCTTTATTCTCGGCATGACGCCAAGTAGCAGAGAGTTATCCCCCTGATCCCCATTGACTCCAGTTTTGCTAGGTTGCTTTGATGTCACTTTGGGCCAATGTTGCTTTGATATTCAATGTAACCACTCTCACATCACGTCTGGATTTCAGCCCTTTTTCCATGTTTGAGCCAAGGTCAGGAACTGAGTCACCATGGAGGAAAAACAAACTGGGTGCCATTGAGAAAGTCATTGCTTGGCAAGTACCGTTTGTTAGCCCTGTTAATGATCCCGTCCATCACTTTACTAATGATCGTTTGTAGACTGATGGGGTGGTAATGAACCGGGCTGGATTTGTATTGCTTTCTGAGTACACGATTTTCCTAGGCACTTTTCCACATTTCTGGATAGATGCCAGTGTTGAAGGGAAACTGGAAGATCTTGGCTGCGGGTGCAACAAGTTTAGGAGCGCACATCTTCAGAACTATTGCCGGAATATTGTCAGGGCCCATAGCCTTTACAGTATCCACTGACTTTAGCCTCAATATCTCAATAAGTTCAGTCCAATGGCCACTTATCTGCTCTTGTAGGTCAAATTGCGAAATGCCAAACCGAGATTCCAGATGCTGGGTCTCAGTGACCCGTGACCCTTGTGATTGTCCTTCCCTCCACCCCACGCCTCCAGGTGGATCTGTGAACGGAAACTGAGCCGCTGACACCACCTCCTGTACACTGATTCTGTGCTCATCACCCAATTTTCCCCATTCTGCATCCATAATTGCACCCATAGGATTGGTCTTTGTTTTGGTGCCTGCTCAGAGCGCTGGTGGTAAAGGTTTTTCCTCGGACGTGCCAATCTCCTCCTTCTGCCTCATTCCTGACTCCTCTCCGGGGGGTCGGGATCGCAGCTCCGGGGACCTTGCGAGAAACACAAGGCAGTCATGAGATGAGATAATGCAGAGCATCCTCTTTCTTAGTGACCTTATTCCAACGCTACCCCGGTACTTGGCTGCTGCTATCCACTGTCTCCCTAGCAAAAGACTCTCGTACCTTGAAGTTACACATTAGCCATTCCCGCCCGAGCTGCAATGCCTAGATCCCAGTCGTGTCACAGACCCGCCCTCGCCACCCCACCCTGCCCCCACAGCCCATGTCACCAAACGCAAAGCTGGATCTACACCAGGGGCGTGTGGACATGGGGGGAGGGGGGATTGCTGCCTCCCATATGTTCTGAGGATTGTTTTCTCTCAATGTGAATTGGTTTCTTCTCCACAGGGTCAATGTCAAGGAAATTTGGGGCGCTACTCCCGATCACCTGTAGCTCTCGGGTTTCAGCTACACTCCCCCTGCAAGGACAAGAGGGAAAGGGTGGGCTGGTGTCTCATCGTGCCACGGTGATTGGGGATTCCTCCAAAAAATCTACAGGTTATTCTCCTCATTGCCATCCTTTATAATTGACATTGTTTGCTTCATCTTGACAAAGAGTGCAGCCTGTGATGGTGCTGCTGAGCATCATAAACCCTGTGCCAAACTGAGGTCTTACATGCTGCATGTGTGCCCAGTAGGGACATCTCACTCACCTTGGCAGACTGAAGAATGTCAGGAAGCTCTATCGACATTGTATCCAGGTCCTCTGATGGTCACCAGTGGATCTGATGACTTCTACAATCTTCATTAAAGCACCGTTTGTGCTGGCTGGAGGGAACTGGATCATTCAGGGAACACACACTGTCTGTGTATGCGTCTACCTCTGTCAGGAGGATGTCCAGGCGATGTTTTGTGACTCGGGGCACTGCTGCCTGCCGGGGCTCCGGAGGGAAGCTGGTCCTTCAGGGAACAGTGTGCCCCTTTGTGGGTCTAAAACTGCCAGGGGGATGTCCAGACTGTGCTCCTTGTAACGGGGCACTGCTGCCTCCCAGGACTCCGGATGGAACGTGGGTTATTAAGAGAACGGATTTCCCTGTGTGCTAATATCTCTGACAGTTGGATGTCTCAGTCGGTCTCGGATCCCTGACAAGTTCCAGGGTCCACAGAGGCTGCAGGGATGTCTCTTCAGGGGCAAGGGCTTCCCGTATAGGGCGTGACTGATGACATCCATGTGGCGGTCTGAGACTGAAGGAGAGCGATCTAGTCTCGAAAATGAGGGTCCGGTGCCTGGATCTGTCTGGTAGAGCCTTGCAATATCGTCCACAGATGTTGTGACGTATCATCATCGTCTTGCCCGCCCGTTACAGCCTGGCGCTGCTACAAGCAGAGGATCTTGCTGACGAGGAGGTGGAGGAGTTGGAAATCTCCAATGTCCATGGGAATGAATGTGAGGAGTTCCTCGAAGGTGAGATTGAATACAATGCGGACATCTCACTGTGCAGACCGAGGCAAGCGTGCTCGGGAGGCCCTCACTGCAGTTCTCTTTGTGGAGGTTGACGGTGACCTGCAGTGAGGAGACACCATAGATCATCACATTGCATCTGTGAACGTTTGACTCCCCTCTGGATTATGGCAACCAACTTACCCTCAGTGAGAATGCTCCTGTCATGGAGATGCACTGGAGGCCCCAGTATTCTTTCGATTCTAGGAGGCTGATGATGACAAGCAGTGAGGACGCTCCATAAATCCTCATGTAACCTCTGAGAATGTTTGAATTCTGTTTGGTTTAGGGCAGCACACTTGTGCTCTGTGATCAGGATCATATCATTGAGATGCAGACATTAAACGTTAAATGCACCTGATCCTTTGTCCGCGGTCAGCATCTGACCACTTCAGGAGCGCAGCCTCACCGGTCTCAGATGCTGATGATATGGGAGCCAGCTCCACCTTAAAGGTGCTGAAAGCACACGGAGAGAATGACAGAGATCTGTGAAGCTTGCCAACGAATGTAAAGGAACATCGAGGTGCAGCAAGCGTAAAGTGACCACTGAATGTGAAGCCGGACCATCACTTTGGTCTGAAGGCTGCAGAAAGCACAAGGAATGGGCCCTGCTCTGCTACACCTGCCTTTTCATTGTGTTGGAATCAAAGCTTCACACCTGTGGGCCACAAACACTGTTCATCATAACAAGGAGCCATAGCCAAGGAAACAACCTGGGGAGGCTATATACAATGGTGATGTAGAAACGGTTGAAAGTCTTGCCCAGGCTGTGTACTTACATCATTCTAACCCTGAACATGGTGGTCACCCGAAATCGACAGCAATGATGGAGGCAGACTGCTGAATATGATCACTTTAACAGGCATCCTCAAGATGTTTCTCCGTCTGTGTGCGAGGTTGCGTGTGTGCATGCACGTGTGTGTATATTTGTGTGCATCTGTTAATATGCATGCATGTGCGTGTACATGGGCGTGTGTGTGTGTGATGTGTGATTGTTCTTGAGTATGTGAGCGTGTGCGATTGTGTGCTTATGTGTTTTCCTGCATGTGTCTGTGTATACCTTTGTGTGTGTGTGACTGTGTGTGTGAGCGAGAGAGAGAGAGAGATAGTGTGTTTGTGTGCGTGTTTTTGTGCGTGTGAGTGTGTGCTTCTGTGTGTATGTGTGAGTACATATGTGTGAGTGACTGCGTGCGGGTGCGTGTGTGGGTGTCGGTGCATGTGTGCGTGCATTTTAGTATGTATATGACTGCTTGAGTGTGTGCGTATGTGTATGAGTGTGTCTGTGTTTTGTGTGTGCGTGCGTTAAACTGTTCATATACGAGCATTTAAATGTCTGAGTGTGTGTGTGTAGTGAGTGTATGTGTATATGATTTTGTATGTGTGCCAGTCTGCGTGTGAGTGGGCGTGTGAGTGAATGCATGTGATTATGTGTGTGAGAATGTATGACTGAGAACATATGTGTGAGAGTGTGTGTGTTCGGCTGTGTGCGTGTGTGTTTGTGTGTGTATATGTGCATTTGTGACAGGGAAAGATAGATAGAGTGTGTGTTCTGTGCGTGTGTGTGTGTGATTGTGTGTGTGCATGTGTGTCTGTGTGCATGTCTGTGTGTGAGTATGTATGTGTTCGCGTGCTCTGTGTATCTATGTGTGTGAGTACGGTTGGGTGAGAGTGAGAGAGAGAGATAGTGAGTCCGTGAGTGCGTCTGTGTGTGAGTGCATGTTTGTGCCTGAATGTACATGTATGTGTGAGCGTGTGTGCTTCTATATGTGTGTGTTGTGTAAATGTGTGTGGGCATGTGTGTCTATGAGTCTGGCGTGTGTCTGTTCTGTGCAAATGCATGTGTCTATGTGTCTGCATGTGCATTTCTGTGGCTCTGTGTCTGAGTGTGCATGTGCGTGTGCGTCTGTATGTGTGTTTGTATAAGTATTTGTGTGTGTGTTTGTGTGAGTTTCTCAGTGATTGTGTGTATGTGTGTGTGTAAGTTGTGATTGTGTGCATTGTGTATGTGTGTGTGTGTATGTGTATGTGTGTGTGTGCGCTTCTGCTTGTGTGTTTGTTTTTTTTTCTGTTCATGTGCGTCTCTGTGCGTTTGTGTCAGACAGAGAGTGTTTGTAAGAGATTTTGTGTGTGCATGTTTGTGTGCATTAAAAATAATAAAACATTTATTAAACAAGAATGGATGAACTAAATTACTAAACTCCTTTTCCCACAACTGTGCATTTACATATACATACAGGTTTGTGTTAATCACACAAGATACAAAACCTATCTTATACTCAAATTCACAAGAAGTAGACAGTCCATGTGAACTAAAAGGCAGCCTGTGGTCAGGCACTTCACACTCTGAAAGCAAGTGACAAATTTCACCCTTATCAGACTTTATGGATCTCCCATTAATCCACCCAGATGGTTGTTGCATCTTGAGCCAGCCGGTCTCAGCAAATACCGTCTTTCACAGAAGTGTGTCCAATCTCCACTCTCCAAGACATCGCCTGGGAACCCTCTCCCAAATTGATGCTTCCTCTCAGATGCCTTCTGCAATGGTTCACCTCCAGTGTTCCAAATCCTCCTTCCGATGCCCCTCTCCCCTGGGCCACTACATGCATTCAAACAGTCTCTCACGGTCTCAGCTGTGAACAGTACCACACCTTCACTTGCCAATAGCAAAGATTTGCAGCCCTTCAGTTGCCTCTTTGGGCCTTCTGGCCTCTCAACATTTATATCTTAAGCTTGAAGGTTTAAACTTGAAGCCTGAAGCCTTTAGAGTCATAATCATAGAGTCACAGAGTTATACAACACAGAAAGAGGCCCTTCTGCTCATCGTGACCGTGCCATCCATCAAATACCTATCTATTCTAATGCCATTTCCCAGCACATGGTCCGTAGCTTTTTTGCCATGGCTTTTGACGTACACATCTAAATGATTCTTAAATTTGTGAGGGTTCCTACCTCTACCACCCCCTCTGCTAGTGTGTTCCAGAGTCCAAACACCCCCTCAGTGAACAATGTTTCCCACAAATCCCCTCTGAGCCTCTTGCCCATTACCTGGTCGTTAACACCTTCGCAAAGTGGAGTCGTTTCATTCAATGTACACTATCAATGCCTCTCATTATTTTGTATACATCTATCAGGTCGCCCCTCAGTCTTCTCTGCTCTGAGGAAAACAATGCTTTCCTTCGCAGTCTATCTTATAGCTGAAGGCTCAAGCCCAGGCAAAGTTCTGGTGAATTAACTCTGCAACATCTCCATTGCCATGACATCCTTCCTATTATATGGCGACCAGAACTGCACTCAGTGATCCAGTTGTGTTTATATAGCCCCAACAAAACCTCCCTGATCTGTTATTCTATGCTTCGGCTAATAGAAGCAATGTGCCATCTGCCTTCTTAAACGTATTTTCAACAGTGTTGCTGCCTTCAGCGATATATGGACATGCAAAATCTCTCCGATCATCTGTAATTGTTAGGATCCTATTATTCCTTCTGTATTCTCTTGCAGTGTTAGCCCTCTCAAAATGCATCAGCTCACAATTCTAAGGATCAAATCTCATTTGCCACTCCTCTGCCCATCTTGACAGACCACGTATTTCGTCATGTAATCTCACTATTTATAACATAAACAATCTTCGCCTCATCCGCGAACTTACTGATCATACCTACTATATTCAGGTCTAAATCATTAATGTGCACTGCAATAGTAAGAGTCCCAGCACCGATCCCAGCAGTACACGACCATCACAGTTTTCCATTCGCAAAAAAACGGAACCTTAGACCATCACACCCTGCCTTCCGCCACTAAGCCAATACTGGATCCAATTTTTAAAATTGCCCTGGCTATCATGGACTCTTACTTTTTGCACATTCTCCCATGCAGGAACATGTCAAAAGCCTGATTGAAATCCATGCAGCCTACATCAACTGCAGTACCCTCATCTACACACCTAAGCACCTCCTGGAAAAATTTAATCAAATTTGTTAGACATGATCTCTCCCTGACAAAGCCATGCTGACTGTTCCTGATTCTCCGCAACTCCCTCTTACCTTCACATAATAGGGCTTTTTCCCAGGTTCGTCTCTCTCCATTAACTAGAAGATTTTTTGAGGATTTTCTCTTGTTCATCTCCCCTGGAATCAGCAACCCTTTCCTTATGGAAACCTGCTCTCTGGTCCTTTGCTCCAGCATCTCTGGCGTCCTGCTTCAGGCTGAACTCAAACACTTACCTGTGTCTTCCTGTGGGAGGGCTCTGCTGATCTGGATCGCTGCTACTAGCCAACAGCCCAAATTTCCCTACTTGTCTTTGCTTTCATAAGCGTCAAGTCGTTAAATTGTCATTAGAAATGCAGGCAACTTTTAAAAGTGAAACTAAAGTTCAACTGAGCACTTTGTCAAACACAGAAAGTCCAACCAAAATTAAATTATGAAGCTAAACCTCATTTCCCACAGCGATAGCTCCACATGGAACTTTCTTGGACTGTCTCTATTGCCAAAATGTGTGTGTGTGTGCATGTGTTTGAGTGCTTGAGTGTGTGTCTGCACGTTTGAATGTGAATGTGCATGTGTGTGCATGTGTGCTTTTGACAGTGTGTGTATGCATGTTTGTGCCTTTGTGTGTTCTGTGGGTGTCGGTATGTCTGCATGCAAGATTGAATGTGCATGTTTACTTCCGTGTGTGAGTGTTTGAACATGTGTGTGACTGTGCGTGTGCATGCGGTTTTATGTGTTTGTCTGTGTGTGTATTTGCGTGTGTGAGCGTGTGTGTGTGTGTTCTGAGGGTGTCAGTGCGCATGTGTGTACAAACTGTTTGCACATGATTACTTTGAGTACGTGCGTGTGTGATTGTGTGTGTGTGTGAGCATGTGTTTGTAACTGTGTGTGGTGTTATACCTTTGCATGTTTGTGTGGCCTTACGTTTGCTTGTGTGTGTCACAGCGTGTGTGTGAGCGTGTGTGCTTGTGTGTGTGTGTGTGTGTGTGTGTGAGTGAAAGCATTTTGAAATTAATTAATTATTTTTTTTTAACGGATTGTGGGCTCGCTGGGTAGGCCAGCATTAATTCCCCATTGCTAATTGTGCTTGAGATGTCTGCATGTGGCTCTGTGCGCATGAGAGAAAGAGAGACTGTTTGTGAGAATTTGAGAGTGTGTATGTCAGCAGACAAGAGGGATCAAGTAGAAATTATCCTACATCTCTTCACTGTCTGTAATTCAACCAGTACGTCTGGTTTTTTTCCAATCACCCTCAACTCACTGTCACTCATGACTTCCCCATTCACTGTTGAGTCCTCCCCTTATCCCATCGCTCCTATTTCAACTTTAGCCCCGTTATTATGTCTCACTCCCAGTCACTTCTCCTTCCATTCCTTCCTCACCTCCAGTGTTTGTTATTTAAAATCTACTTTCTTTCAATGTATCACACACCTAATTGTCTGTTATTTCATGACGATGGACTTCAGTACCTCGCAGGATCAATCACAAATTTGAAAATATCAACAGCTCCTCATGTAAAATGTTAACTTCTTCAAAAGACTGGTGCATAATTTAATTTTTGTTTCTGTTCCTTACAGTAAATTTACTCACAATTGTGATAATGATGTGGAGAAACTGTGATCTTACCAAATGTGTCACTTGTTACCTGGTTGCCATGACTGTGTCAGATCTACTGGTCATTATCCTGGATCTGATATTGAGACAGATCCCGATTGTTTTTCTGGAACATTTTCTTTTCCTGTTATTTTTCCCTGCGTGTAATATCCACGCTGTCCTGCTTTATGCAGCCACTGACTGTTCTGTCTGGTTCACCGTCACTTTCACCTTTGATCGAGTTGTAGCCATTTGCTGCCCAAAGCTGAAAAGAAAATATTGCAGCGAGAAAACGGCGGCTCTGATTCTGGGAACACTGACTGCGCTAAGCTGTTTAAAGAACATTATATGGTGTTTTATGTTCACAGGTCTATATCAGTTGGTGAACATCCCCTGGTTTTGTTTTGTTGCAACCGCTGTTCGGTCCTCTCCGTTCTCGGGAACAATTGAGTTCCTCCACCTCATTCAAACCCTGGGTGTCCCTTTTGTCCTGATTTTGCTGTTCAATGTTCTCACTGTCAGATACATTTTATTGAGCAGCAGAGCCCGCAGGAGACTCCGGGCTCACAACAGTGGGGAGAGTCCCAGATACCCGGAGATGGAGGGCCGTCCATTATTTTGCTCTATGCGATCTCGGTGAATTTCATCGTGTTGTGGTCACCCTAAACGATCTATTCTATATGGAGCCGGATGTATGATTTGGGGTTTAACTCTGTTTGGTTAGATTACTTTGTTGTGCAATTGGGCTTGATGCTGCAGCTCCTGAGCAGCTGCACTAACACTGGGATTTACACCATGACACAGACTCCGTTCAGACAACAGTTGAAGAATGTGCTGAAATATCCCTTGACTCGAATTCTTCAGTTCATTCAATCACGAGAATAACTTAAAAACTGACAGTTCCCATTGGGTGGACTTCCATCCACTATGGACAGGTCTCACTGCCTGCACAGAGGCAAAAACATCACCATCGAGCTTCTCTGCCCTCAAGTTGGCCAGGCTGGGTTTGCATGATGGACACATCTCATTTATTGGACAAAAAAATCAATTTGCTAAAATTTCTGCCCTCCCATTTACCAGGTTATCTGTCCATCATGGATGCCACTCATAGATTGGGCTGAATAACGCAGTTTTTAACATCACTAACTCCTCATTGGCACGGTTGCCTGTCCATCATGAAGGCCGCTCACTGTTTGGACAGAAAAGCCCAACACCTAGCCCACCTCCTAAATGCTCTGCACACGCTCCCTCCCCGCTCCCCCATCCCCATTCACCTGGCTGCCTGTCTATCATGGATATCCCTCACAGATTGCAAAGAAAACCAAAACACTTCCTAACATCTGTGCCCTCAAAATGGCAGGGTTGTCTGCCATTTTGCATACTCCTCACTTATTGGACAGAGAAAACCCACCTCTTAACATTCTGCCCTCAAATTGGCCAGGGGCAATCCATCAAGGATACAGCTCCCTGATGGGACAGATAAACCCACTGCTGATCATCTCTACCCTCCCACTGGTCAGCGTGTCTTTCCATCATTGATGCCCCTCACTGATTGCACAGAATAAAACACACCCTAACCGCTCTGCTATCACGTTGGCCTGTCCATCATGGACACCGTTCACCAATTGAACTGAAAAAATAACACACCTCCAAATATCGCTGCCCTCACAATTCTTGGGCTGCCTCTCCATTAATCATATTCCTCATTAAGTGGAAAGAGAAAACCGACCTCCAAACATCTCTGCCCTCCCATTGGCTTTGGCGTGGCCATCCTTGACAACCCCTCACTGCTTGGAAAGAGAAAACCTCCTTCTAACACCTCTGCCCTTCCTTGGACGGGCTGGTTATCCATTACAGCGACATCTCACTAAAGACATAAAATTCACCTGCTAACATAGATGCACTCCCATTGGCCTGGCTGCCTGTCCTTCATGGATTCCCCTCACTGACTATGCTGGAAAACGCAACTACAAACATCATGAGCCTTCCATTTGCACAGCTGCCTGTCATCATGTATACCCCTCACTGACTGCGCAGAAAACAAAAACAAATCCAAACAGCTCTGCTCTCCCATTGGCTGGGCTGCCTGTATATCATGGACAACCGTCAATCATTGAATACAACCCACCCTCGCGAACACCAGCACAGCCCCCACCCCCAAAGCCCACCACCCGATGCTCTTACCCACTCTCACCACATTGGGGTGGGATGGGTGCTGCAAGTATATCAGCGCGTTCGCTCACACTGATTGGACATCAATGCTTCCATCGGAAACAGGAAGACAACTCCCAGAAAGCATCAGTGTGACGGTCAGATGAAGTGAGGGCATAAGTAATACGTGAGGTCAGGGTTAATGGTTAACGGAGTGGGGGTCAATTAAGGGTGAACTTTTGTGGTTCATGGGTAATTGGAGAGACAGAAAGAGAGAGAAAGCGATAGCGACAGAGAGAGAGAGTTGGAGGGTCATATAGAGAGAGGCAGAGAGGGAGAGAGAGAAACAAAGAGAAAGAGAGGGCGAGGGAGAAATAGAGGGAGATGCCCAGAGAGAGAGTAAGAGAGATGGAGAGATGGAGAGATGGAGACGGAGATAGACAGGGGGAGACGAAGAGAGAAGGGGGGATGGGCTAGAGAGGGAGAGTAAGAAAGCTTGAACTGAGGCATGAAGAGGGGAGATGGGCAGGGAGTGACAGAGCAGTAGAGGCAGAGAGAGGGACAGAGCTGGAGGGATATAGAGAGAAAGAAACTGAGAGAGATAGAGCGAGGAAGAGAGATAGAGAGACAGAAAGAGAGAGAGAAAGTGAGAGAGAGAGAAAGAGAGATATATATATATATATAGAGAGAGAGAGAGAGAGACAGAGAGAGACAAAGTGACAAATGGAGAGGGAGAAAGCGAGACAGAAAGGGAGAGCCAGAGAGGGAAAGTCAGAGCAGGGGAGAGATTGGAGGAATGGAGATGAAGAGACAGAGAGGGAGAGGCAGAGCGAGAGAGGTGGTAAGGGAGATATATTGTGGCAGAAACAGAGGAGAGACAGAGAGAAAAACCGTTACAGAGAGATACAGGCATAGAGAGATAAAGAAAGAGACTGAGAGAGGGAGGCAGAAAAAAAGAGACAAAGATAGAGAGAGAAGGATGGAGTGAGAGAGAAAAACAGAGCCACAGAGAAGGAGAGGCAGACAGACAGATAGAGGGACATAGAGAGAGAGAAGACAGAGGCACAGAGAGAGAGGGGAGAGAGAGAGAAAGTGATATATAGATAGATAGATAGATAGATAGATAGATAGATAGATAGATAGATAGATAGATAGATAGATAGATAGATAGATAGATAGATAGATAGATAGATAGATAGATAGATAGATAGATAGATAGATAGATAGATAGATAGATAGATAGATAGATAGATAGATAGATAGATAGATAGGTAGGTAGATAGACAGAGGGAAAGTGGGAGAGAGAGACAGAGGGGTAAAGACGATGAGAGTCAAGGAGAGAGAGGGAGGAAGAGATAGAGATAGATAGGGATGGAGGAAGATAGGGAGGGAGAAACTTTGAGCCAGAGAGTGAGACAGATAGTGATAGAAGGAAATGGAGAGAGAGGGAGACGGAGAGAGCCACATATGGGGGCAGAAGTACACAGTGGGAGTTCAGAGAGAGAACGGGAGATGGCAAGAGACATGGCGAGACTGTGAGAGAAATACAGTTATCGGGACTTGGAGAGAGTGAAGAGAGAGAGAGAGACACAGTGAGAGGGGAGAGGAAGAAAGATCAACAAGGGGAGAGAAAGTGAGGCAGAAAGTGAATCAGAGAAAGAAAAAGAGGGACAGAGAGAAGAGGGAGGAAGATAGAAAGAGAGAGAGAGGTAAAGAGTAGGAGAGAGGGAGAGAGAGAGGGATAGATGGATTAGAAAGAGGGAAACGAAGAGAGAGAGGGTGACGGTGGGATGCGAGAGGAAGATGGAGGGAGTCAGTGGGAGGTGGAGGGAGAAAGGGAGGAGCCGGGAGAGACGGTGAGACGGAGGCCCGAAGAGCAAGTCATGGAGTGGGAGCAACAGAATTGGGGAAAGGGAACAGGAGAGGCAGAGATAAATTGAGGGCGAGAGAGAGCAAGAGGGAGACAGAGAGAGAGAGAGAGAGAGGGAGAGAGATATGCGGATGGACAGATAGATAGATAGATAGAGATATAGATAGAGAAATAGATAGATAGATAAGTACATAGAATGATATGTACATATGTAGATAGATAGATGGAGAGAGGGAGAGTGACAGAGGGGTAGAAAACATGAGAGGCAGAGAGAGAGACAGAAAGAGATAGGGATAGATAGGGAAGGAGAAAGATAAGGAGGGAGAGACTGAGAGCCAGAGAGTGAGAAAGTCAGAGATAGAAGGAAATGTAGAGAGAGGGAGGCGGATAGAGGCAGAGATGGAGGCAGAACTGTACAATGGGAGTTGGAGAGAGAACGGGAGATGCCCAGAAAGACGGAAAGACCGTGAGCCGGAGAAGGAGATCAGGTGAGGGTGAACAGAGGCAGGGAGACAGAGTGGGAGAAGAAGTTAGAAAGAGACGGAGAGGGAGAGATCGAGAGAGAGAGAGAGGTAGAGAGACAGAGAGAGAGAGCGGGAGTGAGAGAGAAAGGGAAGCAGAGGTGCCATGAAATAGAGGCAGAAGGACATACATAGGGACATAGAGAGAGATAATACAGAGACACAGATAGAGGGTAGAGGCTGAACGAGCGACAAGGAGAGAGTAGTAGAGGCAGAGAGAAAGAGAGCGACAAAGAGAAGAGGGAGGGAGATGGTAAGAGACAGATAGGTATGGAGTAGGATAGAGGCAGACAGAGAGGGAGAGATGAATTAGAAAGAGGGAAATGAAGAGAGCGAGGGTGACGGTGGGAGGGCGGGAAGGAGATGGAAGGATACAGAGGGAGGTGGAGGAATAGAGCGAGAAGCGGGGAGAGACGGGGAGACGGGGGGGCCGTTGAGCGATACATGGGGATGGAGCAACATAAAGGGGGAAACGGAACGGAAGAGGCAGAGGTAAAGATACGGCGAGGGAGAGGCAGGGAGAGAGAGAGTGAGAGAAAGAGAGTGAAAGTGATATATAGATACATAGATAGAAATATTGATAGATAGATAGAAAGGTCGTTTCAACCTTGATCAATATAATTGTAATTCTACCAATTCTCGATTTATAAAACTTGCTTTAATCCTTTTTCATTGTTGTCAATTAAAATGATGATCTATGACAAATGATTTCATTTACACACATTACCAAAACAGTAAAGTTTTCTAAAGTTTATGAATCAGCGTGCAATAACACATCTTTAAATAATTTTAATATCACTTCTTCCTGAAACTGATCTTTGCTGCAGGGTCAGTACTCGCCTAATAGCCTCATGATATGTCAATGGCTAATGATGGCAGTTACTACAAAATACGGAGAAAGCAATACGGATAAACTTCATGACAATCTTATTAATTCTAATCAAGAAGGTCTTCCAGTCTGCACCATCTGTTAGAAGGCATTTCTGTACTTGCCGGCTATCCATTCCAGAGTGATGGGTCAGCTGGTCTTTGACTGGAATCTCTCCTGCACTGTCCTTGTCATTTGGCCGGCTGCCACCTGTAAAATCCATCCTTCTCTGGTCACTAGATGCAAGATCACTACCACCTTCTATAGAACGGTGTTAATTAATTGGTTTAACTGCACTTTCTTGACATTTAGTGGAGTTTGAATTGATATATGATCGACATAGTTTAGTAAGTTTTGCTCTGGTGATTTAAATAAGAAGGGAGGATACAGCACACTGCTTCCATGACTTCAAGGATCAGGAACAAACGACCACAAATGAGAATACATAAGAATTTTAGAACTAATTGAAGAAACAATCCCTTTGTTCAGAGAACTCAGGCTGTGCAATTCAAGTAGAAAGCCCTTATATCTCAGGTCTTCCAGCCAGCTTTAATGTTGGGCACATCGCTACTGCCCCTGAAATTTTCTGATCCCCAAAGACTTAACCAATTTTCAGGCAGACCTTTTGATCCCAGCTGAAACGAAAATGGGTGAACCCGAACTGTCGAGGGCAAGTCTAATGAGCGAAAATAAAGGTGGCGAAGAGAGGGCATGAATCTAATTTTACTACACAATCTGCCATATTCAGTTATGTTTCTACACGTCACAAGACTGTTAATGAATGGATGTGGATTGGTGACTGAATGGGTGAGTGGATCAGTGGGTGACTGGCTGAGTGTGTGTGTATGTAGTCGGTGGGAATGCATACATGGGTGGGCTGAGCAGTCCGGGAGAGTGAGCAGGCAGGTCGGGACTATAGTCGGGTCGGGTGGGCAGTCGGGTCTGGTGGGCAGTCGGGCCAGGTGGGCAGTCGGGTCGGTTGGGCAGTCGGGCCGGGTGGGCAGTCGGGCCGGGTGGGAAGTCGGGCCGGTTGGGCAGTCAGGCCGGGTGGGCAGTCGGGTCGGGTAGGCAGTTGGGTCGGGTGGGCAGTCGGGTCGGGTGGGCAGTCAGGTCGGGTGGGCAGTCGGGTCTTTTGGGCAGTTGGGTCGGGTGGGCAGTTGGGTAGGGTGGGCAGTCGGGCCGGGTGGGCAGTCGGGTCTGGTGGGCAGTCGGGCCGGGTGGACAGTCGGGTCTTTTGGGCAGTTGGGTCGGGTGGGCAGTCGGGTCTTTTGGGCCGTTGGGTCGGGAGGGCAGTTGGGTCGGGTGGGCAGTCGGGTCTGGTGGGCAGTCGGGTCGGGTGGACAGTCGGGCCGGGTGGGCAGTCGGGTCGGGTGGGCAGTTGGGTCTGGTGGGCAGTCGGGTCTGGTGGGCAGTCGGGCCGGGTGGACAGTCGGGTCTTTTGGGCAGTTGGGTCGGGTGGGCAGTCGGGTCTTTTGGGCAGTTGGGTCGGGTGGGCAGTCGGGCCAGGTGGGCAGTCGGGTCTGGTGGGCAGTCGGGTCGGGTGGACAGTTGGGCCGGGTGGGCAGTCGGGTCGGGTGGGCAGTTGGGTCTTTTGGGCAGTTGGGTCGGGTGGGCAGTTGGGTCGGTTGGGCAGTCGGGCCGGGTGGGCAGTTGGGTCTGGTGGGCAGTCGGGCCGGATGAGCAGTCGGGTCTGGTGGGTAGTTGGGTCTGGTGGGCAGTCGGGTCTGGTGGGCAGTCGGGTCTGGTGGGCAGTCGGGCCGGGTGGGCAGTTGGGTCTGGTGGGCAGTCGGGCCGGATGAGCAGTCGGGTCTGGTGGGTAGTTGGGTCTGGTGGGCAGTCGGGTCTGGTGGGCAGTTGGGTCTGATGGGCAGTCGGGCCGGGTGGGCAGTTGGGTCTGGTGGGCAGTTGGGTCTGGTGGGCAGTCGGGTCTGGTGGGCAGTCGGGTCTGGTGGGCAGTCGGGCCGGGTGGGCAGTCGGGTCTGGTGGGCAGTTGGGTCGGGTGGGCAGTCGGGCCGGTTGGGCAGTCGGGCCGGGTGGGCAGTTGGGTCGAGTGGGCAGTCGGGTCTGGTTGGCAGTCGGGCTGGGTGGGCAGTGGGGTCGTTTGGGCAGTCGGGCCAGTTGGGCAGTCGGATCTTTTGGGCAGTCGGGCCGGGTGGGCAGTCGGGTCGGGTGGGCAGCCGGGCCGGTTGGGCAGTCGGGCCGGGTGGGCAGTCGGGTCTGGTGGGCAGTTGGGTCGGGTGGGCAGTCGGGTCTGGTGGGCAGTTGGGTCGGGTGGGCAGTCGGGTCTGGTGGGCAGTTGGGTCGGGTGGGCAGTTGGGTCGGGTGGGCAGTCGGGTCTGGTGGGCAGTTGGGTCGGGTGGGCAGTTGGGTCGGGTGGGCAGTCGGGTCTGGTGGGCAGTCGGGCCTGGAGGGCATTCGGGTCTGGTGGGCAGTTGGGTCGGGTGGACAGTCGGGCCGGGTGGGCAGTCGGGTCTGGTGGGCAGTTGGGTCGGGTAGTCGGTCGAGTCTGGTGGGTAGTCGGGTCGGGTGGTCAGTTGGGTCTGGTGGGCAGTCGGGTCTGGTGGGCAGTCGGGCCGGGTGGGCAGTCGGGTCTGGTGGGCAGTTGGGTTGGGTGGGCAGTCGGGCTGATTGGGCAGTCGGGTCGGGTGGGCAGTCGGGTCTGGTTGGCAGTCGGGCTGGGTGGGCAGTCGGGTCTTTTAGCCAGTCGGGCCGGTTGTGCAGTCGGGTCTTTTGGGCAGTTGGGACGGGTGGGCAGTCGGGTCTTTTGGGCAGTCGGGCCAGTTGGGCAGTCGGGTCTTTTGGGCAGTCAGGTCTGGTGGGCAGTCGGGTTGGGTGGGCAGTCGGGCCGGTTGGGCAGTTGGGTCGGGTGGGCAATCAGGTCTGGTGGGCAGTCGGGCCTGGTGGGCAGTCGGTAGGGTGGGCAGTAGAATCGGCTGGGTAATTCAGTTTGGGTGCGCAGTGGTTGGCTGTATAATCGGGTCAGCTGGGTGTAGGGATGCAGGGGTTAGGGATGTAGTCCTGTTGGTGAGGTAGCTCGGTCGGCGGTATTTTCGTGTCAGGGGTATATTCGGGTTGGTTGTATACTCGGGTCGGCTGGACAGTGCGGGGAGGGTGGGCAGTATGCCGGGGTACAGTCCGCTCGGGCGAGCAGTCCGGTCGCGTAAACATTCGGGTCGGTGGTGCAGTCGAGCTTGGTGGATGGTCGCGTCCAGGTGCCAAGCGAATAACCCAATAACTTCAACTGTAGCTGAACCCTAATACAGGAGATCATGAAACTGACATTAGCTTCAGTCTCATCCGTCTTTACCACATTCCACCAGTTCTCATAAAGCCACTAATTTAAGCTGCACCTTCGCCTCTGAAAGAGCAGCAAACCCTTCGCAGCTCACAGGCCATTTGACCCAAATCACAGAGAAGTGCAGAAAGGTAATGACAACCTTGGTTCAGATTATCCTGTCCTCCCAGCTGGTGTCAAATCAGCATTTGGGAAGCAGTGACTCAGATGTCGTTTAGGATTAATAGTTGGGTCGGGGGACGGTAGCCGGAAAATGGGGGAACTCAGGTCAGGTTGGGCTGGGTAGTCAGTCTGGGCGTGGGTTGTCGGGTCAGAGGTGGGTAGCTAGTTGGTTAGGATAAACAATCAGGTCACGTGAGCAGTCAGGTCATGGAGATGGGTAATCAGTTTGGGTCAGCAGTCGGGTCACACAGGTGGGTAATTGGATTGGGTGGACACTCCGATCCTGCGTAGCTGGTTGCATCAGGTGAGCCGTTGAGCCGGGTGTGTGGTCAGGTTGGGAAGTGGTTGGGCAAGAGCGTGTCGTCGTGTGGCAGGTAGTCAGCTCTGGAAAGGGCCATCAGGTCGCGAGGCCAGGGTGTGCTAGTTGGGTGAGGAATAGTCGAGTTGGTAGGGGTAATTGGGTCGGAGAGGGAGTAGTTATGTTGGTTGAGCCATTGCTTCGGGTGGGCAGTCGGATCGGGTAGGCTGTCAGGGCTGGGGAAGTATTGAGGTTTCGGCGGGTGATGCTGAGTTTGGGTGTTGAAGTGTTGCGCAGTTCAGTTATGCTGGTTAATCTCTTGAGTTAAACCAAAGTTCTAACCAACCTAACACTTGCAGCGTAAATATGCCGGCAAGTCCCGTATGTCTGACCCCCAATCCTCTTGCACTGAGCTCAGTGTGGGAGAAATTGACATCGGGCCCAGGGTAGCGCAAATCAACCAATCAGGAATTTAAATTTCAGAAGCCATTTCAGCACCTGTGCACGTGACAGGGCGCCCGCAGTATTTGAGATGCGCACCGGGAACTTAAATTCACTGTTGTGGGCATTGGAAGTGTTAGGACTGTCGCCGTTCATTGAACTGGCGCTTCACATTGAAGTACCTGCCTTGCAAGGGAGATAGGGGCAACACAGAGAGGTTTTACTCTACTGCTGAAGCATGTTAATGACGTAACCTGAGTGGCAAGATATATAGAAAAACAAACTATTACAATCCCCGTGGAAAATCAGCAGACACTAAATAAATGAAACAAATTGGAACAATGATTTCTGACTCCTTTTAAATAAAAATACATTGTCATAGCAGCAGAAAGGCCTCCATTCAAAACTGAAACGTTGGCTACAATTTAACTATAATTAGAACGGGGAGAGTTGGTTTCATTTTGCTTTTTTTATCACTATCAAAATTAGTGTCCAAGAAAATGTCGCCATCTTTTTCAGCTCTTCCCTGAATTTAGTTTGTGTAGCCGCATAAATAACCGTGTTTGTGCAGGAACTCAAATACATGAGCATGTGTCCGGTTTGATGGGCGATGTACGCAGGAGCTGTATAATCCGGTAGTATATGAATGACCATACCACCGACCAAGGAACAAACGACTGCTGTCAACCATAACAGTATAAAACTAGCTGATACAGTGAACAGTAAGATAATCGATTTCCTTCGGTTCTGTATTTCTGGATCACTCTGATTCTCGCTGCTGTGACCCCGGAGCTCCTTACGGGCTCGACTGGCTATTAAAATCCGTCTGACTGTCAAACAATTAAATAGTAATATCAAAGTGAAAGGAATCCAAGTCAATAAAATACTTTGTAGCCAAGTGAATGTTACACCAAATGGAGATGTATAAAATTCCAGGCTAGGTTGGAAACTCCATTGAACATTATTAACTGTTTGCTTAGATTCAAATGCAAACCAATATGGTATGTTTTCTAATAAGGAGAGGACACAGATTGCTGATTCAACTGTAGCCGCAGTTTTCACTGTGCAATATCTTCTCTTAAACTTGTAAATACATATGGAGACAAACCGGTCAAATGTGAAGGAGACTGTAAACCGCACCGATAAATACACGTAGGTATTAATTGTGTACATTATGAACTTGCAAATGGGTGTATAGGATAGGATTATTTGTGGAAAATGCAGACCCAGGATTTTATGCACGAGAACATTGTTGAGCATAACCAGTAGATCAGCTGTTGCCATGGACACCATATAGAAAGAAATGCATTTTGAAAGGCCGCAGTTTCCTCTGGAGAGAATCACGATTGTCATCAGGTTCGCTGTGGCAAAAAGGGAGAGAAAGTAGGTAACATGCACACTCAGATACATTCCACAGAATATTATAAGAAATGTTACTGTGCATTTCTACTCAACGTTATATACATGTTTCGGATTTATAATATTGACCTGTGTTTTTGAAATTCCTGAATAAATAAACGAACATGCACTCTATTTTGATAAAATAGTTTCCAAGGCAATATGTTTGCGACTGCCCCTAGGTGAAACAAAGACTAGAACCATGTTTCTGGCGGTGGGATCTCCTAAGTGGACATCAGACTTATGAGAAATGAGGCTGTGCATGTAATTGGTAAGGGAACGGAAACTGATTGGGAAGTACAAACAGAGTTGTAGATGGGATTTATGTATTCAATTTCTTTTCAGCAGAACAGGGCCATGTCCAGGGGCTCTTGCTAAAGCTGTGTCTAAAACCCGTTAAAAGCTATGGGCCACCCAGGCGCGCTACAGAGCTGTTTTTTTTTACCAAGTGCTGATCAGAGTGTGTACTAGAGTGTTATGGGATGTTAGGTGAGAGTGCCTGTGTGAATCCTCAGCCATCAGGACTGTTGTGACCCGAGTGAAATATGCTCCACTGAATTAGGCCTTGTTGATGATAATCATATCCGTGGAGCTGGGATGTAGTCATATGGCTGTTGGAGACAATTTGAGAATCAGACCCTGTGTGAAGAAGAGCAGTTGGGCATTGCTGGAGCAAAATGGAGTTGTGAGAGACATTCGGACCGAACACAGTGGCGAATATGTGTTTGGAGCTAGCTGAGAAATCCATGAGACTTTTTATTGTTGTTTCAGCGACTTCAACTAAAATTAATACTTTCTACTGAATACAATTAGCATTTAATTATATATTTTTTGACTTTGGTTTGTTCATTTACAATAAATGATTTAAAAAGTAACATCTTGGCCATTGTTTTCTTCCATCGGGCTCCTTGGGGAAGTTCGGTTCTTTCAGGTAATTGATGCTCAAGTGGAGACGGTAACACTATGTCGAGGGACCAGGCTTCTGCCGTCCTCCCGGTGAATTTCAGTCTGAAGTTTTCATGGTGCTGAAATAAATGTCACTCGAATTCAGTCTGGAAACTTCAGTCTTGGAGAGTATCCCCCAAACTCCTCCTACGACAACCATCTTTGGGCTTCGATGCCTCAACTGGGGCTAATGGTGACTTAGGACAATAGTGTAAAACTGGCTAATTCGGATAAGCCGTCCGTCATATATAATCCTCTCTTCCCTTTAAACGACCTTCGCCCCTGGCACTGGAATGAGGCTCAATGGAACTGTACAGTGCAAGTCTAACCGTGAGTGCCTCGCAGACTCAACCCAGTTACCAATATAATTTTCATAAAGGGAAAATGGATATTTCTTTAACTTGTTGAATTTCAACAGCCAAATAATAAACGGATTTCCTTACATGCAAACTTCCTGCCATCAGCCCGTTACCGTGTGAGACACTGAGTGAATTTGATAAATTGCCACTGAGGAACCATATTAACTAAAGAGAATTTTACCGTCTGCTCCGTCTGCTAATTTGGAGAGGGGGATTCTGAGGGAGGATATCAGATGCCAGTGGTGTTGAATATAATTTCCAGGCCAATACAGGAAGCAATAAATTCAAATAAAAATTTCTTCTAAAGAAAAAACTATTCAAATCGGTGCCCTTTTCCTATCCATAATCGATCTGAAGGACCCGCTCAGGAACTGAACTGGAACCGAGACAACGCCAAAGATTCTTTCCGATGAAGGAATGAGGAGCTGCTTCCTGTTTATCAAAATATCTTCCCGTCCCCATCTGGGAGCAGGACGCTGCAGTTCTTGGAATTATCACTGTAATTTAGACATTGGAACACATTACCTATCAGATGGTTAGCTTAGCAATTAGCACATTCTTTAGTGGCCTATGAACTGTTGGAAGAGTGGGAATTCAACCTCCATCTTCTTCAGTGTGAAGAGGAGTGTGAGGTGCTCACAATCTATTGAGCAGAATCGCAGCTTACACCGCGAACGGCTCGGGCTCCCGCTGCTATTCAGCAATTTATCCCGGTAGAGAAATGTGTCGGCAGTGAGACATTCCCGTAATCAGCCACATAATCACTGGCAGTGAATTACTCAAAAGCATTTAGACAACACTGACTTACCGGGAATACCAAAGGCTGCGAGAATTGGGTAGTAAATATCCGTCACTTGTAGAATCGTTGGCTGGATCATGTTTTTTTTCAGAACGATGCGAGAGCCCACTCAGTTTTCTGATTGTGTTGAGATTCCATTAATGTTTCCCACTTTATAGGTCAATTTGTCTCCCCGTGAGGAAATCAGCTTACACAATAATTCGGGTTAGTCATCGTCACTTCATAAACAAGCGGATAATTTCATTGTTCAGAGACCCCAATCTCCCAATGGGGGAATTTATCAGCTCAGTTCCAGAAACTTCGTCAATTAAAATTCATGATCGGAAAGTAACCACAGAGGGAATGTATTCTGCGCATGGCCCCATGAATGTTGAAAGGAATTCTAAGAGCTTCATATTATTCCGCTGCGATATTAAATGAAACATTGCAGAATGTGAACGTCTTATGGACTGTAATTACGTAGCTTAAACTTGCTGTCTTCTGTGACGACACCTCGTGATGACCCGGCGTTATTAATTCTGGCGATAATATTGCTCTAAAATTAACTATACTAGAGATATCCGTATATTTATGCTGTTGCTATCAGGCAATTGTACTAGTCGCTATCTACTATAACATGAATAGTGGAAAACATGTTCGAAAATTATCCGTGCTGATTATAATCTACGATTATTTATAAAAACTCCACTCAATCGTAGGAATCCCCTGCTCCAACATTATGTGTTATGAAATACAAAGAGAAAACGCTGGGAATACTCAGCAGATCTTTTAGCATCAGTGGAGGGTGAATCAGAATTAATGTTTCAGGTAATATTCAGCATTGATCTTTTTCAATTTAAGTTTTCCAGCATCGCAGTATTTTGTATTCGGATTATTAATTTTGGTCCTATTCCAGAATTTTCACGATGACTCTATTCTAGTGCTTATAATGGCGACATTGGCATCACATCACTTGTGGTAAGCCAACTGGCGGGTTACAGGTCAGGCTGCTACTCAACTTTTACTCGTGATATCCTTTCGCTAACATTACTGTTGGTGACGTTCCCGTAACGTTACTGATGGTGAATTTAACTTCACTGAGGAAGCCCCTACTCGAGAAGTAATAGTTGTGTCCGTGTAGACAATCATCCTAACATTTCTAGCTGTAACCCTACTCTAACGTTACTGCTGAGGCCTTTATTCTAAGTTCTTCGTGATGACATGACTCAAACATTGCTGCACGTAATCCAGTGCCAGGAAGTTTTTTTTTCCATGTTTTGTTTGATTACTTCCGAAATCAGGTCGCCTGATTATAAGATAATGTTCCGCATTGCCGGAGTTACTGCAGTTATATTTTAATCAGTACTCCGTATAAAATGGGAAACACTCTCTTATATGAAGGTGATGTTGCATGCAATCCTCTATTTCACATTAAGAGCATATTTAATGATTTGCTTAAGTATAATGACACTCATAAGTAAATGAGGAATAATGAAAATTCAATGATACATGAGGTTTTAACTGGGCTTGGAAAATGAAAGTTTGGCATATCATGTCACTGAAAAATTGCTGATAGATCAGGGAAAACTAATAATCGTTTAAATTGAATGCAGCGGGAATCATATTATCCTTGAATCTGCACAGTTGATACTGACGTTTACACCTTATAACTGAACACAAAGCGGAGTCATAAAATGAAACGGCGCGTCAACCTTCTGGAGAATATTACTGCTTCCAATTGGCGAGACATCGAATGTGAATCACTCCAGTCAACAGTGAAGAAAACAGTAACAATTCACTTATTATTATATAGAACCAGAGAATGCTGGAAATACTCGACAGGTCTGGCAGCTGATATAAACAGAGACAACAGAGTAACGTTTTCAGGTCGATGACTTTTTGTCACAACTTGAATATTTATATCCATACCCTTACGCCCTCATATCAATCGCAAGCTCCAACAACTCATCGACACCAACACCCATCTAGGACCCTCCACCCCTGCCTGTCCCTCTGTCCCCACCCCATCTTCCAATCCCAGCCCCGGCCGCGTATTCACTATACCCCCTGACCTTCCCCTCTCCGATGCTGAACGTTCAGTGCTCAGCAAAGGACTTAGTTTCATACCCTTACGCCCTCATCTCAATGAATTTCGGGCTCGGCAAGATGCTGAACTCTTCTTCCGCCGTCTTCGTCTCCGTGCTCACTTCTTTGGGCAGGAGTCCTCTCCCCATTCAACGGATCCTTTTGCCCACCTCCAATATTCTCCCTCCACCTGGACCCCTCCCTCTGGATTCTTACCTTCTCTTGATCTTTTCATTGAGAACTGTCAGCGTGACATTAGTCATCTCAATTTCTCTGCTCCTCTCACCCACTCTAACCTGTCTCTCCCTGAACTTACTGCACTCCGTTCTCTCAGGTCCAACCCCAACATTTTCATCAAACCCACTGACAAGGGTGGTGCTGTTGTTGTCTGGCGCACTGACCTCTACCTCGAGGAGGCTGAGCGTCAACTCGCAGACACCTCCTTGTACCTCTCCCTGGACCATGACCCCACCACGGAACATCAAGCCATTGTTTCCAGGACTGTCACTGACCTCATCTCCTCTGGAGATCTTCCTCCCACAGCTTCCAACCTAATAGTCGCCCAACCTCGGACGGCCCACTTCTACCTCCTACCCAAAATCCACAAGCAGAACTGTCCCGGCAGACTGATCGTGTCAGCCTGTTCCTGCCCCACGGAACTCATTTCTCGTTATCTTGACTCCCTTCTCTCTCCCCTTGTCCAGTCCCTTCCCACTTACATCCGTGATTCCTCTCACACCTTACGTCACATCAACAATTTCCAGTTCCCTGGCCCCAACCACTTCCTCTTCACCATGGATGTCCAATCCCTCTACACCTCCATCCCCCACCTGGATGATCTGAGGGCCCTTAGCTGCTTCCTTGAACAGAGGCCCGAACAATCCCCATCCACCACTACTCTCCTCCGTCTGGCTGAACTTGTTCTCACACTGAACAATTTCTCCTTTAGCTCCTCTCTCTTCCTCCAAATAAAAGGTGTGGCTATGGGTACCCACATGGGCCCCAGCTATGCCTGTCTCTTTATGGGATATGTGGAACATTCCTTGTTCCAGTCCTACTCCGGCCCCCTCCCACAACTCTTTCTCCGGTACATCGACGATTACTTCGGTGCTGCTTCATGCTCTCGTCAGGGCCTGGAAAAATGTATTAATTTTGCTTCCATCTCCACCCCTCCTTCATTTTCACATGGTCCATCTCTGACACTTCCCTTCCCTTCCTTGACCTCTCTGTCTCAATTTCTGGTGATAGACAGTCCACCAATATACATTAGAAGCCTTTCAACTCCCACAGCTACCTCGACTACAGCACCTCACAGCCCGCTTCCTGTAAGGACTCCATCCAATTCTCTCAGTTCCTTCGCCTCCGTCGCGTCTGTTCTGATGATGCTACCTTCAAAAACAGTTCCTCTGACATGTCCTCCTTCTTCCTTAACCGAGGTTTTCCACCCACAGTCGTTGACAGGGCCCTCAACTGTGTCCAGCCCATCTCCCGCGCATCCGACCTCACGACTTTTCCTCCCTCCCAGAAACATGATAGGGTCCCCCTTGTCCTCACTTATCACCCCACCAGCCTCCGCATTCAAAGGATCATCCTGCGCCATTTCCGCCAACTCCAGCATGATGCCACCACCAAACACATCTTCCCTTCACCCCCCCTGGCCGCATTCCGTAGGGATCGTTCCCTCCGGGACACCCTGGTCCACTCCTCCATCACCCCCTACACCTCAACCCCCACCTATGGCACCTCCCCATTCCCACGCATAAGATGCAACACCTGCCCCTTCACTTCCTCTCTCCTCACCGTCCAAGGGCCCAAACTCCTTTCAAGTGAAGCAACATTTCACTTGCATTTCTCCTAACTTAGTCTACTGCATTCATTGCTCCCAATGCGGTCTCCTCTACATTGGAGAGACCAAACGTAAACAGGGCGACCGCTTTGCAGAACACCTGCGGTCCATCCGCAAGATAGACCCAAACCTCCCTGTCGATTACCATTTTAACACACCAGCCTGCTCTCTTGCCCACATGTCTGTCCTTGGGTTGCTGCATTGTTCCAGTGAAGCCCAACACAAACTGGAGGAACAGCACCTCATCTTCCGACTAGGCACTTTACAGCCTTCCGGACTGAATATTGAATTCAACAACTTTAGATCTTGAACTCTCTCGTCCATCCCCATCCCCTTTCCGTTTCTTCCCCCTCCCTTTTGTTTTTCCAATAATTTATATAGATTTTTCTTTTCCCACCTATTTCCATTATTTTTAAATCTATACCTGTAATACCTTGTCAGTCTTTCCACCCCACCCCCACTAGAGCTGTACCTTGTGCGTCCTGCCATCCATTCTTAATTAGCACATTCTCTGAGATAATATCACCACTTTCAACACCTCTTTGTTCCTTTATCTGTGACAGCTTTTGATTATCTGCTCCTATCACTGCTTGCTTGTCCCTACAACCACCACCCCCCCAACTTCTCTATCCCCCCCCCACCTTTAACCAGCCTATATTTCACCCCTCTCCTATTTTTACTTAGTTCTGTTGAAGGGTCATGAGGACTCGAAACGTCAACTCTTTCCTTCTCCGTTGCCAGACCTGCTGAGTTTTTCCAGGTAATTCTGTTTTTGTTTTGAATATTTATATTGTGGGTAATATGCCGCAAGTCTGATTGTCTACACATCAGCCTCCAGAATCACTTACTCATCGTGAACAGGTGTCACGGTTTTTGGGGGCCGGGTGGAAGGAGCGGTTTTGGGGTGGAGAACTTCTAGTCTTGTCGTAAGTTGTATGGAGCTATAAAACAAATCATTCCCTCTTGGCTAGGTATAAATAATCTGAAGCAATTGATGTGGCTGCACTTTATACATAGAATGTTTGCTTAATCCTCCGAGTGCGGCTGTCTTCCATTGTCCTGATTATTATTTGTGGTAAATAAGGGTTTCTTTTCTCAGGTATTGAGTAGATTTGGTGGCAGAACATTATAAATAGTTTAACCATAGAATCATGGAATGTTTACAGCTCAGAAGGAGGCCATTTAGCACATTGTCTCTGTGTCAGTTATCTGCAATAGCAACTCAGCCAGTCCTACACCTCCGCCTTTTCCATGTAGCCCTGAAAATATTGTATTTTCAGATAATTATGCAGTTCTCTTTTGAAAACTGCAATCGTATCTGTATCCACGACACACTCAGCCATTGGCTTCCCGATCCAAACCATTGGTTGCTTAAAGAATTTATTCCTCATGTAGCCTCTAGTTATTTGTTAATCACTTTACGGTTGTCCACCTCCTGCCTATGGGAACATTTTCTCCCCATTTGCACTAACCAGGCCCCTCATGATTCTGTGCACAACTAACCAATCTCCTCTCAACCTTGTCTTCTCCAAGAAGAACAGCCCTGGATTCGTCAATCTATCAACATAACTGAATCCTCCCATCCTCGGAATCATTCTGTTCAATCATTTCTGAACCTTTCCTAAACCGTTGTTTAAATTGAACCTGTATCTTGTGATAGTTCATAACTTAGTTCCTTTTGTTTTCTATGCCCTGATTTATCAAAACCAGGATTCTGGACCAAGGGCTGCATTCAAAAGATGCCCTGCTACCTTCAGTGATTTATGCGCATATACACACAGGTCCTTCAGCTGCTGCGTCCAATTAGAATAATACCCTTCAATTGATGACACCTTCTCTCATTCACCTGACTGAAATGTATCAATTCACAATTGTTTACATTGCTTTTCACCTGTCTCATGTCTTCCCATTCCAGCAGTCTATTTTCATCCTTTTGAATTATATCATTATACTCTTCATAGTTCACAAATCTTCCAATTCCTGCACCATCCTCAAGTTTTGACATTATGCCCTGCACACCCAGATATAGGTCATTGATATCAAAAAAGAAAAACAGTGGTCCCGCTGCATACCACCCACCATCGCATCCCACGCCCAACTCCTCCCCCCTCCCCAGTCAGATGTAATGACATTTTATCTATGCTAAAGGCTAATGATTCACAGCACCATATGTTTCGAAATAAAATGCATCTGGGAACTAACAGTGTTCACTGAAAACCATAGTTTCACTCAAATTTGGGGACTCAAATGATTAATACAGAGGGAAATAACGTTAGAGTTGATTTCGAAATGATATGACCAACTCGTTTCCTTCGAGCTCCTGCACTTCAAAATCCCCCACCTCACCACTGGATTTGCATCAGCCATAGTGCTAGGAATAACTACATCAAATCGCATTTATATGACAAATCTAAAATAGTAGACAAGCAGGTGATCTGGACTCAGCCACAAACTCTGGTTCCATGTGCTACTACAGGACTTGATGACCAAGAAATATTTTTATTGTTTTACGCGTGGGATACGCTTACTGGAGGGCCAAACCACAAAAACTGTATTTTCATGTTAATTAAATATATGGCTGCTTGTGACTAATTTAATGACGTGAAATTAGATCTGGTTTAATCCAATCGGAGCTATGATGTGTTTCAGCCCCTGAATCTGGGGACCAGACACTGTGAGCAGAGCTGGGAAACTACAACTAACTCCCGAGAATCCACAGCAGAGGCCGAGTGGAGAGGGAAGCCTATCCCGGGAACTGTCAATCTGGTGAACAGTTTGTCCTGTGAATGTGCAGATGTGAACATTGCGTCAGAGAGAGTGTGTGAAAGGGGCTGGCGGGTTAAAATAAAGTCCCTGTGTTTCTGCGTCCGCTCTCATCGCCTGATTTCAAAGTGCCTCTTGTGCAAAAACAAAAAGGTTTCCCAGTCACAGGATCACACTGCTGCCTTACTCAGCTCTGAAATGAGAATTATATGGAAAGATTTAGCTGATTTTACGACTTCAGTAGAAAAGTGGAGAACACATCAACGAATGGGTGAGAGAGCGCGGTCACTGCAGCAATAAAATAGGTTTAATTCGAAACTGAGGCTTTTTCAGCGAATGAGATCTTTTCAACAGCAAACATTCTGGTCGCAGAGACAAGAAGTATCTCGTCTGGGACTCTGGACTATCTGAATTTCAATGGTACTGGAGTGTTTAACAGCAGAAAGAAACAAAATGTTTCATGCACGAGGATGCCCACCCTCTGCATCTCAGAGCTCTGCAATCTCTCATCGTTTAGATTATAAGCCTCTTTTTTGTTCGCCCTGTCAAAATTGACAAACTCACATTTTCCTACTTCATACTCCATTTGCCAGGTCTTTGTCTAATCGCGTAACCTATCTATATCCTTACCTCCTCTTCACAACTTACTTTCCTACTACATTTATGTTGTACTCACTTTCCTACCGACATTGTCGGATGTTCAAGTCACATTTGTCACTTTTAGAAAGACTGAACTAAAATGTTTGTGTTCAGGGAATGTTGTGAATGGGGAGTTATTTCCACCCGGTAAAGTTTGAGAGCGATCGCAGAATGAACAAAAATTTATACAGGGTTTGAAAACATGACCATTTCACCTTGTGCATTCTCCTGCCTTCTCCCCATAACTCTGCACACTGTTTGTTTTCCAAACATCATCTAATCCCCCCTTGCTCCGGGACAGGAAGTGGCAATACATCCTGTGCCTGGGACGGTCAGTATTAGAGGATTGGCCGCTGCTCCTCCCGGCCACACATAGTTGGTCACGTTAAAATTCCTTTGTGTGGCCCAGAGGCCACTCCCCCAGTACCTGCTGCTCCCAGGGGCATTTCCACTTCCTGTGCTGGTGTGTGCCCCATTACTGCTTGTGATCGGTAAGTGAAGCAGTTCCATGTGGATCTAGAGTGAGCCGAGAATGCGAGAGATTGGAGCCTCAGGCCCGAGCCGGGAGCGGCCAAAATGTCTAAAAGCGGGACCGGGAGAAGGGTGAGGCCCGCAACATGTGGACCCCGAGAGAGGAAAGAGCAACGAATACAAACAGTCACTGTGATATTGGGAAGAGGGGGGAGTCAGGCCAGCATGGAAATGGGGGAGCGGGGAAGCCAGGACGGTATGGAGATGTTTTTGTTGGGAGCGGGGGGTGGGGATGAGCGGGGAGAGGGGGGAGGAACTGGCTTAAAACAACTATCCTAATTTATTTACGGATCTTCTGGGTAATGAATGGCCCGTTAATCTGATCTTTCAGAATGTGAGGGCCGCCACATTATGAGAATTCTCTGCTTTTTCCTTGGAATGTGATCTTTAGGGAGACGGGTCACATGGCTGCTGCAGTTTGAAACCTCCTCCACATGATGAGGCCGCTAGTAATGCAGCACTCGGCCCGGTGCTGAGACAGCCTGCATGGTGCACCCTGGGCTAGAAATTGGACTCCCTGTTTTCTGGATGGAGAGCAGAGAAAAAAATGACCACAGGTCAGTCCTCAGCTCAAGTAGCAAAAACGGAAAACGCTGGAAAATCTCAGCAGGTGCAACAGTATCTGTGGAGAGGGGAAAAACAGGGTATTTTGCTTTCACCTGAAAGAGGACCAGCAAAATCTGCAGCACATTCGGGAGATGCTCCTCGCTACATGTTTTTATCTCAAATGTGGCTTCTCTTGATCTGCTGTTCGTGCTTTATTCAAACATTATTTTTGCCGCCTTTCTCAGTCCCGTCCACGGAGATAGAGAGATGTTTTATTCAACTTAGTTTAGAGGGGACAAAGTGTTTCCACCAGCTTGAATTCAAATAATTACACCCGGTTGAAAATGGCCTAGAAACACCGGCATTCCAATAGAGATCACACAATATGGTATAGTTACACCAGCCCTTGTCATATAGAGTTCCCAGATATGTTTGCTTCCCGCTTCTAATTTTCAGTCTGTTCTGAACATTGCTGCCATTCTGACCATTGACCATTCTCACTCCCCCAGCAGGTTCTTATCCGGTCTGGTCCGCTTTTATTATCATCCCTTTCGGCCTATATCATGAGCTCTCACCTGGGCATCAGTGACCTTATTGCTGCCGAACACTCGGCGTCCCCGGCAGATCCAGCCGCAGCGACCCGAAAGTTGTGTCTGGTTTTCTGGATCGCGGAGCTGCTGACCAGGATTGAGCCGCTGCCGTGAGCGAGCAGAAGGATCGAGAGGGAGGGGGGAACGGGCCCGGTCAAATGTAAGGGAAAAGGGAAGACCTTGGAGAAAGTTTTGAAAATAGACGGTAAGATGTTTTATTCATTTTCCTCTGTTGTTACACACAGAAGGCCACAGTGAAGTTCAGCCCAATTGATGGGGGAAAATTAGGTAATTGCATCCGGCTATGGACCAGCCAAACAATGCCGATTGTAAAACGGCTAGAAACCGGTGCGGAAATTCAATCTGCGCCATTGTTTCCTCGACAATTTTGTTTGGACGGGCGAGTATTGGTCAAAGCGACCATTTTATAATGAACTCAGGTACATGATTTCCGTTCTTGTCTGCACAGCGCAGCACAAGCAATGATCATGGCGCGGTTACACAGGCAGATACTAAAAGCTGCAGAAAATATGATAGACAGAATCCTTTAAATCAACCCCATTCACTGTGATTGACTGATTTCCGAGACATTACAAAATCAATTTTTCAAGTTAAGGAAGTAGCTGAAGACCGCCCAGCCCACTGTTGACCTGCAGCTGGGCGCTGCTGCTGACCGGGCTGCAGGAGCGAGCGCACAGAAGGTGAAAAAGGTTAAGACCAAGGTCAGTGTGCAGCCTCCTGCTGCTGGACTCCATGGCAATGGGGCTGGCTCACCACAGAGAAAGGGAAAACAGTGTCATTCACCCGGGCCTGGGTTGGAGACTAGCCGAATGCTGTTTGCAGGGATAATGGCCAAGCTGGAGGATGGGGAGGAGGAACCACCTACAGCCAGAACCGTGTCAACCTCCACCTGTGGCACCGAGCGGTGCTTAGCATTGGTGAAACCGGACACTCTGTACAGTGACAGCGGAAAGGAGCCGAGTGAGGCAGCCAGAGGGAAGGGGGCAAGGCAGCAGGAGGCTAAGACTCAACGTTTAGCCCCCAGTCAGAATGAAAACAGCCACATCAGGCCAATGAGACACAGAGCCCCTCACCAGCTGCATTCACAGCCACATTCTGCTGAGCTTCACTTGGTAACAGCTAAACTCACGTTGGTGTGTAATGGACATGCGCAGTCGACAATCGCCGATCCAACACCACTTTATCCACCTCCATACATTCCAGTGGTCAAACAGCGAGTGTGACAGGCTGAAATGAAAGCCGTGAGACAGGAGAATGTTATCCGGCGTGTAGAGAACAATAGACCGCGGGCCCAATTGAAAAGCTGGGTCAAGGTACGAGCATGTCCACTGTGTGACAAGCTGGGTAAGAATTCTCTGTCCCATGCTGCACCCCACAAATCAGCAACTTCCTCTACAGTGTGTGATTGCCGGGTCCCCGCACGTTATGATGAATTGTTTGAGGCGCCTGAAAATAGATTTGTGTGAATAGATATCCTGCCATTGAATGTAGTGAAATTCACAAGGATCATCCCCCCCCCCCCCCCACACCCCCCCACACACACCCCACCCCCCACCCCGCCCCCCCACCCCGCCCCGGTTCCCCCGCCCCCTCCACGGCTTCTGCAATTATAGTCCTTGGATTCCTCTTGGGAGCAAGATAATGTAATCTGCGCCTTTTCTCTTTCCATTGAAGCTGTGAATCCTGGAAAGCTACAGCTCATGCGGGACATTTTTGGCCCCTTGGGGGGGGACAAGGACAGTGGAAATTGACAGCAGGTCTGAAGATGAAAGGTGGGTGGGTGTTTGTGGAACCCTCCCTCCATTATGTGAACTTAGGTCAAACTGAGAGGTCACATCATGTTCTCACCCTCGACTTTCCCGAGAATATACTCACAAGAAGTGGATCAGAGAGAACGGGACCTATACCAATTTACGGGCCTTTCTCTATGGTCATGTCACTAGATTGGTAATCCAGGGAGGTTAATACTCAGCGGACACGGTTCAAATCCAACTACGGCAACTGATCGAATTTAAAATCGGTTGAAAATTTGTGGGATATAAAACTAATTTAAATAATGCTGACTCACATTAGACTATCATCGATTTTTAAAAATATATCAGGTTCGTAAATATCCTTTAGGGATGGAAACCTGCTGCCCTTACCCAGTCTGGCCTGCAGAAATGTGGTTGACTCTTAACCTTTCTCAAGGGATGGGGATGCCGGCCTTGTCAGGGATGTTACATTGGAGAGAATGAAGAAAGTCCTTGCTCTACCCGCTCTGTAAGGCATATAGTGGCCTGCCTAGTTCAGCCTCGAAGCTTTGAGGTTGATCGATGCCAATGAATGATTCTTGTCACCAGGTTGGGAATTTAAATGAGAAATCGCAGAGATCACGCTTTGACTCACTCGTACTGATGGTTCAATGTCCATCATTGAAACATTTTTTATATCTTTTGCAAATAGACCAGCAGTTATTCCCAGCATTATGCAGACCTCAGGGGGTAACTGCCAATCAACCACCCATGCAAGCCGAAATTGCGTCGTTGCAGGGCCCTCAAGAAACCATTTCGCACAAAGGATAATTCCTGCAGGCAGGATTGAAGAATGGGAGTGGGAAAGGAAATTTAACGTAAGTACAATTCACTCAGGAAATGAAAGCACGTTGTCTAGTTTTCACATCCCATCGTGGTTTAGCAGCAACACACATTTGCAGTCATCTTACTATCAGGGACTCAAATTAATTCGCTAAATTTCAGAAGCGCGGCCAAACGAAGGTGAAATTGCAACATCGTCGAACGTTTTTTTGTAGCGCCGGAACAATTATGGACCCTGAAAAATTTAGCAAAGAGAAATCTGGTTGTAAGCCGCCTGGTGTATGCACTCTTCACTCGTGATGTCATGCCGAACTCAAGCTATAGGGGAAAACCTTCTGCATCAGACGGGAGGAAGCCTTTACCCTTGAAGGCCATTGAGGCTGACAAGGGTGAGTGCATATATCAACCAGTAGCCAGGCATTTATAAAGCGATATGAATGTGCTGATCGTAGGACAATTCAATTTCTTTTATTCAACAAATTTGTGAATTTGTGGGCTATTAAGCATCATAAATTCCTGATTGCAAGTGAAGAACAGCGAGTTCAGTCAGATAAGGTACCCGGTCATCCTTCTAGTCTCTGAAACAACTGAAGGAAGCCCGCAACCCCTGCACTCCCACATTGTGTCACTTCAGCATTTTCATCTGTTACTGAGCAAATTTAGCCACAGGCCTCTCTATCCCCGGACGAAATCAGTAGTTCCTCGTTAGTATAGTGGTTAGTATCCCCGCCTGTCACGCGGGAGACCGGGGTTCAATTCCCCGACGTGGAGCAGCTTTTATTATCTTTAAAGTAGAAAACACACGAAATTGGAAATGTACTTTAAAATTCAGATGGAGGAGACAGTGCAGATAAAGATTCCGTATCAGCCACAGGGAGATTCAGGAAACGCGGCTGTGGCAGTTCCTTGAGAGGAAAGGCCTTCACACCAACAGTTCCCGACGTGTCCGAGCACCCGACGCTGGCTCTTACACTTAAACTGGGCTAAATCGGAATTTCCGTGAAATCAGTGAATTGACAGCTTGAACCCAGGACAGCTTGCTGAAAGAAAGTATTTTAAAACCGAGAGGAACCGGCCATGCTCGATTTAATAATGACAAACGAGGCAGTATTCATTAATAATCTGACAGTAAACGTGCATCTTGTAAAACAGTGACTGTAACATGACAGAGTAATTTACATTGTAATATCTGCCACCATTTTATTCATTTTTAAAATTTATTTTTTTCCCTTTATTTACTTTGCTTTTGGACGGCAGCTGTTCAGGATCCTGCCTTTCATCTCCGGCCCCCTCGTAACTTTTATTTTCTTATCCCATTGCCTCTCCCTTAGTGAACACGATGATTCTCCTAATTCCAGCTCTATTTTTGGGTCACTGCACTATCAGCAGCTCCTTGGCACAGAGATTATTTTCTCTTTTGGTCTTTCATTGAGTAAAATTTGAAAGATGGTGAAGACCATTCATATTCCTCTCTCTTCCTCCTCGCCAATCTTTCAGTTTTCTTCCTCTGTAACTGTTTGTCTCTTGAACTCACTCCTAACCCTCTTCAATCCCCGGCAAAACTCAGTCCCTACATTTAAGCCACTGACTCTCCCTTTACTGAGGTCCTTCCTCACGATTGCAAGAGGGATTCGATACATGCTTTTGAAACTTTGAACAGGTAAGATCAGCCCAAACCTATTCCCACTGACTGGGAATCTAGGACCCAGTGCCACCGTAAAAGAATTAAAGCCAGAGATTTTACCGCGGGAATTAGAAAAAGAATTCTACACACAGAGTGTGCTGGAACTCCTGTACACGGCAACCTATCTGCGTGAAACGACCATAAGACAAATTATGGGCTGCAACCTCCAATCGTCTGATAACCTTGCACGACACGTGGAAGTAAAACGCCTCATCTAATAGGCCCTCCGACCACAATAGCAACAATGCAACAAATATCATGTCTTTTTCCGTAACGTTCAGGAACCTGAATCAGAGGGTGGAGAGCGCACGTTGCCCCCGTGTCTGATCCCCTCCTGAATCTGAGTTATCATATTTTCTGTGAACCTTGTTTGTTATTGTGTTGTCTAAACACTGAACCACAATGACCTCACCGGGATCCCGATACTGGAGTTACTGACAGCTGTCAGTTCACTCAGTGTTAAAAGACGTGAATCGGGCGGAATTGGGGACAACACATTCCCAGGGAGACCGAGTCCTCACTAACAGACCGGAAGCTAAAGAGTCAGGAACAGAAAAACTGTGACACTCCGCTCTGTTCACTGACTCTTCATCCCTCTCAGTGAACCCAGTGCCAGGAGAGATTGATATGAATGTTTCATGGACAACAAATATCCTGCAGGGAATGATCCCAATTGGGCCACTTAAATGGGCAAATGTCAGCTTTAAAGGGTTTCAGTCCTTGGCCACAGTCTGGGATATTTTGTTCAGCTTCTGATTGCAGTGAAATGTGAAAAGTCCCGCAGTGACATAATGTTTCAGAGATACAGATACAGTAACAATCCTAATATTGAACAATAATGTCTGACGCTGTATCCATTTTACCCCCAATATCTCTGATAAAACTGCATGATATTAGAGAGACTGACAGGCTGTTATCAGATGAACACTCAGTACTTGAACATCCTAAACATCGGCCAACCCCGACCCTGCCTCAGCTCATCTGCTGCTGAAACCCTCATCCATATCTTTGTTCACTCTCGGCTTGACTATTCCAGTGTTCACCTGGCCGGCCTCCCATCTTCCACCCCACACATACCTGTGCTCATCCAAAATTCTGCTGCCTGGAACTTCACCTGAATCAAGTCCAGTTGACCAATCACCCCCGTGTTTGCTGACCAACACTGGCTCCTGTCCCGGCAATGCCTCAATTTCAATACCCTCACCCTTACTTTAAAATCTCTCCCTGACTTCACCCCTTCATTTGTCCGTAACCTTCTCCAGCCCAACAAATCTTCCAGATTCCTGCTCTTCTGCTATCTTGTACATTCCGGGTTTTAATCTCTACAGCATCGACAACCGTGCATTCAGCTGTCCTGGTCTAAAATTCTGGACTCCCTCCCTAAACCCCTCCACTTCTCCAGCTCCCTCTCATCTTTAGGAAGCTCCTTAAAATCTACCGCTTTTGTCACCTGACCTAATTTCTCCTTCCGTGGCTGATCATCAGCTTTATTTTTAATGGTAACTTTCTTCTCAAGCGCCTTGGGACAGTTTGCTGTTGTGAAAGTATCGAATTGAGCGATGGTGGTGTCGTGGTGAGTGGCCTTGCTTTCCAAGCAGCTGACTCTCATGCAATTCCCAGACATCGCAGTTTGTTGATTTTTTTTTAAACCTCTGAAATCGGAAACCCCACACTCGGAACTGTATTGGATCCGTTTCGGTGAGATCTTGCACGGAAATCACACGCAGATGTAATTCAGATAAAAAGATTTACAATCTCCACTTGCCTTCCATTGAGAATGCCACTCAGGCTTGTTCCTCATTGCTGATAATGAAGGTTTCCCCGGAAGTTAAGCGTGGAGCCGGGGTAGAATTACTCGGATTCAGTAAAATTCACTGATTCTCTGAACGTTTTCCCTCTGCTGCTTCCTAATTCTTTATTTGAATATCGATTCCAGCACAGAGATTATTTTATTGTTCAGAAAGGGACAGACTGCTCACGCTGGGAATCTGAAATAATAACAGAAGGTGCTGCAATCAGCTCCCACAGGGGAAGGGTAGATTCATATTTCAGGTCTATAGAAGGTTTAAATAATAGTCCCGCTAACTGAAACTGTCAGAACTGCCGAGTTTTTCCCGCATTTTTCCTTTTTTTGAGATTAATCCATTCAGTATTTCATCTCTTTCCCATCTCAATATTTCCTGTGAAGCTTTCAAGGCTGTGCTCAGTTCCTTGCGTATTTATGTTTTATCTGAAGTAATGTATATCACATCCTGAGAAATCAGGCTGAAATCCTGCTTATTCTAGGGTAAAATGTATATGGGTTTTGTAATCTGCCTTTCAGGGACAGCAGCATCACTCAGTAGAAGGGAAACGGGCCGTGCAATCCAGTCTTAGTTTCACTGCTGCCTGTGAGCAGAACAAGGCACAGATGTGATGCCTTCAAGCTTTCTGTCTGTGGATAAATATTTCCATGTCCCTAATCTAAATGTATGAAACCGCACCAGCACCCCGCTGTTTGCTGACCTATCAAACTAGCTCCTGACCCGGCAATGCCTCAATTATTAAATCCTCATCCTCACTTTCAAATCCCTCAATGGCTTCGCTCCTCCCTTATATAAGTGGAGCTTAGAAATCACTCTGCTTGAATGACACCCGCGTGTGTTTTTGGAGCAAAATCTGATCGGAGAAGATCAAAACCAACTCTTTGCTTGAGGCTCCTGAGCTCAGAAATCTGAAATAAGCAAAATGTAATGGCTGAGAACCCAGGTCATCTGCTTGGAAGGCAGCTATGCTCACCACTACTCCACCATCCTCAATGGTGGCTTCTTGAACGGGGCAAGATATCTCAAAGCATTTACCCAACATCTGAATGGTGTTTGGTGCCTCCATATGAAAACACCAACAGAAAATGGTGTTTAGCGGTGGTTAGACACCTGTCAGTAAGATTAACTAGAGATACAATTGGTGAACAGTATCAGGTTGGGCTAAATGGCATGAGGCAACTCTTAACGTTTTGAGCAGACCACAAGAAAGCCGCAGATTGGAGAGCATTGAGAAGGCAGCGTGCTGACTGTCCAGGGAAGCTTGTAAGGCAGTGCCAGGTAGTGTTAAAATAAATAACATGGGAGCAGGTGGAACCCTCATGGTTATATTACAGTGCATAGCATCTCAGTTCAGTTAGGAGTGGGAGAGAGTGTCAAGAGGACCAGCATCAACTTAGGTTAGTCAGGAAAGTCGAGTGACCAGGATGTGGGACAGAATGATCGTGAGGGAGGGAGAGTCCAATAAATGAAAAATTAAAATAAACCGTATAAAAATCAGGTCAGAGAAGGCTGCGATTGTATTGGCACAACTTCGCAAAAGTCAGCAAAGGCAGCCACAGTGACAGTCAATCCAGACTCTACAGAAGAAGGAAGGTCAAATGGACTTTGACAAAATGGCCATAAAATTCCCCAGATTGAATTCGGATGCAGCTGAACTACCACCCGAATTCAAACAGTTTAAACAGAGCTACGGTTTCTTAATTCAGGTGTGTCTGAGCCAGACAAGCAAGCCATAAAAATTGGCCTAGCAATTGTGAATGAAGGTTTACGTAGGCTGAGCATGTCAGGATTAATAGCAGAAGAGCTAAAGGGTCCGCAAAGATATGGATTACGTTGGAAGACCGGTTCAGAATCACGCTAACCTTCAGTAATAATCATCGACAAGTCGTCATTTCCACAACAGCCGAGAGAACCCATGGACAACTTCATCAGCAGATGCAGAGAATGTCGTCCATCCTATGATTTTTCAGGTGCAGGAATAACCGACATAATTGTTCAGTTGTTAATCGCAAATAAACATTCCTGCAAGACTTGCTAGACAAGACCAAAACAACTAGCATCAATGAGCTACTCAAGGATGGGCATAAGTGTGTAGTGATCTTCGTAGATCAACGAAGCTTAAAACTTCTAAGTACAAGGCCAACTTTTGATGCACCCAAACCAAGCAAGGCATGTGCAAGTCGGGAGGAAGTATTGAGAATGATGTGTGAGCAGGTCTTCATTTAATCGCGCAGCTTCCCCTTGCACTTAGTTGTTTAATTGTCCAACACCATTCATGACTCGATATGGCAGGACTACAGAGCTTAGATCTGGTCCATTGGTTGTGGGATCACTTCGAAAGAGATTGCTTGCGATGACAGGAGACAACATTTTTCATGGCACAACGAGTGTTGTAATGGATATGAGAGAAATGAGATTTGGATGAGGCACGAGTTCAGCCTCAGCTGGTGTATCCCGTCTGGGTCTGGGCGCTGCACTTGAGGATGAATGTGACGATGTGAAGGATGTTGGAAAGATGGCAGAGAATATTCACGAGATGAGGAAATTCATTTATGAAGATAGATGGAGAAGTTACATTTTTTTCTTGGAGAAGAGAAGATTGAAATCTGATTTCGTAGAGGTATTGAAAACCATGAGGGGTTTGGCTAGTGTACATAGGGAGAAAGTGTTCCCACCCGTGAAATGATCGACACCGAGAGTGCACAAGCTGAAACTAGTTGTTAAATGAATCTGAAGTGACATGAGGAAAAAAAAAATGTTTCTTGATGAAAGTGGTTCAGGCCTGGGATGCATTGCCTGAGATTGGTGGAGGCAGGTTCAACTGAAACATTAAAAAGTTAATCAGCCTGTTATCTCAAAAGGAAGCATGTGCAGGGCCAGGGGGAGAAGGCAGGGGATGCCTCATTCGGAGAGATGATGGTGATAGGATGGGCCGAATGACCTTCTGCTGCGCTGTAACATTTATCTATTTCCGTGGGTATATTAAATAATTAGACAATGTGTCTAGATGAGGTTGTGAATGGCAGCCTAGCATCCGTCTAAATGTAGCATAAAGGAAATAGATAGAACTGTGACAAAACCAAACCAGAAAAATAAAAAAAATCTGCGCAAGAACCAACATGAGGCAGATGTTGGGATCTAAATTTCATGAACTCAATTTTGATCCCAGAAGGCTGGAGAGCTCCTGAGGTGAGTTGTTTCCCTCGAAGTTTGCTGCTGATGAGGATATTTAGTCCCTAGAATATGTTCAATGCTGTTGCGTCTAATTGGTGACTAACTTCATCTGCTCGCCTTTGCCTCATATTCCTTCATGCCCTTCTTTAACAGAACTCAATAAATCTCAGATTGAAAATACAGCAATCGACCAATCAATAGATTCCGCGTACAGAAGGGAGCCCTGGAGTTCGAGCACATTTTGTGTGTAGAATTATTTCCTAATTTCCATGCTGGAATCTCTGGTTTTAATATTTTGACAGCGAGCTAACCAGCTAATAGGAATAGGCTCATCGATGGACTGATCTGTTTCCCTTAACATCTCGAATGCATGTGTCAAACCATTGCACAAATCAGGAAGGGGGACTTCATTACTGGGGCAGTCAGTGGCTTCAGCATCGGAACTGAGCTGTGGTTTAGTGTCAGGAATTGAGGAGCGTTAGGAGGGAGTTCACGAGATAAACAGAGTTGTGGAGGAAGAAAACTGGAAGATTGGCAAGGAGCAAGAGCGAGGGGTGTAAATATCATTCGCAACGTTTTCGCAAATCTTTCAAATTGAAAAGGAAAATAGTGTTGATACTGCAAAAAGTGAAAAACAAAAACCGAAAAAAAAAGTCCCAAAATGCTCGGCAGTTCATAGAGCATCAGTGAAGACAAACAGAGTGAACTGTTCAGGACAATGGCTTTCCATCAGAACAAAATAAAGGTAGAAAGATAACAGGTTCTAAACCATTGCAGAGCGGGAGGGCGCAGGATTCGCAAAAGAGGGGCGTGAGGGTGTTTGGTTGGGCGGTGTTGGGATGGAGGAGGGAAAAGGTTTCATGGTACAAAAGCTGAAGAGAATTGTAATGGTCCTGGTTTAACAAACCACCACCAAAGATGTGTCCAGATGAGATTGTGAACGGGTGCATAGCAACCGGCCGTTTTATTTTTAATGATAACGCCCTTGTTAAATGCCTTAGCATCTTTCTCTCATCAGTGTTGGTGGTGTCGTGGGGAATGTGTCAGTCTTCCACGCAGTTGATTCGTGTTCAATTCCCACCTTCCTCAGTTTGAGGAAATCATGCCGACTTGAAAGGTTAACTCGGTTACTTTCTCCACAGATGCTGTCAGACCTGTTGAGCATTTTCTGCTTTTATTATTGTTAGTTTTAAAGCTCACAGATCAGAAACTCCAAACTCGGAGATGAATTTGATCCGTTTCGGTGAGAATTTGTTCGGAAAACACACGCGGAAGAAATTCAAATAAAAATATTTCCGACCACCACTTTTTTCAACACGGATATGACATTCTCAATCCTTCAGTCTTCTGGGTCTCTCTCTCTCTCTCCACCAATCTATCATTACCTCCCCATCTCTGTCTCACACACATGTTCACAATTGCATTGTGTGGTTTTATATATAATAGATTATTTGACACTGGAAGATAATCATTCTCGTTTAGGTCAGTTAGACAGTATTTCCTCTGTAACAGTTCAATGATCTTTGCTTGCGCTGCGCTGTAAACGGGTTTGTATACGCAGGTCAGATGCATGGATGATCTAAACCTGTAAGCCGTACCGCTGTGCGAATAAATTTACGAATTCTTCTTCAGTGTAGTGGTTGTCGCGTCGTGGTCTCGCTTGTCATACGTGAGACTGGGGTTCATCTCCCCAACGGGGAGTAGCTACTAATTAAACAAAGAAAGCACGCAGAATTGGAAATAGACTTGAAAAATTGAAATTGGTTGATATGTAGCAGACATGTGCAGATAAAGATCGTGTGTCAGCGACAGACAGAGTCAGGAACAGGAGTTGTTTTCAGAGATCGCGGGATATGAGAGCACCTTGACAGGAAGGCTCCTTCACCCACGCAGTCAGGCGACATTTCCGTGTGTGCGTTAACACAGAAACTGGCTCTTTCACCTCAGCTGGGCTGAATCAGAATTCCCGTGAAATCAGTGGTTTGAAAGCTTGAATCCGGGACAGTTTGCTGAAACAAGATACTTTAAAAACGAGAGAAACCGGCCATGCACCATCTGGTAATGAGTATCGAGGCAGAATTCATTAACGCCGACCTTGTAAACAGTGACCGTCACATGACAGATTGACTTACATTGCAATCTTTGCCGCCATTTTGTTCGTTTTTAAAATTTATTTTTCTCCTTCATTTCCTTTGCTTTCTGACAGCAACTATTCAGGATCCTGCCATTCATCCCCAATCTTTTGTTTCTCTACTTAACCCGTTACCTCTGCCTCAGTAAACACCATGACTGTGCTAATTCCAGTTCTATTTTCTGGCCACTGCACTGATCAGTAGCTCCTTGGCATAGAGATGATTTTCCCTTTGGGTCCTTCATTGAGTAAAACTTGAAAGATGGTGAACGCCATTCACATTCCGCCCTCTTCCTCCTCACCAACCTTTCAGTTTTCTTCCTCTGGAATTGTTTGCCTCTTGAACTCCCTCCTTTCCCTCTTCGATTCCCGACTCTAAGCTACATCTCAGGCAGTACATTTTATCCACTGAATGTCCATTTACTGACGCCCTTACTCATGATTGCAGGAGGTATTTGATACATATTTTTGTAACTTTGAACTGATATGGTCTGCCTAAAACTATTTCCAATGACTTGGAACCTACGACCCAGGGCCACAGACAAGGAATTAAAGCCAGATAACCGTCTAATCCCCTGTTTAATGCTTCGCTTGAACCTGCCTCCAGCACACTCTCAGGGAGTGCATTCCAGACCTTAACCACTTTTTGCAAGAAAAGTAAAGATTTTTCTCTTGTCACTTTTGCTTTTTATAGCCAACTACTTTAAATCTCTACCCTCTCAATCTTGACGCTTTCACGAACGGGAACACTTTCTCCCTGTCTACTCTGACCAGACCTCTCGTGATTTTCAATCTCTCTATCAAATCTCCACTCAGCCTTCTTTACTCCTTGGAAAACAGTCCTAACTTCTCAATTCTAACATCATAACTGAAGTTCCTCATTCCAGGAACCATTCTCCTGAATCTTTTCCGCCCTCTTTCCAACACCCTTCACATCTTCACATCCTTCCTAAAGAGCAGCGCCCAGGACCAGATGGGATGCACCAGCTAAGTCTCAATTAGAGCCTTCTACAAATTTTGTTTATCTCATTCCCAATACAATACTTCTTGTTTTTTTGTCCCGTGTAAACGTTTGTCCCCTGCCCTCACAAACAATCGCTTTTGACGTGATCCCACAATCAAATGATCAGATCTAAGCTGTACAGAGCTTCCACATACACGTTACAGAATACTGAAAGGCCTGGATAGAGTGGACGTGGGGAAGATGTTTCCATTAGTAGGAGAGACTTGGACCCGAGGGCACAACCTCGGAGTAAAGGGAAGACCATTTAGAACAGAGATGAGGAGAAACTTCTTCAGCCAGAGAGTGGTGAATCTATGGAATTCATTGCCACAGAAGGCTGTGGAGGCCAGGTCATTGAGTGTATTTAAGAGTGAGATAGATAGGTTCTTGATTGGTAAGGGGATCAAAGGTTACGGGGAGAAGGCGGGAGAATGGGGTTGAGAAACTTATCAGCCATGATTGAATTGCGGAGCAGACTCGATGGGCCGAATGGCCTAATTCCTGCTCCTATGTCTTATGGTCTATACAGTAGTGAATGGTGGTGGGCAAGTAAACAACTAACTGGAGAAGAAGGCTCCACAAATATATGAAGACCTTACCAGCGATGCTCACATCCAAGGGCGAATACTAGTAAAAGCTGCCGATGTATTTCGAACCTCACGGCAACGCTACCCTGGGGTCGTGCCCCATTCTCAGTTGAAAGAATCCCATAGTGACCTCAAACTCATCACCTACATACTGATCGATACAATATCATCATAGAATGGGCACATCACAGGAGAAGGCCATTTGGCCCATCCTGATTCTGCTGGCTTTCGGAAAGAGACATTCACCCAGTGTCAATCCTTCTCCTTCGCCTTCTCCCTGATTCCTGCACATTCCCCCCCCCCACCCCCCCCCCGCCCCCGCCCCTTGCCAGGGCTTCGAACCTTTCCTATTCCCTTGCGTGTAAAAGGATGAAGGTTGACCTGATCGAGGTTATCCTGTTAATGTGAATTGTTAGGGTTAAACACCGAGAAACTGTTTCTCCAGCCGGTAAGAAAGGGTTTGAATCCTGGTACGTTTTTGCCACTGATCCACAGCGATAGTGCCAACCAAGGTAAATGTCAGGAAGCACTTTTCACAATTAGAGTAGACAACGATGTCTCTGCTCCTTTGTAAGTGCTCCTCTGTACAGGAGAAAAGATTTGATGCCATGATGCTGACAGATTTCTGGCACAGAAATGTTAAAAGTCGGACGGATTTGTCAGAACAAGAGGCAGAAATTTTCCAGACTCCAAGCAGCATGGAAGGAAAAAGAAACCACAGCCTGCGACGCTGCAGAAGAACTTTTCGGAACCCTCTTCCGATGTGACGGTACAGAAATTCCAACTGAACGGAGAATGGGCCGTAATTACTTCTAAGGGGAATAAAACGGCCAGTCGGGAGTTCGAGCCCACGACCTGGGCGTTATTAGTACAACGCTCTAACCATCTAAGCTAACCAACCATCCGGCGCTGAGACCCTAGTATGATCATCTGGTTTTCAAATTGACCTGGCAGCGAGTGGAGGATTCCGCAATCTTCCTGCTGATTGATCGCGCACAGGCTGGAAATCTCGGATTTGCCCAGTTGAAAGTTCAGGTTACCAGCGAGCTGTGAGGGTATGTTTCTCCCAGAGCTGCTGAATGATCCGATCTTCACAAAGCTGTTCAGCAACAGATACGATCTCCTTCTTGTCAATAATGAAAATAATTTGTCCAAAGCAAACCTTAAGCTGAAAAATCTCCCGTCGTCAATAGGCTGGTATCTATGCAATCTCTTTTCTGTTTATTTCATGGGGTGTGGGCATGTCGCGCATGACCAGTGCAAGTTGCTCATTCTCAATTGCCTTCGGAAGGATGCTAAATTATATAAAATATAAAAGCACTTCAAACACTGAAGTAAAAATAGTGTGGAAATGTTACTGTTTCTCTAGGATGTAGGAATTGCAGCGGGTGGATTTCATGGCGAATTGGAAGGAAGTTGCTCACAATCGGGCAAACTCACGGCGGGGGCTTCAACGAGAAATTACCGAGTGCCTGTTGAAATTTACATTTGGATCTATCATTCGCGGGAGTTGCAATGTCAGGGAACAGAAATATATTTCCAGATGGCCCTCAATCGATGACATGAGGCCTGTAGAGTAAGTTGGGAAAGCGGTAAGTAACAGGCCAACTGCCGCTGTGATTGATGTATTTATCTGATACAGCAGCGCCGCTTCACAAGTCCCAGAACAACATTGTGGGGGGAGATCACTCTTGTTTTGCCTCGGGTTTACCCTCCTCTGGCTGTCTTCATAACGAAGCGTTCGAGATTGGTTGGAATTAGACGGGGGCGGCATTGATTTCTGAGCCCAGGAGGTTATGTGTCACCAATCAACGGCGTGTAGTTAGAATGCAAAGTTTTCAAATCCGTTGCACTGTTTTGCTGCAAAAATCATTGGTATTTGTTTATCGGGCTGCATGGCAGAGCCAATGGAGAACTTAAAACAGCGCCAGAGAACCGACTTGAATCCTGAAAACATCAGCGTGCATGGTGTTGGGGAGATGGATTTGTACCAAATAGATTTCTCTTCTGAAAAAAATACACATGCATGATCAGCCGTGCTTTTCGTGATAAACCTTATTTGGACATACATATAAGGGGACTCATCAGGGAGTTTTCAAGCAAGGTGGAAATTGTTTGATAGTGAGGAGGTTTGATAGCGGGAAGTTATTAATTGACTGGCGAGATGGACAGAAAAATGCCAAATGAAATTCAACCCGGGGGAGAGCGATGTAATGCAGCTGGGGAACTCAAACAGGTCGCAGGGAATACACAATTAATGAAGAGAGTATTGGGAGGTGTAGAGGGGGTGAAGGACATTGGAGCGAATCTCCACAAATCCCCGAATGTTACAAGAACGGACGATAAGGTGTTTAATAAGTCATGTGGAATCCATTCGGTTATTAGCCGAGGCTTAGAATATACTAACAGGGAGGTTATGCTGGAACTGTGTCAATCATTAGTTAGGCCACAATTTGAGAACTGTGTGCAGTCCTGGTCATCTCATGGAAATTACCAAATTACAATTCGATGGTGGAGTTCCGGCATGATGAACGTGTATATAATTCTCGTCATCCCAGATTCAGCAGTGACCCTCATCAATATTCCGCAGCGCGAACTCTGACCGGAGAGATATGTTTACTTTTAACGGATCCACACAATTTAATGTTGAAGTCCGCTCAGCGGAACAACACAGCAGAATCTTCGATTTATCTGTTGCATTTCACAAAATAGCACCCCCCCCCCACCCCCCACCCCCACGACCCCCCCACCCCCACCCCCACCCCCCACCCCCCAACCCCGCCCCCCCCCCCAACCCCCCACTCCGGATATGACAGCCTGGAAGTTCAGATCATAAAATGATTGTTTGTGCATGTGTACTGGCGATTAGTGAGCCCTGTACTTGTAGATCGAAACCCTTTTGCTTCTCTACGGTCCCCTGTTTCTCACCACCTAGAAAATACGCCCATTGCTCACTGGATATGCTCTTTGTGTACTCTCCACATGCTTAATGACTGTCTCTACATCGACTGTTCAGCTGGAGGCACTAAAATCATTTACTTCTTTGTGCTTTACAAGCGTCGTACAACAGGGTAATAGTTTCTTACTAATTACTTTTAACCACGTCCGAATGAAACGAAACACCGATATTGCAAAATGTACGGCATAGCTCAGATATTTGTCGGCGACACATAATTCACTGACTGAGAAACCAACGCTTTCGCCGTATAAATGTTTTGAATTAAATTTAACTCGGTTTCACTTCTTATGAAGAACAGTCAACACAGCGCAAATACTAGCGGAAAGCAGTGAGAATTCTCCACAGTGTCGTCTTCTCTTCTGTCAAGCGGAGCTGCGAGCCGACTGTCTCTGAGATCAACGCATAAATAACGACTGTAGTTGGATTATTTTTCCTTCTGGTTAGTTGTTACTATATTTGCTATAAACACAACAAATCTCTGACTGAAAGCCAGGCAGAATGATCTTCCAGTTCCCTCTCCTTGCAACTCCGCCGAATTCTGGGAGTGAATTGAAAATTCACCGCACAGTCGGTGACCCATTTGATTTTGCTCTGAATCGCCGGTCACTAATTTAACTAATGTCCCGACATGCGCTGCCAACTTCAATGGTTGGTGCAGCCATTTCTCCAGCCCCCTCGGCTCCTGTATCTCATTTAGCATTGACTAGTGTACCTTATGTCGCCTTTCCTCGCTCTTCCTGAAAAAATGAAACACTTCACTCTTCTCTGCATTAAATTTCACCTCATGGCATCTGTCCCATCAACCTACCTCTGTCCTCTGGAAGTTTATTATTATCCTCCTCTGAATTTTATAACACTTCTGAGTTTTGTGTCATCCACATCTTTTGAAATGGTGCCCTCCACGTCGACGCCTCGGTCCTATGTTGAAGAAAAACAGCATTGATGACACTGCTGATGGCTGGAGAATCCCATTATATAGCAATTCACCACGGCTCTTTGTTTCCTATCATTCAGCTGACTTGGTGCCCATGTTCCACTGACAGTCTTCATCCCAAAACAATCAAGTTAACTGAACGCTAACTGCTTTTAACACATCCAGACATGATTTCCTGAATGAATCCGCACTTATCCATGTGGTGATACATTTTGTCTCTGGATATCGTTTCCAAAAGCTCTTCCACCACTTGAGGTTAAACTGGTGCGTGTGTGGTTTACAAAATGATAATTAGCTACATTTTGTGAACAATGGTATAATATTTGTAATTCTACAATCCTCTAGCATCGTCCGTTAAAACTAAGCAGAATTTGCGGCCCACTGCCCTCCGCAATTTCCAAACTTACTTTCCTCAACACCCTGCCCCTGAACCAATCCTGGTGAATTATCAACATTTAGTAAAACCAGGTTTATAATGCCTCCTCTATCTACAATTGTCGTCCATCCAATTTCACAACTACCTCGTGTTTCACTCTGCCTTTGGCAGTGTTTTTCTTTCTTGGAAAACACAATATAAGTCCTCTGGCTCCAGGCGCGAAATTCCGTTTTAGTCCCTATTCGGCCCGTTCCTGTTTTCGCAACCTTTTATATTTATATCCATAGAGCAAAAATAAAATCTGCTAGTCTGTTCTCCCAGTCGCCCTTTTCTACCTGTATTTATTCTTCAATGCCCCAATGAATTTTCTATTATTTTCCATGGTTGTCACTTGCGGTGTAGTGTCCTCAGGGTCGTGTCTTCGGCCAAACCACCATCAGTTGCTTCATCAATGATCTTCCGTCCAAGATATGGTCAGCAGTGGGGATGTTCGCTGATGATTGCAAAATGTACAGCACCATTCGCGACTCCTCGGATACTGAGGCAGTCCGTGGCCAAATGCAGCAAGACCTGGACAATATCCAGGCTTGGGCTGACAAGTGGCAAGTAACATTTACAGCACAGATGTGACAGGCAATGATAATCTCCATCAAGAGATAATCTAACCATCACCCCTTGACAACCGACTGCACTTCATTGAATCCCCACAATCAACATTCTGGGGGTTAACATTGACCAGAAACTGAACTGGACTAGCTATATAAATGCTGTGGCTACAAGAGCAGATCAGAGGCTGTGGATCCCGCGACGAGTAACTCACTCCCTGACTCCTCAGAGCCTGTCTGTAATCTACAAGGCACAAGTCAGGAGTGTGATGGGATACTCCCTACTTGCCTGGATGAGTGCATCTCCCAAAACACTCAAGTAATTTGACACGGTCCAGTTCCACGCAGCCCGCTTGAGTGGCACCCCACGCACAAGCATTCACTCCCTCCACCACTGACGGACGGTAGAAGCAGTGTCTACCTTCTACAGGGTGCACTGCAGGGATTCAGCAAGGCTCCTTATGCAGCGCCTTCCAAACCCACGACCACTACCATCTAGAAGGACAAGGGCAAGCAGATAAATGGGAGCACCTCCACCTGGACGTTGACGTCCAAGTCACTCACCATCCTGACTTGGAAATATATCGCCGTTCCTTGACTGTCACGTGGTCAAAACCCTGGAACTCCCTCCCTAACAGAACTGTGGGTGTACCTACACCACAGGAAGTGCGGCGGTTCAAGAAGGCGGCTCACCATCAACTTCTCAAGGACAATTAGGATAGGCAATATAGGCTGGCCCAGCCAGCAAGCCCTCATCACGTGAAGGAATAAAATAAAACAATCTGACAGCCTTTACTTCTTTCATTTTGCTCGATACATATTTCCTCATCGAAAATCTTTGGTTTTCTCTGGCCATACTTTCCTAATCGTGGCGGGGAACCACGACTTGACACAAACAATCTCTTTAAAGGCTGTCACTGTGGCTTTCCTAATATTTCGTTTCAATTCGCTTGGGCCAGAATAGGAATAAAGTGTGTTAGCAACAGTGTGCGTTTGTGTTTGCGTGCGTGTGCGTGTGTGTGCGTGTGCGCGCGTGTGCGTGCGTGTGCGTGCGTGCGTGTGCGTGTACGTGTGTGTGTCCGTGTGCGTGTGTGTGTGCGTGTGTGAGAGAGAGAGAGAGAGCTTGAAGGGGGGCGGGGATGTGGGGGTTGAGAGAGAGATATATATAGAGAGCCAGAGGGAGAAAAATGGAAAGAGAGAGATAGAGGGATATCGAGGGAGAGAGAGCTGGAGAAGAGACGGAGAGGTTGATGCAGAGATGTTTGCTTTTCATTTTATCCATTTTACCCCGTGACACTGGAAGTGGCTGGGCCCTGTGGAGTGGGAAGCGAATAACCCAGAGAATATTGGTTGATGCCTGTGAATCATTCAGTTCAACATCAAACTGTGCTCCTTCATAAAATGAAAGCAGATAAAATTCTGGGGTCACGTCAGTAAAAATCACTTTGGCAGATGAATAAACATAGAGCTGGTGGAGCAAGAATAAGATGGCGGCCGGAGATGAAGTGTCACCGTATCTGTGTGAAGAGTTAGAAACTTAAATCGTGTCCCCGCCTTCCTCACCGGAGCTGTAATAAGGATTGTTTGTGAGGTTATTGTCATGCCTGCCCGGTGCTGAATAATTTACATTTACAGCGTTACCACAGGACGATATCACATCGATCCAGAACTCAGGCGACTCTGAAGCACCCCTGTCGACACCTTAGGCTACTGTGACTCTGTGATCTGCCAGTAAATTCTTAACCAGGAGCGATCTGATGCTAAGTCGGTTACCAGCAGTCGAGGTAGTGGAAGCTGGAATAGTCTTTGTTAAAGCTGCTGCAGTTATATAGTTGGCAGATGGATCTTGGATGGAGCTACTGGTCAGCACTGAGATGATGGAGCTCTTGTCGCAGCTCCTGACTCTGGTGTTTCCCGTGATGCTCTAAGCTGGAGTGTTCTGAGATTCAAATCTTACTGAAAATAAAGTTTTCAAAGCAGGCTGGTCACCTGAGTACAGGCCTAGCTTAATCAATCCCTCTTCACACACAATCATCTCCTCCCTTGGACCAGTCTAATGAAGATACATTGTCCTTTCTGTGAGGGAAAGCTGCCCTTCCTTGGGTAAGGAGACCGAAACCCTGGCAGGTTGGATCTCTATGTTATTCTGGCAGTCAGGGATCAGAAGGAAGTTCAGGACCGAGAATGCACTGTTCTGCCTACAGTAGGAGGTACTGCACCAAGAACCTGCTCCAGTTAAACAGAAGTGACAAAGTTTGGACCAGGCACCTTGAAAGAGCGAGCATCATAGACTGGGGAAGTGAAGATCAAGCAAGATCATACCTGTTACATAATCCAGAAGGTACAATCCGCCGGAACAGCATTCTCCTCCTCATCTGTTGAGAAGAACCTCCTATCATACTTTTAAGTTAATCAGATAGAGACAATCAAGTGAGTGTACCTACATCACATCCATTGCAGCGGTTCAATAAAGCAACTCAGCACCACCTTATCAAGGGCAATTGGTGATGTGTAATAAACACCGGCTTAGCCAGCCGCCTGCCAAATCCCATGAATGAATAAAAAAATGTGCCAGAAAAAAAGGATACTCTGATTTTTCAACTCCAAACCAATAAAGTTGGCCCAAAACAACTGGGCCTACAACCCTCCAGATGTGACCAGAACGAGATCTGGTAGAATTGTCAGGCCTCCAGACTGTCTGGATTTATAAAGACATTGGCTTGAAGAAGGAGAAATGGTAGCTGTAAAAAATATTGTAATGCAATTATGTTGGATTAAGAGTGGAGGGGAAGGCACTACGAGTATGTTCGGCATAGCAAGAGTTAATGTGAGATTGGAGAACAGCACTGCCCACAGCGTGATAGAAAGAGTGACATGACAGTATACCTAGGATAGACAGATTAGCGCATGGGACAGGCATGATCAGGAGACTTGAGTAGATGTCAGCATGGAGATAGCTCTTAGTCTGGCCTATAGTTTGTACACAACCACAGAAAAACACACACACACACACACACGTAAGCACACAGACGCGCGCGCGCGCACACACACACACAGACACACATACAGTTATGTTTTGCCAACAAACGGTTATTGTTCAACATTACGAGCCTCTGAACACCTACTGAAAATAACTCTTACAACACAAAGTATCCAAGTTTACTGACGATGAAAAGTGACGGGAAAGTGTGTGTTGGAGATAACGCAGAAAATTTGCAGAGGGAGATGGATGAGCTGAGTGTGTGGGAAAGAACAGGGCAGGTGGAATACAATATGCCGAAATGTAAGCAGATTCAGCTTGGTAACAGAAACTAGGAGAAATAAGTTATACTAAGATAATGCGGGACATTGCTCAGCTCCTGCCTGTTGCACTGAGGCAAGTTCGATCTCAATGTTCAAAGCGTCTGTGGGACGTATTTTCTATACCTCAAAACGGGGTTTAACGGTGGGCCGCCTCCTCCCGCCTCACCATTTAATTGTGGAAAATTTGGGGAGCAGTTAAGTTGCTGAAATCCGTAATGGATGGTGAATTGAGTGAAGCCTTCACTAGCCAATTGCCGGCCGTTATCGGACACCACCAGGTCCAGGATGCCAATGGGCTCTCCAGGTTGTTGGACTTGTTGTTGAACTTTCCTCGTATTAAAATTTTATTCCTTCTTAAATTAAAATAGGTATCGAAAGATTTCAGAACAGCTTCAAATTCACCCGGAGATTCATTTATTCCTTGGCTCACAATGACGTCATCGGTTATCGGACCTTCTGTTTACAAAAGTGTTTTCAGTTCTTCAACCTGTGTCTCCTTATCTAACCCTAAAGCTATGGTATATCTTTTAAAAATGCCCGCCAACGCCACCAATTCTGTGCCTGATTTGCCCCTTGGATCAGCAAAGATCGACCTGTTAGCTCTGATTTATTATCCAAGGCTGTTTTTCTTTCAGCAGAGGGGAGTTCAGATTTAATTGCTGTTGCACTTTTAAAGATGGATCTGCAGAAACCGTTTAGTTCACTTCACCCCGCGCTTTTTGGGGTTTGGCGGGCTCCAGCGGCGATGTCGGACCCGACCTCAAAGTGATCTACTTTCTTTGCAGCAAGTCTTTGAATCGAACGTTTGGGTCTTCTCGCGAATTTCCCAGAGTAGAGTCTCCAGTTGATCAAAGGTGATTTCCGGCTTTCACTGAGGCGTCAAACGTTTTTATTTCAACGGTTCTAGGCCACCGACTCTGGACTCGGGCTGAGGGCGGTGATTGAAGAAATAGACAATTCTGCCTGATTAATGCCCTCAATACTTTTAAAGACCCGTTCAGCCTTTGTACCGATTTATAAATATTATTTAGCTTGCTCACCCTTGCGATCTGGCTCGGTTATTTTACTCTGTATTGGATGGGGATTATCAATGCCCGGGACGGGCTCTGCTGGTGTCCTTCAGCTACACAGTGGATTTCTCTTCTGCCCTTGAGCCTCCAGTTCTGCAATGGGATTTCTTCTTAGGCAATGTCCACGTGTGCTCTTCAGTTTTGGTGAACTCGTCAGGTCAGGATATGGTTCCTTTAGTTTTTCAGATTTTGGGGGCTTTCCCCAGCTTGTCTTGAGGTCTGGGTTCGGCCATTAGTTGCCACCAAGTTGTAAGGGTTCTGTCCATTGGTCATACGAAGAAAGTCAACTGTTGAACAGTCACTGTTTATTGGTAACACATAGCTATCCACATAAGCACCAGCATAGCCCAGACTAAGAGCTCCATGCAGTTTTCTACACGAGCGTCTCTAGTTCACGTCTTTCCGATGTCCGAACCTGTCTATCCCAGGCTTACTGTTATGTGACTCTTTACATCACACTGTGGTGGTGCTGTTTTCCAGTCTCACATGAACTCTTGCTGTGGGAATCAACTTTATCCTACACTTCGAACTCAGTTCCATCATCTCAGCCATTAATATCGAATGTACAAAGCTGAGACCGAAGGATTCATCCATCCAGCACCCCACTAATTGCAGCCCGCCAAGGTGAAAATGTCACTTTTCTTCCTACTCTCTGTTGTCTGTCCATTAACCAATCCATTTTCCATGCTAATATATAACGCCAAATCCCATAATTTCTAAGTTTGTGTAAGAACCTTTAAGGATTCTTTAATGGATGTTTTCTGAAAATCCAAATTTAGTTAATTCATTTGTGTTAACTTTATCCTCCTCATAATTACATCCTGAGAAACGCTGATAAGATCGCCGTATTCAAATTCCCTTTCACAATCTTGTGTGGAGTTTATTGAATAACATTATGATTTTCCAAGTGTTCTATTAGCACATCCCAAAAAGAAAGGAAAATATCATTTTGCCTGGCAGTGATGTTAAGCTAATAGTTCCCCGTTTTCTTTCTTGCCCGCTACCTAAATATCGGGGTTTGTTACTTTCCAATCCTTGGGAACTGTTCTGGATTCTAAGTAATTCTGAAAGATCGAATCCAATACATCTGCTATATTTGCAGCCACCTCTTCTGTCAAACTGCATGTTGCAAGTGGAAAGGTCTAGGAGATTGCTTGCAACTTACCCCCATGAATGTCTCCAGAAATCTTTCTTTCCTGGTACAGATTTACACAAGTTCAATATATTCACTTGATGTTTGGTTTCAGTTTTATTCTGAAGCTTTTTTGAGCCAAATCCCGATTCCCCATTATAATTCCACCTTTCCCTGAGTCCAGTGGGTCAATGTTTACTCTCACGATTATTTTCTTTCATCTGCATAATTTACAGAAATGTTTACAGACATTTTTTTAAAGTTAGCAGTTGGTGTAATATCATATTCTCTTTACTGTATCCTTGTAAATTGTAGATCCTCTTTGGCTGAAATGTAAAAGCTTTCCATTCCCGCGGTTTATTACTATGGTATCTTTAAGCACTCTTGTTCGTAACGGTTGCGCTGTTCTTCTTTTGTCTTGGGGCTGATACAACTTAAATGGATGTATACGTATTTAAAATTGTGCAGTAAGTATTTTAATGAGAACCATTGTTTGTCCAAAATCATGTCTTTAAAAGGGGTGACCCAACCTACATTTGACAGCTCGAATTCAAAAGCTATTTGTTTGCTATTTTGAGACTCATCATCCGAGATTCAGTGTAAACCAAATCATTTACAAAAACAAAATCTAAACTTCTACCTTATTATTTTCAGTCTCCCTTAGAAATCACGTTGATAAGATTATTAATTAAACAGTCCTCATTGCACACTACTAGATCTAAAATGGATCTAAACTAGATCCAGAACCTTTGTTGAGTCGTTGAAATGCTGATCCACAAAATTATCATGTATACATTGAAGCACATTTCCATTGGGATTTCATTCTGATGATGAATTTCAATGGCAGGTGTTTCGGAGACTGACCTACAGAATTTTGCCATTGCCGTTCTGAATACACTGAAGCGGAAGCGCTGTTTGTTTGTTAAGTGACTGGAACTAACGCCAAATGTTATGCAAGCTGCTTTTCTCAGCTGGGCACGGATTGTACTATAAAGGGGATCACTTAAGGATGTCAGATACATTCCAATGGGAACTGCAAAACAGGGCAGGAGGCGAAGATTCTTCTAAAGAATGGAACGGCCAATAATTCTACAGATCAAGGATATTTACTATCCCGTGCTCGTAGCCATTGGTACTCCTGGTAAGTCAGTATTTCCTGCTGTCTGATAGCTGTTGAATATCTCACTGTTAATGATTATGTAACAGAATGAGAATTTCCTCCTTGCCTTGACACTTGTCCAGCGGGATCATTTGATGAACATAAGCGGGAAATTTAGGTGTCCACCTCGCCGGCGAGAGGCTCTGCTGGTCGACAAATTGGGAGAATCGATTTGCTCTCTATGATTTTCGCTACTCCATTATTTTATCAGAGCATAAAATCCAGTGACTTTATTTATTCACTCCTGGGATGTGGGCGCCGGTGGGTCTGTCTACAGATGGCGTTGACCAAGACATCCCCCTCCATTGTTTTACATTGTCTTGTAGTGAACTGGGACCGCACTCTCTTGGTTCAATTAGCATGGATGGATTCTTTAATGGAAAATCTTGTTCCACGATATTGCTGTAGATTTTTTAAAAGCGCTAACAGAGACGGTTGATAAGGGCACCACTTTTCATATGGTGTTCATGGTCTTCCAAACACCATTTGACACAATATAACGCAACAGACTTGTGAGCAAGTTTGCAGCTCGTGCAATAAAAGGGACAGTAACAAGGTGGAGATGGAACTCGCTGAGCGAAAGGAAACGGGAAGTTTTGGTGAATGGATTTCTTTTCGGGCTGGATGAAGGTTTGAACTGGAGTTCCCCAGGGGTCAGTGTTGGGACACGTGCTTTCCCTGATATGCATTAATGACCTAGACCCTTGTGTATAGGACAAAATTTTAACCCTTGAGCTATTGCGAAATGTGTGAAGGATAGTATAGAACATCAAAGGGACGTCGACAAGTTGGTGGAATGGCCGGACAAGAGGCAGATGAAGTTTAATACAAAGTGATGTGAAGTGATTAATTTTGGAAAGAAGAAAATGGAAGGTCATTATAAAATAAAGCGTACAACTCTGAAAGGTGTGGCGGGACAGACAGACTTGGTTGTATGTGTTCATAAATTGGTTAATGCTGAAAAAAGGCATTTTGTCAAAGATTGTTGCCTTGCAATGAGAATGATAATGACAATCGCAAGACTACCAAAGTCAGGGAAGTAACAACTTTATACTGTCTGGTAAGAGAGTGCTGAGTGACTGGCAAGTGGACTCTGATTGGTAGAGGTGTTGCCGTGGAGAAAGCACTGGTCGATGGCTACTGAATTGTTTCAAATTTTAAACCATGCGGCTTGGAATTCACCAAGGCATTGCACCAAGGAAAGAAGGAACGAATGGCTATCACTTACTTTGTTTCGCTGAAACAGGCGCATTGTGTGTACATGTTCTTTCTGGCTGCAAAGAACACTGCTCTGGGTATTGATATATGTAGCTCTTTATACACACAGAGCCCAACTCACAGTCTTCAATTGGTTTTCAGCATAATTTTTTCTCACTGAGGAATATTTAGCAAATGTTGTCCAATCGCAGAATCACATCTAATTTGGACACTGTGTGTTGAGTTTTGCGAGCACGGGCTGGTTAGGTACAGTCTGTACCTTGCCCGTTGTGAACAGGAGAAGGGAGATGCTGTTTGATAGGAGACCTATCAAATCGTATGAAACAGCACGTCACTTCTGATGTCGGAACGGGCAAGGTACAGACTGTACCCTAACAGACCGTGGTTGCAGAACTCAAATACAGTGTCCAACATTAGATGTGATTCTGTGATCGGTCAGCATTTGCTAAAAATTGCCCTGACTCTGGTATTCATGTGATTGTCCACATGAGTGCAAGACGAAAAGCTTCGACAAAATGTCTTTTTTCAACTGTACTCAAGTTCTGTATTACTAAGCGACCGATTGTTCATGAATATTGAAGGGAACAGGACATGTTGACAGTGCTCTTTCGTATCCTGGGGTTTATCAATAGAGTACAATAGCAAGGAGTTAAAGTTGCATTTGTACAAGGCCTCAGTTCAGCCTCAGCTACAGTGTTGCCTCCAGTTCTGGGCGCCATGCTTCAGGAAGGATGAGAAGTCATTAGAGAGGTTGCAGAACAGATTGACAGGAATGGTTCCAGGGATGAGGAAATTTGGTTATGAAGATAGATTGGATAAGTTAGGACTGTTTTCCTTAGAGAAAGGAAGATTGAGAGCAGGTTTGATGGAGGTATTCGAAATCATGAGGCGTTTGGACAGAGTAGATAATTGTCCCATTCGTGAAAGGATCGAGAAAGAGAGGGAAAATGTTTGGAGTAATTACTATAAGAAGGAGAAGTGATATGAGGAGAAATGTTTTGGTGCAGCGAGTGTTCGGGATTGGAGCGCACTGCCCGAGGCTGTAGAGGAGACCGATGCAATTGAAACACTCACAGTTAATTAGACTGTTATCTGAAAAGGAAGAATGTGCAGGGTTACGGGAAGCAGGGGTGGGGGAGGGGGGAAGGTGGTGTGCGGGGAATAATGCTAGATGGGTTGCTCATTCGGAGAGCTGGTGCAGACACGAGGGGCCGAACGGTCCCCTTCTGCACCATAACAATTCTGTGATTCCGTGCGATTCCTTTTCATTTAATCACAGCCAGAGCATCGATTGCAAGGGCCTCTCTTCCCTCTTCTGCGCCATTACTACTGATATCGAAACCGCCGCTCGGACCTATTCCTGTCCGCTTCCTATTTCCCATCAACATGCTGCCACTCGTCGACATTACGCTCAAACGGAGCAATTGTTTTCACATGAACAGGGACTCAATCAGGAACTCACCCAGACTCCTTCGGTGCAGCTTCTAAATCCACGACCATTTGGAAGGACATGGACAACAGACTCGAGGGAACAACACGACCTCAAAGTTCCCCTCCAATCATTCTGACCTGGACACGTATCGTCATTCCTTCATTGCCGCTCGGTCAAAATCCTGGAACTCCCTCCGTAACAGCACTGCGGGTGCACCTACACCACATGGACTGCAGCCGTGCAACAAGGCGGTTCACCACCACCTTCGCAAGCACAACAAGGGATGGGCAACAAATGCTGGCCTAGCCCGGGAATGAATAAAACAAATGTCCGCTGATGACACCCAGATCTGCCTCGCAATCGAACCTCTCGATTGCTCCACCTCGACCGAATCATCAGGCTGCTTATCACAGATCCAGCAGCGATGATCATAAATCTCCACCCATTAAAAATCAGGAAGACAGAAGCCATTGTTTCTGGTCTCTTCTAAACTCCATTGCCTAACTTTGACTCCTTTCCCCTGCTGAGAAATTGTACGGGACTAAACAAGATTGTTTTCAAACTTGGTGTCAGGATTTCACCGTGAGATGAGTTTCTGACCACAGTTCCACAGTATTTCGTGACCAGTCTTTGATCATCTCCGTAACATTGTCCGACTTTGCCTTGTCTCAGTTGATCTGCTGTCGAATTCCTCATTCTAGCCTTTGTCACATGCAGACTTTGCTATTCCAATGCACACCCGCCCGGGCTCATACATTCTGCCTTCCATTAGCTTGTGGTGATAAAAATCTCTGCTCCCGAACCCTTACCCACAACGAGTCGTGTTCACATATCGTGCCTGTGCTAGCTGGTGTAAATCATCTCCCGGTTAAACAATGCCTCGATTTTAAAATCCTCATCCTTGTTTGCAAATCGCCACCTCCCCCACACCCCCACCCCCCCACCGGCTCCCCCCCACCCCACCCCGGCCCCTACCCCCGCCGCTCCCCACACCCCAACACCCATTACCTCTGGCCTCGCCCATTGTAAACCTGAAATCCCCTGCAACCCCACAGAGCGCGGTAAAATTTGCGATCTTCTAAATCTGGCATCTTGGACATCCCCAGTTTTAATTGTTCCACTATTCGTTCCCGTATCTTTGGTGCTTAGACCCAACTCTCTGAATTTCCCGCCAAATCGCCCCTTCCCCCGCCTCTCTACGTCTCGTCGGCCTTTCAAGATACTTGTTAAAGTTTCACTCTTTGACCAAGCTTTTCGCCACCGTCCTAAAAGCTCCCCACGTATTCCCTGTCTAGTTTGCTTTTACGGCACTTCCTTGAAAGCGCTAGATAAATATTTATTGTTTAGCTGTTGCTGTTTACACCCCATCTTTCCTTAATCGCACAGCAATGGAAGATATGTGGACTTTTTTGCAGTTTAATGGTGTTAAGCATGGAAAACAAATCATTGTAGGAAAATGACAGATAATTGACTGATGATTCATGTTTTACTATATCGTCCCAAGTCGGTAAACCTCCGCCACCACCCCACAGTGAACCTTCCCCCTCCCCCCGCTACACACCACGGCCCCAGCCCCCCGACCCCTGCCATGTGTTATCAGCGTCTGGGTCTCGATGGTGTGGACCGCTCTCTTTTACCAACCCCCTTCCTGAATCCGAACGAACCTGTTACCTTCTGAATGAAATGTGTATGAAGGTAATTGAGTCTTCAATGATTTATTTGACTGAAAAGAAACGTCGTCAATGCTGGCCGAATATTCCAAAAGGAAACCGTGTTCCCAATTGAAAGTAGCAACAAATCTATAAGTTGCCCCACAAATTGTGACCGGAGGTTTCTGAGTGGCACCCCCACCCCCCAGCCTTATTTAACTCTTCTTCCTCTTTCTTACAGTGAATCTTTTGACAATAGTGACCCTCTGCAGAGGAAAGTGCCACCTTTCCATAAGTATCTCTATCTATATGGTGGCCATGGCAGCAGTGGATCTACTGGCCACACTCGTCTATAGAATTGCTCATCAAATTCTCAGGGAACGCTTTCCATATTCATTCCTCTCCTACACTGTCATTAGCAAATTTATGGTGTACATGACTTGTACCAACGTCGGCTTGTCCGTGTGGTTTACTGTCTGCTTCACATTTGACCGGTTTGTAGCTATATGCTGTGAGAAACTGAAAACCAGGTATTGTACTGCGAGAACTGCGTCTATCGTCATAATAATTGTTTCTGTATTTATGTGTTTAGAGAACATCCCGTTTTGGTTTGCATTTGAACCTAAAATAATAATCAACAATATTCAGTGGGGTTTCAGCCCCAATGTGGCCTTTTTCAGATCGCCTGCAGGCGGAGCCTACTTCAGATTACAAAGTTTTCTATTTTCATTGGTTCCTTTTGCATTGATATTGCTGTGTAATTGTTTAACGGTCAGGCGCATTGTAGTAACCAATATTGCCCGCAGGAGACTCCGGACTCCCAGGGCTGGGAACCAGCGCGATCCAGAGATGGAGAACCGAAGGAAATCCATTATTTTTCTGTTCGCCGTGTCGGCCAATTTCATATTGCTGAGTCTGACATCAGTGGTCAGTCAGTGGACTGATGCCCTGGTCCTACGTATCCAACCAGAATATACATATGCTGCATATATTGCCAATGAGACCGGATATATGCTCACCCAGTTGAAGTCTTATACAAACACGTGCATTTATACAGCGACACAAAGAAAGTTCAGGGAAGAGCTCGTTAATGTGGTGAAATCTCCTTGGAAATTTATTTTGTCATTGGGTAAAAATATGAAAATTCAAACCCAAACGACCTGCCCAAGTTAGAGCAGAATTACAGCCCGTGATTCCGAATAGAATGGCCACCTTCCGTTTGGATCAAAGGGATTTGTTGTCATTGAAAATGAACAGGCATCAGAAAACATTTCCTGACCTTAGAGCCGTGTGTTTCATGTCTACTCTCCGAAACTGTGCAGCTCAATTTCCTGCTGAAACCTTCCACTTTTTACCCCACATCCAAAGGGTCATACTTGAGGTTCAGATATGGAGTCGAACACGTGGGAGTTAGCGCTTAGTGCCTTCCACTCCAGCTACAGGAATAATACTCTCGGTTATATTAATTGATAGATTCCTTTAGAATAGAAGCAACGAAGTGGCTGTTGAAATCGTGGTTGTTTATAGTTTACCTGTAATATTGGTGTGAATGTTACAAACCCTGGACCCCCGTCAGGTTTCACTCTCCATTGTTTCCAGGAGTAATAGACGAGCATCATGTCTCCTGATCAGTATCTAATTATAACGGCAGCAAGAACTTGGCTCATCGGATTAACTTCAACTCTCAATTGGTCGTGAACATGTCGGTATTTTGTAACAAGGAAACAGATCATTCCAACCAGCCAAACCTTTTGGGCCTTTACCCTCCAGCCAAGAAAATAGTCCCAATAATTTTACCCGCCTTGTATGAACATCACCTGCTTATTTTTAGTCACCAGCTTATTTATTTTCCTCTTTATTTTGGAATAACGTCTGAATCTGCGAATTCCACCATCTCCCAGTTCCCCAGTAAAGACCTTTCTTCACCATAATTTCTAAATCGTTCTGACATTTAATATTTTATATCTGGCGTTTAGTTCTTGATCCCTCAACTGACGGGCGCTATCTGCATCTATTTATCCAGTCCTCCTGAATATAATCCAGATGGTCACGACTCGACAAATAAAATCAACGTGATATCAGTAACCAAACTAGTGAGTGTCTGGGAAGTGGAGTTAAGAGAACTCATTCATAGTTCTGTCTTCCAGTTGGTTGTGATATTGGTTATACTGATTAATGTGAATATTAGCTTCAATAACTTGAACAGTACCCTAAACATCTGGGTAATGGAGGGCAAGATTCCAAACAAATGACTCCAGGCCACCCCCAACCCCCCACCCCCACCGATATATTCTCCTAGACAGCCGGAAAGGAGAGCATTTTCTGTATTGAATATAATTATGTCCATAATCTTGAGGTATATATGGACGTGCAAAAGTGAAACTATGATCACGAAGCGCCAAGGATGATTGACATGTTCAAAAGAGCAGTTCCAATGTAAGACCATAACTACTAAATAAAATGCTGAACCTGCTTCTGAAGAGCGGAATTCACTAAACTAGCGGACGGAGGGCACAGACATAATATAGGTCGTAGTAAGTATATGATCTTGAGGAGATCTAATTTAGTGTTGAATTTAAATACTTTAACCTCAATAACAGGCACTTAAACAAAAAGGTTGATCAGACTATCCTCTGGTGCGTTCAAGCTATAGTAGTTTTCCTTTATTTTTCAGCTATATTATCCTTAATATTTGCCGGTTAAACGGAGAAGTAACACTCTATAGAAAGTACTTTTAGAATGGCCTGAGCCGACCCTGCAACAATAGTCAGTTCTAGGGTGAAATAATAAGGTATTTAATTTGATCCACCCATTGCAAATGATGTCAATATTTTAAAAGGGCGGAATGACATCGCGATATTTTCACTAAATTAGTATTCAGAGACCTGGGGCATTGTTCTGGAGACCGGGGTTCGAATCTCGCTAAGGTAAATGGTGAAAAACAAATTCCTCAAAATAATCTGTTAGCAAAAGTTTGATGATGACTATGAAACCATTGCCGATCGTTATAACAACCCACCTGCTTCACTGATGTGCTTCAGGGAAGGAATCTTCCAGACATTAGCTGGTGTGGCCTACGTGTGACTGCAGACCCACAGCATTGTGGTTGACTCTTAAACGCTCCCTGGGCAATAAATGCTGACCGAGAGCCCCACACCGCATGTACGAATAAAATAGTCAGATTTGAGAACCGTCTTGTGTCTGAGGAAACATCTGAATGGGCACCGTTTTATGTAATATGATAGATACAAAAATAAGAACAGACTTGCTGTTAAAATGTTTTATTCTTGGATATTTATCACGAGTGAAATTATCAATAAATAAATATTTCAGCTTCAATGCAATCAAACAATGCATGTTAGGGGCATTGTCTTTTACGCGGAATCAAACGTCCACTGACTCAAAGCTTTACTGTCTACTCGGCTTCAGATACTGAACTCAGCGCTCTGCTATGTTTGGGTCGCCCACCAACAGTAGCTCGGTGTGATTGCAATTTCAAATTCCCCCTTGTGTATTACTGCATCCTTAATAAACCTATGGCACATCACCTCAGTGTTCAAGAACGTTATTGTAAACCTTACATGTACAATGGATTTTGAACTTCAATTGTGAAAGCGCTTCATTTGTTGAGTTCGGTGACCTAACCCGTTACCCGTCACACTTTAATGTTCCACATAATCGTGAGGCTCTCCGAAAGCCAAAGTCTAGATTGTTGCAGGATCACGTGGCGGCCAGATTCTGCCAATCCCACTGGCAGCCGGATTTGGGGAACCGTTGATGATCTTCTTTTATTTCTGCGCAATAACGACATTTTCCTTTAAGATAAAAGCAAAATACTGCGGATGCTGGAAATCTGAAGCAAAAACAAAAATTGTTGGAAAAACTCAGCAGGCCTGACAGTATCTGTGGAGAGAAAGACAGAGTTTACATTTCGAGCCCATATGACTCTTCTTTCGGACTAAAGAGAAGTAAAAATGTGGTGAAGTGTAAACTGTTTAAGGCGGTGGGACAGTTGAAGCTGGGTAGAAGGCCAGTGGTAGGTGAGGGCAAAGGAGAGATTGTAAAAGATGTAATAAGCATAAATCCGAAGTGGTGATACTGGTTAAAGGAGGGGCTAAAGGTGACATTAAGAGTGGAAAGCAGAATTAACAAGTGACAGATGACCCTCGTGTGGGTGCGATGGGCAGAGGGGATGGTGTGGGGAAAAATCGAAATAGGCTAAAGGGTGGGTATAAAACAACGAATACATTTCAGAAAAAGTAATTGAAATAGGTGGGGAGAAATTATATATATAAATTAATAAAAACATATTTGAAAAAAAGGATCAACAAGGCGCGAGGCTGGAGGAGAGAATTCATGGTCTGGAGTTGTTGAACTCAATATTAAGTCCGGAAGGCTGTAAAGTGCCTAGTCGGAAGCTGAGCTGCTGTTCCTCCAGTTTGCGTTGGGCTTCACTGGAACAATGCAGCAGGCCAAGGACGGACATGTGGGCATGAGAGCAGGATGGAGTGTTGAAATTGCAAGCGGAAGGAAGGTCTGGGTCATGCCAGTGTCCAGGCCGCATTTGTTCCACAAAGCAGCCACCCAGTCTACGTTTGGTCTCTCCAATGTAGAGGAGGCCGCATTGGGAGTAGTGATTGCAGTAGACTAAATTGAAGAAAGTACAAGTGAAGCGCTGCTTCACTGGAGGTTGAGGAGGGGGGAAGTAAAAGGGCAGGTGTTGCACCTGCTGCGATTGCATGGGAAGGTGCTGTGGGAGGGGTTTGAGGTGTAGGGGGTGATGGAAGAGTGGACCAGGGTGCCCCGGAGGGAACAGTCCATACGAAATGCGGACAGGGTGGGTGAAGGGATGATATGTTTGGTGGTGGCATCATGCTGGAGTTGGTGGAATTTGTGGAGGATGATCCAGTGAATGTGGAGGCTGTTGGGTTGAAAATTGAGTACATGACCTATCAAGGTTCTGGGAGGGGGAGGAAAGTGTGAGGGCAGAGGCGTGGGAATTGGGTCGGACACGCTTGATGGCCCTGTCAACCACTGTGGGTGGGAGACCACGGTTCAGGAAGAAGGAAGAAATGTCACAAGCATTGTTTAGGAAAGTGGCATCATTGGAACAGATGCGACGGACTTGAAGTAACTGAGAGAATGTGATGGAGTCCTTGTATGATGCAGAGTGTGAGGAGTTGTAATCGAGGTAGCTGTGCGAGTCGATTGGATTGTAATGAATATTGGTGGAGAGTCTATCGCCAGAAGTTGAGACAGAGAGGTCAAGGGAGGGAAGAGAAGTGTCGGAGATGGACCGTGTGAATGTTATTGAGGGGTGGAAATTGGAAGTAACATTGATACATTTTTCCAGGCCCAGACGAGAGCATGAAGCAGCACCGAAACAATCATCGATATACCGGAGAAAGAGTTGTGGGATGGGTCTTGAGAAGGACTGGAACAAGGAATGCTCCACTTATCCCATAAAGAGACATGCAAAACTGGGGCCCATGTGGATACTCATAGCCACACCTTTTATTTGCGGATGTGAGGCGAGTTTAAGGAGAAATTGTTCAGTGAGAGAACAAGTTCAGCCAGACGGAGGAGAGAGGTGGTGGATGGGGATTGTTCGGGTCTCTGTTCGAGGAAGAAGCGGAGAGCCATCAGACCATGCTGGCGGGGGATGGAAGTGTAGATGGATTGTACGTCAATGGTGAAGAGGAGGCGGTTGGGGCCAGGGAACTGGAAATTGTTGATATGATGCAGGGGATCAGGGGAATCGTGGATGTAGGTGGGACGAGACTGGAGAAAGTGAGAGAGAACGGGGTCAAGATAGGAAGAAATAATTTCCATGGGTCAGGAACAAGCTGACAGGATCGGTCGACCAGGACAGGCCTGTTTGTGGATTTTGGGGAGGAGGTAGTAGCGTGCTGTCCGAGGTTGGGAGACTACGAGATTGAAAGCTGTGGAGAGAAGATCCCCAGAGCAGTTCAGGCCAGTGCCCGCCTTGGAAACAATGGCTTGATGTTTGATGGTGGGGTCATGGTCCAGGGGGAGGTAGGAGGATGTGTCTGCGAGTTGGCGCTCAGCCTCTGCGAGTTAGAGATCAGTATGCCAGACAACAACAGCACCACCGTTGTCAGCAGGTTTGATAACAAAGTCAGGGTTGGACCTGAGAGAACGGAGTGCGGCAAATTCAGAAGAAGACAGGTTAGAGTGGGTGAGAGGAGCAGAGAAATTGAGACGGCCGATGTCACTCTGACAGCTCTCAATGAAAAGACCAAGAGCAGGTAAGAGGCCGGAGAGAGGGGTCCAGGTGGAGGGAGAATACTCGAGGTGGGTGAAAAGATCCGTTGAAGCTGGTGGGGGAGAGCGGGGGCCGGGGGGGTGGTGAGGGGGAGGTGGACCCCTGCCCAAAGAAGTGAGCACGGAGGCAAAGGCGGTGGAAGAAGAGTTCAGCATCGTGCCGAGCCCAGAATTCATTGAGGCAACGGCGTAAGGTATGAACCTGAGTCCTTTACTGAGCACTGAACGTTCAGCATCAGAGAGGGGAAGGTCAGAGGGCCTGGTGAATACACGGCCGGGGCTGGGATTGGAAGACAGAATGGGGCCAAAGGGCTGGGAAGGAGTGGAGGGTCCTGGATGGGCTTTGATGTCAATGATTTGTTGGAGCTTGTGTCCCTTAGCACCTGAAATAAAGAGACAAGGTTTATTTTTAAGGCACTGGATGAGGGGAAGAATAAAATGAAACTGGTGACAAGGACAGCTTTGAGATAGGGTAAGTCGGTGGTGCTGGATGGAAAGGTCGGGTGTGATCATATAACAGCGCACGGCACTGAGGGTGGATCTCAGGATGCAGCGAGATCAGCAGCCCAAGGAGGGTTGTATGTCCCGGGGATAACTGTAACCCTGGGCAGTTTCGAAACATGAGGGACGGAGCTTCAGTTGGAACCACGAGGGGTAAATTGGAGGCGGGGACAGTCATTGACGAAGGAAGAATAGCTGTGAAAGCGAGTTTTACTGAACACCTTGTCAAACACCAGAAGGGAAATGGAAAGCAATGGAGGTGAACAGGGGAAAAGAGACACGCGGAAACCCTGTCGGAGTAAAGAGCAGTACATCTGCAAGGTAGGCATTCCTGGAAGAGAGGCGGCAGTCAATTAAACACTAAGTTAAAACCTAAATACTGCGGATGCTGGAAATCTGAAACAAAAACAAAAATTGCTGGAAAATCTCAGCAGCATCTGTGGAGAGAAAGACAGAGTTAACGTTTCGAGTCCGTTTGACTCTTCTTCAGAACTAAAGAGAAGTGGAAACTTTTTTTTTCCCCTCTCCACAGATGCTGTTAGACCAGCTAAGTTTTTCCAGCATGTTCTGTTTTTGTTATGTATAATTAGACGTGGAGTAATTGAGACAAAGGGAGAGGGGACCAGAAGGAAACATGTCACTAATTTGCTGAATTTATGGCAGAAATTTCGTAATTAATGCAGATGAATAAGAATGAGAGGGAATATTTCCTGTTGTTCCTCGGTGCGGTAGCATTCCACGTCAGGCATAATACATCACAAATTAACTTCGTCAAATATTGAAACTGATGGAGTAAATGGAACTGTGTAACGAGCCGGATTTGAACCGACGCAGGGAAACCCCGATGGACTTTGTAGGCCATCGCCTTAACCACTCGGCCATGACTACGCTATGGGGCGCAAATTACCCTAATTTCGGCTCAAAACAATTCTCAGCGCGAGACTCGCGATATGATTTTGACTTGTTCTGCTGGATCTAAATGCATTTCAACACTCTGCTGCTTGCATGGATCTGTAGTTTTCCTCATTTAGGCTGAATGTGGTCTGATCTGGGAAGATTTTTATAGTTCATTAGTCTCGAAAACTGCATGTGTACCTGTGGGTTATTTTTCAATGTATTTGAAATGTAAAGGAGCATTAAATAGGCAGAAAAAAGCCCTTCCAGATTGAAGTCAGATGCAGCCGGATAAATGAACAAGAATAGAGGAACATGTAAACAGATCTTTAAATAGCAGATTCGTGAAATGAATTTTCATTTAATGCACAAAATCAAAAGCACATCCAAATGATCGTTGGTCATTTCAACTACATTTAGGTATCCTTCCCAGCCGGCCTAATGTTTGGGACTTCCGCGGTTCTGGTTCGATGTCCATTCAGAAAAGTGCATTTTACAAAACAGTTAACATGTCAGATCACATTTGTGGATGAAGGACAATTGCATTCAGCCTATGAATAGCCGCCGCACGTGGAAGCAGATTTCAGTCAAGTAATAAGGGGCCTTTCACGTGTCAGGCGAAGCTGATAACATCGACACGATGTAAACACCCATGTTTTTGGTCTCAGCCGAAGAAAATGTTAAGAGAGGCAGTGAAATGTTGATTCCACTGCACTCACTCCAACAAGTGTCGCAACGTTCAAAGCCAGACAAGTCACACAGGGAAAAAATATACTTTACATTTTTTTAGAGCAGGTTAGCCCCAGACATGCCGTGTCCAGGCCCACTGCCATATGGACTCAGGAATCGAACTCACAGCTGTGGGAAAATAGCTCCACTGCGATATGGATGCCTCGGGAGAGCTAAAGAATATGCGAATAAACCCTGTCAAAATATCTGGACTGGAGCCCAAAGGCAGATTGATGTCTGAATATGGCACATTCCTGGCTACCTTTGCAACCAAGCTGCTGCCAATCGCAGGCTTCTACATTGATGCAGATTCAACCGGGGAGGTCAAGAGTCGCACCCTGCCGTTTGGGCAGCCCAAGATCTACATACATTTTGCCAAACCTGGAGCCCTGGAGAGAGGGCACCCCATTTTCATTGCAGAATGTTAACACAACAAGGGAAACAGTAGCTATGAGTGATAAGTCCAATTTGATTGCCACAATAAACGAGTGCTACAGGCAGCCTCTGGCGGTGGGATGGACAATCGTATCTCTCTGGTCATTCGCCACCCATCTCACATCGGGCAGCGCCCGACTACTAAGGTGCTGACCCACCACAGCCCAGCTGCTTTAATGGGTTCTTCTAGATTAGAGTCTCTCCACAACAAGTTGATAGAATCCATTGCACCAGGCAAATAAATGAAACAAACTAAAATATAGGAGATGTCATCTCGTCGATTCGCAAGCGGGAGCGTTAGGACTATGCGCACGAATCAGACTGACAATTTGAAGTTGGTCGATAACAGATGCAAGATAGCTCTGATCGACATGCAACTTAATAGGCTGAACAACAACACAGCATCCCAACAAGAGAGAGGCTCGCGGAGAGTGGATCAGTGAAAGGAAAACATGGCACGTTGACCTGGTAGCGGAAGTGCTCTGTAGAAACGTGTGATTGAGAAACTAGACTTTGCTGCAAGGAACTTGCTACTCTCGATAATAGAACACACCACAAATGCGGCAGAAGGTATTCTCTCGATTAGTTCCTGTGATGGAATCTGTCCTTTCAAAGCTTGTTTTATTTTATTGAGCCAGGCCCAATCTGAAAAAGGAGACAGAGAAAGGAAACTGATCCTCTCATATCCTAAGGAAACAAAAATTAAAACTGAAATTTGGAAACCAAACCTTCTGTGCAAACTGAAACTCGATGGGGTGATGTAAAGGGCTGCAGAGACATCCAGGTTCGGCTATGGAAGTTGAGGAGTCAAGTGATTCAATGCAGAAAATTCTTCCCACACTCATTCCTCTCCTACACTGCCGTCGGCAAGTTAAACATGTACATGAATAAAAATGGCCTATATACGTCTGTGTGGTTTACAGTCTCCTTCAGTTTTGACCGTTGTGTATCTATGTGCTGTCAGAAGGTTAAAATAAAGTGTTGCGTTGTCAAAATTGCTACAGTGACCTTAACAACGGCCTTTGTGCTGAACTATTTGGAGAATATCCAATTCGGGTTTGCCTATGAACACAAACTGATCATTAACAATGTTCACGGGGGTTTCCGCCCAAGCTGGAATTTATTTTTTATCACCTGCCGTAGCGGACTATGGGATCGGAAGTATTTTCTCAATTTGACTTCCTTTTGTTTTCGTATTGTTATCCAATTGACAATCAGATGCAATTTAACAGCTCCCAGAGCCCGCAGGGAACTCCGGGCTCACAACACTAAGAATCACAATGATCCAGAGGTGGAAAACGGAAGGAAATCCATTATTTTCCTGTTCATTATATCAGGCAGTTTTATAGTGTTGCGGTTGACAGCCGCTGTCTGTTCTGTAACTCACAACCTAGCCGTGCATTACCGACCCGATTATATATGTTTCACATACATTGCTCCTCAATCAGGTTAGTTGTTGATGTTTCTGTGTCCCTGTACAAACACGTGTCTTCATGCAGCAACACAAACTAAATTCAGGGAATTGCTGAAGAAGGCGGTTAAATCTGTTTGGGCCGTTATTCGGGTATTGGCTAGAAACGTTAAAAACCGAACCCATGTGTCCTGTCCTAACTCGAGTTCAATTAACGCCCCTGTTCTAATTTATATTGACTCTCTTTCTACGGCGACGAAAATAAATTCTTCTTGTGAAATTGAAAACATTTCCTCAACTTCTTGCCTTGCGGTGTCTGCTGCTTTCCCAAATTGAACATCGTGTTTTCCTGTTAAAACAACACAATAACAAACAAGATTCATAGAAAACAGTCAGAATTCAGCTTCAGAAGTGGATGAGGACTCGGGGGCAAAGTGCGCTACTTACATTGAGAGTCAGGGTCTTGAATGTATCGATAACATTTATTCACAATTGTTTGCTGAAGGTTCGGCTTGTCTCATGGCCGAATGGATACGGCTTTTAAGCCCCGTTTATCATGCAACGTTATGAGGAAAATGTAGATTCGAGCCCTATTGCGGTCGCTTTACACAGATAAAACTGAAAGAAATCAAATCCCATTAACGCTCATGAGCTGAAGGCGCAGCTTTTCCTCCCAACCTGGTTCTCTATTAAAATACATTTCAACCTATTTCTGACCATGTTGTTCACCGGTTTTAGAAGTTTCTTCAGTATCTAACAAATCAACATTATTCAACGAATCTGGATAACTTATTTGTATTTCCAAGCTTTGTGCCAATGGATTAAATGAAATGCATTCTCGAGTTAAGAAGCTGGTAGAAGAAGATAATCATTTCAATCATGGAGGCTGCGGGCAGTGTTTGAGCATTCACACCGAACCCCATGTACAACTCTCATATACAACAACTTAGACCCTCGGTCACCACAGCTGGACACGTGTAACCTTGTTACATGCCGGTACAAAACATCAGGCACAATAGTCGGTACAAAGCATGGGGGAAGTGCCCGGAATCACTCATTACCTTCGCGCGTCTTGAGCCGTTTTCTAATCTCCCAGTCCGTGTAGAAATGAAACTCGTGAATCATAAAACCCTGGTGTTCCAGGAGGAGGCCTGTTGGACACTGTCAGCTGGTCAGGACTGAGGTAGGGCCGAATTGTCAGGGGTCAGGAAGACAGGGGCGCTGCTCTGTCAGAGATGAGGAGTGCAGTTCCGCTGCATTGTCAACGGATCAGGATTGAGGCAGCGCTGCACAGTCAGAGAGTCAGGAATGCAGTACCGCCGCACTGTCAAAGAGTCAGGTTTGAGGCAGCGCCGCACAGTCAGATGTTCGGGAATGAGGGAGCGCCGCACAGTCAGTGGGTCAGGAATGAGGGAGCGCCGCACAGTCAGTGGGTCAGGAATGAGGGAGCGCCTCACAGTCAGTGGGTCAGGAATGAGGGAGCGCCGCACAGTCAGAGGTTCGGGAATGAGGGAGCGCCGCACAGTCAGTGGGTCAGGAATGAGGGAGCGCCACACAGTCAGTGGGTCAGGAATGAAGGAGCACCGCACAGTCAGATGTTCGGGAATGAGGGAGCGCTGCACAGTCAGTGGGTCAGGAATGAGGGAGCGCCGCACAGTCAGTGGGTCAGGAATGAGGGAGCGCCGCACAGTCAGTGGGTCAGGAATGAGGGGGCGCCGCACAGTCAGTGGGTCAGGAATGAGGGAGCGCTGCACAGTCAGTGGGTCAGGAATGAGGGAGCGCTGCACGGTCAGTGGGTCAGGAATGAGGGGGCGCCGCACAGTCAGTGGGTCAGGAATGAGGGAGCGCCTCACAGTCAGATGGTCATGAATGAGGGAGTGCCGCACAGTCAGTGGGTCAGGAATGAGGGGGCGCCGCACAGTCAGTGGGTCAGGAATGAGGGAGCGCCGCACAGTCAGTGGGTCAGGAATGAGGGAGCGCCTCACTGTCAGAGGTTTGGGAATGAGGGAGCGCCTCACAGTCAGAGGTTCGGGAATGAGGGAGCGCCGCACAGTCAGTGGGTCAGGAATGAGGGAGCGCCGCACAGTCAGTGGGTCAGGAATGAGGCAGCGCTGCACAGTCAGTGGGTCAGGAATAAGGGAGCGCCGCGCAGTCAGTGGGTCGGGAATGAGGGAGCGCCTCACTGTCAGAGGTTCGGGAATGAGGGAGCGCCTCACTGTCAGCGGTTTGGGAACGAGGGACGGCCTCACAGTCAGTGGGTCAGAACTGAACGAGCTCTCCAATGTCAGATGTCAGGACTGAGTTAGTGTTGCATTCTTAGGGAATTACGACTGGAGGAGCGCTGCACTGTCAGAGGGTCAGGTTTGTTGGAGGGCTGCATTGTCAGGGCTGAAGGAGCACTGCACTGCCAGAGGGACAGGGCTGAGGGAGCGCTACATTGTCTGAGGACCAGGAATCAGGGAGTCCTTCACTGTCAGAGGGTTTGGACTGAGGGAGCGTTACACTGTCAGTGCATGAGGATTGAGGGAGCGCTGTGTTGCCAGATGGTCAGGATTGACAGTGAGCTGCACTATCAGTGGGTGAGGAGTAAGAGAGTCGTTCAATGTCAGATGGTTAGGACTGAAAGAGCACTGCACTGTCAGATGGTTAGGACTGAGGGAGCACTGCACTGTCAGATGTTAAGGACTGAGGGAGCGCTGCACTGTCAGATGTTAAGGGCTGAGGAAGCGCTACATTTTCAGGGGGTTAGCATTGAGGGGCGCCTCACGGTCAGAGGCTAAGCCTGAGGTGATCTACAGCGTCATATGGTCAGGGCTGATGGAGTGATGCGCTGTCAAGGGGTCCTGAATGGGGTAGCGCTGCACTGTCAGAGGGTGGACTGATCGAGCGCTGCACTGTGACAGGTTTAGGCATGAGGGAGCTCTGCTTTGTAAGAGGGACAGGAACCAGGGGGTGCTGCACTGTCAGGGGGTACTGACTGAGACAACACGGCACTGTCAAAAGCTCAGTGTTGAGGGAGCACTGCATGGACAGGGGTCAGGACTGGCGGAACACTGCTCTGTCAGAGGGTCCGGACTGAGGGAGCACTTCATTGCCAGAGGATGCGGATTGTGGGAGCGCTACACTGTCAGATGGTAGGGACTGAGGTATCAAGCAGTGTAAAAGTGACAGGGCTAAGGAACACTGCACTGTCAAGCGTCAGGACTGAAGCAGCATTTCACTGTCAAAGCTTCAGGGCTGAGTGTGTGCTGCACTGTCAGACAGTTTGGACTGAGGGAGAGCTTCACAGTTTGATGGTCAGGATTGAGAGATTTCTGCACTGTCAGACTGTCAGGACTGAGGGAGTGCTGCACTGTCGGAAGGTCAGGACTGAGGCAGTGTTGCACTGTGAGATTCTCACGACTGAAGGAGCCCTGTGCTGTCAGTGGGTGAGGACTCGGGGAGTGCTGCACTATCAGAGGGTCAGGACTGATCGAGCGCCGCACTGTCAGAGGGTTAGGAATGAGGGAACGCTGCAGCTTCAGGGGGTCAGGAATAAGGAAGCGCTGCGCTGTCAGAGGGTCAAAACCGATGGAACGCTGCACTGTCAGTGGGTGAGGACTCAGAGAGCACACCCCTGAAAGTGGGTAAGGACTGATCGAGTGCTGCACTGTCAGACGGTTAGGCATGAGGGAACGCTGCACTCTCAGAGGCTCAGGAATGAGATAGTGCTGAATTGTCAGGGGATCAGGAAAATGGGAGCGCTGCAATGTCAGAGATTCAGGGCTGCAGCACTGCTGCACTGTCAAAGGCTCAGGATGGAGGGAGCGCTGCACAGTCAGAGGGTCAGGAATGAGCGAGCGTTTCACTGTCAGAGGCTCTGGAATGAGGGAGCGCCGCACAGTCAGTGGGTCAGAACAGAGGTAGTGCGGCTCTCTTAGAGTCACGACTGGAGGAGCACTGCACTGTCGTTGGGAAAGGTCTGAGGGAGGGCTGCATTGTCAGGCAGTCAGGACTGAAGGAGCGCTGCACTTTCAGAGGGACAGTAGAGGGAGCGCCACATTGTCTGAGAACCAGGACTGAGGGAGCGCTACATTGTCTGAGAACCAGGGCTGAGGGAGTGCCACGTTGTCTGAGAACCAGGACTGAGGGAGCGCTACATTGTCTGAGAACCAGGAATGAGGGAGCGCTGCACTGTCAGAGGATTTGGATTGAGGGAGCGCTGCATGGTCAGTGGGTGAGGATTGAGCGAGCGCTGTCCTGCCAGGTGGTCAGGATTGAAAGAGCGCTACACTTTCAGAGGGTCAGGATTGAAAGAGCGCTATAATTTCAGAGGGTCAGGACTGAGGGAGAGCTGTGCCTTCGGAGGGTCAGGACTGAGGCTGTTGCACTATCAGGGTCTCACTGCTGAAGGAGCGCTGCGCAGTCAATGGTTGAAGACGCAGGGAGCACTGCACTATTGGAGAGTCAGGACTGATCAAGCGCTGCACTGTCAGATGGTTAGGCATGAGGGAACGCTGCGCTGTCAGAGGGTCAGGAAAAAGGCACCGCTATGCTGTCAGATGGTCAAAACAGAGAGAGAGCTGCACTCACAGTTGGCCAGAAATGAGGGAGCGCTGCACTTTCAAAGCGTCAGGAAAACAGGAGCGCTGCACAGTCAGTGGGTCAGGAATGAGGGAGCGCCGCACAGTCAGTGGGTCAGGAATGAGGGAGCGCCGCACAGTCAGTGGGTCAGGAATGAGGGAGCGCCGCACAGTGGGTCAGGAATGAGGGAGCGCCGCACAGTCAGTGAGTCAGGAATGAGGGAGTGTCGCACAATCAATGGGTCAGGAATGAGAGAGCGCCGCACAGTCAGTGGGTCAGGAATGAGGAAGCGCCGCACAGTCAGTGGGTCAGGAATGAGAGAGCGCCTCACAGTCAGTGGGTCAGGAAATAGGGAGCGCCGCACAGTTAGTGGGTCAGGAATGAAGGAGCACCGCACAGTCAGTGGGTCAGGCATGAGAGAGCGCCGCACAGTCAGTGGGACAGGAATGAGAGAGCAGCTCACAGTCAGTGGGTCAGGAATGAGGGAGCACTGCACAGTCAGTGGGTCTGGAATGAGGGAGCGCCTCACAGTCAGTGGGTCAGGAATGATGGAGCGCCGCACAGTCAGTGGGTCAGGAATGAGGGAGCGCCGCACAGTCAGTGGGTCAGGAATGAGGGAGCGCCGCACAGTCAGCGGGTGAGGAAAAGAGGAGCGCCACACAGTCAGTGGGTCAGGAATGAGGGAGCGCCTCACAGTCAGTGGGTCAGGAACGAGGGAGTGCCGCACACAGTGGGTCAGGAATGAGGGAGTGCCGCACAGTCAGTGGGTCGGGAATGAGGGATCGCTTCACTGTCAGAGTTTCGGGAATGAGGGAGCGCCGCACAGTCAGTGGGTCAGGAATGAGGGAGCGCTGCACAGTCAGAGTTTCGGGAATGAGGGAGCGCTTCACTGTCAGAGTTTCGGGAATGAGGGAGCGCCGCACAGTCAGTGGGTCAGGAATGAGGGAGCGCCGCACAGTCAGTGGGTCAGGAATGAGGGAGCGCCGCACAGTCAGTGGGTCAGGAATCAGGGAGCGCCGCACAGTCAGTGGGTCAGGAAAAGGGGAGCGCCGCACAGTCAGTGCGTCAGGCATGAGAGAGCGCCGCACAGTCAGTGGGTCAGGAATGAGGGAGCGCCTCACAGTCAGTGGGTCAGGAATGAGTGATCGCTTCACTGTCAGAATTTCGGGAAAGAGGGAGCGCCACACAGTCAGTGGGTCAGGAATGAGGGACTGCCGCAAAGTCAGTGGGTCGGGAATGAGGGATCGCTTCATTGTCAGAGTTTCAGGAATGAGGGAGCGCCGCACAGTCAGTGGGTCGGGAATGAGGGAGCGCCGCACAGTCAGTGGGTCAGGAATGAGCGAGCGCCGCACAGTCAGTGGGTCAGGAATGAGGGAGCGCCGCACAGTCAGTGGGTCAGGTTGGGGGATTGCTTCAGTGTCAGAGTTTCGGGAATGAGGAAGCGCCGCACAGTCAGTGGGTCAGGAATGAGGGAGCGCCACACAGTCAGTGGGTTAGGAATGAGGGAGCGCCTCACAGTCAGTGGGTCAGGAATGAGGGAGTGCCGCACAGTCAGTGGGTCAGGAATAAGGGAGCGCCGCACGGTCAGTGGGTCGGGAATGAGGGATCGCTTCACTGTCAGAATTTCGGGCAAGAGGGAGCGCCACACAGTCAGTAGGTCAGGAATGAGGTAGTGCCGCACAGTCAGTGGGTCAGGAATGAGGGAGGGACGCACAGTTAGTGGGTCAGGAATGAGGGACTGCCGCACAGTCAGTGGGTCGGGAATGAGGGATCGCTTCACTGTCAGAGTTTCGGGAATGAGGGAGTGCCGCACAGTCAGTGGGTCGGGAATGAGGGAGCGCCGCACAGTCAGAGTTTCGGGAATGAGGGAGCGCCGCACAGTCAGTTGGTCAGGAATGAGGGAGCGCTGCACAGTCAGAGTTTCGGGAATGAAGGAGCGCTTCACTGTCAGAGGTTCGGGAATGAGGGAGCGCCGCACAGTCAGTGGGTCAGGAATGAGGGAGCGCCGCACAGTCAGTGGGTCAGGAATGAGGGAGCGCCGCACAGTCAGTGGGTCAGGAATGAGGGAGCGCCGCACAGTCAGTGGGTCAGGAAAAGGGGAGCGCCGCACAGTCAGTGGGTCAGGAATGAGGGTGCGCTGCACAGTCAGTGGGTCAGGAATGAGAGAGCGCTTCCGCTCCTTAATAATCCCACTCCGAACTGGAACACTGCATGGCAATTTTTTGATCATAAGAGAAATAACCAGTGAACGTTTCAGGAACTAACTTCAGAGAGGGAGAGAGAGAGAGAGAGAGAGAGAGAGAGAGAGGCCTAAATAGAACAAGTGGAAGAAAGCTGAAAGCTTTGCTGAAATCCAAGTAGACTACGTCAATTGCATTGCTCTCATCTGCACACTTGGTCACCTCTTCGAAAAATTAGCCCTCCCAACAATTAGCCCTCTCACAAACAGATTTCTGGTTAATCCATCTATTTCAAACCTATAACCTTCTTTTCCTAATTACTTGATTACAAACTCTAGATAACATACTAAAGGTATTAAAATGATCAGAATCAACAAGACAAACCTTTGAGCTGCCCCCAAGAATACATTCAAAACCTTTTCCAGTAAAACGTGGTAACTATTGACTTTGATTCATCCTCTCCACCTGTAGATCACCTCACACAATTCTAAATTATTGGAATGTCGTAAGTACTTACAGTTCAAACAAAAGTTTATGCCTGGAATTTAAATATTCTGCAGCTCTATTCAGCTGCATCCACCTTGTGGATATTTTCTAAATCAAAATCCCTTTTCATTTAAATGTTACTCCTCCTGGTAAATACCAGTGTGTTTAATTGTGCCCTGATTCTTCTAAAGTTACTTTTTCTGTGGAATATCTGTTTTATGCGTTGGTGATTTATAATGTTTTATCACGCTACTGATCACATTAATCCATTCATGTGGTTCTGTTGCCAAGTTTCGGAGCAAGTCTGGGGCCCATTCTTCAGTACAGGAACATCATACATTTCCACATGTTATTAACTGCACATTAACATATCATATCTGCACACTCATACCGATATGCAAATATCATGCCATCTAATACAAGCCACTCTTCACTCTTAGGTAATCTTACCAGAAGTTGTTTTGGGGAAAGGGGGTGATGGGAGGAGGGGGTGGCATCTGCCTGTAGATATTTGCTTATCCCCCCCGTGTGCTGCAATGCCCGAGGGAGTGGGCAGACTATCAAAAGGAGTTTCCTTAAATCATTCAGAGGCAAAGACACAAAGATCTCAAGATAAAGCACTCAACTTACTAGTTTCATCTACACTTTCCTGACTGTCATTAAAATGTACATAGATACATATGGATTGATATATTCCATTCAACTATAGCCAGGAAGAGTTATTCTTTTCCAGTTGTTGGTGTTATTTCGCTCCTATATTCTAAGTGGGACATCCCATTAATTACTCTTCTCTCTCATGCATGAGCCCTGGAGGAAGTTATTGTCCAATAATATTCACATAATATGGTGTTTTACATCAGAGACATAAGTATTTGCAATCAGTTTAGAGATAACTCCCAAATCTCCTGTTGTCAAGCAGTTTGTTTTGAAAGATAACAAATGGGATGAAGCAAAATCTTTAAAAGGGAAAGTTTTTAGTTCAATAATCACTGTGTTGTCAGTGGAAAGGGTGAACTTCTCTGCTTCTTTTCAAAAGGGTGGAGCAAACATTCCCAAATGTGCACAACTGTGTCAACTTTTTGTAATCAGGTAAAAGACAAACCAGAAACTATTTTAATCTTCGGCTTTTCCAATCCTATTGGTATTTTTCTCAGCTTTGCCCAAGAAACAAGTTTTTTTTTCCTCTTTCATCAGATACCTTTCCAAATGCCTGTAATATTACTGGAAATAAAACTAAAACAGCTAGTATTCACTGGAAGAGAAAACCTTCAACCTTGTTAGACCAATAAGAGTAAAAGCGGGTGGATTTTCCCACAGCTTGTGAGCTGCAATAAAAGATGCCTGAATTTCATACTGTGTCTGGCTGGTTTGTAGGCGGTTGGCCGGGCAGGGGAAGGGGAGTGGGAAGGAGTGGGGAGGGAGTGGTTGAGCGTTAAATATCACATAGGCTTCCCACTGTGTTCACGCCTGCCCGATCTCTCAGCAATTTAATGCTGGGGTGGACGAGGTCTCAGATAGGCTGCCCACACCTGCCCCAATTGAAAAGGATAGGAAATAGGAGCAGGACTGGGTCATTCGGCCCTTCGAGCCTGCTCCGCCATTCAGTATGATCATGGCTGATCCTCTATCTCAACGCCATCCTCCCGCTCTCTCCCCATAACACTTGACATGTTTAGAGTCCAGAGATCTATCAATTTCCTTCTTAAATATATATATATATATAAACAAAATACTACTGCGGATGCTGGAAATCCAAAACAAAAACAGAATTACCAGAATAAACTCAGCAGGTCTGGCAGCATCGGTGGAGAAGAAAAGAGTTGACGTTTCGGGTCCACACGACCCTTCAACAGAACTGAAGTATAGTTAGGAGAGGGGTGAAATATAAGCTGGTTTAAGGTGGGGGGTGGGGGGAGAGAAGTTGAGGGTGGGGTGGTTGTAGGGACAAGCAAGCAGTGATAGGAGCAGATAATCAAAAGATGTCACAGACAAAAGGATCAAAGAGGTGTTGAAGGTGATGATATTATCAAATCTTCTTAATTAGCACTTTTCTTAGATAATATCACCATCTTCAACACCTCTTTGATCCTTTTGTCTGTGACATCTTTTGATTATCTGCTCCTATCACTGCTTGCTTGTCCCTACAACCATCCCACCCTCAACTTCTCTCCCCCCCGCCCCCCACCTTAAACCAGCTTATATTTCAACCCTCTCCTAACTATACTTCAGTTCTGTTGAAGGGTTGTGTGGACCCGAAACGTCGACTCTTTTCTTCTCCACCGATGCTGCCAGACCTGCTGAGTTTTTCCAGGTAATTCTGTTTTTTTTCCTTCTTAAATATATTCCCTTAACGGCCCTTTCCTGCCCAGCCTCAATTTTTAATCTGGTGGGAGGACTTCCCGAGTCTGGAGGAAGCCCGACAATGATCCAGTTCAGGCCTTGGGTGAGGGATGGGGGCGGAGTGAAGGTTCCTCCATCAGGGGTGTGTATGGTGCTGTAGTGGTATTGTCGCTGGAATAGTAATCCCTATTCCTAGGCTACTGCTCAGGGGATACGGGTTCAAATCAACTGGTGGAGTTTGAATTTACTTACACAAATTCTGGAATAGAAACTCGTCTCAGGAATGGTGACTATGAAACCATTGTCAATTGTTGTAAAGACCCATCTGGTGCACGAATGTCCTTTAGGGAGGGAAATCTCTCATCCGTCATCCTTACCTGGCCTGGTCTACATGTGACTCCCAACTCCTACATTACTCCAGAGTAATGTGGTTGACTCTTAAATGCCCTGGGAAGTGGCCTAGTCAGTTACTCTGTTCAGGGGCAATTACAGATGGGCAATAAATTCTTTCTTCCCTGGGACACCCAGATCCCATGAACGAATAAAGAAAAACTTTGCCCCCACCCCTTAAGCCCGGTAGCTGCAATGCCGCCCCCACCCGGCCTGAGGCCCCCAGAACTTACCTGTTGCTGGAATTTTGGGATTGAGGCTCTGGGAGCTGCTTCCAGTCCTGGTCCTTTCCACTCCTGGAGCCTCAGGGACCAGAGAGCTCTCGGCCAATCAGAATAGCCAGCAGCTCTCTGAGGCGGGACTTCCTCCCAGTGAGGGGCGGAAGTTCCACCTGCAGCCAATTGACGCTCATCCCAGAGTGAAATGGCTGCGGGGCAGTGGGAGTTGGCGGGGATGTGTTCACCACCAACTCTTCGGATGGCGGGAAGGGAATCCTGGCCCTGATCATATGAAATAGCGGAGCGGGCTGGACGGGCTGTGTGGTTTACTCCTGCTCCTATTTACTCTGTTCTTGTGTCAAATTTGACTGTAACCCTCCTGCAACTTGTGACATTTACTTCGTTAAAGGCGCCCTATAAATGGAAGTTATTGTTGTTGCTCTAGTTATGTATCTTTTATGTTTTATTTATGGCCGTTAATGATGAAGTGAGGAGAGTGTCTGAACCGCCCTTGTGGATAACCATTAGGAAACGGGTGTTACTGGTCAGGGTCACTGATTCCTTCCCAACCTGGTTAATAATCTTAGAGACCATGGGAAAGAGAGCAACAGTTCAGACCTTGTGAGTGTGACAATAAAACAGGATTAACAGGAAGAGTCCCAATCAGACAGCTCACAGGCAAGAAAGAAGCAGAGAGTTCCTATTTACTGCCTAGTGTCATCCCCAAGACACCGGGGAAGAACAACCCAGGAGGTGGAAACAGGAAAAGCCTGTTCAGCTCCCTTGACCCATTTAATAAGGAAAGTCCCCGAGTCAGGACTTCCGCAAGATCCTAACGCACATCTTCTCACAAACGCCCCATTTCTGACCATCCGGAGACAGGAAAATTTGGACCCATGGAATTTACAAAAGAATATTTCAATACAAAATAAGCAACTCTGAAATCAAAATAAAACATTATTAAAATAAAGGAGGGGAATGTTCAAATCTCTCTGTGGAGAAGCTGGATTATCTTTTCAGGTCTAGAGAAGGTTCAGGGCCCTGAACTGTTAACCCGAACTTCTCCACAGATGTTTCAGGATCAGCCTGTCCAGCATTTTCAGATTTATTTCATTTTATTCTGTTTGTATTTCACCCCCATTTCTTTTGCTTTTATTTCCTAAGTTATCAGCTTAGTTTTTATTGATATTTGTGTTTGTTTTTTTTCAGTCATGTAAACCTGAGAAATCAGACAGAAATGGTGCTTAATGTCTAGTAAAGGATAACGTGGTTAATTCACAATAATCCAAGGAGTGAAGCAATATCGTTATTATTTCTCGATTCTACTCATTTCTCACTATAAAATGTGGAACAATACAACATATTTAACAGACAGAAACTATTTGCTTACATTGCACATTGTGGCTGTTTTCGTAACACTGACAGTAAATGTGAATCTGAGCCGCTCTGTTACAGTTCTCAGTTCCGGCCAGTAGATGTTCCCACACTCCGGAACAATGAAGTTTACAGATTACAGAAGAACACAACACAATAATTGTTCACATTGTATTGGACAGGGGAAATTTGGGAATAATAGGGAAGAAGACTAGCTCTCGGTCCATTAAACAGGAGACACAACACAATAATTGTTCAGATCTGACAAAGAGAAAGCGCGGGTGTAGCACATGTTTCTTACTGATCTCTATTGAGAAGGAGCTGGGCCGCAAGTGCCATTTTCTTGTGGTCTCAGCTCTTTTAAGAGAGATGTGGTGATGCTGAGAAGAGCCTCCAAGCTCAGAATCCAACAACTTATATATTTTTATTTGCATCTTTTTGAGCATTGCTTTCTTTGCCTTTGCCGATTTCGGCATGGTCTTGGCCCACCATGGGGGTTGCGGGGAGGTGGTTGGTCTGTCAACAACTCATCCAAGACTCATGTCTGCAGCCGCAGAAAGACCAGCGGTCTCCCTGAACTACAGAATCCCCAATTATTGCACCTATTCACCCCCGGACAGCTGAACAATCCGTGGCACCATGGGTTTGGCTCTGGCTGCACTCCCCAGTTGACCCGTCATTCTCACCAGTATTCAGGGCTGAATAAATGTTGTAGAGCGAGATGCACTGAGGGGATTAGTGCACTACTGGCCTTGTCCTTCTTGACAGCCTGGCACTCACCCATTTCCTATGAGGAAAGACTGGATAGGCTGGGGTTGTTTTCTTTGGAACAGAGGAGACTCAGGGACCATTTATTTGAGGTGTTGACAATTATGAGGGTATAGCTGGAATGGATCGGAAGGACCTATTCTGTATAGTTGCAGACAGGGTCACCCAGGAACATTAATTACACAATTAATAGGCAGATAAGTAGCACAATGAATGAGAGGCTGCTAACTCAGTCTATCACCATCAAAATGTATTCACTAGATCACTGATTATAAAATTATAGTTTAAATCAGTGTCTAAGATTACTGCAGATTAGGGAGATTTATTTATTATGAACCATTCAGGAATCTAATCCATCCATTCCGTAGTCTGTCTATCTAATACTGTTGATTGGAGAAGAGGTTTGTCTTGGGATTTTGCCCATAACGGGGTATAGTAAAGCGGCCGGGTTTTTTGGATTCGGCCCGATTCTCTTTTCCAGTGTTTGTTGCTTTCCCCGATGAGGTGTTAATCCCTGGCGCTCTCTGTCTGTTCCAGTGGATACAACACATCCCAGCCGCTCTAAGACACGAAGATATGCGGAGCTCCCCGGTGTCTGCATGAACAATTATCCCCCAACTTGCTCCTCTGGTGAGAAACTGGCCTTAGAAATCAGCGGCCTCACAGAAACCTTTCAATTTCCATTTCAAGGATCTGAAACACCAGTTTTACACCCGAGTGACAAGTTCCACCCACTTCCCAGCTGTGGCTGTTGCTGGTGAAGTCACTGTAATTGTCGACTCAAATTACCCTGAGATGTCGCTGTTGGGGCATCTCCTTGAATGATCGATGTGACTGTTTGATACAACTAAGCGGAATACTCGGGCACTTCAGAGGCCGCGAACATGACAGTCAATCACATTGGAGATTCTGGAGTCAGAGACAGAACAGGCCAGATAAGGAGGGCACGTTTCCTTTACAAACACTCGGGCAGATTAATGATCAATGACAACAGTTTCTATTTAAAATCCAGCTTCTGTTAAACTGCATTAAAATTCTCAAACTGTCATCTGAAATCATGTTCTCTGCGTTATCAGCAAAACCCCAGGATTGTTAGTCCAGTAACATAACCCAATACATAATCCTCCCCTGATAGTTGAAATCGACTCCATTAAATGGGCCACTTATCTCATTGCAATTTGTGGGTTATTGGGTGTCAGTGACAACATCATAAAAGCGTGTAAAAGCTTTTACAAAGTGTGTTTTTTTTGTCCCTGTTACCTGTTCTTTCCACTATATCAGTATTAATCTCTCATTACTGTATGGTGATTATGTTGACATTTCTGAGCTGATTCCTATATTAAACCATAGAGTCTTATCTCTCTGTCCCTTGATCTGTCAGTCTGTGGCCCAAGGAGCTATCTAATACCAGGTCATCTTTCTTCTGTGAGCCTGTTGTTCAAATCTGGTCATTACTGATTACAAATTATTGGTTCCCATTCCTTGATTTTTTGAAGCCTGATGAACACGGTGAAACTTCACCATTTATTGTACCAGAGTGAGGGGAGAATAAACAAACTGTATATGATGGGGAATGTAAAATAAATCAGGAAATAATGTCATGTACAACAGGTCCATCAGTATCTGGAAAATAATATCAATCCATGAAAGTTACATCTTAAGGAACCTGACCCAGAACATCAAACTATCTTCCCTATGTTTAAATGCTGGTGATCCTGCTCTGTGTTTAGACCACAATCCATGCATTAGGCCCGCAGAGGTTCAGGCTGTGGGTCCCTACATGGATCCTGTCCATTTATTGCAGTATAGTTTCCACTGGGTCACTTAACTTCCACAACGTGTTACTCTGTGAGCGGGTGGGTGAATTTACCAGGTCAACTTCCTTATTTGACACACTCCAGTCCTCTTTGTCATTCCAGGTGTTTAGAAACTCACCCTTCAGTGTGTAAATTACAGCAATATCAATAGGGCAGTGACTAAATTTGTCGCGGAAAATGGAGTGAACACTCAGACCCAGGAGGTTTGTCTCAGAAGTCTTTATTAAATCGTGATATCACGGAGAGCCCAGCAGCATACAACAGAGCTAGCCGGCACTCTGAGGAAGCATCACAGTACACACATACTTATAGTAAAAGTTGTACATATCAAAGAGCCTGAAGGTGATAAGACAGTCTAACCTTCAATAATTAATTACATTGAGAATCATTGTCTTTGGCATGCAACACACAATTAGTATATTCTAATTTATGACTATACAGGATATTGGGGGAAGCCCATTTGGTAATAAAAAAGTGAGACAGAGAATAGATAACCATGCTTGACCTTATCTTTAGTGCTAGGGGGTGTACACTCTAGAGAACAGATGACCATTGCTTGATCCTGTCTCTTTGTGTTGGGGGCAGACATCCTAGCCTTGTCTCAAGGATTCTAGGAAGCATGTTTATGAAACTCCTTTTCTCCTTTCCTGCTCAATTAGCTGGCAGTTGCAGGTGTGCCTGCTAGAACAAAAGAGGGAACTGTGCTGTAGTATTTCACTATGGTTTTAACTGTTTAACCATTAGTTGTCCTGTAGATGTATTTTATTCTTCCACAAAATTCAACTCATTGTTTCAACAACTGATGATTTATTTCTTAGGGACGACAGAAAAGCATTGATACTTTCAGTCCAATCCCTCGGTTACGGAATCCGCTGGAACCTCCCCAATAGGATACTCTCTCTGGGACACCCCATGCAGTGGGTGTTTGTCTCTATTGGACAGTGGGATCTATCTCAGCTGAACAGACCCTGTACCCACCCTGAACTCACACAGGTTCACTTCCCAGCAGGATCACTGGGCAGTGATACTGAGCGGGAGCCCTAGGGGCTTTACCCCCAAACCCAGGAATACTGAGTGTAATTGTCAATGTCCCACTGCAGCCCAGACTGATCCCCACCCTGGGCCCTCCCTGTCTGTACATTTCCCCAGTGCCCCATTGGGGAACATTCAGCCCCGGATATCCTGCAGAAGCAGCGCCTGTGGGGCCGGGCGGCTGAGTCTCGTGACCCTGTGGCTGGGACTCTGACGTCACAATGGGAGATGACGCTCACTCAGCTCGAGCTGGAAACTGGGAAACGGCCAATAGGATTTAAACCTGGAGCGCGGCCGGTTAAAGGGGAGGGAGAGAAACTCGGTTAAAAATGTTCCTATAATGAGAACAGGAATGTTTATCAATACAAAGGTTCACATTTTCACTCTCAGTCCAAGTCTGTATCCCCGCAGCGACTTCAGCTGATTTTCTCCATTTGGACTGAACCGATTGCTCCCCAGCCTGAAACAGATTAAAGATTAAACAGGAATAAACAGATTGAACAACAGTGTCAATAACAGGGAGACTGGAGTTAATGGGCCAAATCTCCTGCTCACTGGGTCAGCAGAGACCAGACATATGGCTGAAGATGGGCAGCGGGTCCCTGGGATGTCCTGACTCACGGGCCTACGTGGGAATTGCCCCAGAGGTTTAAATTACCACTGGGCAATACCCCTGCTGCCCGGGACCCTGTGTGAATGTCTCTGACTCTGGGTTAGAATCGGAGACTTGGGACAAATCCACAGGACTTACCCGGGTAGTTACCCAGGAAATGTTAGACTGTAAAACCCGGTCTAATACCTGGGTAACTCCACAGCCGAGTCCCCCAATCACCCACCCCCACCCCCCCACTGACCATCATACTACACCCACACTACCCGATTAACCCCTCCAACCACCCCCACCCCCCTACTGACCATCATACTACACCCACACTACCCGATTAACCCCTCCAACCACTCCCACCCCCCCACTGATCATCATACTACACCCACACTACCCGATTAACCCCTCCAACAACCCCCACCCCCACACTGACCATCATACTACACCCACACTACCCGATTAACCCCTCCAACCACCCCCACCCCCACACTGACCATCATACTACACCCACACTACCCGATTAACCCCTCCAACAACCCCCACCCCCCACTGACCATCATACTACACCCACACTACCCGATTAACCCCTCCAACCACCCCCAACCCCCCCACTGACCATCATACTACACCCACACTACCCGATTAACACCTCCAACGACCCCTACCCCCCACTGAACATCATACTACACCCACACTACCCGATTAACCCCTAAAACCACACCCACCCCCCACTGAACATCATACTACACCCACACTACCCGATTAACCCCTCCAACCACCCCCACTGACAATCATACTGCACCCACACTACCCGATTAACCCCTCCAACCACCCCCGCCAACCCGACTACCTCCTGACCCTCCCAACTCTGTCCATGACCAAATCTGACTAAACCCCCGGCTTTACAGTCCGACCCAATAACGCCGCTGACCCAGCCCCATTAGCCGTCAACCTGACCGCATTAACCCCCCGACCCCGCCGACCCCAGCACTCTCCCCTGACCCGACTAGTCTCTGCTCGGATGGAGCTCGCCGGGAGGGGGGGTTGGTCACTGCTGAAGGTCCCGGGAGGAAAATGAAGCAGTTTCAGTTTGAGAGAATCTTGTCGAGCAGCGGCAATCCGCTTTTCATTGCTGCTGTTTGATAGATTCAGGACCATTTATATTTTAAAATCCCAATTATATTTTAATTATTACACTAAAAATTAACACAAACACTCACTCGATCAGGTTCAGAGTCCTGCAGGTCAGGATGAGTTGGCGGAGAGCGGGCACAGATTGGTCTGTGAAGCGGTTTAATCCCAGGTTCAGATCCGTCAGTGACTGGTTTGTACTGAGAGCGGAGGCGAGATCCTCGGCACAAGAATCAGTGAGACGGTTACCACATAGACTAAGCAACAGGGGGAGAAAAATAACAGGAATCAGGGTAAATCCACAGCGTTTTAACGAATACTATTGATAATATACAGTAAGAGACATTCCAAAAGCACAACATCCATTTATAAAGGAAAAAGAAAACACTATTAATGCTGTAAATTAAATACAAATATAATATACTGGAAATACTCAGCAGATCAGGCAAGTATCTGTGAAGAGAGAAAGAGAGTTAAACATAGAAACAAGGAGCAGGAGTAGGCCATTCGGCCCTTCGAGCCTGTTCCACCATTCATTATGATCATGGCTGATCATCCAACTCAATAGCCTGCTCCCGCTTTCTCCCCATATCCTTTGATGCCTTTCGCCCCAAGAACTATATCTAACTCCTTCTTCAACACATGCAATGCTTTGGCCTCAACTACTTTCTGTGGTAATGAATTCCACAGGCTCACCACTCTCTGGGTGAATAAATTTCTCCTCATCTCAGTCCTAAATAGTCTACCCCACAGAACCTCATGTTCCAACTAGGTACTTTACAGCCTTCCGGACTGAATATTGAGTTCAACAATTTTAGATCATGAACTTTCTCCTCCATCCTCAACCCCTTTCCGATCCCCCCTTTTCCAATAATTTATATAGATTTTTCTTTTCCCACCTATTTCCATTATTTTTAAATGTATTTCCATCCTTTGTTTTATCTCTACCTTCCCCCCCCCCCACCCCGCCCCCCTTTCCCCACATCCCCCCTCGCTACGGCGTTTGGGGGATTGGGGCAAGGAGAGAACAGAATGGGATTTGTGGTGTGATTAACTGACAAAAAGGATGATGGTGCAAGGCAGCAGCACAATATCTCCATGTCACTCGGGGGTGGGGGGCACATGGGATGGTCCGTGACTCAGGAATGAAGTTTGTGGTCGGGTTGAGGATAATGACTGTGATCTTGCTGGAAGCTATGAAGGCAACATCCCTGGTTTACTGATGTCTCCCTGGAGGCGCTTCTCCAGGCTGCTCGGGCTCGGAGGGAGGTCTTGTTCCCTCAGGACGGGAGAAGGAGATCGGCCCAGTCAATCCAAGCAAGCCTGGGTGGAGATTGCTGAGGGGGTGAGCAGCTGTGGGGCACGTGGTTGCAGTGACACAACAGGATCAATACCCTGATGTGTTCTGGCAAGGTGAGTGCAGCAAACAATGTTAAATGTACAGCCTTATACGTGACTAAGGATGCCCAGGTAGCAGCATTGACTGTCAGAGACATGTCAGCCTCTCTGTGGAAGGCCCTGGCCAGTGAGAGTTGACTCCTGCGCTGCCCAGACTGAGTGTCCACATGCAGGAAGCATCTCTGTGGTGACATGATGGACAGCCAGGCTGACATCAGCATAGACTAATGTGTATCTTTGATGGGTGAGTAACCATAGAAATGTATGTGCTTGTAGAAGAGAGCACATGATGTCAGGGAAGGAGCCGCTAAGAGTGCTGGTGTCCAGATCTTGCCATCCTTACACCAATGGAAGATGAAGTGCTGCAGCTGGGAGTCCTGAAGGCAGGGCGGATGGTTGGTGGAGCTGAGAGATCTAGTGGCCTAATGAACGGGCACAGGAGAGCCTCTGGGGTCCACAAAACATAATGCTTCTCTATCCATCACTGGTCACAGATTGTAGTCTGAAGAACGTGTTGGAATAAGAACAGAATAACTAGGAGCAGGAGTAGGCCATTCAGCCCCTCAAGCCTTCTCCGTCATTTGATAAGATGATGGCTGATCTGATTCTGGCTGATCTGATTCTGGCCTGAACTCCGCTTTCCTGTTGGTCTGAAGTGACCCTCGATTCTCTTGTCAATCAAAAATCTACCTTAACTCAGCCTTGAATATATTCAATGACCCAGCCTCCATTTGCCTCTTGGGAAGAGAATTCCACAGACTAACTAAATTTCTTCTCCTCTCAGTCTTAAATGGGAGTCCATTATTTTTTTTAAGTGTCCCTTAGCTCTACTCCCACAAGAAGAAAGATCCTCTCAGTACACCCCCTGTCAAGTCCCCTCAGGATCTGCCAAACTTTGGCCACTCTCTTATCCTCTCCAGATCCCCTTGAAGCATCTTTGCATCCTCCTCACAACTCACACTTCCACCTAATTTCCTCCCACCTGCAAACTTCTAAATATGACATTTAATCCCCACATCCAAATCATTGATATAGATTGTGAATAGCTGCAGCTGTGATCCTTGTGCTACCTCACAGTACCACATCCATGGGTCTCCCCTTATCTATTCTGCTGCCAGCATCCTCAAAAAACCCCAACAGGTATGTTAAACATGATTCCCCTTCCATAAATCCATGTTGAATCTGCCCAATCCTACCATTATTTTCTAAGTGTTCTATTATCACATCCTTTATTGCAGAAGCTAACATTTCCCCTACCACTTATGTCAGGCTAACAGATCTCTAGTTCCCAGTTTACTCTCTCCCTCCTTTCTTAAACAATGGGGTTATATTTTCCACCTTCCAATCTGCAGGAACCATTCCAGAGGCTACAGAATTTTGAAATATGATCACCAACACATCTACTATCTCTGCAGCCACTTCCTTCAACACTCTGGGATGTAGATCAAAAGATTCAGGGGATTTATCTACTTTAAGTCCCAGTAATTTCTCTAATACTTTTTTAAACAAATATTAATATCTTGCAGTTGCTTGTTTACACAAGTCCCTTGAATCTCCTTTATTTCTGAGCGATTTTTAATATGTTTCTCTGTGAAGACAGACACAAAGTATTTGTTTAATTTCTCTGCCATTTCCTTATTCCGCATTGTAAATTTTCCTGACTTTGCTTGAAATGGACCCACATTTATTTTTACTAATATTTTCCTTTTTACATACCTACAGAAGCATTTACAATCAGTCTTTGTGTTTCTTGCTAGTTTACTCTCATATTCTATCTTTTCTTTCTTCATCCATTTCTATGTCCTCCTCTGCAGATTTCTGAAATGCTCCCAATTCGCAGCCTTTCCTTTTTTTGGCAACTTTATACATCTCTTCCCTTGATCTAATACAATTCTTGATTTCTTCCGTTGGGACACCTTCGGTTACTGGGTTTTTGTGCATCAAAGGAATGTGTTTTTGTTGTAAACACGTCACATTTCAAAGCCTTGAATGGAAGCTGGGGGTAAAGACACCACTGAGATTCACACTCAGGATCTTCGGTTTACTGGACAGTCGTTGGAACTGCTTTATCCAGAGCATCCACATAAACACCAGCATACCAATTGTCTTCTTAATCACTTGCTCCACTGCATGCCTAGCGATTCATGGACTGGGACGCCCAGATCCCTCAGTACCGTACAGTCTGCAGTCTTTCTCCATTCAGGTAATTTACTGCTTTTCTATTCTTACAGCCAAAGAGGGCAAATTCACATTGTCTCACATTAAACTCCATCTGTCAATTTTTTGCCCATTCACTTCACCTATCTAAATCCCTTAATAGACTATTTATGTCCACTTGACAAGTTACTTTCCTACCTTTGCGCCATCGGCAAATTTAGCTACCATGCATTCAGTTCCTTCACCCAAGTAATTTACACAGGTATTGGAGGCCCCAGCACTGACCTCTGTGTCACTCCACTAGTACCAGTTTGCCAAACTGAAAATGGCCCTTTACCCCAACTCTCTGTTTGCTGTTAGCTAATCAATTGTCTATACATACTAATATGCTACCGCCTGTATAACAAATTCTTATCTTGTATAGTAACCTTTGATGTTACACCTTATGAAATTGCTTTTGGAAATCCAAGTGCACCAAATCTACAGATTCTCGTTTATCAATTTTCATGTTACTTCCTCAAAGAAATCTAATCCATTCGCCCCATGTGATTTTCAATCCGCTGGGCCTTCCATGAATCTAGGGAATTTTGAAGATCACAACCAATGCACCTACTATGTCTGCAGCCACTTCCTGTAAGACCCTATGATGAAAGCCATCAAGTCAAGGGACTTGTCAACCTTTGGATCTAATAGTTTCCCTAATACCTTTTCCCTCAGAACCCTGATTGTTTTAAGTTCCTCCATCCTTTTTACTTCTTGATGCTCAAGTATTCTTGGGTTGTTTCTTGTGTCTTCTACAGTGAAAAGAAAGACAAATACCTGTTCAACGCTTCTGCCATTTCCTCATTTCCCAGTATTAGTTTCCCGGCCTCATTTTCTAAGGGACCTATGCAGACTTTAGTATTCATTTCCTTTATAAATATTTGGAGAACCTCTATCAGCTTTTATACTTCTAACTGGCTTTCTCTCATACTCTGCTGATAAAAGGCACCTTTACTATGATGTCATTAATTAATCCAGTCTCATTGAACATTCCCAGATCTAAAATAGCCGTTCTGTGGTTGTCACTGGAGCATACTCACTAGGAAACTGTCTTGAATACACTCTATGAACTCATCTTCCAGGCAACCTTTGCCATTCTGCTTCATCCAATATGTATGAAGATTAAAATAACCCATGATTATTGCAGCATCATTCTTACAGGCGCCGATTATTTTTTCCTGTATATTCTGTCCGAAAGTGTGAAGGTATTAGGGGCCTATAAGCTACTCCCACATGGACTGCTGCGGTTCAAGAAGGCAGCTCACCACAACTTTCCCAAGGACAATTAGGGATGGGCAATTAATGTTGGCCTAGCCAGTGATGCCTGGATACCATGAATAATAAAGTGACCTTTTACATTTGCTACTTCTTATTTCTACTCAAACTGATTCTACATCTTTATCTTCTGAATTAAGGTCATCTCTGAGTACTGTACTCATGTCACCAGTTATTAACAGAGCAACCCCACCACCTTATCCTAGCATCTGACATCTAAACACTTTTCTCTTTTTCGCAAATTAATGGCCACAGTGACCGGGGACAGACACCCAACTCGGAGGAGGAGGGGAGACCTCGAAATATTCCCCTACACCCGAGACACAAAGATCTTTGGGACTGGCATCCCATAGCCTAGGGTTCAGAGAGAGAGAGAAATAACATGAATCAAACTAAATGTTTCTCTTTATTCATAGCTAACACTAATAATAATGGACAGTGTTTTTAATACTAGTAACAGTGCTCAAATATATTGTTAAATATTAAATTATTCTAAACACAATCTCACACTGCCTAGTACATACACCAGTTTCTGTATTTTACAGTCCAGTCCCCTCAGAGCTACAGACAGTCGTTTCACTCCTGAATCTCCCAGTTTTTTATAACCCAGGTCCAGATCTGTCAGTGACCGATTAAAAACAGAGGCAAGATCCTCAGCACAAGAATCTATCAGATTGTTGTCCCATAGACTGGGGGCTGGGGGGAGGGTTCGAGAGAGAAAAAATAACAGGAATCAGAATAAATTTCCAGTTTTTTTTCAAAGATCGTAACTAATTAATATAATAATATACAGCATGAAACACTCCAAAACACAACTTCAAAACATAAAAGCAATCTCTAATTGATGCTGTGGATGTGAAATATAAAGGAATGTTCTGTAAATAGTCAGCCTGGGAGACAGTATCTGTGAAGGGAGAAACAGAGCCCAGAGACCCGCAGGCGGGCGCGTGCCTGACCCAAGCAGGCGGGGAATCGCGCGAGATGATGTCGGACGAGCGTCCTGACTTCATCGCGCACTCGTGCGATATTTGGCTTGGCGGGCACGCGCAAACGTTGAAGAGCTCACGCGGACAATGAAGCAGGAAATTAAACCCATTAACGTCCCAATTGTCAGCGGGTTTTCGTGGCCCATCCAACCTGACGTTGGGGGACCAGCCAATCGACCAGGTGGCCTTTACATTCTTGATGAAACCTCATCCAAGGGAGGGATGAAATCTCCGTTAGGATTTATAATAGAAATAAATATCTGGGGCCTGTTTTTTTTTGTGAGGCCTGTTTTCAGGTGCTTGATTTTGTTGCAGGGACAGTTTGCAGCACTTTTGTGCTTTATTTTATTATTAGGGGGTCTACAGCTCTCTGAGGCATCTGTCAGCCTTCAGGGAGCTGACTGGAAGCGCTCACCAGGACTTACAGTGAGGTCGGTGCCGCCCTCTTCCCTCCCCCAGCGGCAGTGCTGAGCCTTTCTCCGGGTACGTTTCACACTGGCTGCCTCTCAATTGGCCAAGCAGCGTAAGATCATGGTCGCGGGACTGATCGGGCAGAAGCACATTTCACATCCACTCCCAGGCTCCCCGATCGTGCACCCAACAAGGGAAAAAATCAGGCCAGGTTAATGTTTCAGTTTGATGAGCTTAGAAGTGGGAAAAGCAGCGTCATGACTGGTTTTAAATGACACTAAATTGGGGGGAGGGGGTTGGGGCTGGGTGGCGGTGGGGGGTGGGGGCGGGGGGGGCGGTGAGTACAAAATGGAAGTGAACTGATTATTAACGTGACAAAACTGGTGAGGGTACAAAACAAATCACGGGACTCCACACCTTAAACCCGTGTCACTCGTGTGTGGACATGGAGGGAGGATGGTAAAGGAATGGAGTTTGTGGTGGGGAGAAAGATAATGGCTGTGAGGTCAGTACACAGTGTTAGCCTTACAGCCTTATATGTGACTAAGGATAAAAGTGAACTTGGTCAAAAGGTCTTGCCCACCCAGCCACTGGCAATGCCCAGGCAGCAGCATTGGCTGTCAGAAGCATGTCAGCCTCTCTGTGGAGAGCCCCGGTCAGTCAGAGTTGACTCCTGTGCTGCCGTGACTCAGTGGGTGCGAGCAGGAAGCATCCCTGTGTCTCCATGATGGACAGTCAGGCTGTCACCGGCGTAGGCTCGTGTATGTCTTTGATGGGTGAGTAACAATGGACAGTTACGTGCTTGTAGAAGAGAGCACACAATGTCGGGGAATGATCCAAGATGGGTGGCTACATCCAGATCTTGTCATCCTTAAACCAATGGAAGATGAAATGCTGGAGCTGGAGATTGGAAGCAGGGCGGACAATCACTGACGGTGAGATGGTTGTGGAGCTGAGAGAGTGAATGGCCTAATGGATGGACACAGGAGAGCCGATGGAGACCACAAAACATAGTGATCATGTAACAGTCCCTAGTCACATGTATGAAGGAAATGTTGTAATGTGCATTACCCTATAATCACTCTCCTCCCTCTCACAAATCAAGGGCTGTGATTGGGGGACAGCCATCCACCTCTGAGGAGGAGAAGAGGACCTCTGGGTGCACCATCACATTATTCCCCAACACCCTTGGCACAAAAATCCCATAGACTGGGGGTTAGAGAGAGAGAAATAACAGGAGGCAGAACACAGAACAAAGAAAAGTACAGCACAGGAACAGGCCCTTCGGCCCTCCAAGCCTGCGCCGATCATATTGCCCGTCAACTAAAACATTTCGCACTTCTGGGGTCCGTATCCCTCTATTCCCATCCTATTCATGTATTTGTAAAGCTGACTCTTAAACACCACTATCGTACCTGCTTCCACCACCTCCTCTGGGAGCGAATTTCAGACACTCACTACCCTCTGTGTAAAAGACTTGCCCTGCACATCTCCTCTATAATTTTCTCCTCTCACCTTAAATCTATGTCCCCTAGGTAATTGACTCTTCCACCTTGGGAAAAAAAGCTTCTGAATATCTGCTCTGTCCATGCCACTCATAATTTTGTAAATTTCTATCAAGTCGCCCCTCAATCTCCGTCGCTGTAGTGAGAACAATCCCAGTTTCTCCAACCTTTCCTCATAGCTAATAACCTCCAGACCAGGCAGCATCCTGGTAAACCTCCTATGCACCCTCTCCAACGCCTCCATATCCTTCTGGTAATGTGGCGACCAGAATTGCACGCAATATTCCAAGTGTGGCCTAACCAAGGTTCTATACAGCTGCAGCAGAGCTTCCCAGCTTTCATACTCAATACCCCTGCCAATGAAGGCAAGCATGCCATATGTCTTCCTGACTACCTTATCCGCCTGCATTGCCACTTTCAGTGACCAGTGGACCTGTACACCCAGATCCCTCTGCCCGTCAATGCACATAAGGGTTCTGCCATTTACTGTATAATTCCTGCCTGTATTAGACCTTCCAAAATGCATTACCTCACAGTTGTCCGAATTAAACTCCATCTGCCATTTCCCCGCCCAAGTCTCCAACCGATCTATATCACGTTGTTTCCTTTGACAATCCTCTTCACTATCTGCAACTCCTCCAACCTTAGTGTCGTCTGCAAACTTACTAATTAGCCCAGTTACATTTTCCTCCAAATCATTTATGTATACCACAAACAGCAAAGGTCCCAGCACTGATCCCTGCGGAACTCCACTAGTCACAGCTCTCCATTCAGAAAGGCAGTCTTCCACTGCTACCCTCTGTCTTCTATAACCAAGCCAATTCTGTATCCATCTTGCCAGCTCACCTCTAATCCCGTGCGACTTTACCTTCTGTACCAGTCTGCCATGAGCGACTTTGTCAAAGGCCTTACTAAAATCCATGTATATAACATGCACTGCTCTTCCATCGTTGATCATCTTTGTCACTTCCTCGAAAATCTCGATCAAGTTAGTGAGACACGACCTCCCCTTCACAAAACCATGCTGCCTCTCGCTAATACGCCCATTTGCTTCCAAATGATAGTAAATCCTATCACGAAGAATCTTCTCTAATAATTTCCCTACCACTGACATAAGGCTCACCTGCCTGTAATTTCCTGGATTATCCCTGCACCCTTCTTAAACAATGGAACAACATTGGCCATTCTCCAATCCTCTGGGACCTCACCCGTAGCCAGTGAGGATACAAAGATTTCTGTCAAGGCCCCAGCAATCTCCTCCCTTGCCTCCCTCAGTACTCTGGGGTAGATGCCATCTGGCCCTGGGGACTTAAACACCTTAATATTCTTCAAGACGCCAAACACCTCCTCTTTTTAGATCTTAACATGATCCAGGCTATCTACACACTCTTCCCTAGACAAATCGACCGCTAAGTCCTTCTCCTTGGTGAATACTGATGAGAAGTATTCATTTAGTATCTCTCCCATTTCTTCTGGCTCCACACACAGATTCCCACCTCTGTCCATGAGTGGGACTACTCTTTCCCTCGCTATCCTCTTGCTTTTTACATATGTATAAAAGACATTGGAATTTTCCTTAATCCTGGTTGCCAGTGACTTTTCATGACCCCTTTTAGCCCTCCTGACTCCTTGCTTAAGTTTCTTCCTACTTTCTTTATATTCTCCACGGGCTTCATCTGTTCCCAGCCTTCTAGCCCTTACGAATGCTTCCCTTTTCTTTTTGACTAATCTCACAATATCCCTCGTTATCCAAGGTTCCTGAAACTTGCCATGCTTATCCTTCATCCTAGCAGGAACATGCCGGTCCTGAATTCTTATCAACTGACACTTGAAAGCCCCCGACATGTCAGTTGTTGATTTGCCCTCAAACATCCGCCTCCAGTCTAGATTCCTCAGTTCCTGCCTATTTTGTTATAATTAGCCTTTCTCCAATTAAGCACCTTAACCCGAGGACTCCTGTTTTCCTGATCCACCAGTACCTTGAAATTTACTGAATTATGGTCACTTTTCCCGAAATGCTCCCCGACTGAACCTTCGACCATCTGGCCGGGTGCATTCCCTAATACCAGGTCCAGTATTTCCCCTTCCCTAGTTGGACTATCTACATATTGCCTCAGGAAGCCCTCCTGGATGCACCTTACAAATTCTGCACCATCCAAACATCTAGCACTAAGTGATTCCCAGTCAATATAGGGAAAGTTAAAATCACCCACCACAACAACCCTCTTGCTTTTACATCTTTCCAAAATCTGCCTACATAACTGTTCCTCAATCTCCCGCCGGCAATTGGGAGGCCTATAGAAAACCCCCAACATTGTGACTGCACCCTTCCTATTCCAGAACTCTACCCATATTGCCTCGCTACATGAGCCCACCGAGGTGTCCTCCTGTCATACAGCTGTGATATTCCCCTTAACCAGCTGTGCAACTCACCCACCTCTTCTACATCCCTCTTTATCCTGCCTGAAACTTTTAAATCCTGGAACGTCTATCTGCCAATCTTGTCCATCCTTCAACCAAGTCTCTGTAATAGCAATAACATCATAGTCCCAAGTACTACTCCAAGCTCTAAGCTCACCTGCCTTCCCTGTTATACCTCTCGCATTGAAACAAATGCATTTCAGACCCCCAGTCCCATTGTGTTCAGTAATTTCTCCCTGCCTGCCCTTCCTCTTAGTCCTACTGGCCATATTCACTGGTTTCCAGTCCTTTATTTCACCTGCTGACCTATTGCTCTGGTTCCCACTCCCCTGACATACTAGTTTAAACCCTCCTGAGTGACATTAGCAAACCTCGCAGCCAGGATATTGGTGCCCCTCCAGTTTAGATGCAACCCATCATTCTTGTACAGGTCCCACCTGCCCCGGAAGACATCCCACTGATCCACATATCGGAAACCCTCCCTCCTACACCATCTGTTCAGCCACGTGTTCAGCTGCACTATCTTCCTATTTCTAGCCTCACTGGCACGTGGCACAGGGAGTAATCCTGAGATTACAACCCTAGAGCTCCTGTTTTTTAACTTTCTGCCTAACTCCCTTAACTCCCGCTGCAGGACCTCGTCACTCTTCCTGCCTATGTCGTTAGTACCAATGTTACCACGACCTCTGGCTGTACTCCCTCCCCCTCAGAATGTCCCGTACCCGATCAGAGACATCCTGGACCCTGGCACCAGTGAGGCAACATACCATCCTGGTGTCTCTTTCACGACCACAGAAGCGCCTATCTGAGCCCCTGACTATAGAGTCCCCTATGACAATTGCTCTTTTGTGCTTTGACCCCCCCTGAACAACAGAGACAGCTGTAGTGCCACTGCTCTGGCTACTGCTGTTGTTTTCCCCTGATTGGCCATCCCCCACCACCCCCCCCAACAGTATCCAAAGTGGTATACATGTTAGAGAGGGGGACAACCGCAGGGGATTTCTGCACTGACTGCCTGCCCCTTCTAGCGGTCACCCATCTATCTGTCTGTACCTTGGGAGTCTCCACTTCTCCAAAACTCCTGTCAATGACGCTTTCCACTACCTGAGTACTCCTAAGTGCTTTCAACTACTGCTCCAACCGATCCATGCAGTCTGTGAGGAGCTGCAATTGGGTACACTTCCTGCAGATATAGTTGTCCGGGACACTTGAAGTGTCACAGATTTCCCACATCCCACAGGTGACGCACTTCATCCCAGCAACTGCCATTTCTGCAGAGTAAATGCAGTTTCATTTTCATTAATAACATTATCACTGACATCAATAATAATGGACAGTGTTTATTTATTATTCTAATAACACTGCTGAAAATGTACTGTTAGACATTCAGTTATCAACATAATCTCACAGTTTGGTACTTACCTCAGTCTCTGTATTTTACAGTCCAAGTTCCTCAGAGCCACAGACAGCAGTTTCACTCCTGAGTCTCCCAGTCGATTAAGCCCCAGGTGCAGATCTGTCAGTGATTGGTTTGTACTGATCACAGAGGCAAGGTCCTCGGCACAAGAATCTGAGAGATTGTTATCCTGCAGACTGGAGATAAGGGACAGAAAACCAACAGGAATCAAAGTAAATCTCCGGTGTCCGAGGGAACACTATTAATGACAATAGTAATGTACAGTGTGAGACACTCCATTATATAGAGGGAAAATACTATTGATGATGAAAATCTGAAATATAAATGGAAAATGCGGGAAGTACTCAGCAAGTCAGACACTATATGTGAAGAAAGAATTAGAGATAACAGTGTGAATTTTAAGCTCACCTGCCAGGGGGTTTTTAAGCAATGGGTGAGAGTAAAATTTTTGGGCTGGGTTTCCCACCAGCCGAGACCTCTCAGCGATTGACGCTGGGATGGGCGGGGCATCAGACGGGACACCCGCCCTCACCCCAGTTGAAGACCTTAAGTGGCCAATTATTGATCACCTGAGGGCCCTCTCCCACCCAGCCTCAATTTTTAGGTTGGAGGGTGGAGTTCCTGGGTCTGGTGGAAGCCGAAAAATAACCGGATTCAGGCCTTTGGCGGAAGGGGCCGGGGACAGGGAGGTGTCTCCATCAGAAGCCCCCTTTTAACCTCGGGCACCCCCCATCCTCCACTCTCCCAGCTGCCCCACCAAGGTCCAGTGGCCGCAGGACCTCCCTCCAGCCCTCAGTCCCTGACACCCCAATCGCCTACTGTCCAACCCCAAGGCCTCCCCTATCCTCCTCATCCTGAGACCCCAAAACTTCCCTTTTCCTGGACTCCCAATACTGAAGCTGTGGGGAGTGCATGCAGTCTCAGTCCTGTCCACAGCAGCTTCTGGCACTGCATGAACTAGAGAACTTCCGGCCAATCTGATAGTCTAGCAGGTCTCAGAGACAGGACTTCCTCCCAAGTGAGGGGTGGAAGTCCTGCCTGCAGCCAATTAACACTCATTGGAGTGTGAAATCTCCTTGGGACAGACAGTGTTGGAGGAGATGTGTTCCCTACCGAATCTTCGGATGGCGGAATGGGAAACACCACCATCCTAAAAATCCTGGCCCAGGTATCAGTATGTTAACCTTCATCAGAACTGGGAAAAAGCCAGGACTTGGCAGGTTTTAACCGACAGGGAAATGGGGGAGAGGGAGGTAAGAAAGGAACCAAATGGAAGTGCAGGAGTGATTAAATGACAAAGGGATGATGGTTCATGAAGGACAGCAATCATTAACTCCGGGTGTGAGACTTTGCTTTTTGAGAGCCAAGTTGCAGCATGTTCCAGGTGACTATTAACACAACAGTAGGAAAACTGGTTTGGCGTCTGCTAACATTATAATCAGACAATGGGAAGATAAGCCTGTATGGGTCAACCATCAGCAGGATCTAGTTGGCCTTTGCACGTCTTGATTAAAGATCAAACACTGTTTAAAGTGAGTGAGAACATAAGCTAACAAGATCAGCCAAGTTGGCCACCAGAGAAAGCGCAATCCCCATTTTGTGCAGAGGGCTGTATAAGTATGAACTGAGATCTGCAGTATAATACACACACCTGCAGCCAGAGACAGTCACCGGAAGCAGGATCTACATCCTCATCTGAAGACCAGCCGAGGGGAGATTGTAAGTGTTATACTAGCAGCTTTGGGAATAGCTAGCTCAGAGAGGGGTAGTCTAGGGACATGATATCTCATATATATCACATGTGCGACTAAGTGTAAGCTTACTGTAAATGGAAATAAAGTAGGAACAGTTCAGTACAGATTGAGAGTTGATTCTGAATCACGCATTTTTGTTGTTCTGTTGGGCGTTGAACCACGTCATACTCACTGTAATTCTATGGTCACGACCACAAAGGGATAATTTCCCTGCTTGCAAGACAAAATCACAGCATCCCCAAGTCCTTTCCCGGGGTCGCTAGAGGATATGGGGCCTCAGTGATCAGGGGATGGAGTTTGTGGTGGGGATGAGGATAATGACCGTGAATGCGGCACACAGGGTGAAGCTGACAACTTCACTTATGACTTATGATGAAAGTGAAATTGGTAGAAAGCTCATCCCCACCCAGCCACTGGCAATGCCCAGGCAGCAGCATTGGCTGTTAGAGACATGTCAGCCTCTCTGGAGGGCCCAGTCACAGTTGATTTGTGACGACCAAATGGCTCCATGCAGGACCCATCCCTGTGGTGTCATGATGGACAGTCAGGATGCACCATCTTAGGCTCATTCTGGACTTTGATGGAAGGTGAAGCGCTGGAGCTGGGAAGCCTAGAGGCTGGGCGGAAATTACTGATGGTGAGATGGGTTGTGGAGGTGAGAGAGTGAGTGGTCTAATGGATGGACATAGGAGAGCCTCCGGTGACCAAAAAACATAGTGTTCATGTGTGCATCACTGTTCACACACAATAATCTGAAGGGTGTGTTGTAACGTGCATTGCCCTCGAATCACTCGTCTCGCTCTCACAAATCAAGGACTCCTGTGACTGGGGGACAGCCCACCTCTGAGGAGGAGGAGGGGTCCTCAGAGGGTGCACCATCACTTTATTCCCCAGCACTCTCAGCAGAAACATCTGTGGGACTGACATCCCATAGATTGGATTAGAGACAGAAATTACTTGAATCAGAGTAAATGGAGATTTTTTGAATTAATAACTTTATCACCGGCACTAATAAAATTGGACAGCGTTTATTTATTATACCAGTAACAATGCTGACATTGTTTTATTATATACCCTGCTGTTATAAACACAATATCACACAGTTTGTACTTACCCCAGTTTCTGTATTTTACAGTCCGGATCCCTCAGAGCCTCAGACAATAGATTCACCCCTGAATCTCCCAGTTTATTGAGACCAAGGTACAGATCTGTCAGTGACCGGTTTGTACTGAGAGCAGAGGCCAGATCCTCGGCACAAGAACCTGTGAGACCGTTACCATACAGTCTGAAGATCAGAGTGAGAAAGATAACAGGGATCAGGGTAAAGTCAGTGTTTTAAAGACCATGAATGACAATAATAATGTATAGTGTGAGAAATTCAAGAAACAACTTCCATTTACCTAGAAGGTAAAATACTATCGTTGGTGTAAATCTGAAATCTAAATAGAATATGCTGGAAATACTCAGCAAGTCAGGCAGAGAGAAAAAGAGTTAAATGTTTCTATCAATGCACTTTCATTAGAATTGAAAAAAAAATCAGCGAATCAACAGGTTTTAAGCAACAGGGAAATGGGGATGGGAGGGTGGCAAGGAAAAGACAATATGAAAAAGAAATGATGATAAAAAAACAAAAGCACAGGATTCCCATGTCCTTATCCGGGTTGCTAGGGAGGGGCATGGGATGGTCAATGGCTTGGCAATGGAGTTTGTGATGGGACTGAAGATAATGACTGGAATTTTACCGGAGGCGGTAAAGGCCTGATCGGATTGTAAGTGGGTGTTTGGACGTAGGGATGGGTAGTCAGAGTTACAAATGCGATATTATCAGAGCTGACAGGTGGGAGGAGCCGTCCACTTCGGTGGTGCAGACAGGGGACGTCCCAGTTCAGACAATGCTGGCGCCATCTGTAAAGGCAGCCAGCAGTACTTTCAAACACAGCAGCTCTGGAGGGACTAGCGAGGGAGCCCTGGTTACTGAATGAAGAGCTGAAATGGCAGAAGACAGATCAAGAGTTGCACGCTGGTGAGTGCTGCATGCAGGAGACATGCATGTGGTGCCATGCGGGACAGTCAGGCTGCCAACAGTATAGGCTAGTGTGTCTCTTTGATGGGCGAGTTACATGAAGATTTCTATGCTTGCAGGTGAAAACAGCTGACGGGAGGGCCTGAGCTAAGATGGGTCACTGTGCCCCAGATCTCCTCATCCTTACACCCATGGAAATTCAGACACATGAATTGGGAGATCTGGAGGCAGGGCGGGCAATCACTGATTTTGAGGTGAGTTGTGGAGCTGAGAGAATGAGTGCCCTAATGGATGGACACAGGAGACCCTCTGGCGAGCACAATACTAATTTTTCCCTAGAAACACTATTTTTTCTTTCACAGATCGACGGCTGTGACCGGGTGACAGCCATCCACCTCTGAGGACGAGAAGGGGACCGTCACATTATTCCCCTCGCACCCTCCACCAGTGCAGGTACTATCACGTCGGGAGATAGTCACATTCCATTAGTAAATGAGTCACAATCTGGTGAACAGCACAGACACGCCCGAGCAGCTGATGGAGACAGTAATAGCCAAGGTCACTCACACTCAGAGGGCTATGGGAGAGAAAGGCAATGTCAAGCTTCAGGCTGATGACATGTCACCAGCGTCTTCAACAAGGCAGCAGATGTTGGAACTGCAGCATGAGGTATGTTAACATAAGGAAGCTGTGTGTAACCAGACACAAAGGATGTAGGAGTTCATCCAAGCTATGAGTATTGCTGTGTCCCGGGAATCCTCTACTGAGAGATTGGTGACCTTGATGGACAGTTAATCCAGCAGACCAACGATTGGAGATACACACTGACCTGCATGTCATCACCACCTCCATGAGCAATGGCTGGGTGAGAGGGGGTGAGGTGACTGGAGTCACCACCAAGTCCTCGGACTCCTCAGGTGAGCAGGGAGGGTCCAGTGTGTCCTGAAAGTGTGTAGGAGTGACTGCCTGCACCATCTGGGGGCTTCTCTCAGGGTGCTCCTGGATTTGGCAGCGGGTCTTCCACTGCTCTGACCGGAACACCAGCACCTCACAAACCCACGATAACAGAGCCGATTCCAGTATCTGTGCAGGAGGCTCTGAGTATGCTGGGGCCCTCCAGACCTCAGGAAACCAGAGGACAATCACCATGGTCATAGAAATCCTCGGAGGAGAAAGGTCAGCACCCTGCCTCCACCTCAGCTGACAGGGCAGGGGGAGTGCAATGTAGGAGCCCCCATCATCACTTTCAAAGGTTCATCCCATTGCACTTGGGTTTCACAGGGTTATATTTTGTTGTGACATATCACCTTGCTGTGTATGTGTCTGCAATGAATTTTAAGATGGTGCATCACAAAATTAATCTTTCACCATTATTTTAAAGAACAGTACTAGGCCTTTAACAGTTCACTGGCTCCTGCAAAGGGTGACAATGGAAGGACAACACAGAATGAGTTCAATTCATTTCCAATATTTTTTCCTCATGTGCTAACGGTTCCAGGGAAATTTTAAGGACCTTCAAAGAAACAGCGACAGAGCTGCACAAGGTGGAAGATTAATTATATTAAATGGGTATCTAAGTAAAGACTCATATAGAACACATCTGTATGTTGAATCTCAAGCTTCACTTGCACATTTTGACCAGGTGACAGTGCAGGGACGGGGATATAGTTCCAAGTCAGGATGGTGTGTGACTTCGAGTGGCACTTGCAGTTTCTGATGCATCTGCTGATCTTGTTCTTCCAGGTGGTAGAGGCCACGGTTTAGGAAGTTGCTGTTGACGGAGTCTTGGTGTGATGCTGCCCCCAATGTGGGTCGGTGGTGGAGGGAATGGATGTTAAGTTGGTCAATGGGATTCTGTTCAAGCATGCTCATTTGACCTGGATGGTGTCGAGCTTCTTGATTGTTGTTAGAGCTGCACTGATCCAGGCAAGTGGAGAGCATTCCTTCATATTCCTGACTTGTGGCCCTCTAGATAGTTAAGAGATTTTGGGGTGTCAGGAGGTGAGTTACTCACTGCAGAATTCCCAGCCTCTTTGGGGTGGTGGTGGTGGTGGAGGTGGTGGTGAGGTTAGATTCTCTCTTGTTGGAGATGATAATTGCCTGGCTCTTGTGTGGTGCATTTGTTACTTGCCACTTATCAGGCCAAGCCTACAAATTCTCCAGGTCTTGCTTCACAAGAACAAAGAAATAGGAGCCGGAGTAGCCTGCTCAGACAATATGATCATGGATGACCTAGGTCTTCAACTCCACTTTCCCACCCACTCCCCATGTTGCTCAATCCCATGAGGGAACAGAAACCTGTCTCTCTCAGCCTTAGAATTATTTATTCAACGATGGGGATCCACAACCCTCTGGGATAGAGAATTCCAAAGATTCATAACCCCTTAAGTGAAGCATCAGTTCTTAAAGTTCAGTAGCCTATACTGAGACTGTTTCCCTGCAGACAGAAGTTAGGGAGCTAGGTAAGAAATTAGCAAGCGCGGCCTGAAAAGCAGTAATCTCTGGATATCTCCTCGTATCCCACACAAGTGAACACAGAAATAGGAGGGTAAGCAGATGAATTAGTGGCTGGAAAGATGGTGCAGGGGAAAGGGATTTAGAATTGCTGGGACTTTGTAAGCAGCTCTGAGGGAGGTGGGACCTCTACAGGCCAGATGGATTGCACCTAAACAGAGCTGGAACTGAGTTCCTGGTGATTTGCTCCTGGTATTGAGGAGGGTTTAAACTAACTTGGCAGGAGTGTGGGAACCAGGAGGTAATATCAGAGAGGAATACCAAGGAATGTTGGGAGAAATATATAGCGCTCGAGTAGGAAATAGTAAGTTATTAAGTCTGTACAGAGTAAAGGAGAAGACAATAAAGTCTAAATCAGGGTTACAGAGCATGTTTGTGAATGCATGGCGTGTGGTAAATAAGATTGGTGAGTTCCAGGTGCACGTGCCATGTGGAAATATGGTGTTTGGCAGTAACAGAGGACTCACTCAGCGAATGGCAGGGCTGGGTAATAACTATTCCTGAATATCGGGTATTCAGGAAAGGGAGAAAATGGAATGGGGTGGTTCGAATGATTAAGCAGAATACTTCAGTGCTGGAGAAAGGGGATAATCCAAAGAGGACAAGGACAGAATTTATATGGCTCGATCTATGGAACAAAAAAGGTGCAATTACACTGCTAGTGTATAGGCTACCAACTAGGAGAAGATGTAGAAGAACAAATTTGCAAGGAAATTCCAGAGAGGTGCAAGAATTAGAGAGTAGTTATAATGGGGAACTTTAATTATCCAAATATAGACTGGGATAGTATTAATGTGACAGCCGGAGAGGGGCAAGAATTCCTAGAGTGACCAGAAAATTGTTATACAGCAGCGTGTTTCCAGTGTGAGAAAGGATGCACAGCTTGACATTATTCTTTGGAATGAGATGGGCCAAGTGGATCAAGTATAAAGGAGTGATCACTGTATCGTAAGGTTTAGGCTGACTATGGGATAAAACAAAGAACAGTCCAGAGTAAGAATATGGGGAAAGCCAACTTTAATGGTCTAAGAATGGGTCTGACCCAGTTAAATTGGACTGTTTCAGCCAATAATCATCAGATGTGTCTGGCCTCCCCCATTGAGGGTGGGAATATTGGCGAAGCCTTTTCCTCCAGTGAGCTGTTTAATCGCCCGTCACCATTCACAACTGGATGTGACAGGTGTACAAAACTTTGATCTTATCGGTTGGTTGTGGGATCACGTGCTTCTCCCATTAGTTGGCATGCAAGTTGTCCTGGGTTGTAGCTTCACCAGTTTGGCACCTCATTTTTAGTTGCACCCGAGTCTAAGTCATGAACATATATCAAGAAATGTATTACTGCTCGTCCTGAAGCAACCGGTGGAGAGCTCCACTGTCTGCTTCCTCGAACTGAAGAACAACCATTAACAACTATTTTCTGTTTCCTGTCACTCAGACAACTTTATATCCATGCTGTCACAGTCCCTTTTATTACTTGGGCTTTAACTTCGCTGCCAAGCTAATTATCTGCCTATTAGTAAGTTTTATTTTAAATAACACTATTCCCAATACTAATAATAACATACAGTGTTTATGATTCAGATTATTAAATATGGAAATTATTGTCATTGGCAGCTGCGCCGTGAGCTCTTCAGCCCCAAGCTTTGGATTTCCCTTCCTAATTCCTTCCACCTCTCTACCCCTCTCTTCTCCTTTAACACTCTCGTTAAAACCTACCTCCCTGACTTGGCTTTTAGTTGCCTGTCCTAATATCTCATTTTCCTTGCTGCCCAAGTCTGTTCGATAACACTCCTGTGAAGTGTCTTGGGATAATTAACAATATTAAAGCTGCTATATGAATGAAAGTTTATGCTGTTGTTGAAGTCACCATGACTGATACTAATGCCTACAAATAAAGACCAGGGATTGCAGAGCGGCCGACCTTGCTGGGAGTGGGAGCGGAGCTGCAGGGGGCAGTTGGGAGCTGAGGAATGCACCGTTTCAGCTGCTGTCAGGCAGCAGTAGGGGGGGTGGGGGGGGAAGGCAATTGTGACGTCACAGGAAGCCAGTGCGTTGATTGGCCAGTAAGTGCCCAGTGGAAGGGAAAGTGTGAGCGCTAGGACTGGTGTGGGAGTTAAGGTAGATCTATAAATAAAAATAACTGAGACTTTGAAATTAAAAAATCCAAAACTTTAAAACCTTAAAATTAAAATTTAAACATGCATTAAAAAAATAATTAAAACAAACACCTGAAACACATACCTGTGTATTCAAGAAGCGTCTAACTTTTAGTTGTCAGTGGTACTCACATTCAATAAGCACAGTAAATTGTAGCACACATAGGAATAAAGTCATTCAGTTAAGTGAACTAAATAAGATAGGGTAAAATGGCAGGACAGGTGTTACGTTGCAGCTGTGGGATGTGAGACGCTTGGGTGCCAAGGCGATTCATGACAAACATGGCTGCAGAAACTGTAAGCAGCTAGAGGAATTCCAGACCAGGCTTATTGACCTGGAAGCCAAACTGCAGGCTCTGCTCAACACAAGGGAGGGGGAGAAATGACTGGGCACTTTGTTGAGGGGAACTGACATTCTTCTCTGTAGCAAGGAGTGAGGGTCCAGACAGCTGTGCTCCCTGCCCAGTGCCAGGGGTCAGGACATCTATTCAGAGCTGGAGAGGAACTTGGTGGGAGGGGGAGGATCCAATTGTCATAGACCATGTAAGTACATAGGCAGGTAAAGGAAAGAGGTTCTGCAAAGTCAGTGTGAAGGTCTAGGTACCGAATTAAGAAGCAGAGCCTCAAAGGTAGTACTTTCTGCGATATTACCTGAGCCACGTGCAAATTGGCAGAGGGCAAATGAAATTAGAGAGACGAATGCGTGGCTCAAAGACTGGTGTGGGGAGGAATGGGTTCCGGGTTGTGGGGCACAAGCACAAGTACTGGGGAAAGTGGGGGCTGTACCATGGAACGGTCCACACCTGAACCATGCTGGGATGAGTGTTCCTGTGAATTGCGTAACTAGGGATGTAGAGAGGGCTTTGAACCAAATGGGGTGCATAGGGAAGGGCGGTGGTGGGGGCGGTGAGTGAGAGATCAAACTTGGCTAGATGTAGCAAATCAAGGGGTAGAGTCAAGACAGGAAAACAAAATAGTAATATGAGAAATGAGGGACAGAGAATGGCAGGAAAGGCCAAAGGGAAAGGACAGAGAATACACCAACAGTCAAGACTAGATGTTACAAAGATAACAAAGGCAAAACTATTGGCTTTGTACCTGAATGCATGGAGCATTCATAACAAAGTAAATGAATTGATAGAGCAGGCAGAAATAAATAAATATGACCTGATAACCATAATGGAGACGTGGCTGCAGGATGACAAGGATTCAGTCCTGAATACTGAGGGGTGCATGACATTGAAGAATAGGAAGCTAGGTAAAGGTGGAGGGGTAGCACTGGTGATCAAAGATAGCATTGGTGCAACCATTAGAGATGACCTTGCTTCAGGAGTTCAGAATATAGAGTCGGTTTGAGTGGGGTTGAGAAATAGTAGGGGAAAAAGTCACTAGTCGGAGTGGTCTACAGGCCTCCTAACAGTAACCACAATGGAGGACAAGAAGAAATATTGGGTGGTTGTGATAAAGGGACCGCAATAATCATGGGTGATTTTAATCTACATATAAACTGAAAAAATCAGATTGGCAGTGTAGCCTGGATGAGGAGTCCTTACAATGCTTTCGAGATAGTTTCTTAGAGCAGCATGTTCCGGAACCAGCCAGGGAGCAGGTTATATTAGACTTGGTATTGTGTAACGTGACAAGAATAATTTGCAACCTGAAAGTGAAGGCAGAACTCAGTAGTAGCGACCACAATATGACTGAATTTTACATCCAGTTTGAAAGGGAGGAGAATGGGTCTGAGACTAGTACCTTAAATTTAAATAAGGGCAACTATGTGGGCATGAAAGCTGAGCAAGCAGAAGTGAACTGGGACACTTAGCTTTAGGATATGTCGATAGAGAAACATTTAAAGGGATATTTCAGAATATTCAGAATAAGTATATTCCTACGATAAAGAAAAAAATCCTTAACTTATTTAGTTAACCAGCCGTGGTTAAATAAAGGAGTTCAGGTAAGCAGAAAATGCATATAACAGTGCAAAGATGAGTGGCAGGACAGATGATTGGTCAGAATATAAAGAATGGCAAAGAATGACTAAAAGGTTAATCAGAAGAAATAAATTAGCACATGAGAGGAAGCTAGCTAGAAATGCAAAAATGGACAAGAGTTTCTACAGGTACTGAAAAAGGAAAAGACTAAGTAAAGTGAGTGTTGGTCCTCTAGAGAGTGACAGTGGGGAGTTATTAGTAGATAATGAGGAAATGGAAAATGAAATGAACAAATATTTTATGGTAACTAAATTTTCAGATGACACAAAGAATAGGTTGGAAACTATGTTGTGAAGAGGATAGAAGGAGGTTGCAGATGGATATATATAAGTTGAGTGAGTGAGCAAAAATCTGGCAAACGGATTATAACGTGGGAAAATGTGAAGTTATTCATATTGGCAGGAAAAATAAAAAAGTAGAGAATTATTTAAACAGGGAACGACAGCAGAATTCCGAGGTGCAGATGCATCTAAGTGTTTGAGTACATGAGTCATAAAAAGTTAGTATGCAGGTACAGCAAGTAATTCAGAAGGCTAATGGGATGCTGCCCTTTATTAAAGGGGAATTGAACAGAGAAGTAAGGATGTTATACTTCAGTTATACGGGGTATTGGTAAGACCGTATCTTGAATAGTGTGTAGTTTTGGTCCCCTTACTTAAGGATGGATGTAAATGCGTTGGAGGCAGTTCAGAGGAGGTTTCCTGGATTGATACCTGGAATAAGTGGGTTGTCTTATGGGAAAAGGTTGGACAGACTGTGCTTGTTTCCATTGGAGTTTAAAAGCATGAGGGGTGATTTGATTTAAGTGTATAAGATGCTGAATGGTCTTGATGATGTGGATATGGAAAAGATTTTTCCTCATGTGGGTGAGTCCAGAACTCGGGGTCACTGTTTTTAAAATTAGGGTTTTTCATTTAAGGACAGATATGAGGATTTTTTTTCTCTCAGGCAGTTGTGAGACTGTGGAACTCTCTGCCTCAGAAGGTGGTGGAGGTGGGGTTATTGAATATTTTTAAGGCGGAGCTGGATCGATTCTTGTTAAGCAAGGGAATCAAAGATTATCAGCAGCAGATAGAATGTGAAATTTGAAACACAAGCAGATCAGCCACGGTCTTATTGAATAGCAGAGCAGGCTCGAGGGGCCAAATGACCTACTCCCACTCGTATTTCTTATCTTCTTATGTACTTACCTCAGTTTCTGTATTTTACTATCCAGATTACGCAGAGCTGAAGACAGTAGTTTCACTCCAGAATCTTTCAGTTTATTATTACATAGGTCCAGGTTCGTCAGTGACTGGTTTGTACTGAGAGCAGAGGCAAGATCCTTAGCACAAGAACCTTTGAGAGTGTTGTTACACAGCCTGGGGATCAGAGGGAAAGAAAACAGTGGAAATCTGGATAAAATACAGGCAGGGGTGAAATTGGACATGTATGGAGTTGCAGACTAGTCAGCACTGCATCGGGCATCTGCGATATGGGTCTGCTTCAATAGAGCTCAATATCAGGAGTTCCTATAGACACCAGAAAATGTGATTTTACCTGTTCTACATCCCTGCCATTTCCATGTCCATTTTCACCCCACTGATTAATATTAATCCTATTACTGATAGTCATAATAACATACATAGTGCTACTAATAACCCAAGTCCTGATACCAATAATAATATACAGTGTCAGACATTCGGTTATTATAAACACAAACTCTAACAGTCTGGTACTTACTCCAGTTCCTGTATTTTACAGCCTGGATTCCTCAGTGCCGAAGACAGTAGTTTCACTCCTGAATCTCCCAGATTATTTTCACTCAGTCTAAACAGAGAAGTGAGAAACACATTAAAACAGGCTGAATTTTCACAATGGAGGCAAGGAACAGGAACTGGGGTTATTTTGGGTCAGAAACTCACAACCGGTGGGAAAGAGATTAAAGTTATGATTTTTGCATGGGGACGTCATTATTTGTCATGGAGACAGATTTCCTGTTCACTTGGCAGCCATCACTGAGGCTGCTGGTTGTCCTGAGGGAGAGATCAGGAGTTTGTACCAAAGCCTCCCACAGCACCAGAAGGAAGTGAGATGTCACAGGGAAGCCCGGGGCGTGGCACCCAGGGCAGGGAATCCCCCTCACTTTATCGCTGCCAAACCGGAGGCCATGAGGGAGGGGGTGGGGGCGAGTTCCTCTTCCCCGAGGGGGGCAGGAGGAAGCCACCTCATCATGCAACAGGGGCTCCACTTTGTTCAGCGTCCTCTCCCTTCACCTCCTCTCTCACAGCCTGCTGTTCCCTCGATGAGCTGTGTCATCCCGGTGCCTCATTGTCCTCAAGGTCCACACCTCTCTGGAGAGCCATGTTATGGAGAATGCAGCAGATTTCCACACTGACAGAGACACTTGCAAGAGGGGATTGGAGCTCAGCACCCGACTGGCTCAGGCACTGGGATCACATCTTCAGAAGCCTGATGTCCTGATCAATGGTTGTCCAACCATTGTGCCTCTTTCTGGGACTCCCACAGAGAGCTCAGGAACATCACTTTGAGGAATATCCGTTATCCTTTAGGACACACACTTTGGAGGATGAAGTATCATGGCAGCTGCCAGGAAAGTGAGTGCACACATGGAGGAAGTTTTTGTTGTGGTCACAGACGAGCCATTAAGGGAGTGGAAGCCCTTCCTGTTTGGATCTCACTGACCAGTCACTGGGTGCCTTGATGGCCAATGGGTTCTATCAGTGATACCCTGCTCCTGGGGGAAATCCCTGTGTCCCTGCAAGGCCTCTCTGTTATTAAATGATTGCGCTGTCCAGCTCTGGCAAAAAGTGAATCCATGATCTGTGAGATGGCCTGGTGAGCAGCCACATGTGACATGTCTCTAAGGTTCACACCTGATCCTTGGAAGGAGCCAGAAGTGAAGGAGTTCAATGCCACAATAACTGTGACCAGCGCTGTGAGCTATTCAGCATTGAGGACACAGATGTGTGTGGCCAATGCCTGAAGGGTCACAATATCCACCATCACTGGGCATTGATAGTTCCGTCTTCAGCAATAGTTCCTGCATTGAATGTTTGGCCTCTGTTGCCTTCCTGCCCATCTTTCCTCTCCCGTGCCCTTCAGATACCTGGGGTTCTGCCTTCCCTGCGGAGGGTGTTGCCCCTCATCCAACATCTGACAGCCGGAGCCTTCCTTCTGGGAAGGTGGCCTCTCAATTGTTCATGGCAGCCTTTCTCCCTCTTTTACCTCTGCACTGCTGAGAGTGCCAACCCCATTCAAATCCTGAGTTTCCCTCCGCACTGCTGGGAGTGTCAACCCCATTCAAATCCTGAGTTTCCCTCCGTACTGCTGGGAGTGCCAACCACATTCAAATCCTGAGTTTCCCTCCGCACTGCTGGGAGTGCCAACCACATTCAAATCCTGAGTTTCCCTCCGCACTGCTGGGTGTGCCAACCACATTCAAATCCTGAGTTTCCCTCCGCACTGCTGGGAGTGCCAACCCCATTGAAATCCTGAGTTTCCACTCTCACTGCCACCTCAGCAGCATCAAGGAACCCCCTTGCTTAGTGCCTGCCCCACTGGCCTTATCGGGCTGTGGCAGCCATGGCTGGCTCCCACTCTGTGCCCAATTCCCTTCAGATGAACAGATAAACTGTCCGCTCCTTTAGAACTTTAAATCTCAAACCTTATTATGTGCTGAACAAAGTTCTCAACTGTCTTAATTGAGATTCCTGTCCCAACCCGCCTACTCTTGGTGATTCATGATGAAACGAGCATCAGCATCATGAAATTGACACACTGCCGGTGCCAGTTTTCTTGGCACTTTCCTCTGCTCCCTCCGCTGCCTCTGTTTCCCTCCTTCCAGGAGCCCCGAAATGTAATTACATTGAATAAAAACTCAGATCTGATTCAATTGCTTTTCCCAATATCACAGGAAACATGGAAGCAACATCAGAAATCAATGCAGAGATTTTACTGTTACTGTAAATTAAATCTATTGGGGGTAATTTGATCTTTTGTCGATAGTGTATGGTGGGTGATATTGGATCACCCGCCCATACTACAGCTCACCCGATTCTCCTTTCATTGAAGGGAAAAGGAAACAGTGAGCAGTGTAAACTGGTGAACAATTCACTATCACTAATTTGACTACTGGTGAATACCACTTTCACCCCTCTCAATGTTTATTAGATAGAGAGTTGTCTGTGTGCAGCCACTAAATGTCCCCCAGTTTGGCCTCAATCCCTGATGATCAGAATTACTCTCCTGAAGCTCAGTGACTGGCCGGCTAAGTTTGAAGAAACTTGTCTCATTCTGTTCTTCGTTAATTCTGGGCTTTCATGAGAACGATCCAATTTTCCAAGAATTCAAGCAGTGATTCCATGTCCTTCATAATTCTGTGCATTACATTACTCTGTATAACACCTCGGAGTGAATTATATTGTGAAACTCTGCTAACTGTTGCTTTAAAATCCATCCCCCTGGATTTTATGCAAAAAGGAAATGTTATTCTCTCCCCTTAACAAAGTTGAAATGTCCCTGTTCTCCTCGTTGACAGGGAAGGGCTGTCCCCCACTTTATTTAGCATTAAACAGGCTCTACCTTTACTGCAGGTGAGACTATTGCTATAGTTCAGAGCAATTTCTGGGGTTTCCTAATCCCACCGAATCCCCACAGATGAGGCTGGATAATCCGCTCCTGTATGGAGGGGGAGGGGGGAATTTACCCGAAAGTGGGAAGATCTCCGAACCCACAATTCAAACTTGGCGTATGATCGGTTAATTGATCCAATTGCGAACGGAGGGCGGGTTTCAGGCCAACAGAGGGCGAGCATCTGCCCAATCAGTATTGGAGGGCGGCATATCCAGCCTTTGTGGTCATTGGCCTTGACCCGAAACGAAGTCACAGTCAGTAACTTAATGGACCCTCTGGAATGGGGCAGTGTCAGGGGACGCAACAAATGCTGGCATTGTTCACAGCTTGAAGGGTCACTAGGACTTCAGCTATTTCCAGGCTGTTAAACTGAGTGTTTATTTATGAGTTCTGCTGTCTCCAAACTTTTCCACTGAGCAGAGCTGGCATTCTTTTTGAACCGTTGCATGGAGGAGTTGTCTAGTTGCTGCATGTTTTCCTTCAGAGATGTCTGCGCCATTGCAGCGAGGGGAGAGAGAGAGGAGAAGGGCCAAACCAGCCCCTCGATTTAATGAGGACTCACTCAGAGCCCTCCTCCATGCAGTGTCTAACCAACATGAGCAGCTGATGCCATCCGGTGGGAAGAGGGAGAAGCCAAGCCAAACACGTGCTGCCTGGGAGCAGGAGCTGAAGGGGTCAGCAATGTTGGGCTTGTCAGGAGAACCTGGCCTCAATGCCAGAAGGGCCTCATTGACCTCATGAAAGTGGCCAGGGTGAGGAAGGCCTCAGTATGTGCAATCTTGTGCCAGTGTGCTGCAGGGCACAGTCACGAAGGCAGGAGGAAAGAGAGATTGGCTGGGCCTCCAAGACAACATGATGAACAAAGGCTTCACTGCCAGTGACAATGTCTGAGTGTCTTTAAAGCTTTGGTCCAGTTGGAGGGTGGGAGTTTGGCAGAATGTGAAGGTGAGAAATTTGCACAGTATCCAGGCTGCCATGCACTTTACTAATAGAGGGTCCAGCATGCCATTCAGTAATCTGAAATTGTTAACAAGTGGATATTACACATTCAGGAGGTGTGAGCCCACAATGCCCATTTTATAGCCCAAATGATGGACAACAAATAAATACAACACTCAGCAGAACACTAAGCAGACAAAAAAAATGATTCTAATTTATATGGGTTTGAAATGGAACCTGTTCTCCTTAAATTTAGCACTCCCGGCATTTACTCGTTACATCCTGCCAATCAGATAAAAGACCCAATTATGCATAGTCTCTGTTTTCTGAAAGCCAGCCAATCTTCTATCCATGCTAATATGTTAATCCCTACACCATGGTCTTTATTTTATGCAATAACCTTTGATGTGGCACTTTATCAAATGCCTCTGGAAATCCAAGCACAGTATGTCTACAGGCTCCCCTCTATCCACTGCACATGTCACTCCTTCAAAGAACGTCATTAAATTAGTTAAACATGATTTCCCTTTCACAAAACCATGTTTACTCTTCCCGATTACCTTGAGTTTCTCTAAGTGCCCAGCTCTGACCACCTTAATGATCGATTCTAACACCTTCCCCACTTCAGATGTCAAGCTAACTGGCTTATAGTTTTCTGCTTTCTGCCCCCCTCCCTTCTTGAATAGAGGGGTTATATTTGCTACTTTCCAATCTGATGGAACCTTTACGAAATCTGGTGAATATTGGAAAATTAACACCCGTGCATCCACTACCTCATTAGTCACCTCTTTTAAGTCCCTAAGATGAAGCCCATCAGGACGCGGAGTCTTGTCAGCCTACAGCTCCATCAGTTCACTCAGCACTGCTTCCCTAGTGATTCTAATTTCACCAGGTTCCGCTCTCCCTTCCACATCTTGATTTCCAGCTATTGCTGGATATTGTCAAAGTGTGCTAACTGCTGCTGTAAAATCTATCCGCTGGATTTCATGCAACAAGGAAAGTTTATTCTGTCCTGTTACAAAGTTGACATGTCCCTGTTCCCCTAGTTGATATGGGAGGGGTGTTTCCCATGTTATTCCCCATTAAATAACCTCTACATTAACTGCAGGTGCAGCTCTTATTATATTTCAAGGGAATTTCTAGGAGTTCCCTGCTTACATCAGTTTCACAGATATGGGGTGGATTATCAGAAAATCCGGTTATACATCAACTGTCATTTCTACCAGAGACTGTCCACTCTGTGTAAGAACCAGTCAGTGGTACAGATTCCTGAAAATACCTCCCAGTTGTCCAGCATGTGGCTGCATTCTGGGTATCAACGTGCAATGGGGGAATTCGAACTTATAGATCAGCAGCAGGTTTCTACATTAAATGAACAGAATTGGGAGCAAATTTAAATAATTAGAATTCGAAAAGTCTTCTTAGGTAATTATCTAAATTTAAGATATTTCACCCTCCCACCAGAAACAATTTGATTAATTATGATGATATATAGGATTTATTTTCCCTTGTGATCAGTACAGCTTACAGTTGATATGGTTTATAATTATTACTATTTAAGTTATTTTTATCTCCACGGTGTTTATTACCCTTAGACTGTCTATATTCTGTTCCGTTTGTAAATAATTAGCACTATTTCTTATCATCAAAATCCCACGCTTAAACTATTTGATTCACCATGAAGTATACCAACAATTTGTTCACAAAGGCATTATTCTTATTTTCCAATTTGGAATTTTACACATCTTATTTTGTAAAGTTTTTTCTGGCTCTGCCTCTTTTTTCTTGAACTGGAAGTTATTTACTTTCTCATTTATAAGATAGTAAATTTTACTTCAATAATGAAAATACGAGCTACAGGACCAAATAAGCAATTACCTCAATTTCTGACATTTGTACAGAACGTATTCCAGCCGCTGGAGTCCTTCACACTGAATGTAGCACCCGTGTAGATCGAGGTGTTTTATTGTATCACAGAGTCCAAGGACATGAGATAGGACCACACAGTCAATCGGGGTCAGTTGCAATCCACTAAATGCAAGTGTTTCCACAGATCCCACTGTGGCCTGAGCCAGTGCTTTATTCTGAGACTCAAACAGGTAGTGCAATGTGTTCAGGAGGTTCCTTTTACCAGTTTCAGTCGCTGTGTTTCCAATCTGACCTTTAACCTTCTCCTTCACCCAGTCAATCACTCGACAGGTTGTTTGATGAAGAAATGGACTCAGAAACTCCTCCAGGGGCCGAGCCGACCTTGGGGAGGAGAGACCAACAACAAAACGGAGAAATATCTCAAATCTCCCATCTTTTTCACTGTATGCTTCACTGAGGAGTTTCTGGATGTCCTTGGGATCGGGAGACAGGAATTGTGCGAGTGCAGCTATAAACTTCTGGATGGTGAGATGTGGGAACGTGTAAACCACACTCTGGATAGAATCATCTCTCTCCAAAAGTTCCATCAGGAACCCAGACAGGAACTGGGAAGGTTGCAGATTGTACTTGATCAAATCTCCATTTCTAAACACAATCTTCTTCTCAGAGCCTCCTGTGAAGGCCATCTCACCAAGCTTCAGGAACAGATCACGGGGGCTTAAAATCTCTAGGCTATGGTTTTTCAGAATGTTGTAAATATAGTAGGAATATAGTTGGGTGATGGTCTTGGGAACTTGCTGGTGTTTCCTGTTTCTTTGTGTAAAGAAGGGACCCAGTGACAGACCGAGGATCCAGCAGTAGGAAGGGTTGTAGCACATCGTGTACAGGATCTCGTTCTCCTCCACGTGTTTGAAAACAGCTTCTGACACTGCCTGATCTTCAAAAAACTTGTTGAAATATTCCTTCCGTTCATCACCAACAAATCCCAGGATTTCAGCCCAGACACTGATCTTGGCCTTTTCTAATAAAAGTAATGCAGTGGGGCGGCTGGTCACTAGCATTGAACATCCTGGGAGCAGCTTGTGCTGTATTAAACTGTACACAATGTCAGACACTTCACACCAGCATTCGGGATCTGGGCACATGAACTGAGGTTCTGTATTTCTCCGATTGTCAGCAAAATCAATCCTGTCCTTGAATTCATCCAAACCATCGAATATAAACAGCAATCCCTCTGGGTTCTTCCAGAGCTCTCCCAGAACATTCCCAAAGTAAGGATACTGATCCAGTATCAAATTCCTGAAATTTATTCTACTGTTAATATTGTTCAAATCCCGGAATTTAAAACTGAAAACAAATTGAAAGTATGGGTATATTTTCCCAGTGGCCCAGTCATAAACAATCTTTTGTACCATTGTTGTTTTTCCGATCCCTGGGACTCCACTCACTGCTGCTGAACTCCCAGATTTGGATTTTCTCAGGGAAAAACTGCTCTTGGACAATTGATCAGTTTGGATTTTTTCCAGTTCTCTCCGGAGATCTTTCTTTCTCCACTCTTCATGGTCCCGGCCTCTTGCCAGCAGTTCATGTTCTACAAGTGTCCGATCTCGAACATTAGAAATGATCGTTAGCTCAACGTATCGATCAACCAGCTGGAAAATCTTAACCTTCTCCTTTATTAGGATAGTGTTCACTCTCAGTGTTTCAGTTTGAACCTGGAGGATCTCCTTGTGTTTCTGTTGAACACCTTCAATTAGAATAGGCAGAAAATGTTAGTTGTAGTAACATAAAAGGCTTCTCAATATGATCTTGCTGAATAGATAGATTCATTTTATGGTTTCAATCGAAGTTTGTGCAGGAATTAAAGCTCAATTATTGGAAACCTCGCTTGAAAGTGAGCAATAGGCAAGAAAAATTTAAAGTCGTCACTTGGTTCTAATATTTACTGAACATGGAGATTTTATAAAGATGATATTTTCTCTCTGTTGGTTAACACTCTTTGACCTGCCTTTACTCTAGACACCTTATTACAAATCCACAAAGTCCCTGGTTATATGGCGGTAGATGTTCTTGTCAATCAGTTTATGAAATCCTCAGTGAAGCCAATCATCTGCAGCAATGGTAAATAGGACATTGGGTAGGAGTGGGAGAGGGAGTGAATGTAATTGTTCAGGAGTCCCACTGTTATTGTAACCTGCATTCACCAAGTTATCTTTGATATCACTGTGCACTTGGAGAGCAAGAGTCCTTCTGGTATTCTATCAGGCTGTGGGCAGGTTATCTGAGATATTAGGGCCGATTGGCTCAGTTTTCTGGGTGGCCAGTGTGGATCAGGTTGGTGCCAACAGCATGGGGTTTGATTCCATTCCAGCTGGGGTGATCTTGGACCTGCCTCCTTGCCCTACCATGGTTTAGCTGTGAGTCGGACCTGCCTTCGGGCAGAGAACTCAAAAAGAATAATCCTTTTCCTGTTGTCCTGCGTTTCAGAAATCGTTAACAATTTTTCAGGAGTTTTACACATGCATACATTGATTGTGTTTTTACAATAGTCCTGTCCTCTTACTGATCAGAACTAGAAATAGAACAACTACCTACTTCACTCCATGTAACATTAGAGCAGGAACATTCACAGTTTATTTGAACTGTTTACAAATAATTAATTTTGCTCCTAATTTCCCACAATGTAGTTTTTGAAAATTAAAAATATATTTATTTTAATTATTACATTGGGTTCAAACACAACCCGTGAATTGTAGGATTATTCTTTGAGTAGAATAGTGAGCTCTCTTTCACCGCCATGAGGAAATGTGTCAGTAGATTCCCAGTCACCCTGAATATTCCCTTTTCCTCACATTTCTCCACATTAATGCTCTGTTGCGTGAATATCTGTAGATATTCTCATTTCAGATAGAAGACTTTCTGATCTCTCATTCTGTTCCGTGAAATAATAAAAATGTAATGTTTCAAATTTCTTTAACATTATCCGTACAATTTAAAAAGGGACAAATGGTGGAAGGGATAATAAGGCATGTTCTTGATGATCACTGGGAAAGGGAAGAGGCCATTAGAAATTCACAACACAACTTCAAAAAAATTAGCTTGTGTCCAACAAATTTGGTGGAGTTTATTGAGGAAGTCACTAGGATAGGGCATGGGAGAAATCTGGTGGACATTGTCACTCTAGACTTTCAGAAAGCCTTCGATAAGCATCCTCACACTAGGTTACTTCATTTGATGGAGTGTGAGTTAAAATTTGAAACTCTGGATTAGGAAATCTCTTCAATCCCGAACCTAAAATTTAATTTGAAGATATGTTACAAGTGATCTCTCCCAAGGGTTCGTCCATGACTTTGACAATCTGTATTCATGAGCTGGACAAGGGTGAAAATATGAATCACTAACACAAATAGTAGGGTGTTTGGAGTACAATATATACGTTTTCAGATGACAAAAACATCGATTTGAAGATTAAGATAGTAGAGGGCGATCAAATCCAATAAAACGTTTAGATGTGCTACAACTATGGATACACATTGGCAAACCGTGTTCCATTCAGATAACTACCTCATACATATTGATTGGGCCAATATTGAATCCAAGCATCATTTGCAGGGAACAATACTGAGACAGGGTGAGAGATAAAAATGATTTTGGTGCTACTGTGTACAGATCACTGAAGGTTAATGATCAGTGTTAGATTTAACTACAGTTTTTCTGCAAAGTTTTGAGTTTATATTAATGGAACCAATCAGTGTTAAACAAAAGCTATCACATTGCCTGTACATGTTCCTGGTCAGACCACATCTCAATAGTGTGTGCAGTTTTGGTTATCCCTACGTTTTGGGTAATATAGTGTCATTGGAAAAGTTCCAAAGGAGAGCAGCAGGAATGATTCCCAGTTTAGAGAAGCTCAGCTACTGAGACAGGCTCAAGGATTTTAATTTGTTTAATTTCAAGCAGCAAAGAATTACGCTAATTTACAGAGGCCTAGTAAATACATGAATGCCTGGACAGAGTCCCGATTGGTAGATTATGCCAGTTTATCAAATTGGGGAGGATTAGTTTAAACTATGTAAGTGTAGGAATAAACAGCATATTCAGTGTTTTTTTTCTCTGCCCGGAGAACTGAGAGCCTTTGGAATGAGTTTCCAGTTGCTATGGTCGGTGCTGACTCTGAAGAGGGAGCTGGACCAGTTCCTGACTTGGACAGAGATCGCATCATGTAGAAAGTAACTGGCTTATAGGTAACAACTGGACAACATGATTTCCTGAATTGGATTCGATCAACTGAGGAGGTCAGAGAAGAATACGAGGGAACGTTTTCCCACACTGGCTCTGGGCTATTCTATTTTTGCCTCTACCAGGAGATTGCCTGATCCTTGAGAGTGGCAGGGGTGGGGGAGTGGGAGGCAGCGGCGGGAAGAACTGTTTAGCGATCATGGTTAAGCTATTGTGGTGTGAAATTGGCTTGATGGACCTTCTACGATCTTCCTGCTCAGCATTTGATTTGTTAATGATGGGAATGATTTCTTGGGTGCAGAGAACCCGTAACATCTGGCTCAAAGCCCAGCTCTTCACTGTGAGCCCAGAGAATCCGTGCACACCCAGGTTTGCATTATGATTCACAGCATCGTGGGATTCTGGCAGCTGTGTATAAAATATCAGAATAGCATACAGCAGCTGGACTAAGTCAAAAAATGCAATGCCCACATATTTACAGAATACAACAGAAATCATTTCATATGAATTGTAAATTAAATATGTCCATAGTTGAGGATCAATGACAAATCCTCATCATGTTCAATCTCCTGTTTCCCAGCACTTGATTTTCTGATTTTCAGAATCTGAGTATCTCTAAAACAAATGTTCCAATCATTCGGATTCTCAGAAAGGAGGTGATGGTATTGTCGCTGAACTAGTAACCCAGAGACCCAGAGTACTGCTCTGGGAGTCTGGGTTCGAATCCCACCATGGTGGATGGTAGAATTAGAATTCAATACAAATCTGGAATTAAAAGCCTAATGATGACCATGAAACCATTGTCGATTGTTGTAAAATCCCTTCTGGTTCAACCCATCTGCTGTCCTCACCTGGTCTGGCCTACATGCAACTTCAGACCCACAGCAGTTAGCTCTTTGCAGTGAGCTCTGAAATGGCCTCGCACACAGTTGTAACACAAAATAGGAATGAAACCAGATGCAGCACCCGGTATCGACCGAGCAAACAACAACCGCAATCTCAGCCCTGTCGACCCTGCAAACTCTTCATTATTAACATCTCCCAAAATTGGGAGGGCTGTCTCACAGGCTAGCCCATCCTCATGGAGATAATGTCCCATATTATCAGATAATATCCATCATTATCCCTGGGACTGGGATAATATAGGTGTCCTGTCAGCAGAGGTGGCGGCACAGTGGTATTTACCCTGGGTGTCCTCAACATCGACTCCACAGCCCAAGAATTCTCATGGCATCAGGTCAATCGTGGGCAAGGAAACCTCCTGCTGAGCACCACGTGCCGCCCTCCCTCAGCTGATTCAGTTCTCCTCTATGTTGAACGAAGGAAGCACTGAGGGTGGCAACGGCGCAGTACTCTGGGTGGGGGACTTCAATGTCCATCACCAAGAGTGGCTCGGTAGCACCACTACTGACTGAGGTGGCCGAGTCCTAAATGACATAGCTGCTAGACTGGGTCTGCAGCAGGCGGTGAGGGAACCCACAAGAGGGGAAAACATACTTGACCTCATCCTCACCAACCTGCCTGCCGCTGCTGCATCTGTCCATGACAGTATCGGTAGGAGTGATCATCGCACTGTCATTATGCAGACAAAGTCCCGCCTTCACATTGAGGATATCCTCCATTGTGTTGTGTGGCACTACCACCGTGCTAAATGGGATAGATTTCGGTCAGATCCAGCTAACTCGAGACTGGGCATTGATGTGGGCCATCAGCAGCAGCAGAATTGTACTCGAACACAATCTGTAACATCATGGCCCGGCGTATCCCCCACTCTACAAATACCATCAAGCCATGTGTTCAATGAAGAGTGCAGGAGGGCGTGGTTAACAAGTAGCAAGTAACATTCACGCCACACAAGTGTCAGAAAATGACCTGCTCCAACTAGAGAGAATCCAACCATCGCCCCTTGATGTTCAATGGTGTTACCATCATTTAATCCCCCACTACCAACATCCTCGGGGTTACCATTGACCAGGAAATGAACTGGACTAGCCACAAAAATACTGTGGCTACACGAGCAGGTCAGAGGCTAAGAATCGTGCAATAAGTAACTCATCTCCTGACTCCACAAAGCTGTCCACCATCTACAATGCACAAGTCAGGAGTGTGATGGAATACTCCCCACTTGCCTGGATGAGTGCAGCTCCCACAACACTCAAGAAGCTGGACACCATCCAGGACAAAGCAGCCCCGCTTGATTGGCACCACATCCACAAACATTCACTCCCTCCAAGACTGACGCACAGGCGCAGCAGTGTGTACTATCTACAAGGTGCACTGCAGGAATTCGCCAAGGCTCTTTAGACAGCATCTTCCAAACCTACGACCACTAACACGTATTAGGACCAGGGCAGCAGATAGATGGGAACACCACCGCCTGGATGTTGCCCTCCAAGTCGCTCACCATCCTGACTTGCAGATATATCGCCACTCCTTCACTGTCGCTGGTTCAAAATCCTGGAACTCCCTTCAAACAGCACTGTGGGCGTACCTACACCACATGGACTGCAGTGGCTCAAGAAGGCAGCTCACCACCACCTTCTCAAGGGCAACTAGGGATGGGCAATAAATGCTGGCCCTGCCAGCGAAGCCCACATCCCGTGAATGGATAAAAAAAAGTGAAATGGTTTTAAATGTCCATTTCATCTCTTACCTTTCAGGTGCCTGGGTACTTCAGATAAGCCTCTTCCAATATTCATGTAATCAACTGGATCAGAACCTGTTGAAAGCAATTAACTTTCATGAAATCAGATATATGTAATGTTATAGCAAAATCTGCAATGTTTGAATCCCAAATTGAATTCACTGTGTGATTTTACCGTACCAAGTTCCTGTATTTCTTTTATTATTTTATCCAACTTTGGGACCCCATGATGCACTTTCACAAAGGATTCCCACATCACCCTTCGGGCCCGAGAGCCTTTCTCCATCACCAGACTTAGGAGAAGCTTGGAACTGTCCGCCCGGTTTCCCTTATCCGTGAGCTCGGTGACTTTCTGCAAAGAATAATAATGAATATATCGAGGATCAGAGTGAAAGATAAACACTGAGAATGAGAAGGAAAGGGTCTGCTCAGTGATGGCATTTCCAATTGTTTTGAGCACAATAAACAGTCACTGGGCAGAGAACTGATGCATAATGAACATTCACGAAAAATCATCTTCATCTCATTTCAGTCATTAACAGCAAATAAATGTGAATAAACTAAGCCAGAAGTCTGAAATACATTTTGGGGAGAGTGAGGAATCATTGACAATCTGCAGTATTTTAATATGATCGGTGTGATGAGTTTTCTTTGTCAAATTATTGATTGACAATATGATCCACTTGTTTCCTCACACTGACTTCTTGCTGTTACAGTATCTCATTTACTCAGCAAGAAAATAGCAGCAAATCAGATCTCTGGTGGAAGGGAAGGGACGATTCTGGTCATTAAGTTATTTTAACAGAAGAATGGGAATCTTAAAATGAAAACTGGCAGTGAAACCACCATTGACTGAACCAAACCAGTACTGTTGAGTTATCTGTCAGGAGAATCGACCAATAATAATGGTGAAAAATCCAATCAATCCTATCAATTTCCCCCTCAGTAACTGAAAGTTCAGAAGGTTGATATTTTTGCAAATTTGCTACGAGTATGAAAACTTGGTAAGGAGTGGGAAGTGGATAGGTTTTGAGAGTGAGTAGGACCCAAGATATCTGAACACTGTGGTGGTGTGAAGGAGAGGCTGCTCATAAGGCCAGGGTCAGAGCAATGGAGAATTCCAATGGGAGGTTGCAGGACTCGAGCAGCTTACAAGGAACGAAAGGGTCAAGGTCATTAAGTTATTTAAACAGAAGAATGGGAATTTTAAATTGAAGGCATCTGAGGACTGGGAGATATGATAGGTTTGTGAGCACACAAGTGATATCCGGGACCTGGAATGGTCCAGGGTAAAGGCAGCAGAATCCAAGTAGCTTAACATTCCAGAGGTTGCAAGGTTACCTTGGTTACCTCCACACTCAACTGTTCCAAATCCATGGATGAAGGTTGAGGAGAAGTGTTGAGATAGGGGGAGAGACTTGCAGTGTTATGTGGAGAGAAGTAGGACATTTTTGTGCTGGCAGGTTTGCAGCAAATTGAGTTCAGTTTGAAGCTGGACACTGAAACACCAGATAGCCTGGCTAAGCTTTAGTCAGTGACCAGGGGGACAAATCCAATCAAGTGATGAGAAGATGGAGTTTGTGGCAGGGATAGCAGACAATGGGGTCGATTTTTCCAATGTCTAACAGTAGGAAAAGGGAGTTACGTTCCACACCAAGAGTATAGAGGCAGGAAATTACACAGTGAATGAACTCAATTACCTTATGTTCACCCATGAGAGGTGACTGTCAGAGCGAGAAACAGGGACAGGAGTTTTAAAATATTCTTTGACGAGATGTGGGCATCACTGGCTAAGTCAGCATTTGTTACTCATTCTTAATTACCCTAAAGAAGGCGGTGGTGAGTGACCTTCTTGAACTGTTGCAGTCCATCTGGTACAGGTACACCTACAGAGCTGCTGGGAAGGACATTCTCGTTTTGACCTAGTGACAGTGAGGGAATGGCGATAGAGTTCCAAGTCAGAGTAGTTGGAGGGGATGTTGCAGATTGAATGAGTTTAGTTTGCTGATGCTCCCATGAGGAGTGATGGGTCACACCAGGAGGGCAGAGAAAAATCATTTATTCCAGTTGTGTGCAGTTTTGGACACTCCATTATTGAATGAATTATAAACACTGAAGGAACTGTCCTGCAGATTCATCAGGATGTTACCAGGGATGAGGAGTTATTGTTAAAGTGGGTATTTGAGAATTTAGGAATCAAGGTGAGCAGACTAAAGGATGAATTGATCAAAGTCTTCAAGCCTCCGAAGCATGAGATAAAATCACAGCATCGATGGGGGAAACGATTGTTTTTTTTCTGACACACAGATTTTCCTGGTAGTTCATTGCTTTCCCACTATACCCTCCCTGTTCTCCCCTTTTCCCAGCCTCATCAAACTCTTTCCTTTTATTGTCAGTCCACACTAGAGATAAACCTGAATCATTCTCCTATCCTTTTACAGATAATGATGGATCTGCTGGGTGTTTTCAGTTTCATATCATTGCGTCAGATTCACAATATTTACAGTTCGATCTATTTTCCCATTTCTATTCTGTAAGATTTGGTGATTCCGTTATCTAATATGGGAACAATTCTCAGTGGCAGCATGGAAAGCAAATTAGGTGTTGGGGTGTATTAAGAGGGCAATATTGAGCCAAAAGTGTGAGGTAATTTGCAACTTGCTAAAAACATTGGTGTGACCATACTTAGAATACTGTGTATAGTCCTGATTGCCTCAGTACAACAAGGTTATGAGAGCTACTGAAGAGAACAACTAGAACGATTGAGAGGATGGAGGGGTTGGGCAAGGAGCTATTGTGTAAACTGGGCGTGTCCTCACTGGAAAAAAAAAGATTGAGAAGTAATATGATTGCTGTTTCCTATTGACTTCAATTTTGAGAGGACACCTTGATGCCACATTAGCTCAAATGCTGCCTTGATGTGAAGGGAAAGCACCATCACCTTTCCTCTGGAATTCTTTTGCCCATGTTTGAGCCAAAGCTGCGATTAGGTCTGGAACACAGTGGTCCGGGGAGAACCAAAACTGAGTATTGGTGAGCAGGTTATTGCTGAGTAAGGGCCATTTCAAAGCACTGTCGATGATACCTTCCATTGTTTTGCTGATTACTGACAGTAGGCTGATGGAATTGCAATTGCTGGCTTAGATTTGTCCTGCTTTTCATGGATAGGATATTCCCGTGCAATTTTACACATTGTCAGGTAGATGCCAGTGTTGCACTGAAACAACTTGACTAGAATTGCGGCTAGTCCTGGAGCAGTAATCTCCAGCATTACAGCTGGGATATTGTTGGGGACTTGCATCCAGTGAGCTCGGTTGCTCCTTTACATCATGTGGAGGGATTTAAATTGGCTGAAGACTTGTTTCAGTGATGATGGGAACCAGAACCTAGTGGATGAATCATCCGCTAAACACTTCGGACTGAAGATAGTTGCAAAAGTTTCAGCCTTATCTTTTGCACTCGTGCTGGGCTCCCCATCATTGATTATGTGATTGTTTGTGGATTCTTCACCTCCAGTTAGTTGTTTAGCTGTTCATCACAATATGACTGGTCTGGCAGAAATGCAAAGCTATATGCTCTGTTGGTTGTGGGATCACTTGCTTCTGAATATCACAGAATCACACAGCGCAGAAGAGGCCCTTCGGCCCATCGAGTCTGCATCGAAACGTGAGAAACACCTGACCTACCTACCTGATTCATTTACCAGCCCATAGCTTTGAATTTTATGACGTGCCAAGTGCTCATCCAGGTACATTTACCCACCTCCACCACCCTCCCAGGCAGCGCATTCCAGACCATCACCACCCTTTGGCAAAAAAAAATTGGTTCCTTACATCACCCTAAACCTTCTGCCCCTCACCTTGAACTTGTGTCCCCTTGTGACTGACCCTTCAACTAAGGGGAACAGCTGCTCCCCATCCACCCTGTACATGCCCCTCACAATTTTGTACACCTCAATCAGGTCACCTCTCAGGTCTTCTCTGCTCCAACGAAAACAACCCAAGTCTATCCAAACTCTCTTCATAACTTAAATTTTTCATCCCAGGCAACATCCTGGTGAATCTCCTCTGCACCCCCACCAGTGCAATCACATCATTCCTATAATGTGGCAACCAGAACTGCACACTGTACTCCAGCTGTGGCCTCACCAAGGTTCCATACAACTCCAGCATGACCTCCCTACTTTTGTAATCTATGCCTCGGTTGATAAAGGCAAGTGTCCCATATGCCTTTTTCACCACCCCACTAACATGCCCCTCCGCCTTCAGAGATCTATGGAGAGACACACCAAGGCCCCTTTGTTCCTCAGAACTTCCTAGTGTCATGCCGTTCATTGAATACTCCCTTGTCAAATTATTCCTTCCAAAGTGTATCACCTCATACTTTTCAGGGTTAAATTCCATCTGCCACTTATCTGCCCATTTGACCATCCCGTCTATATCTTCCTGTAGCCCAGAACACTCAACCTTACTGTTAACCACCCAGCCAATCTTTGTGTCATCCGCAAACTTACTAATCCTACCCCCCACATAGTCATCTATGTCATTTATATAAATGATGAATAATAGGAGACCCAGCACAGATCCCTGTGGTATGCCACTGAACACTGACTTCCATTCACTAAAGCATCCTTCTGTCATCACCCTCTGTCTCCTACAATGAAGCCAATTTTGAATCCACCTTATCAAATTACCCTGTATCCCATGTGCATTTGCCTTTTTTATAAGTCTCCCATGTGGGACCTTGTCAAAGGCTTTGCTGAAATCCATATAAACTACATCCACTGCACTAAACCCATCTACACACCTGGTCACCTCCTCAAAAAAATCAATCAAATTTGTTAGGCACGACCCCACTCTGACAAAGCCATGCTGACTATCCCTGATCAAACCTTGCCACTCCAAGTGGAGGTAGATTCTCTCCTTTAGAATTTTCTCCAATAGTTTCCCTACCACTGATGTGAGGCTCACTGGCCTATGAATCCCTGGCTTCTCTCGACAACCCTTCATAAATAGCAGAACCACATTAGCTGTTCTGCAGCCCTCTGGAACCTCCCCCATGGCCAGAGAGGATTTAAAAATTTGGGTGAGAGCCCCTGCGATCTCCCCCCTTGCCTCGCTCAGCAGTCTGGGACACACATCATCCGGACCTGGAGATTTGTCAACTTTTAAACCTGCCAACACCTCCAATACCTTGTCACTCCCGATATCAATTTGCTCAAGAACCTTGCAGTCTCTCTTCCCGAGTTCGATACCTTCATCCTCATTCTCTTGGGTGAAGACCGATGTGAAGTATATATGTTATGGCGATGTGTTGTAGCCTCACCAGGTTAGCATCTCATGTTTATATACCCCTGATGCTGATCCTGAAATGCTCTCCTACACATTAATTGAACCAGGGTTGAGCCCCTTGTTTGATTAAAATGGTGGAGTGATGGAAATGCCTTACCACAATTCTGCAGCTGATGGCCCACAGCACTTTGTGGATAGTCAGTTTAGAGACAGTAGATCTATTGTGTATCCATCACATTTAGCACGGTGATACTATCGCACAACACAATGACAGGTGTCTTCAGTTTGAAGATTTTACTTCATTTCCTACGAGGACTGTGCGGTGGTCACTTCTATAGTGTCATAGACAGATGCATCTGCAATAGGTAGATGGGTGAGGACAAATAGGGTTTCACCTCCTGTTGGTTCTCTGGCCAACTGCTGCAAGCCCAGTCTGGCAGATATGTCTTTCAAGACTCAGAAAGCACTGTCATTATTGGTGTTTCCGAGCCATTCTTGATGAGAGAAATTAAGTCCCCACCTATGGTGAATTCTCTGCCCTTGCTTTTTTTAATTAACCTGGAGGAGTCCATATTCATCAACTGGAGGAGGGCAATAATCAGCAGGTGGTTTTGTTGTCTATCTTTGGCCTCATGCCAAGAGACTTCCTGGGGTTCTGAATTTATGTTGAGGACTCTCCCTGGTTACTGTATACCCCTAGGCTGCCATCTCTGGTGGATCCATCTAGTGGGAAAGGGCATACCCAGGAATAGTAGCAGAAGAGTCTGGGATGTTGTTTGATGGTCATATTGACAGGATTATTCTTATGTCAGGCTGTTGTTTTATTGGTCACATTTGTTACAAGTCCTTCAATGTTAGTGGGGCCTTTGCATGGTAGACTGAGCTGTGACTGAATCCAATGCTGCGTGCTCTTATTACACCTGTTTATAGCTGTGTTGCATGTTGATCTAGACCATTTCAGAGGGCAGTGAAGAGTCAGCCATGTTGCTGGGTGTCTGGAGCCATATACAGGTCAGGATGAGTAAGAACGGCAGGTTTCCATCCCTAAAGGACACGAACGACCCAGATGGCTTTTGACGACAATTCAATATTATCTAATTACCTTAGATCAAATTCACAAACTGTCACAGTGAGATCTAAGTTCAGGTCTCTGGAGTATGAGTCCAGGCTACTAGTTTGTTAATTCAGTAACATAACCACAATGATCTCGGTATCTGTATGTGGTCAGTGTTGTATGCTTGGAAGCAACAGGTCACTTTGGGTCTACGGTTCCCAAAGCTCTGAGGCTTTCCTCACCTCATGCTTGGTTCTGGTGTTGGCTAATTATTGGAGATTGATTTAGCACCATTATCAACATGTGACTGCCCGGGTGTTAGAAGATGATCTAGATAAATCTTGGTCTTCTATCATACTTACATTCTGCAAGTTCTGTAATGTTTAAATAATCCAACCTCATTGCAATCCTCCCACTTACCCGATGTTCTTGTCCATTGAAAATCTGCTCGTATGTTAACAATAAGCTGACTCCATCCACCCCTCCTTCAACCGCTTGCTCTATTCTGTCCCAGTAAAGTTTTGTCAACTGGAACAGCTGGAAATCATCCCACTTTGTCAAGAACTCAGTGATTCTGGAGTTTGGATCTGTGAACACAAAATGGAGAAAAACAAACATCATTGAATTTCTAGCCACGTTGTTCTACTTCCTTTACAGGAAGCGACTGAATCCTCCTGTGAGCCACATTATCAAACAAAGTGTGAAAATCCAGAAACATTAAGTGATAGCATAGCTGATTTGTGACCTAATCCCTAACCTTGCCCCAAATCCCTTCATACCCATGGTTAACAAGAAGCTATCAATCTCAAATTTAAAGCCAGCAATTGTCTTTATAGTTTGCTGGCTGTGGGAGTCGTTGGCAAGGCCAGCATTTGTTGTCTATCCAAAATTGCCCCAGAGAAGGAGGTGGTGAGACACCTTCTTGAACCACTGCAATATATCTGGTGCATGTATGCCCACAGTGCTTCTGGGAAAGGAGTCCCAGGATTTTGACACAGTGACAGTAAAGGAACAGTGATTTTCTTCCAGGTCAGGATAGTGTGTGGCCTGGAGGGGAACTTGCAGGTTATGGTACTCCCATGCATCTGTTGCCCTTGTTCTTCTTGGTGGTAAAGGTCATGGATTTGGAATGTGCAGTCAAAGGTGCCTTGGTGAGATGCTGCGCTGCATCTTGTAGACATTACACACTGCTGCCACTGTGCGTAAGTGGTGGAAGGAGCTAATGTCTTCACATTGAGGATACCCTCCATCATCGTGCTAATTGGGATAGATTTCAAACAGATGTAGCAACTCAAGGCAGGGCAACCATGAGGTGCTGTGAGCGATCAGCAGCAGCAGAACTGTACTCAGCCACAATCTATAACCTCATGGCCCGGTATTTCCCACACTCTACCATTACCACCAAGCCAGGGGATTAATCCTGGTTCAATGAAAAGTGCAGGAGGGCACACCTGGAGCAGCATCTGGCATACCTAAAAATGAAGTGTCAACCTGGTGAAGCTATAACACAGGACTACTTGTGTGCCAAACAGCATTAGCAGCAAGTAAAACAGAACGAAGTGATTCTGCAACCAATGGATCACATCTAAGCTCTGCAATCCTGCTATGTCCAGTCATGAATGATGGCAGACAATTAAACTACTCACTGGAGGAGGAGGCTCCACAAATATCCCTATCCTCAATGATGGGAGAGTCCAGTACATCAGTGCAAAGGATAAGGCTGAAGCATTTGCTACAATCTTCAGCCAGAAGTGCCCAGTGGATGATCCATCTCGGCCTCCTCCAGATGCCCCCAGCATCACAGATGCCAGTCTTCAGCCAATTCAATTCACTCCACGTGATAAAGAAATAAATGCAGGCACTAGATACTGCAAAGGCTATTTGGCCCTGACAATATTCCAGCAATAGTACTGAAGGCTTGTGCTCCAGAGCTTGGCGCACGCCTAGCCAAGCTGTTTCAGTGAAGCTACAATACTGGCATCTGCCCGACAATGTGAAAAATTGCTCAGGTATGTCCTGTACGCAAAAAGCAGGAAAAATCCAACCCGGTCAATTACCCATCAGTCTACTCGCGACCATCAGAAAAGTGAAGGAAGGGGTCATCAACAGTGCTTTCAAGCGGCATTTGCTTAGCAATGACCCGCTCACTGACAATCATTTGGGTTCCGCCAGGGTCACTCAGCTCCTGACCTCATTACAGTCTTGTTTCAAACATGGACAAAAGAGCTGAGCTCCAGAGGTGGGATGAAAGTGACTGCCCTTGACATCAATGCAACATTTGACTGGGTGTGACATCAGGGAACCTTAGCAAAACTGTAGTCAATGGAAATCAGTGGGAAAATTCTCCAGTGGTTGGAGTCAGACCAAGCACAAATGTAGATGGTTGTGTTTGTTGGCGGTCAATCATCTCAGTTCCAGGACATCACTGCAGGAGTTCCTCAGGGTAGTGTCTTAGGTCCAACCATCTCCAGCTGCTTCAGCAATGACCTTCATTCCATCATAAGGTCTGAAGTGGAGATGTTCACTGATGATTGCGCAATGTTCAGCATCATTCGCAACTCCTCAGATACTGAAGCAGTCCATGTCCACATGCAGCAAGGCCTGGGTGATATCCAGGCTTGGGCTGACAAGTGGTATGTAAAATTTGTGCCACACAAGTATCAGGCAATGACCATCTCCAACAAGAGAGAATTTAACCATCGCCCCTTGAGATTCAATGCCATTGCTATTGCTGAATTCTCCACCATCAACATCCTGGGAGTTACCATTGACCAGAAAGTGTACTGAACTAGCCATATAAATACAGTGGCCACAAGAGCAGGTCAGAGGCTAGGAATGCTGCAGTGGATAACTCAGCTCCTGACTCCCCAAAGCCTGTCCACCATCTACAAGGCACAAGTCAGCTGTGTGATGGAATACTCTTCACTTGCCTGGATGAGTGCAGCTCCATGAATACTCACGAAGCTTGACAGCATCCAGAACAAAGCAACCCGGTTGATTGGCACCCCATACACAAACATTCACGCCCTCCACCACCGACACACAGTGGCAACAGTATGTACTATCTACAAGATGCACTGCAGGAACTCACCAAGGCTCCTTAGACAGCACCTCCCCACCCACAGACGCTACCATCTAGGAGGACAAGGGCAGCAATAGGTGGGAACACCACGATCTGGAATTTCTCCTCCAAGCCACTCAGCATCTTGGCTTGAAAATATGTCACCATTCCTTCACTGTCGCTGGAACCCCCTCCCTAACAGCACTGTGGATATACCTGCGCCATATGGACTGCAGCAGTTCAAGGCGGGAGCTCACCACCATCATCTCAAGGGAAATTTAGAACTCAGGATGGGCAATAAATGCTGGCCAATCCAGTGAAGCCCAAAACCCTTGAATTAATATTTTTTAAATGTTTTAAGTGGTGGATGAGATGCTGATCAAGTGGACTCTTTGTTCTGGATGGTGTAGATTTTTGAGTGTTGATGGATCTGCAGACATTTAGGCAAGGGGAGAATATTCCATTGCACTCCTAAGTTGTGCTTTGCAGATGGTGGGCGGACGTTGAGAAGACAGGACTGAGTTACTCTCCTCATAATTCCCAGCTTCTGACATGCTCTTGTATATAAACAGTATTTATATGGCTAATCAGTTACTGGTCAATGGTAACCCCCAGGATGTTGAGAGCGGGCGATTCAATGATGGTGATGCCATTAAATGTCAAGTGGAGATGGTTATCTTCTATCTAGTTGGAGATCATCATTGCTTGGCACTTGTATGGCATGAATGCTACTTGCCATTTTATGATCAGGTAGCTCTTGAAGATGGGAAATCCTTTCTGATAGCAGCTTAAGTCTTGTTCTGAGCCAATTAATGGCCCTATGGCTGTTAATTTGGCTCGGACACTCCTAGTCACATGGAGCTTGATGCAGCTTAATTTTAAGCCAGGGAGGTGGTGCGGGTCACTACCTTGGTATGGAATTCCCCCCATGGCTCTATGACTAGGGCGTATAGTAAAAAAGATTGGAGCCAGACCATTCAGGAGTGAAATTATAATAAAAACTTCAATACACAGGAACCCTCTTCTGTAAGCAGCCAATTGATTCGAGATCTGAGGTGAGGTGACTGTCCTTGCCATCATGGCAGCATTTGACCACACATGGCACCAATGCCAGGTATCTACTCAACAGGTCCAGTACTTAGGGGCTCCCTCAAACTGTGACTGTGATGTCCTTTTAGAGGATCGCTCATTTCACTCCTTCTACCAGGCCCCTGTCCTGTTCCCTCTTCCTGTCTGAGCTGCAGGTCTTGCACAAGATATGGCCAATCTATTAGCATAGAAATTTTATTTTGGAGTATTTTATGAATCTATCTGTGTCCATTCTCATTCCTTTTGTAGTTGTTGGATATTCTGTCTTGTTTGGACCTTCAGCCATGGTGACGACAGATGTTCTCAGATTAGGATGTTCTGTAATAAATATTACATTGATACAAGGATTAGATGGATATATTAAAATCAGAAGAACATTGACAGCTTCAAACAGTGAGGCGATGCACAGCATTTATTTGCAGGACATCTTTAGGGATTTTACAATCTCAGAAATGCCATGGTGATACAGATGGTAGATTTTTTGTCTGCTCAACAATGTACGACCTGCTCTCACCCTTCTCCTCAAAAAATCCATCCTTGACCCATTTGTCCTTGCAAACAACTGCCCTCCAGCCTCCATTTCAATCTTCAAAGTCCTTGAACATGTTATTATCTCCAAACTCCATGCCCATCTTTCATGGAATTCCATGTCTAAATCCCTCCAATCAAGGTGCAACCATTCCACAGGACCAAAACGGCTCTTATTGAAGTCACAAATAACACCCTTCCTGGCTCTGACAGTAGGAAATGAAGCATTTTCATCCTTCTCAACCTGTCTCCAGCCTTTGACATGGTTGACCACATCATCCTTCTCCAGCTCCTCTCTGCTGTCACCCAACTGGGTGAAAATGCGGCAAAAGTTCCCAGATCAATCCTTATCTATGAAAGTGCAGCCAAAGAATCTCTTCCCACTCCCACACCATTATCTCTGGAGTCCCCCAATGATGTCTCGTTGGCCCTCTTCTATTTCTCATCAACACGCTGTCCCTTGGCAACCTGGTCCCACATGTAAGCTGAGAACACCCAGCTCTACTTCATCACTGCTTCCTGTATCCTGACTCTAAACAAGTCTCTTTTACCCATCATCTGTGCCTACTGGTCCACGCTGGTTCCTAGTCTCACAACATCTCATTTTAAAATCCCCAACCTCGCTTTTCAAATTTCTCCATGGCCCCTCTCTTCCTATCTATGTAACCTCCAACAGTTCTGGAAGCCAACGATATCTCTGCCCTCCATCTCTCCAAGTCTGACATGTTTCACATCCTGATGATAATCGTCCAAAACTGGGGGCCAAGTTCTGAGCTCTGGAATTCCCTTCCTGAGCCTCTCAGCCTCTGTTACTTTTCTCTCCTCCTTTCAAATTCTCCTTAAGAACACTAACTCTCTGACCAAAGTTTTTGGTCACCTGCTCTGGTACTCCTTCAGTATCTCGGTGCCTTTTTCAAAAGGAATTGCACTGCTTTTGTTAAACAGCACGGGATGTTTTGCTAATGAAAGATGCTATACAATTGCAATTAGTTGCATTTTCTCCACTTGTGTGTCTCACTGAATGTCTGTCCATACCCTTGTGTCCAATCAAACTATCAGCCAGTGTCCTATTATTTCTTCACTGTCGAAGTATAAAAATGATTCAGTCTCGGATCAGTCGTTTCTCCAAATTACAAATTAAATTATTCTCCTAATTTAATAAGAAGTTTGAAACAATGTATAATTTACTAATCTGCTGTTTAACTCACATTGTACCCACCCCGCATTGACCCAGCCCCGCATCCCCCAACGACCCAGCCCCGCATCCCCCACTGACCCAGCCCCGCACCCCCCACTGACCCAGCCCCTCTCCCCCCACTGACCCAGTATCACCCCCAGTGACTCTGTATCCATCTTGCCAGCTCATCTCTGATCCCGTGCGACTTTACCTTCTGTACCAGTCTGCCATGAGGGACCTTGTCAAAGACTTTACTGAAATCCATGCATATAAAATCCACTGCCCTTCCATCGTCGATCATCTTTGTCACTTCCTCGAAAAACTCGATCAAGTTAGTGAGACACGACCGCCCCTTCACAAAATCATGCTGCCTCTCACTAATACGCCCATTTGCTTCCAAATGGTAGTAAATCCTGTCACAAAAAATCTTCTCCAATATTTTCCTTACCACTGACGTAAGGCTCACCGGCCTGTAATTTCCTGGGTTATCCCTGCTACCCTTCTTCAACAATGGAACAACATTGGCCATTCTCTAGTCCTCTGAGACCTCACCCATAGCCAGGGAGGATACATAGATTTCTGTCAAGGCCCCAGCAATCTCCTCCATTGCCTCCCTCAGTACTCGGAGGAATACAGAGGAAAAACAATTAGAATATTAGAATATGAGAGAAAGTTAGCTAGTAATATAAGGACAGATAGTAAAAGCTTCTATAGATATTTAAATAAGAAAAGAGTTAACAAAGTGAACGTTGGCCATATAGTGAGTGTGTCTGGGGAATTGTTAATGGAACGTAGGGAGATGGGAGGTGAATTAAACAGAGATTTTGCTTTGGTCTTCACTATAGAGGACACAAGTAACATCCTGCAAATAGCTGTAGATCAGGAGATGGAAGGGAGGGAGGAACTTGGCAACTTACAATCACCGGGAAGTGGTATTGAGCAAATTGTTGGGGCTGTGGGCTGACAAATCTCCAGGTCCAAATGGACGTCACCCTAAGGTCTTGAAAGCAGTGGCTAGTTAGATAGTTGATGCACTGGTTTTAAATTTCCAAAATTCCCTCTATTCGAGGAGTGGGATGGGGGTGGGGTGGCAGTTGTGTGGTTCCATTAGATTGGAAAATAGCAAATATAACTCGTTCATTCAAAAAGGGAGGGAGAAGTAGGAAACTATAGGACAGGTAACCGAACATCTGTCATAAGGAAAATGTCTGAAGCTATTATTAAAGAGATTGTAGTCGGGCACTTGGAAAATTCAAGGCAGTCAGGCAGAGTCAGTGTGTTTTTGTAAAAGGAAAATCATGTGTGGCCAATTTATTGGAGTTCTTTGAAGGGGTCACATGTGCTATGGATAAAGGGGAACTGGTGGATGTACTGTACTTAGATTTCCAGAAGACATTTGATAAAGTGCCATATGAAAGTTTAGTGCAGATAATAAAAGCTCATGGTGTAGTGGGTAACATATTGGCATGGTTAGAAGATTGACTGGCTAACAGGAAGCTGAATGTAAGCATAGATGAGTCTTTTTCTGCTTGGCAAGATGTGGTGAGTGGTGTAACACGGGGATCAGTGCAGGGACCTCAACTTTTTACAATTTATATAAACAACTTGGATGAAGGGGCTGAAGGAATGGTTGCTAAATTTGCTAACGATACAAAGATAGGAAGGAAAGTAAATTGTGAAGAGGGCATAAGGGGGCTACAGAGTGACATAGATAGGTCAACTGAGTGGGCAAAGATCTGGAAAATGGAGTATAATGTGGACAAATTTGAAATTGTTCATTTTGGCGGGAAGAATAAAGAAGAAACCTGTTTTCTAAACGGGGAGAGATTACAGAGCTCTGAGATTCAGAGGGATCTAGGTATCTCGTGTATGTAGAATGTTAGTATGCAGATACAGCAGCTTAATATGAAAGCTAATTGAATATTATCATTTATTGTGAGGGGAATTGATTACAAAAATAGGGAGGGCTATGGTTCAGTTGTACAGGACATTGGTGAGACCACATCTGAGTATTGTGTACAATGCTGGTCTGCTTATTTGAAGAAAGATGTAAATGTGTTAGAAGCAGTTAAGAGAACGTTTACTAGTCTAATACAAGGGATGGGTGGGTGAGGAAAGGCTGGACAGGTTAGTCTTGTATCCATTGGAAATTAGAAGAGTAAGAGGTGAGTTAATTGAAACCTTTAGGATCTTGAGGGGGCTTGACAGAGTGTGATCTTGAAAGGATGTTTCCCTCTTGTGGGATAATCTAGAACTAGGGGTCACTGTTTTAAATAAGGGGTTGCCCATTTAAGACAAGGATGAGGAGAATTATTTTTCTGAGGTTTGTGAGTCTTTGGAACTCTCTTAAAAGGTGGTGGAAGCAGAGTCTTCGAATATTTTTAAGGCAGAGCTGGATAAATTCTTGATTAACAAAGGGGTGAAATGGTAGCGTGGGTGGATAGGAATTTGGGGTTGAGGTTACATTCAGATCAGCAATGATCTTATGAATGGTGGGCATTCTCTTGGGACTGAGTGGCCTACTCCTGCTCCTAAGTTGTATGTTCCATTGATGGCATTATGCTGGAGCTGGAGGAAGCATGACCTTGCTGCTCATTGGCATCCTTAACCCTGACCCCAGGTAGGCAAGATACCATGCTGATCAGACAGTCTGTAACGCGGAAAGGATTTAGGGGAGGTAATGGCGTAGTGGTATTGTTGCTGGACTAGTAATCCAGAGACCCAGTGTAATGTTCTAGGGAACTAATGAGGAACGACAGCACAGGACTGAGAGCGCACCAACCAGCGAGAACCTTTCCAATTCAAAGAGCTTCTATAGATCGACTGGGGAGAAAGGTAAGAGTACCACTTAATCTGGGTGAGGGACTAAGGCCTCACCCTGCATATTTCCCTTATAAAACGTAGAAAGGGATGCTCATTGCTATTTCTAAAAAAAAAAACCAAAATGGACAAAAAGACCACAAATGGCTGAATTTATGTATGGCTGTGACACCAGACAAAAGGAGCAAACTGGCAGTATCGAAGAAACTTGCACCTCATTATCTCTGAAGAGCCACTAAAAAACACCACCACACTTCTCAATCCTGTGGGCCGCACAGACCAAATTCAAAGAGAGCTAAAAAAGGCCATCTGCATTTCATAACCCAGGCTGGCCAACAGGGTTCTGCTCATCTGCTGAGACAAATGACCCTGCAACCTTCCTTTCAATTCTTAATGGCTGAGACATTTAACAATCTCGGGGACCCAGAGGAAGGATACACACCCTTTGTCAAAGACAATGTGAAGAGGTGTGAGTCATGTGACATGGACTTCCAATTTCTGGAACCAGTAATATTGCCTTACTGTACTACAAAGTCAGTCTCCCATTTTTCCATCTGACTAGCAGCCTCACAGACAAGGTGCTCTGGCCCAGGCTGGTCACCTGGCCCCATCTACACTGCTTCCACTTGGAAATTCTGTACCATCGCCCACAAGACTGATTCATCTCTGCATGCCTGTGTCATCATGTGAAGTCAACATCACTGGAAATGTGAATTAACCAGCATCAGTTTACAGCTGACCAACCTCCGTGAAGAAATACCTCATTAGACTTTGATTCTGGACTCTGGAGCCCACGTGGAACAATATTTCTTTCCTCTGTCGTTGCTTTGCACTGTAATTCTTTCTTTGCTCTATCCCTCTTTTTCCTATTCGAAGGTGAGGGGGACGTTGCAAACCTTCTTTCGTGCTTTGAGTAAGCAATTGGGGATGAATGAAGAAATGCTGCCATGTCACTTCGAATCGACAGTTCATTTCAGGTCCAGGAAAATTGAAACATCTTCTCAGTATCTTGGCCCACAATGAGAAAACTGAACAATTTAAAGAACAGACTATCTTTTTGAGTTTTCTTTTAAGTCTCCACCTTATTTTAATATTCCCTAGTATACCCCAGTAACTGCCATGTAAACATAGGTATGAACAAGAAATGAAGCTAGCCGTTTCACACTGCTACCAAGCAGTAGCAACACGGGTAGTATTTTCCACCAACAGGATGCTGCCGTCAAGCCAAAGAGACATTCTGCCCAAAACACAAATGAATTTCCGTGCCAGTGTGATGCCAGGTACGTAGGCCGTGGTCCCAACAACTGGAGATCATATCAAACAGCGATTCCTCTGGCTGTTCATAACAGGCAGACTACTGACCTTACTCAACCAGCCTGCGCTTGCAAAGTTCAGAACAATGTCTCCTGTTAGATGTGATTCCATGATTGGACAACACTTGCTGTAAAACCCCGAGTGTGCTAAGATATATTGGAATTGCAACTTCGTTGTTAAATTTAAATTTAAAAAAAAGGCTAACTAACTGTTCAGGGTTAATCTTCCGCTGAAATAAACTCCGAATATATGATCTTAGTTTTTTCATTTTCAGTTATTTTCACGATGCGATTTCCCCTGTTGCCGGGGCAACAATCTGTCAGATCCCAGTATAAGAGCTGGGGAGTCCGGCTGGTGGAGGGAAATCCTGAGGGAAGGGGACAGACAGGCTTATGGCGTCAGACAGGGGCAGTTAGACACAGAAGGCAAAACGAAAGACAGACCCGGGGCAAGCTGACAGGACAAATGGGGATGAAACTGAGGAGACAGAGAGAGACAAGGAAGATGGAAACTGAGACGTGGAGAGACAGAGTGGGGGGCGCAACAGGAGGGAAGGCAACAGGCAGGAGTTAGGGAGGGAGAGAGAGAGATAGTGGGGAGTCAGGCAAGGAGAGACAGTGAAAGAAACCAAGAAGGAGTCATACTTGGGGGGGAGACAGAGAAAGAGGCACAGATAGATGGGATGAATCAGGCAGGTGGGAAACAAAGAAAGGGAGGCAGAACGGTGGAGACAGACTGGATAAACAGAGGGAAACAGCCAGAGGGATTAGAGAGAGATCTGGGGATGGGGCAGAAAGAGAGAATCAGACAGAGTCAACTGGGGAGACAGACAGGAAGCGAAGGCAAATAGGGGAGATGGATGGGCGACACAGAGAGAGAGAGAGAGAGAGAGAGAGAAAGAGAGAGACAGACGGACAGATGTAAGATGTACCAGAGTGAGTGAGAATGATGGAGGGAGACAAAGAGAGAAGCATTGGAGAGAGATAGATGGAGAGATAAGCAGGAGGTATATGATGGGGAGCCAAGCAGAGAATAGACAAAGCCAGGGAAGATCGGGGGCAGTTGAAAGACAGGCAAGGAAAGGGCAGAGAAGGAAATGCATAGTGGTGAAAGATGGATACACCAATGAGGAAAGGGCAGAGAGAAAGAGGGAGATGTGACGGGGGGAGAGAGAATGAGGCACACACATGAAAAACATTTTTCCTCACATCCCCCTAAACCTCCTGCCCCTCACCTTGAACTTATGTACCCTCGTGACTGACCCTTTAACTAAGGGGAACAGCTGCTCTCTATCTATTTTGTCCACGCCCCTTATAATCTTGTACACCACGATCAGGTCACCCCTCAGTCTTCTCTGCTCCAACGAAAACAACCCAAGTTTCTCCAACCTCTCTTCATAACTTAACTGTTTCATCCCAGGCAACATCCTGGTGAATCTCCTCTGCACCCCCACAAGTGCAATCACATCATTCCTATAATGTGGCAACCAGAACTGCACGCAGCACTCCAGCTGTGGCCTCACCAAGGTTCTGTACAACTCCAACATGACCTCCCTACTTTTGTAATCTATGCCTCGGTTGATAAAGGCAAGTGTCCCATATGCCTTTTTCACCACCCCACTAACATGCCCCTCCGCCTTCAGAGATCTATGGACAGACAAACCAAGGCCCCTTTGTTCCTCAGAACTTCCTAGTGTCATGCCGTTCATTGAATACTCCCTTGTCAAATTATTCCTTCCAAAGTGTATCACCTCATACTTTTCAGGGTTAAATTCCATCTGCCACTTATCTGCCCATTTGACCATCCCGTCTATATCTTCCTGTAGCCCAGGACACTCAACCTCACTGTTAACCACCCAGCCAATCTTTGTGTCATCCGCAAACTTACTAATCCTACCCCCCACATAGTCATCTATGTCATTTATATAAATGACGAATAATAGGAGACCCAGCACAGATCCCTGTGCTATGCCACTGAACACTGACTTCCATTCACTAAAGCATCCTTCTGTCATCACCCTCTGTCTCCTACAATGAAGCCAATTTTGAATCCACCTTATCAAATTACCCTGTATCCCATGTGCATTTGCCTTTTTTATAAGTCTCCCATGTGGGACCTTGTCAAAGGCTTTGCTGAAATCCATATAAACTACATCCACTGCACTAAACCCATCTACACACCTGGTCACCTCCTCAAAAAAATCAATCAAATTTGTTAGGCATGACCCCCCTCTGACAAAGCCATGCTGACTATCCCTGATCAAACCTTGCCTCTCCAGGTGGAGGTAGATTCTCTCCTTCAGAATTTTCTCCAATAGTTTCCCTACCACTGACGTGAGACTCACCGGTCTGTAGTTTCTTGACTTATCTCTGAAACCCTTCTTAAGTAGCAGAACCACGTTAGCTGTTCTCCAGTCCTCTGTCACCTTCCCCGTGGCCAGAGAGGAATTAAAAATTTGAGTCAGAGCCCCGGCGATCTCCTCCCTTGCCTCCCTCAGCAGCCTGGGACCCAAATCATCCAGATGTGGAGATTTGTCCACTTTTAAGCCTGCCAACACCTCCAATACCTTGTCACTCCCTAGAAACCAACTAGAGAACAGGCCATCCTAGACTGGGTATTGTGGAATGAGAAAGGAATAATTGACAATCTCGTTGTGTGAGGTCCTTTGCGAGCGACCATATGATAGAATTCCTCATCAAGATGGACAGTGACGAAAATGATTCTGAGACTAAGTTCATGAATCTTGATAAAGGAAACTACGATGATACGAAATGCGAGTTGGCTATGATGGATTGGGAAACGTTACTTAAAGGGATGACGGTGGATAGGCAATGGCAAACGTTCAAAGAGCGCATGGGTGAACTGCTACAATTGTTTATTCCTATCTGGCGTAAAAGTAAGACAGGAAAGGTGGCCAAACCATGGCTTACAAGGGAAATTAGAGATTGTATTAGATCCAAGGAAGAGGCATACAAATTGGCCAGAAAAAACAACAGACCTGAGGTTTGGAAGCACTTTAGAATTCAGAAAAGGAGGACCACGGGATTGATTAAGAAGGGGAAATAGAGTACGAGAGTAAGCTTGCGGGGAACATAAAAACTGACTGTAAAAGTTTCTATAGGTATGTGAAGAGAAAAAGATTGGTGAAGGCAAATATAGGTCCCTTCCATTCAGAAACAGGGGAATTTATAATGAGGAATGAAGAAATGGCTGACCAACTAAATACATACTTTGGCTCTGTCTTCACAAAGGAGGACACAAATAAACAAATATAACACACCAGAAATGTTGGGGAACACAGGGTTTAGTGAGAGGGAGGAACTGAAAGAAATCGGTATTGGTAAGGAAAGTGTTGGAGAAATTGATGGGAATGAAGGCAGATTAATCCCCAGGGCCTGATAATCTCCATCCCAGAGTACTTAAGGAAGTAGCCCGAGAAACAGTGGATGCATTGGTTGTCATCTTCTGAGATCCTATAGACTCTGGAACAGTTCCTACAGATTGGAGGGTAGCTAATATAACCAAACTATTTAAAAAGGGAGGGAGAGAGAAAACAGGGAATTATAGACCAGTCAGCCTGACGTCGGTAGTGGGGAAAATTCTAGAGTCCATGAAAAAAGATTTAATAGCTGAGCACTTGGAAAACAGTGGCAGAATCGGACAGAGTCAGCATGGATTTACGAAAGGGAAATCATGCTTCACAAATCCACTGGAATTTTTCGAGAATGTAACTTGTAGAGTTGATGAGGGGGAGCCAGTGGATGTGGTTTATTTGGACTTTCAGAAGGCTTTCGACAAAGTCACACATAAGATATTAGTGTGTAAAATTAAAGTACATGTGATTGGGGGTAGTATATTGAGATGGATAGAAGACTGGTTGGCAGACAGGAAACAAAGAGTAGGAATAAACGGGTATTCTTCCAACTGGCAGGCAGTGACTAGTGGGGTACCGCAGGGATCGGTGCTGGGACCCCAGCTATTCACAATATATATTAACGATTTAGATGAGGGACCTAAATGTAATAGCTACAAATTTGCAGATGACACAAAGCTGGGTGGGAGGGTGAGCTGTGAGGAGGATGCAGAGATGCTTCAGTGTGATTTGGACAAGCTGAGGGAGTGGGCAAATGCATGACAGATGCAATATAATGTGGATAAATGTGAGGTTATCCACTTTGGAGGCAAAAACAGGAAGGCAAATTATCTGAATGGCTATAAATTGAGAGAGGGGATTCAACGAGACCTGGATGTCCTCGTACACCAGTCGCTGAAGGTAAGCATGCAGGTGCAGCAGGCGGTAAAGAAGGCAAATCATATTTGGGCTTCATAGCCAGAAGATTCGAGTACAGGAATAGGAATGCCTTACTGCAATTGTACAGGGTGTTGGTGAGACCACGCTTGGAATATTGAGTGCAGTTTTGGACTCCTTATCTGAGGAAGGATGTTCTTGCTATAGAGGGAGTGCAGCGAAGGTTTACCAGACTGATTCCTGGGATGGCTGGACTGACATATGAGGAGAGATTGGGTCGCTTAGGATTATGTTCTCTGGAGTTCAGAAGAGGGGGGAATCTCATAGATACCTATACAATTCTAACAGGATTGGACAGGGTAGATTCAGGAAGGATGATCTCGATGGTGGGGGAGTCCAGAACTAAGGGTCACAGTCTGAGGATACGGGGTAGACCATTTAGGGTTGAGATGAGGAGAAATTTCTTCACCCAGAGAGTGGTGAGCCTGTGGAATTCGTTACCATTGAAAGTAGTTGAGGCCAAAATATTGTATGTTTTCAAGAAGGAGTTAGATATAGCTCTTGGGGCAAAAGGGATCAAAGGATATGGGGAAAAAGCGGGAGCAGGCTATTGAGTTGGATGATCAGCCATGATGATAATGAATGGCCTACTCCTGCTTTTTTCTATGTTTCTATGTTTCAATGAAATCACCCCTCACTCTTTTGAACTCCAGTTGAAACCCAGTCTGACCAAGTTTTCCTCAAAAGACAGCCTGTACATTCCAGGTATCAATCGAGTAAAGCTCCTCTGAACTGCCTCCAACCCATTTACATCCATCCCTAAAATAGAGAACAAAACTGCACGCAGTATTCAAGCTGCAGTCTCACAAATGCCCTGTACAACAGAAGCATAACGTCCTTACTTTTGTGTTATATTCCTATCCTAATGAAGGATAGCACTCCAGTAGCCTTCTTAATTACTTGCTTTGCCTGCATACTAACTTGTTGTGACTCACAGATATGTGGAAAATTGCCAAGGCATATCCTGTACACAAGAATCAGGACAAATCCAACTCGGCCAATTACCTCCCCATCAGTCTACTCTCGATCAATAGTAAAGTAATGGAAGGGGTCAGCAACAGTGCTATCAAGCAGCACTTACTTTGCAGTAACCTGAACAGTGATGCCCAGTTTGTGTTCCGCCAGGGCCACTCAACTCCTGACCACATTACAGCCTTGATTCAAACATGGACAAAAGAGCTGAACTCGAGGTAAGGTGAAAGTGGTTTTCCTTGACATCAAGGCCATATTTGACAGTGTATTACATCATGGAGCCCTAGCAAAACAGGAGTCGCTGGGGTGGGGGGTGTTGGGGGGGGGGGGGGGGGTTGGGGGTTGGGTGGGGGGGGTGGGGGAATGTCCACTGGTTGGAGTCATGCCTAGCACAAAGGAAGATGGTTGTGGTTGTTGGAGATCAGTCATCTTATCTCCAGAACATCACTGCAGGAGTTCATCAGGATAGTGTCCTCGGCCCAACCAGCTTCAGCTGCTTCATCAATGACCTTCCTTCCATGATAAGGCCAGAAGTGGGGATGTTCGCTGGTGATTGCATAATGTTCAGTACCATTCACGATAATGGAGCAGACCACGTCCAAATGCAGGTAGACCAGGACAATATCCAGACTTGGGCTGACAAGTGGCAAGTAACACTCACGCCACACAAGTGCCAGGAAAAGACCATCTCCAAGAAGAGAGAATCTAACCACTTGACATTCAATGGCATTACAATCACGTAACTCCCACTATCAATGTCCTTGGGGTGCGGGGGAGGGGGGGGGTGGTGGGGTTACCATTGACCAGAAACTGAACTGGACTAGCCATATAAATACGATGTCTACAAGAGCAGGTCAGAGGCTTGGAACCCTGTGACGAGTAACTCACCTTCTGACACCTTAATGCCTATCCACTATCTACAAGGCACAAGTCAGGAGTGTGATGGAATGCTCCTTGGATGAGTACAGCTCCCAGAATACCCAAGAAGCTTGACACCATCCAGGAAAAAGCAGCCCACTTGATTGGCACCACATTCAAAAAACAGAAATGTGACCTACAAAAAGAGACAGAAAGCATGTCTGAAGTACGAAATGACTACTTTGCATCTGTCTTTACGAAGGAAGTCAATATTGTCACAGTAACATTATAAAAGTGGAATAATTGTGGGCAGACAGTGTGGATTTTTTCAAGAAAATCACGTTTAAATAACAAGTTTTCTGAGGAGAGAACAGTGTGTTGATGAGGGCAGTGTGGTTGTTGTGATGTCTGTGGGCTTCAGAAAAAGGTATTTAACAAAGTGCCACATATCAGTCTTGTCAGAAAAGTTGAAGCCTATGGAATAAAGGGACAGTGGCAGCATGGATGTGAAGTTGGCTGAGTGACAGAACATGGAGAGCGGTGACGAACAGTTGTTTTCTGGACGGAGGACGACAGGGTTTATTCGGTTCAGTGCCTTTCGTAATACATGTTACTGACTTTGATGGGGTTGTGTAGGGCACAATTTTAAAACTTGATGATGACATGGAACTTGGCCGTATAGGTAGAAGTATTGTGACAAGACTTCAAGTTAACATCAACAGGTTGATGGAATAGGTGGACATGTGGCAGATATAATTCAACATGTGGCAGATATAATTCAACATGTGGCAGATATAATTCAAAAAGGAGTCATACCCTTTGGTAGGAAGAATGAGGAAAGTCAATAAAAATAAATCGTGCAATCTTAAAGAGGTGCAAGGGACAGAGCTCCCAGTAGATGTGCTCAAATTGTTGAAATCAGCAGGGCAGCTTGTTAAGGCGTTTAATAAGGCTTAGGACATCCTGGGCTTTGTGGATAGTGGCATAGAGAACAAAATCAAGGAAGTAATGAAACTTCATAAAACACTGTTTCAGCTGAAAGCAGGAGAATTGTGTCGAACTCTGAGCTTACGAAAGGATGCAACAAATTTAGAGGCGGTGAATTATATTATTTGTTAAAAGCTATCAGGGGTGAGGGGTTTAATGGATGGATACATTTCAGACAGTGGAGAGCTTCTTCTTAGAGAAGTAAGATTGAGAGGAGGTTTGAAGAGATGTTCAACATCATGAGTGGCCGAGATAGAGAAGATAGAGAGAAACCATTGCCATTTTCAGAAGGATTGAGACTGGCTGTGTTCAGGTTCACTGACGCTTTACAAAGGAAATAAGTCCGTAAAGCAAAAAAAATATGCAGGACTACACGATGGGATAGTGTGTCCAACCGGATTCCTCTTATGGAGAGCTAGCGTGGACTCGCTAACCTTTTTCAGTGCTGTAATCATTTTTTGAATAAATTAACAATGACATAAAATGCTGTGCTTTGCTCTGTTCTTCCATGTTAAAACTCTGCTACAATGGTCAGTGTATTCTGGATTCTTACCTTGTGCTCCGGTACCCGATTCTGCTTCCAGTGAGTCTGGATAAATTAGTGAAGTGGGTTCTGCAGTTTCCTGAACACTCCCTGGGTAAAGATCAATTACACATCACAGTCATAAACAAGACCTTCAGCCTGATCAGCACAGTCTCTCCTCACCCTGTTCTTTCACTTGGAGCTGGATCTGAATTACACACGGTCTTATTTAGATTGAATTGTTCCAATACAGATCATTTTCGACTGTTATTAATTGTGTGTGTGGTGACAATAATTACATATCCCCTGCTCTTTCACCTGAGGTTCAGAAGACCTGACAAAGAAATCATATGCACTAGCTGGAAGTGATTTTGTGTCATTATTTTGTTGCCCACTGTATAACTTCTATATCATTTGACTTTAAGAGGCTGAAAGAGAGCAAGGTGCAAAGGCCATTGTTCACTTATTGCGTTTGTAGAGCGGGGAAGGACACACGGTGCTTTCTTAAACTTAAATATCTTTGCTTTCGATCTCTCGCTATTTTTTTTGTCCCAATTCTATTGTGTAATATCTTTGGGTTTTAGCTCCATTAATCTCGGTAACCAGCCTCCTTTCATGCTAAACAGATTCTACAGTCCTGAATTTGTACAATGTCTGTCAAAGGCTGGTTTCTCATTAGGAACAGAGGAATGGTTATAATCTCCTGGAAATAGCTCCTAGTTAATAAGCAACAGTTTCTACTTAATAAATAACAGGCTAAGCTATGATTAGAAAAATTGCAATTACTTAGCTGCAATATTTTGCGACTGTGCTTATGTCCCTATATCACTTACTGGAACGGAATTAATAAATGCCTGTCCCACAGATTGACCCGGTGTGGAATCCCAGTGATCGGGAAGGAGCGGCTCTGAGAGTCCTCGATATTGATTCCGGAGCCCATCAATTCTCATGGCATCAGGGCAAACCTGGGCAAACAAACCTCCTGCTGGTTACCACCTATTGCAACCCACCACACCCAACCCGCCCCCCCCACCCCCCCCGCTCCCCCAAAACCACTCTCCCCACACCCCTGACAACCCCCGCGACACCTGTTTGCCCTCAGCGAATTAGTCAGTACTCTTCCATTTTGAAAAAATATTTGGAAGAAGCACTGAGGGCAGCAAGGGCACAGAATACCCTCTGGTGAGGATATTTCAATCTCCTTTGAAGCCCACGAGTGGCTCGGTAGCACAACTACTAACGGAGTCCTGAAAAAGTTAGCTGCTAGACTGGGTCTGTGGCAGGTGGTGAGGAACCATCAAGAGTGAAAAAACATACTTGACCTCATCCTCTCAAATCTGCCTGTCTTCCCATTGCAGCTTTGGTAGGAGTGACCACTGCACAGCTCTTGTGGAGCTGAAGCCCTATCTTCACATTGAGAACACCCTCCATCCATAATAAATGGTATAGATTTCAAACACATCTAGAAACTCAACACTGGGCATCCATGAGGCACTGCGGGCCATCATCAGCAATGGAATGGTACTCAACCACAACATGCAACCTCATGGCCCGCATAACCTCAACTCTACCATTAAACCGGGGTTCAACCCTGGTACAATGAAGAGTGCAGGAGGGCATGCCCGAAGCAGTAGCAGGAATATCTCAAAGGGAAGTGTCAACCTGATGAAGCTAGAACACCTTCAGCCAGATGTGCCAAGTGGATGATCCATCTCTGCCTCCTCTGGAGTTTCCCAGCATCACAGATGCCAGTTTCAGCCAATTCGATTCACTGCATGTGATATCAAGAAAGGGGAGGGGACATGGCATACTCCAAAGGCTGTGGACCCTGATAATATTCCGGCAATAGCACTGAAAATATAGAGTAAAAATTGAAGGAAGTGAGGATGAATCTTCAGTGTTCTTTGAAGAAAACTGATTCAGCTTCAACTCGGAGTATTCTGTTGAATTCCGGACACAATTAAAAAATGTTGTAACAGTTTGAGAGAGGGTGAAGAAAAGATTTTGCAGATTTACAGGGACTAGGGATTTCAGTTACGTGGATAGATTTCGAACCTGGAGTGGTATTCCTGGAGAGGTTGAGAGAAGATTTGAAGAAGTTCAAAACGATACAAATTCTCGACTGTGGCCATTATTTTCCGGCATTGGGCATCATGGCGGGCGTGAGCGGTAAATATGTTGAGAATGGACTAAGCCGTGTTTCAAGCTTTCGTGAAACCAGTTGTGGTTGTCCGCTCCACCTGTCAATGGCGGGCCGCGTTTCTCGCAGCTGCACGTCAGGAACCTAAGTTCAATATTTTTGCATCTCATTATAAGCCCTGCCCACAAGGATCATCCCCACAAACTGGATCGTCAGGGCACATCGGCCTGATCACATGCCAATGTGTTGACAACTCTGGAAAAGTGAGATGTACCTTGTGGCCTGCAATTAGCTCGCGACTTTATGGTTTGTTTGCCTACATTTCTTTGGTCAGCACTCATGGTCATCAGTGCCAGACTTCACAGAAAGCACCACATCATTTTTGAAGGGGCAGATCTCCAACTAACAGATCAGCCCTAAGGTGCTGGTGGCTTTTCAACAGCTGCAGGGCTAGGGTTTGCTTCTGGAAGGGGAGAAATGGCTTCAGGCCAGGGAAGGGGCTGCAGGGCGAGGGTAGTCTAGTGAAGAGGGATAATCCCAGGATGCGCCTGGGGGCTCATATAGATCTGTGCAAGTGGCCTCAAGATGGTGAGTGCTGAGGAGCCATTCTCCAGAGGAGATGAGGACAGATGAAGATGTGTGTGCATGTGTGAGAGACTGAAATGTGATGTGCCTGCAGCTGGCAGTGGGTGAGATGCTAATGCATGCCTGGTAGATGTGAGATTGAGAGTTCAGAGTAATGAGATGGTTATCTTACACTGTTGGCACCGACGAGAACATTCATTCATTTTCTGCACTGGATGGCCGATGGCTCACGGCAGTTCCCACTGGCTCCACCCTCCCCGTGTTATACACCGTCTGAAATCACTGGATCCATCCTCCCCGGGTTACACACTGTCTGATCTCACTGGCACCATCCTCCCCATTTTACACACTGTCCGATCTCACTGGCTCCATCCTCCCCAGGTTACACACTGTCCGATCTCACTGGCTCCACCCTGCCCGGGTTACTCACTGTCCGATCTCACTGGCTCCATCCTCCTCGGTTTACTCACTGTCCGATCCCTCTGGCTCCATCCTCCCCGGGTTACACACTGTCCGAACTCACTGGCTCCATCCTCCTCAGTTTACTCACTGTCCGATCTCACTGGCTCCATCCTCCCCGGGTTACTCACTGTCCGATCTCACTTGCTCCATCCTCCCCGGGTTACACACTGTCTGATCTCACTGGCTCCATCCTCCCTGGGTTTCACATTGTCCGATCTCACTGGCTCCATCCTCCCCGGGTTCCTCACTGTCCGATCTCACTGGCTCCATCCTCCTCGGTTTACTCAATGTCCGATCTCACTAGCTCCATCCTCCCGGGTTACACACTGTCCCGTCTCTCTGGCTCCATCCTCCCCGGGTTACTCACTGTCCGATCTCACTGGCTCCATCCTCCCCGGGTTACTCACTGTCCGATCTCACTGGCTCCATTCTCCCCGGGTTACACACTGTCCGACCTCACTGGCTCCATCCTCCCCGGGTTACACACTGTCCGACCTCACTGGCTACATCCTCCCCCGGTTAAACACTGTCTGATCTCACTGGCTCCATCCTCCCTGGATTACACACTGTCCGATCTCACTGGCTCCATCCTCCCCGGGTTCCTCACTGTCCGATCTCACTGGCTCCATCCTCCTTGGTTTACTCAATGTCCGATCTCACTAGCTCTATCCTCCCGGGTTACACACTGTCCCGTCTCTCTGGCTCCATCCTCCCCGGGTTACTCACTGTCCGATCTCACTGGCTCCATTCTCCCCGGGTTACACACTGTCCGACCTCACTGGCTCCATCCTCCCCGGGTTACACACTGTCCGACCTCCCTGGCTACATCCTCCCCCGGTTAAACACTGTCTGATCTCACTGGCTCCATCCTCCCCGGGTTACTCACTGTCCGATCTCACTGGCTCCATCCTCCTCGGTTTACTCACTGTCCGATCTCACTAGCTCCATCCTCCCGGGTTACACACTGTCCCATCTCTCTGGCTCCATCCTCCCCGGATTACACACTGTCCGATCTCACTGGCTCCATCCTCCCCGGGTTACTCACTGTCCGATCTCACTGGCTCCATCCTCCCCGGGTCACTCGCTGTCCGATCTCAATGGCTCCATCCTCCCCGGGTTTGATTTCCCCATTTCACTGGGCGGAGGTGGAAATTCACAATTTTGTCTTCAAACTGAAGTTTTTCCTTCCCTGTCTAATAATCGTAATAGAATATAGCAATACCCTATATTCACACTTGAACAATACAGCAAATTCTCTGTATTAAATGTAATACTGAATATAGAAGCTCTGACTTTCTTACCATTTTTCACAAATTCGCCAGCATTTCCAGAACACTCATAAAAAGCTCACATTGAGCAATATCGAGTATGAATGGCTGAAGTAAATTTTGTTGGGGCCACTCTTTAATAATTCAGTGCTCCTACGAGGGATTGCACGACTTGCTTTTGCTGTAGGAATTTAAAAACCACATACCATTCAACCTACAGATGCTTTTGGAGGAGCAGAAAATCCTCACAGCAAGGGGTGCGGCTATCACAGCAGCCAACTGTGACTTCACCCATTGGCCTGGAAACTCAGGCAGCCTTTCCAAACCATTCCCATAATCACTGGAAACATAAACAGGGCGAGGCAGACAGGAAAGGCCCTTCACCCAACTGGGAACATAAACAGGGCGAGGCAGACAGGAAAAGCCCTTCACCCAGAAAGTAAAGTACAAATGAGGGTGCGATAAGTTCTCAACAAGCTAGAAAAGAGAACAGCTGGAAACTGTTGTGCTCCCATTGTAATAACGTGCGACACTCCGGAACTGGAAGCTGGAGATTGAGCGGGAAGCCTCTGGGTCTGATAGGGGTCCATAACACTAATCCCCAGAAGGACACATCAATGGGTAGTCCAGCAGAGCAGGAGAGAAATTGTTTCTGGAACTTGCCCCTTGGAGGGTTTGGCCCTCTGTGTGGATGAGCCCGACAAATTCCCAGAATGTTTTCAGAGTTTTGTCCTTCCAGGGACCGTGTTCCAGTGCCCATCCCAGGATCAGAGAAAGGCCATTGTACTGCCCCATGATACAGCGGCCACTCATTCCTTAATTATTTTTTGAGGGAAGGGGGAGAGGTAAGCCTGCTCCAGAGTCCTCCCTCGAAGCCAAGGGCGTGATCAGTCGAGTGGAAGGAAGATACATGTCTGTCCCCCTCCATCGGGGACACATACAGTGTGGCCTTTTCCCGGGCCCCAGAACGGCAGGAATTCTCCCCGAACTACTGGTATCAGGGATCGATTCCCTCCTCAGACACGATTTGGTAGGTAATATAGTTTTAGGTAGCAAAATAGAAGAGGCCAACAACAGCCAGTAGGAATCTGCAGGAGCGCAGGGAGCTGGAGAATGTTCAGAGTCCCTAAATGATGAAATAGAAACTGCAACAAATGAGAGAGCTAAGAGAGAGTTGCTTGAATTTAACAAGGCCGAAGTTAGGCCAGTGTCAAAAATGGTCCATGAAGGACCAGTAGAATTTAAAACAGACTAACAGAATGACCCCGAAATTGGGTTGGCCAATACATCCTTCCCAGAATCAAACATGGACTAGAGAAGTCCCAGGGCTGGAAAAGAGAACGTTAGGGAGATGCTCCATCTGTATGAAGGGCGTAAGGAAAAGAAAATGTTTAACACAGGAAAGGTAATGGCTGAAGAATAACCCAAAGTAGTGCTGGTAGAAGCCTTCTTTCCAGAGTTAAATAGGGACGAAGGGAGATCCCAAGCAGACATTGAGTGAGATTCCTAACACAGTTGAAGAGCAAAATGGGAGGACAGCTGTGATTGATCATCCACCAGAGTGAGGTAGTGATCCAGAGGACATGGAAAATGTTAGGGTAATGCCAATTCCAAGCCAAAGGAATGATCTCATGCGCCAATGATATGTTTAGCCGATATGTTGTTGCAGAGTTAAATGAGGACCAGGGAAGTTACTAAATAGGCAAAGGAAGAGTGAGTGTGATACCTCAGTTGATTGAAGAGCCACAGGTAAGTACAGCAGGAGCTGAACATTGACCTGGGGCCAGAGGTATTCCAGGAGACATGGAAGCGCTTAGAGGAAAACCCATTCCCAGAGCAGAAAAAGACCGACAACAGAGAGGCAAATTGTTTATTCTGTTTACCACTAAGTGTCAGGATGTTCACACATTTATTTACAAGAGAACAAAATGTTCAGAGACTCTCATTTCGTTTCGTTTAGAATCTCATTTCTCAGAGGTCCTTTGAAGAGTAAGGATGACTTTTCGGGTGAAGCCCACATTGAACCCCCAACTATCTGACTATCCTATGGAGAAATTGAACTCCATATTTGCCACCTAAACGGAGAACAGTGAGACAACATTACAGCGCCGATAACAGTATTTAAATGATACTGTAAAGACAAACCAGGCTGCACCAGTGCAGCTCTAACTGAAATACACGTGGGAGAGACCCCTTTCCTTAGACCAGTTGCAGAAAAGCTGGTCCAGGTTCGGGAGAAGACACACATGTTCCAGTACCAACCAATAGAGCCCAGCAGCAGTAACCATAACACTCCAGTATCAGGCTTTCAAACAGCTTATTGGTGTGGCAAAGCAGTGAAATTGGCCGAAAACTCTTAGGATCTGAGGGATCTTTCCCGGGCTTTAATAGTGCTATTACATGTGCCTTCTGCCAAATATTAGGTAGCTTATGTGTTGCCAGGCAGTGTTTGATGAATAGTGATAAGACTTCAAGTTACCATCAACAGGTTAATGGAATAGGTGGACATGTGGCAGATATAATTCAAAATGTGGCAGATATTATGCAAGAAGAAATCATACCTTTTTGTAGGAAGAACGAGGAGAGACAACATAAAATAAAGGATGCAATTCTAAAGAGGTGGAAGGAACCGAGCGCCCAGTAGTAGATATGCACAAATTGCTGAAGGCGGCAGGGCAGCTTGTGAAGGAGTTTAATAAGACAAAGGACATCCTGGGCTTTTTGGGTAATGGCATAGAGTACAAAATCAAGGACGTAATGAAACTTCATAAAACACTGTTTCATCTTCAAGCCGGAGCATTGTGTCGAATTCTCAGTATCATACTTAAGAAAGAATGCAACAACTTTAGAGACGGTGAAGGAAAAATTTGAGAACGTAATCAGGGATGAGGAGTTTACCTGCATGGATAAATTTGAGGCAGTGGAGAGCTTCTCCTTCGAGAGGAGGTTTGAAGAGATGTTCAACATCATGAGTGATCTTGATGGAGTAAATAGATAGAAATCATTGCCATTGCCAGAAGGATTGAGACTGGCTGTGTTCAGTTTCACTGACGCTGTCAAAAGGAAATAAGTCCTTAAAGGAACAAGAATGCAAGGCTACTGGATGGCATATTGGGTACATCCGGATTTCTCTTGCAGAGAGCTAGCATGGACTCGCTAACCTTCTTCAGTGCTGTAATCATTTTATGATTCAATGGACGGCGACATAAAAAAACTGTGATAGACTCTGTTCTTCCATATTAAAAATTAATAACGGTGGTCAGTATATTTTGAATTCTTACCTTGTGCTGCGGTACCCGAATCTGCTTCCAGTGAGTCTGGATAAATTATTGAAGTTTGTTCTGCAGTTTCCTGAACACTCCCTGGGTAAAGATCAATTACACATCACAATCATAAACAAGACCTTCAGCCTGATCAATATAATCTCTACCCACCCTGTTCTCTCATTTGGAGCTGGATCTAAATTGCACACTCTCTTAATTAGATTAAATTGTTCCAATACTGATCATTTTAGACGGTTATTCATTGTGTGTGTGGTGACAATAACTACATATCCCCTTTTCTTGCAGCTGATGTTCAGAAGACCCGACATAGAAACCACGTGCTGTAGCTGGAGACGATTTTGTGTCTTTATTTTATTGCCCACTGTATAACATCTATATCAATTGACTATAAGAAGCTGGAAGAGAGCAAGGTGCAAAGGCCATTGTTCACTTATTGCGTTTGGACACCAGAGGCAAGTACACACGGAGCCCTATTGAGCTGAAATATATTTGCCTTCGATCACTAGCTGCTTTTTTGTCCCAATTCTAATTGTGTAATATTTTTTCGTTTTAGCTCCATTAATCTCGTTATCCAGCCGTATATAATGCTAAACAGATTCAACTGTCCTGAATTTGTACAATGTTTGTCATAGGCTGGTTTCTCATTAGGAACAGAGGAATTGTTATAATCTCCTGGAAAAAAGTTTCAACTTAATGAGCAACAGTTTCAACTTAATAATTAACAATCTGAGCTATGATTAGAAAAATTACAAATACTTATCTCCAATACTTTGCGATTGTACTTATGTGCCTGTTTCACTTACTGGAACGGAATTAATAAATGCTTGTCCCACAAAGAGGGCAGATGGGCCAGGTTTGGCAGCCCAGCGATCGGGATGGAGTTGCTCTGAGTGTCCTCGATTTCGGACCCCATAAGTCTTATGGCATCAGGGCAAACATGGACAAAGAAACCTCCTGCTGGTTACCACCCACTGCCCAACACCCACAACTGTTCACCCTCAGTGAATTACTCAGCACTCTTCCATTTTCAAAAATACTTGGAAGAAGCACTGAGGGCAGCAAGGGCACAGAATATCCTCTGGTGGGGAAACTTCAATCTCCATTGAAGCCCAAGATTGGCTCGGTAGCACGACTACTGAGGGAGTCCTAAAAGACATAGCTGCTAGACTGGGTCTGCGGCAGGTGATGAGAGACCATCAAGAGGGAAAAAAAAATACTTGACCTCATTCTCACAAATCTGCCTGTCTTTCCATGACGGTATTGGTCGGAGTGACCAGTTGCATAGTCGTTGGGGAGTTGAAGCCCCTTCTTCATATTGAATAAACCCTCCATCTGTGATAAATGGGATAGATTTCAAATAGATTAAGCAAATCAACACTAGGCATTCATGAGGCACTGTGGTCCATCAGCAGCAGCGGAAATGTTCTCCACCACATTCTGCAACCTCATGGCCCGCATACCACCAACTCTACCATTAACCGAGGGTTCAACCCTGGTTCAATGAAGAGTGCAGGAGGGCATGGCCGGAACAGCAGCAGAAATATCTAAAAGGGAGGTGTCATCCTGATGAAGTTAGAACACGTTCAGCCAGAAGTGCCGAGGGGAAGATCCATCTTGGCCTCCTCTGGAGGTCCCCAGAATCACAGCTGCCAGTCTTCAGCCAAGTCGATTCACTCCACGTGATATCAAGAAAGGGGAGAAGACATGAGACACTTCAAAAGCTGTGGACACGAACAACATTCCGGCAATAGCACTGAAAATATAGAGTACAAATTCAAGGAAATAATCAATCTTCAGTGTTCTTTAAAGAACACTGATTCAGCTTCAACTCGGAGTATTGTGATATATTCTGGAGACAATTAAGAAAGGTTGTAAGTTTGAAAGAGGGTGAAGAAAAGATTTAGCAGCTTTACAGGGATTAGGGATTTCAATTACATGGATAGGTTTCGAAGCTGGAGTGGCATTCCTGGAGAGGTTGAAGTAAGATTTGAAGAGGTTCAAAACAATAAGCCCGCAGTTTTCCTGCTTTGGCCATCTTGTCGGGCGTGAGCGATCAATATGTTATTAAAGGACAAAAATCGGTTTCAAGCATTCATGAAACCAATTGTGGTTGTCCGTTCAATCTGTCAATGGCGGCGCGTTTTCCCTGCTACACGTCAGGAACGTAATTTCAATACTTTAACATCTCTTCTAAGCCCTGCCCACCGGAATCAGTCCCCCCAACCTGGATCATCCGGGCACGGCGGCCTGATCACATGCCAATGTGTTTCACAGCTGGAGATTAGTGACATGTACCTGGCGGCCTGCAATTCGCTCGGGACATTGTGGTTTGTTTGCTGACCTTGCTTTGGGCAGCTCTCATGGTCTTCAGTGCCAAACTTCGCAGGAAGCACCACGTCATTTTTAAAGGGGAATGTAAGGGGGAAGAAAGTAAACGAGAATTTATAGTAAGGGAGTATTCATTATAAGGGAATGAATTACTTAAATTCGAATCTGTAGGCAGACCAGCGCAAAGCAGGAGATCAACAATTAAACTGTTAATCCAGATGAACTTTATAAACTCTCAAACTTTGTACACCCTCAGAGTTTGCAATCACCAGCAAAGTCCTGGGAGTTAGACTGGAATCAGAGGATGGCAATAACATAGATTAAGTGTACTCTTCAACAGATAGGGGAAGCACAGATGGTCCCAGCTTAGATAGGAAGACTGGTCTCTGCCTGGGTGAAGAGAGGGTCAGGTGATGCATGTACTTTGTACCAGAGACCTGTCTGTTTAATGTAAACATAAATGTTGACAAGGTCAGAATCTGAAGGATGTTCTTGTATGTGACCAAAAATGTATACATATGGTGAACACTTGTAGCTTAGCAGAGTACTGCCTCAAGCTGCATTGAGATGGTGCCCTCCTTGCTATTGCTCGAATAAACGATCATAACCTGTACCTGAGTCTCCTGTGGTCCGTTCATCAAATACAACACAACAATTTGGCATAGTCGGCAGGATACTTGGATCGGATCCCCGGGACAGCTCTGCAAAGTGGGTGAGTATATTCATTTATCACCCGTAGTTAGTGCAGTAAGGCTAACCGAGAATGGTCCGGTCAAGTATCAAAGAATCAAGAGGAGGACTGAGGACAGGAGATAGGAGGCGCCAGGGGTAATAGGCAGAGACGTGCAGGCGGGCTAGCGGGGCGAAGTCGTGCAGGAAGGGCCAGACCATTACCCAGTTAAGAGGAGGGCGGAGCCATGCTGGCCGGTTACGGTTTAAAATATAACCTTTGCCAAAGCCGCCCAGGAAGGCCGGAACCCAGTAAGAGAGGAGGCAGAGCCGTGCTGGTGGGATACGGTTTGAAATATAACCTTAGCCAAAGCCGCGCAGGAAGGCCAGACCGCAGTGAAACCGCACTTACATACCTCAGATAACTAAGTTGTTAGGACCGTGCGAACGTACCGCGCAGAGATAGATGGAAAATAGGAATAGAATGGCATCAGGGAGACAAAATAGCGCTATGGAACCCGACTGGGGAACCGCGGACTCCATTACGAGGTTCATAGCGGAACAACAGTCAAACATAATCACTAAACTGCAGGAGGGCTGGAACCCACAGGGAACCCCCGGAGAATAAAAACAGTGGTGATTAGAGCAAAAAAAAAAGATAAGATAAAGAAAGGGATGATGGTTATTATCACACTGTATCTACAGTTGTGCAGAAGGGTTAATACCAAATTCCAGTCGATTAGAGAGACAGAAACAAAGTCAGATCCAGGACAGATCAGAACAGTGGCGGCAGCAGCCTGCAGTGTCACTGATCAAGAGGGGGAAAAGCTCCGAAGGAGAACCTATGAAGGAGCTGAGGCAGTTCTGCCCTCATATGAACCAACCGCCCCACTGTGCCCATTCGATCCCATGGCCCCTATGGCAATAACTGTTAGGAACAGTAAAATCAGGAAAGGCGAATTGAAACCCGAAGGGAGAAAGGGGGCTGAGGAATAGGGGGAGGGTGAAGAGATTGAGAGGGTTGCAGAGAATGTTAAGCACGTACCATTCAGCCCGGGGGAGAAACAGGTTTTGCTTAAAGAACTGGTGACAATTAAAACTCGGCATGGCAACCCAGATTTTTGGACAAAACTGCGGGAAATGCAAGGTTTCCAAACAATGCATCCCCTTGATAATCACACACTGGTGAAGGCTAAATGCCCAGGGGATATCTGGGGATGATTAACCCTGCAGCCGAGGAGTGGAGACTGGGCGATACCTGAGGACGTCCCAGATCGGGGGAAGGTGACAGCCCTGCAGAATGAGTTTGAGAGGGCAGTCAAGGAAGCCTTGGGGGAGGGAGAAATGAATTGGGGGTTTATAATATCTCTTGTAGGATGACGAGATTTTCCTGAAAATATGGAAGGATGATTTGGACCCGAAAGATCCGCTACTCAATTTTCTGTAACTTAAAAAAATATGAATTGATCTTAGTTACAAGAGTTGCTTGTGCTGGAGAGAGAGAGAGAAAAGTTGCGACCCTTAGGGGAGTTAATAAGCACTGACAGGCAGGGGGATGTGAGGTTTCGTCAGTTTGATTGTCCGTATAGGTGGAGCCTTCAAGATCCCTTAATTTCCCCCACTGCTATTAGAAGTTTCATTTAGAATATGTGAGTTTTAAGTCGTTGAGTTAAGGATACAGGAATACAAATACATACTTCTAAATGCATGTCTGTTTGTGTGCAAGGAAGCATTTGTATGTGAGCTTTAATGTGTTTTCTTCCGTAAATTGTTATTTGTGTGTGCAGTTCAGGACTTTAAGGTTGAAAGCCCCATGTTAGATTAAAGGAAAAGTATACTGAAAGATTCCAAAGTTTTCAGTATAAGGTTTGAGTTGGGAATTCTGGCAAAAAGGGGTTGCAATTTGAATGTATCCTGAAGCTAGACAGGGTTAGATGAACCAACCTTTAAACCATCCCCTTTGCAGACTCGCGTCACCAGCTTCCAAGCTGATTGGGATTGATACATACGAGTTACATTAACTCATACGAGTTAGTATTCTAAAATTCTGACTGGAAAAATTACCTGAAGTTCAAGGGATTCTAGGAAAACCAAAAGGAATAAACATATGGTCTACTTGGTTCCAATGGATAAAAATCTTTTGTTGAGATAAATTAAATATGAAAGCAAATCTGCATCCCAACAGCGCTGTTAATTGAATTTGGGACAATCTTGAGGTGTATAGTGAAGTGTAGTTTAGAATGTTACTTTTGAATCACTAGGATGCTATCTAAGATAAAGAATGTGTCGATAAACATACGGGAATTATAACTTGGAGACAAATCAATACACATAAGAAAGAGCAAGTTTTACTTTTGATAGCGTAAATTACAGTTCTTGCAAAGTTTAAAATATGAGCTTTGGTTCCTCATAATTTCTCAAAAGGGGATTTTCATTTTCAAATGTTTGACAACAATTGGCTCTAATTCAAATGCTGCAAGCTTGTGTATTTGTAAGTCTGTTCCCAAAATATGAAGCTAAGCTCAAGACCTTGACAACGTTTGGCAGAAATCCTATTTTCGGCCGAGTTAATGAATCTGGGATAATTCTAAAAGAAACGGGTCAGACACAATTTAGTAGGTTACTTTTGAGACAATTAAATGTTTGAGAAGAAGATGAAGGAGCAAAACACGTCAATACCTGATTTCTGTTTTTAAAACTGTTATAAGAATATTTTATTTGTTTTAAAGTCTCTCCAGGCAACCAGGACAAGATAAGATGGTAGCTGTTGTATGTGTAAAATGGTATGAGGCAAATGGGAGAAAGAGTTAGGGAAAGAGGACACAATATATAAACTTCTTAAGGGAAGTGAATTTGATAATCTGGCCATCAACTGAGACATTGGAAACGCACAGGGGGAGATAAGCAAAGACCTAGAGACAGAGATCCTCGTTTACAATAGAGAAATAGCACTCAAGGGAATCTTAGCATGATCATGGTCAGGGAAAATCAAAACTTAGGGTTAAAAATATGTGGAATCAGTAGTTCAGGAATTGGAATGTAAGGATAAATAATACTTAACAACAATTTACCACAAGATGTATTTGGTAAAGGGAAAGCTGGACAAGGCTACACAGATGTATTACTGATAGTATTAGTGTGCCTGCAAGCTACAAAGAGTAAAACCACAAGATTAACACGTTGATGACAGGCAGAGTTAAGCGGCTGCCAGAGAGAACTTCCACTGGACATAAAGATAGTGAGCAATTGAAAGATAGGACAAGAAGGTGCATTGTAGAGTTGTTTAAGGAATTGAGGTCTGACATGAGACAGAAGCAGGAGGGAGTAACCTGGAAGGAGTGGAGGTGCCTACCCAGATGGATTTAGATCAGGGAACTCACTTCACAGGAAGAGTCATTAAAGAAATGTATAAATGTAAATATAAACGGCAATTCTACATTCCCCACCAGCCACAAATCTCGGGGATGGTGGAAAGAATGAACTGAATTTTTTAAAAAAACATCAGTCCAAAAGCAATTCAAGAGACAGGGAACAGCCCGATATTCTAATGCGCCTTAGGACCGCCGGGTTCACCCCAACTGAAATAATGAAAAGGAGAGCAATGCAGTTACCCGAGGGAATCATAGTAGGACTGGGAGATGTAGGACCACTGAAGGAAGGATACGAGACTATGTGAGGGAAATAAGTAAGCAATTGCATGAGTTAAGGAAGGAAGTCAGAGACCGACAGGTGAAAAAGGATATGGAAACAGGCAAATCCAAAGAGCAACAATAGACCAAGTGCGGAATAAGTTGATGGTCAAGGTGAACCTAGAGCGAACAGACACGGACCATGCGAGGTAATTATGACAGGTGATACATGTGCACCTGCAGATATGAGAACGGGAAGTAAATGGAGGCATTTCACACAGTTAAAGATACATGACAATTGACCAAGCTGTAACCCGGGGACCGGGAGCCGATGTTAATGTCTCCACAGATCTACGATCCTGGTCATGGGCGTATCTGTACTGGCAACAAGGTCGGGGATCATCACTGCTTATCCCACACCGCAGGACAGCACGGACAGTGCCGAATGCGACACGCAGTGGGGAATGATAAATGTAACAGTAGGAGAACAAATGCTTGCAAATTGTAGTAAGGGTTTGCTTCAGATCGGGCGTAGGAGGTCCGCCAAAAATAGAAAATTAGTACCACTACCCAACCACCTCCCGCACCTACTTCCACAACCCGAGTAGAGATAATTGAAGCCTTTCAGTGCACAGCAACTGACCCACCTTGTCGAGGACCGACGAATGGTTTGGCCCTGATTAATCAGTGGTTCTATATAATAATGTACACCATGAGCTGGTACCAGTAGTATTGAACATATCCGGTCTCGCCCTGCCCCAGTGGTGCCCAACCCACACCCAAGCACTCCATACAGCTCTGATGGGACAGTTGATGGCTGAAGCTGTTCAGTTTAATGACAGGATGCGGTTAGGCCCAGAAGGAAACCGAGACAAGTGCAGCCTAATGAATGACGCTGCCACAGTATTTAATACAGGGACGTCAGTAATTAACTCCATCGACCTCGCAACTGTTGGTCTAAAGGTCCGTACCCTGAGCTTTAAGCTTAAGGAGATTTTAGGGCAGGGACAGGGGATCTAGGATATACAATTAGATACGGACCAGGACGTGACACGGTTAATTCAAATCCTGGTTACCGTGCTCGAAAGCCATGCGGGGACTATCAATAAATTAATTGAAATAGGGAAAAATATTTCAGACAAAGTGAGCAGAAATGATGTTTGCAGCACCTATGGCTCTTGGGCATTGGAACAAGCCCGAGAGAATTTAAGACAGATTAATGAAGGGGTAGTCCCTTTATGGGTAACTAATGAGCAGTTATTGAATCTCTCACGACACAAGGATCATGACTTGACTGGTTGCCAACTCAGAGGTTTGACACGCATATATAGAATTAATGTTAATGTATAATGAATAGTAATATTCTAAACGGCATTGTATTAGTAATACCTGTTAAAGCTATGTCAATACCCGGCAGGACATTATATAGAGTAGAAAATATTGGGGTTATACGGGAGGATTATAACATTAGGTGTCATGTCATTCCACCATATGCAGTAGACATAGAAGGGAATATAGTTAGTCCCACATTAGAAGACTGTAGGATAGAGGCCACTGCAGTAGTATGCACATCCGATATATGAGACAGATGAAGCTAAGTGCTTTTAAAGCAGCATCACACTGTACAATGGAAACTATGTGGGCTGCAAAAACACCAACCCATGTTGCATATACAGGGAATGGGAGATATTGTATCACCACGTGGCAGGCAAGAATATGGTATGGGGGTAACCAGATATACCCAATCCATTATCAGTGTGCCGAAACCCACAGGCGCCAGCAAGGGTAGCGAAAGTGGAACTGGTCGAAATATACAAGAGAGGAACGAATACTATTCAGGTCAAGGAAAGGCTGAAGGATAACCTGGCCCCGTATTTGAACCAATTTTCCTATGAAATTCCCCTACTACCAGAGCATTGCACCGTGATTCGGAGACAGGCTCAGCAGATATGCAGAAATTATATACACTGCAGAAAGAAGTTAGAGCCTTAAAGACGGATATTTAACAAATATATTCTTGCACATAGTGGGAGGATTTGTGGAACTGGGGCTCTAATGCACAGATACACCCCTGGATTCGGATTATCTCCCATGCCCTGGTTGCACTTCAGCTGACATTGATTGTGTATCTAACATACTTGATTCATCACACCCGGAAGTCTCAAAAAAGGTGACATTGGGGGAGTTTTAGTAGATGAAGTAGGAATCTGGTAAGCCAGAGGTTCGGATTAATGGACCAGATGATACAGATAGTTTGGCAAGTACCCGTACCCTTTACGTGCCAAAGCTGGATGACTGGCCAGCATCAATGGGTGGCGGTGCGTAAAGGGGGCGTGGGAGGGAGCGGACACCAATGTAGTTGGCTACCTTGCGCTAAGCCAAGGGCCAAAAGCGGGGACTGTTAGGGGGAAATAAAGGAATACAGTAATGTTCAAGGGACTTGACTTAAAATATCCCAGCATGCAAAACCACAATTGCTAAGTAGTTAACATTTAAGGTTCAGGCTGTGACAGAGAGAATGCTGAATCTTGCACATTCTCAGGGCTTGCGAGCATTAGCAAGGCCATGTTGGACGAAGAAGAATGTAAATATGACAGATTGGGAGTTTTGGGAGTTAGACTGGAGGCAGAAGAATGCAATAACATGGATTAAGTGTGTTCTTCAGCAGATAGGGGAAGGACAGATGATTCCAGTTTAGATAGGAAGGCAGGTCTGTGCCTGGGTGAAGGTGGGGTCAGATGATGCTTGTACCTTTGCACCAGAGACTTGTCTGTTTAATGTAAACCTATTTGTTGACGAGATCGAAATCTGGAAACTGTTCTTGTACGTGACCAATAATATATAAATATGATGAACACTTGTAGTTTAGCAGAGTACTGTCTCAAGCTGCATTGAGATGGTGTCCTCCTCGCAATTGCTCGAATAAACGATCGTAACCTGTACCTGAGTATCCTGTGGTCCATTCCTCAAAGACACCACGACAAAGATCGTAAGAAACAGCAGCTGAAGTAGGCCATACTCCAGGTTGTTCCACCATTTACTGAGAACATGGTTTACGTGGTTTGGGCCATAACACCACTTGCCTTTCTTCCCCATGAAACTTTGACTCCCTTGTAAATCATAAATCTGCCTGGCCATACAAATGCTAACAGAGCGAGCAGTCAAATGGCCCATGTAATTCAATACCCAGAATGGTGAGATGATGAATTGTATAATAATGGGTGTGGAGAGAGCTTGCAGGTCAACATCAGCAGAATTGTATGCAACCACAATTTAATGCCTCTTGGCCTATCAAGTCCCCCTGCTCACCATTGCCATCAAGACAGCTGAGCAGCCATGTTTCAATGAAGGCTGCAGGAGGGCATGAAAGGAACAGCACCAGGCCTAACAACGAATAAGGTGTCAATTTAGTGAAGCTGCAACACAGGCTGCTTGTGTAACATACTGCATAAGCAGATAGTGATATTCAGAGCTAACCCCTCAACCAATGGATTAGATCTAATTCAGCAGTCCTGCCACATGTAGTCGTGAATGATGGTGGGAAATTAAACAACTCACTAGAGGAGGAGCCTCCGCAAATATCCCCATATTCACTGTTGGGAGAGCCCAGCACATCATTGCAAAATATAAGGCTGAAGCATTTGCAGCAATCTCCAGCCAGAAATGCTGAGTGGATCATCCATCTTGGCCTCCCTCGCAGCTCCCCAGCATCGCAGATGCCGGTGTTCAGAATATTCGATTCACTTTACATCTTAGTTCCAGCGCATCACTACAGGAGTTCCTCAGGGCAGTGTCCTCGGCTCAATCATTTTCAGATGTTTCATCATTGACGTTCTTTCCATCATAAGGTCAGAAGTGGGGATGTTTGCTGATGATTGCAACAATGTTCAGCACCATTCGCATCTCCTCAAACAATGAAGCAGCCTGTGTCTAAATGCAGCAAGCCCTGGAAAATATCTAGGCTTCGGCTGGCAAGTGGCAAGTAACATTCATGCCACACCAGTGTCACGCAATGACAACCTCCAACCATCGCCCCTTGACATTCGATAGCATTACAATCACCAAATCACCCACTATCAACATCTTGGTTTGCCTTTGACCAGAAACTGAACTGGACTTTCATATACATATTATGGGTAACATTGCTCGTCAGAGGCTAGGAATGCAGCGGTGACTAACTCATCTCCTCCGCCGCCGAAGCCAGTGCACAATCTACAAGGCAGAAGTCAGGAGTATGATCGAATTCACTCCATGTGCCTGAATGAGATTATCAACAATAGCACTCAAGGAGCATGGAACCATCCAGGGAAAAGCAACCTGCTTATTTGGCAACCAATCAACCATCGACGCACAGCAGCGGTAGAGTTCACCATGTACAAGATGCACGACAGGAACACACCAAGGCACGTTGCAATCCCCCGATCCTTGACTAGAAGGTGGAAAGTGGCAGCAGACACATGGGAACACTACCACCTGTAAATTCCCCTCTAAGGCACTCTCTATTCAGGCCTGGAAATAAAACTTCGTTCCTTCACTAGTGCCAGGTCAAAATCCAGGATCCCCCTCCCTAACAGCACTATGGCTGTGCCTACACCATATGGATTGCAGTGGTTCAAGAAGGCAGCTCATCACAAACTTGTCAAGGAAAATTAGGGATGGACAATTAATATTGGCCTTGCCAGCGATGACCCAATCTCATGAATGAATAGAAAAATAAATAAAAAATACATACTGGCACATTTTGGAATAAAGTCCAGTGACAGAGGGAACTGTGGCTTTGTCTGAACAGATCTTTGAAGGCTGCAGGACATGCGAAGGGAACAGCGAGCAAAGTTTATGCTATCATTTGCTTCAGAAATAAAGGTATTGTGCCCCATAACATACGGTTTATAGTGTACATTTATAAGGCTCTGGCGCGGTCACAACTAGAGAATCACATCTATTTCTGGCCTTTAGGAATACAGTGAGGGTATTTAAGACAATGCGGAGGAGATATACCAGACTCTTCCATAGATGGGCAATCGTAACTGTAAGGTTACTTTGGGGAAGATGGGCCTGTTCTCTATAAAACAAAGGGAGTTGAAGGGAGATTACATAAAGGTATACAAATTAATAAAAAGTATGATATTGTACGTAAAAAATTATTGTTTAAATTGTATTGATGGTACAAGGAAAATAAAGCACAAATTTGTGCATGTTTTGCAGGAGGTAAAATGTGAATTTAAGGAAGATTTTTTTTTATTCAGCTCGTGCTAATAAATGAAAACTCTATGCCTATGAGTGTAACGTGGGCAATAACTTGAGAAGGAATTTGGATATGTAGTTGAAGTAAATAAGCATGCCCAGTACAGGGATAGAATAGAGAAATGGAACAGGTTGGATTCTTCCATTGAGAGCCAAATGGATACTAGATGCTAATTTTTCTCCTTCTGTGCTGTGATAACTCCATGGCTCTATGAAATTTACACAGGTTCAATAGGAAATGAATCGGTGCTGGCAACTTTGGCGAGTTCCACAATTTTTTTCACAATCAACAAATTCTGTTTCAATTATCCACGCTCCGCACTTAACCATCAGCTTTGCAATAGCATCCATGTACCGCCTTATAAATTGCTGTATCTCATGTTAACTTATCTCAAATATAACTTGCAAATAAATGTTCATTTTATTTCAGTAATCCATGTCACCAGTGGGTGCTCCTGCCCCATGTATCATAATTTTTATATATCACTGGGTACTGTAACACATCTGCAAATCTCAATAAATATTCAGTCATCTGGTTAGTTTGGTCCTAGCCTGTTGTATGATATCCCTGTTTATCTTTTTTTCAATAGTTAACGTAGCAACGATTGTGATTCTATCTCAAGGAAAGTGTGGTCTTTCCAAATGTGTTACCCACTACCTGGTGGCCATGACAGTGGCGTATCTACTGGTCATTATCATTGATTTGATTTTGAGGCAGATTGCAATTGTTTATCGGCAACAGTTTCTATTCATACAGTCGACCCATCTGTATAATATCCATGCCGCTTTGCTCTTTGCAACAACAGACTGCTCAGTCTGGTTCACTGTGACTTTCATATTTGATCGATTTGTGGCCATTTGTTGGCAGAAGGTGAAAACTAATTATTACACTGACAAAATGGCACTTGTCGTTCTAGGAACAGTAGCTGGGTTATGCTGCTTACAGAATATCACCTGGTGTTTTATGTTAGCAAGACATTATTGGCTTATGAACGGGCCCTGGCTTTGTCCTGACCCCGACATTGTCCGTCAAACAATGGTTTGGGGAACCATTGAGCTTCTTCATTTTATTGTCACACCCTGTGCCCCATTTGTTCTGATTCTGTTTCTTAATGCCCTGACTCTCCGACAGAAACGCGTAGCCAGTAGGTCTCGAAGGTGATTGCACGATCACAACAGTGGGTCCATTTCCAGAGACCCAGAACTGGAAAGCAGAAGGAAATCCATCATTTTTCTCTTGGCGATCTCGGGAATTTCATTTTCACCTGGGCAATGTTTTCCTGTACTCTTCATGGCACTGAATGTGGTATTTGGGGTATAATTTTTTTTTTCTCTATATACTTAGGTACTTGAACTGAGATTCATGCCTCAGCTCTTGAGTGTCGCCAGGATCCGACTTCTGTACACCGCCACGGAGTGTCTACTTAAGGTTAACGGGTCCCTGACGGCGCCCCTTCGCTTTAGGAGAGGGGTACATCAGGGCTGCCCCCTGTCTGGCCAGTTATATTCTATTTGCGTGGAGCCTTTCCTGTGCCACTTGCGGAGGAGGTTGTCGGGATTGGTTCTGCGTGGGCCGGGCATCGGGGTGGTCCTCTCGGCATACGCCGATGACGTGCTCCTAATGTTTAGTGACCCGGCTGACTTGCGGAGGATGCGCGAGCGCCAGGAGGTCTACTCTGCTGCTTCTTCTGCTAGGATCAACTGGGATAAATGTTCTGGACTCCTGGTCGGCCCGTGGCAGATGGATCCCCTACCCGAGGAGCTCAGGCCTTTCACCTGGAGCAGGACCAGCATCCTCTACCTGGGGGTCCATCTCTGCCCTGCCGAGGAATCCTGGCCGGCGAACTGGCAGGAACTGAAGACAAAAGTCACCGCTCACCTGCGGCGCTGGACAGGACTGCTCCGAGTGCTGTCTTACTGGGGTGGAGTTCTGGTCATAAACCAGCTGATCGCCGCCATGTTGTTGTATCGGCTGGTCACTTTGACCCCTCCCGCAGACTTTGTCGCAAAAATCCAGAGAATGTTAGTCGACTTCTTCTGGGACAAAAGATTGCACTGGGTCGCTGCTGAAGTTCTGAGTATCCCGCTTAGGGAGGGCGGTCAGGCGCTAGCGTGGAGGGCGGTCAGGGGCTGGTGTGCCTATGCAGGCAGGTGGTGACTTTCTGTCTTCAGACCCTGCAGCGATACCTTTACGTCGAGCCTCCTCCGAGATGGTGTGCCCTGGTGACGTATTTCTTCTGCCAGGTGCACGGCCTGAATTATGACGTGCAGCTCCTGTTTATAGAGCAGAGGGGCCTCGGTGGCTCCTTACAGGCGTTGCCTGTCTTTTACCAGGACCTGATCAAAGTCTGGAACGTGGTCGCCTCGTGACGCAACTCTCCCCCATCAGGAGTAGCGGATATCGTCAGAGATCCGCTGCTCAGGAATCCGCCCCTCCGTCCTTTTCAGTGGCTGGCGGAGAGGAGGGCTGTGGCTGCCGGGGTGACCAGGATCGGGGACGTGCTGGGTGGTGGAGGACTGGGCTGGATGCTCCCACAGGAGTTGGCGCGTCGCGCGTCAGTGAGTGTCCAGGTCGCAGCCGATGCCATCCAAGACCTAAGGACGGTCGTGCTCGGACCTGATGTCATTTTAGGTCTCGAGGTGGCCCAGGTGCGTGGTGGTCTTCCGGCTGAACGTTCCCCTGTTCGGACGGAATTCCACATTGGCCCCAAGACCCGAACCCTCCCTCGGGCGCCGGTGCCCCACAATAATATGAGCCACCTCGGGGACATGCCCTCCGTGCCATTTGGCATGATGCGGAGGAGTTTTCTGCACGGACTGCTACTGCACACCTTCCATTTTCTCGCCCTCGTCCGCCGCCCGGCCACGCCCTGGTGTGCCTTGTTGCCGTCCGGTGGTGGAGGCCCCCAATGGGAGGCCCTCTACGGAGGTGTCCTCCCGCTTTCTATCGGGGACCTGGGTTGGAGGGTGTTGCACGCAGCAGTCCCCTACAATAGAAGGATGTTTAGGTTCACGGACTCCCAGGACACTTGCCCTTTTTGCGGTCTTGTGGAGTCCGTGGACCATGCATATATAGGGTGTCTTAGGCTGCACTCCCTTTTTAGTTATTTAAAAAACCTTTTGGTATTGTTTTGTTTGCACTTCAGTCCCACGCTCCTGATCTACGGACACCCGGTGCAGAAGGGGGTCGGGAAGGAGGAGGACCTTCTCGTGAACCTGCTCCTGGGCCTGGCCAAGTTGGCCATTAACAGCTCCAGGCAGCGGGCGATCGAGGGGGGATCCCGCCCGATTGTTTGTCCCTCTTCCGCGGCTATGTTCACAGCCGGGTGTCCCTGGAAAGGGAGCATGCGGTGTCTGCCGGCACCATCGAGGCCTTCCATGCCCGGTGGGCACAGCGGGGACTGGGGTGTTTTGTTGACCCCTTTAATCACATCTTAGTTTGATGTTTGTAAGGTTCCTTTAAAGTTTTTCCTTGATTTTACAGCTGACCTGACTTAGGGGCTGTGCTTGATTTCTCCCTTGTTATTGTTAATTTAGTTAATTGTTTTAACTCTACAAGATTCTACAGCTCTTGAGCTGCTGCACAAACACTTGCATTTATGCCATTAGTCAGACTAAGTTCAGGGAACAGTGGAAAAATATTTTGCTTTACCCCATTCCATCAATTGTAAATTTCATTAAATAATTAGAAGAAGTACAGATCTTTCAGCGCTCTAAATTATGTTGTGTTCAACCTACTCTCCCCTCGTAGCGCCCCCTCATCCGGCTCCCGCCCCCACCACGCCCCCCCCCCCTCCCCCCCACCCTCCCGCCACGCACAAGCACTGGGAGACGCAATTACTGTAACTATTAATCCAGTTCATATTCACCGAATCAGAGAACGCCCTTAATACATTAACACGCTGCCAGAAACATTTCATGTGCAAGAATGCTTACCAACAAAACCACAGATGCAAATTCTTATTAACCAGGATTTTTCAGGTGGCAGGGTTTCTGTTCCCGCCATGCGAAGAGTCGGCGGAGAATGTCTCCGCCCATTCTGCCTGGCCCACTGTCATTTAACGCTGCAACAAAGGTGATTGGCTTCAGGCGGGATTTCTCACTCTCACTCCGAGGAAGCTGAGCTCAGACTGCTACCTGCCAATCTGATTGGCCAGCAGTTCCCTTTGTCCTTCAGCGTCAGAAGCTGCCGTGGGCAACACTGGGACTGCAATAAGTGAACGGACCTTATGTCCCAGGAGTCCAGGGACAGGTAGGTTTTGGTGGTCTCAGGGCGGGACCTCAAGTGAGGCCTTGGGTCGTGTAAAGAAGGGGTTTGGGGTGCCGCCGAGAGCGCGGGGGTGTAGGAACCCCGAAATAGTCAGACCTTCCTGGGTGGGCCGCCTAACCCTTGACCCCACTCCCACAACACCCCCACCCCCACCTCCACCCCAACTACAAACCCACCAGTGGGGAACGTAAAATTCAGCTCAACGTACCTGTAATAGGTGGAGTCCGGAACAACGTTTTATTTCAGAGATCTCGGGATATGAGGCTCCGCTGAGAGGAGGGATCCTTCACACCAACAGCCAGGTGATATTCCCGTGTTTGTCTAAACACAGAAACTGGCTATTTCACCTCAACTAGCTTGAATCGTAATTCCTGGAAAATAAGGTAGTTTGAATCCGGGACAGTTTTCGGAAACAATATGCATTAAAGCCGAAGGGATCCGGCCATACTCGATTTAGCAATGAGTCACGAGGCAGCATTCATTCAAAGCCTCAGATTAGACGTGCATCTCGTCAGTGTAACATGACAATTTATATTGTAATCTTTGCCAAAATTTTAAAAATGTTTTCGCCTTTAAATCCGTATTTCAGTTTCTTTGTTTGCGGACAGCAGCTATTCAGGATCCTGCCGTTCAACATCCACCCCCATCCCCGTGACATCCATAAACTCCGTCCCTACCGCTCCCACGCCCCCTCCAATATTTTGTTTCTGTAATTATCCCATCTTATCTCATTGCCTCTCCCTCTGGCCTTGCACCAATTTTTTCTTCATTCCTCCTTGTGTCAGTTAAACTCTCCTGGGATCCACTCCATCACAGTCTTTCCTTTTTGTTTATCCTTCCACCCCCACCTCAGACACAAGGAACAATGCAGGCAGCTCCTTCTCACACACAATAGGCCCACTATCAGTCACAGACACACTGAGACAAGGTCAGGCCATCATTTCCACAGGCTCAGACGGCAGAAATATTCAGTCCCACTCGGATCCCATGGTCTGTGAATATATGTTTTAACCTAACATTCAAACAGAGCAAGAGAGAAATAAGTCATTTCCATTTCACTCAGAATAGTAACCCATAGCAACTAAATGAATTGCAGAGCGATCGATAGAAATATAAACCCAATAACGTCACAATATTCGATTTAAAGTTACAACGTAAGTCACAATCCTGTTCACAGTTATGTAGATTTACTAATCTAAAATGAGAACGCTGTTGGTGGCGGGAATCTGAAATAAATATAAGAAATGCTGGAAATACTCAGCACATCAGGCAGCATCTGTGAAAAGGGAAAACGAGTTAACGTTTCAGGTCAGAGGTAATGGCTCATCAGACGAAACAACCTGAAGATTTAACCCTGTTTCTCTCTCCACGGGTGCTGGTTGACCTGCTGAGTATTTCCAGCAATTTATGTTATATTTCATGTAGATTTACTGCTTATTCAGAGGGGGCACAAGCAAAGCCTGATTAAAACTGGCAGTCTCAAGTGTTCAAATTTATCCCAATTTAAAACTTATACACCAGATAGAAAACTACTTCCATCCTAAAATATTAAAATGCAGTTGAATACGGTACCTTGTAAAATGAGATGCAAACTAACGAAAAAGTTAACGAATCAATCGTGCATAAAAATAATAACAAAAGTCTAGGTGAGTTGAATTGCCGTTTTATCGGTGATGTGCAGCACTTCAGTTGTTTCTCCTTAGTATTGTGGTTAATATTCCCAATTGGAATGCGGGCGACAAGCCTTCAATTCAATGACACCGGGGTATTTTGCTATAATTGAAGACTGAACACATGATTGGAAATAGACTTTAGAATTTGATATTGTTTGAATTGGAGGAAACAGTGACTGGAGATTAAGATTTTATATCTGTGGGAGGCAGAGTCAGGAACAGTCAGCGAGCACTTTATTCGGTAGCAAGATTAAGTCAGTGGGCTTCAAATTTTAGAGCCCACACTGAGTTGAAACCAGAAACAGGACTTCAAAAGAAAAGTAGGAACGATATGCGGGCCCTTCCTCAATGAATGTCAAAGACCAGTGGGAGTATTATCACCTATTCTAGGGCACCACATTTTAGGGAATATGACAAGGCGCTAGAGATAGTGGAGAGGTGATTTACTGGAAGAGTACCAGAGATGAGGGACTACACTTATGTGTAATGAGTAGGAGGCTGGAGTGTTCTCCCGCCAGCAGAGGAAGTTAAGAGGAGGGTTTAACGGAACTGTTCAAAATGCTGAAGGCATTCTGAAGTAAACGGAAAGAAATTGTTTCCATTGAGAGAAGAGTCGGTAACCAGAGAATAGAGCATTGACAAAATAATCAGAGGGGGAAATGAGAAAAGTTTATTTGATGAATCGAATTGTTTTGATCTGGAATTCACCGTCTGAAAGGCTGGTGGAAGCAGATTCAACAATAACTCTCAGAATGGATTTCAATAAATTCATGATGTTACGAGGTTGCAGGGTAACGGAGAATGGAAAGAGGAGTGGAACTAATTAGATAGCTCTTTCAGAGAGCGTGGACGTGCAAGACAGTCTCCTCTCTGCTGCATCAGTCTATTATTGTCTGATTTACTGAGGGTCAGAAACTCCGTATTAACCGCAAAGTGCCGCAATAATCCCCCTGTTTGAGGTATGAAACAGTAACTTTATTGAACTCAATGTTTAATCATTATTGAATCCTTCCCACTCGGGCAAACTCCAGCTGAGTTTTCACCAGGAACCCGATATTGGAGTCTGGACCATCAGCTGTCAGTTTATTCAATGTTAAAAACCGGGAATCGGGCGGTATTGGGGACAGCGCATTTCCTCAGGAACAGACCGGGAGCTGGAGAGTCCGCAACAGAACAACGGTGACACTCCGCTCTGTTCACCGACTCTTCATCCCCCTCAGTGAAACCAGTACCTGGAATGATTGATATTAATGGGTTTATGAACAGCAATCATTCTGCAAAGAGTGATCCCAATTGAACTTCTTAAAGTAGAAACCTCGTCGTCAAAGAGTCTCAGTCCTTTGTCTCAGTCTGGGACATTTTGTGCAGCTTCTAATTACAGTGAAGTGTGAAAACCCCTGCACTGGTATAATGTTCCAGAGATACAGATACAGTAACAGCACTAATACTAAACAGTAATGACTGACACTGTATCTATTTCATCCCCAATATCATTGCCGAAACTGCATGAAGTAGGTAGACTGGCAGAATGTTATCAGATGAACACACTATAGTTCCACATCCTAAACATCGTCCAACCCTGCCCCTGTCTCAGCACATCTGCTCCGGAAACCCTCATCCGTCCAATCTTCTGATAGCTGATTTAGGCATTAGACCTTGCAGCCAATACAAACATAGTCAAATTAATGTCAATATCGAGTGAGTAAACATCACAATTGTATTGATTTTATTTCTTATTTTCTGATCGTTGCACTAATCAGCAGCTTCCTGACACCGAGATGATTTTCTCTTTGGCTCTTTCATTGAATAAACTTTGAAATATGATGAACGCTATTCATACTCCTCGCTCTTCCTCCCCGCCAATCTTTCAGTTATCTTCACGTGGAACTCTGCCTCTTGAACTCCCTTCTAACGTTCGTTAATTTTTGACACTCAACGACAGCTCGGCCCGTACAATTAACCCAAAGCTGCCCCTTTATCTAGGTCAGTCCTCATGATTGCTGCAGGAATTGGATACACTTATTCTTTGTCATGTCGAACAGGTAAGATCAGCCTAAAACTATTTCCGCTGGCTGGGAATCTCGGACCCAGGGCCACATTCAAATAATTAAAGCCAGAAATGTTACCTCGGGAATTAGAGAAGAATTAAACATACAAAGGGCGCTACAACCTCTGAACACTGCAATTAATGTTTAACTAGTGGCTTTATTTTAAACCTGAGATTCAAAGAGTTTTCTTAAACGAGGTCACTAAGGAATAAGAGGAAACAGCGAACATATGTAGGTAGCCAGCAAACAATCTCGATCTCACAGAATAAGAGAACAGGCTCCAGGGACTAACAGCAGCGAAACTCGAGGAACAGCCCCTGACCTTCCAACATTGTGCGGCACTGTCTTATGGACTCAACGCTGAGTTCAGCAATTTGAGATCAGAGCATCTGCCTCCATGTTGTTTCCTGCTTTTTTCTGGTTTGTTTTTTGTCACGTTCCTTTCTTTATCCCTTAATGTTACATTTGGGCGGTTAAGTCGATGATCCTATTTCCGCTGCCTCGGAATTTCGGACTAAGAGCCACAGTCAAAAAGAAAGGCAGAGATTCCGGTATAGAAATTAGGAATCCATCCTGCACATAAAGGATGCTGGAACTTTAGGGCTTCTTTCTGTACATGGAAACTAATAGTTGATCGATTGTTGTATTTTCAAGCTGAAATTCATAGAGTTTTGTTAAAGGAGGGGATTAAGGAATACTCGGCAAAGGCGAACAGATGGAGTTATTCATCAATGAGCCACAGCATCGTTAAACATGTAGTAGGGACTAAATGGCCTCAACAGCAGCAACAGTTTTGCTAGTTTTGGTTTTTGTCCTGTTTCTTTCTTTAACCTCCCTGGTACATTCGGACGGATGGTTTGCTGCCATTGACAGCTTCATCTGGACAGATCTTTGGTCTCCTTATTAAACTCACAGAATCACAGAAATGTTGCGGCGCAGGAGAAGGTCATTCAACCCATTGTGTCTGCAGCAGCTCTCCGAATGAACAGTTCACTTAGTGATACTTCCCGCCGTCTCCCCGTATGAACGTTCTTCCTTTCCAGATAACAGTCAAATCTCCTTTTTAATCCTTCCCTTGATCCCGCCTCCGCCACAGCCTCAGGCAGTGCATTCACCCCGTGCATCAACCGCTTTTTTACAAGAAAATAAAATAGTTTTTCCTCGTGTCACTTTTTTATTTCTATAACCAACTACTTTAAATCTATAGTCACTCGACCTTGATCCGTTAATGAACGGGAACACCTTCTTCATATCTGCTCCGTCCAGACCCCTCATGATTGTCAATCCCTCTACCAAATCTCCTTTCAGCCTCCTTTTCTCCAAGGAAAACAGTTCTAACTGCTACACTCTTCATTCATTACTGAAGTCCCTCATCCTAGAAACCATTTTCGTGACTTATTTCTGCCCTTTTCCCAACATCCTTCACATATTCACATCCTTGCTGAAGAGTAGCGCCCAAAGCCAGACGGGATACATAGAAACATAGAAACTCGGAGCAGGAGTAGGCGATTTGCCCCTTTGAGCCTGCTCCGCCATTCAATACGATTGTGGCTGATCATCTGTCTCAACCCCATATTCCTGCTTTCTCTCCATACCGCTCTATGCTCCCAATATCCATGAAAATATCAATTTATTTATTTAATATACTAAGTTACCCGCCCCCCACAGCCTTCTGTCGTAGAGAATTCCACGGGTTTAACCCCCACTGCGTGAAGAAGTGTTTCGTCACCTCAGTCCTAAATGGCTGGCCCCGTATCCGGAGGCTGTGGCCCCTTATTCTAGACTCCCCAACCAGGGGAAACATGCTACCTGCATCTTGTCTGTGTAGCCCTATCGGAATTTTATACGCTTCAATCAGAACCGTTTTCATTTTGCTAAACTCAAGTCAAGGCACAGCCAAAACAACGACTCCTCAGACAACAGCCCTGCCATCTCAGGCATCAGCCTCGTGAACCTTCGCTGCACTCCCTCTATTGCAAGTCCATCCTTTTTTAGGTAGAGAGACCAAAACTTCACGTAATATACAACTTTAGTTACTGGACATGGTAGACTGCTGCAAAAGTGGCTGAAGGCTTTTATCCAGGGACTGCTTCACATGGTGCACCTTTCAATCTCACACGGTCACACCTACCTCAAAGTCTTTTATCCCTCTTTATATATGTTTTCTCTCTCTTTAATTTGTAAATTTTATTATTCAACAGGCCTTGTAAATTTACATTTCTCTTAAAAATTCTTTCATGTGGTCAATATGTCTTCTTTCCTTTTGGAAGAAATAAACATTGCCCTTGTTAGTTGTAAACATCCTAACATCCCTTTGAAACCGAAACACCTTTCCACTTATATCAAAATGCAAATTTCCTTCAGACCCCAGATGCTTCCCTCGTCAGTTACTCATTAGCATTTCAAATGTATTTTTTCACCTAACTTATTTTGATCATTTTAACCTTTCAGTCTATCCGTCTAAGTCAATTAAATTAATCACACAGACATCCACACTCTCACCCATAAGCCCCCAATAGTATTATGAAAAATATTACAGTTTTGTGACACATTTTTATCTTTCTTTTAAAATGCGGGACCCACAACTGAACACAGTATTCCAGATGTGTCCTCACCAATGTCCTGTATAGCTGCACTTAAAACTTCTCTACTTTTATCTTCCATTCTCCCTCAATAAACGCCAACATATTATTTGCCTTCCTAATCACTTGCTTTACATTCATACAAACAGCACAGAGATTCATGCACTAGGACACCCAGATCCCTTGCACAAATATAGTCAGTTGAAGAAACTCTTTCCAACGGCTTGGAATCTTGGACTAAGGACCACAGTAAAACAAATCGAAAGATTTCGACATTGCAATTAGTAAACAATTCCACACAGCAAGGATGCTAGAAGTTCAGAGCTCCCTTCTGTACACGGTAATTGGTGGTTTCACCTTAAATCTGTGATCGATAGCGTTTTATTACACAAATCTATTGATGTACGTGGCAAAAGTGAATTGGTTCCCAATTGGCCAAAGTATTTCTGAATGACAGAGCATTCTTCTAAACGTATTAGCTTGCTTCCATTCGGAAGCGAAATGATTTTCCCTCCTTACAGGTTATCATAATAAATAGTTGGAGCTGAGTGCAGTCTCAACAATACTAGGAACTCATAACTGAGTTCAGAAATTTTAGATCATAACCTCTGTTCACACCTTTGTTCTTTCTTTGCCAGCTTAGTTTGGTCCAGTTTATTTCATTATTCCTTCATGGTTCCTTTTGCCGGCTGCTAAGCAGCAATTTGTAACCTCAATTCAACACATCTTATTTTTATTTGAAGGCAAGTAGCATTTTAGCAATGCAAAAGTCTAGCAAAAAAAATTCTGATCGAAACTATCGCATCCTCGAAAATTTTAGGAATTCTTTCGAGATTTCCAGCTACTCTCAGTGTGAAAATACTCCCTGAATTTTCTCCTGGTTGGCCTAGATACCACCGCTGCGAATCCATGCCAACAATATATTATGAGTCAACCTATTCTCACCGCCGACGGAAGCAGTTTCTCCCTATTTCACCTAACACTTGATTCTAACAGGATAGAAACCTCGAACAAACCACCCTTCATTCTCTTTTTCTCAAGGGATTAGAAACAGGGAGAATCCCTAAAAAAGCGGGGTGGGTGGGGAGGTTGGGGGGTGGTGGGGGTGGGGGGGGGGGGTGCGGATTGCAGGAGAAGGCAGGGGATTCATACCCGGTGAATTTCTCCCTCAAAGAACCAGCACAGACAGAGAGAGCCAAATGGACACCTTCTGTGCTTTACCCATTCAATGATTATGGGTATCTAGGATTATCAAATATAAACTCCTAAAGTAACCTACTAAACTCCGGAATCAGCACTGCTTCCAATCCAGATTCAATATAATCCTTGTGCTTCCTCTCGTGCAAGAGCATGAGAAATAGGAGCAGATGCATTGTTTATTTCACGGCTTCTCAAAAATGTTGGCTGATCTCCTGCATCAATCGCACCATCCCGAAAATTCTCAATTCACAGTGTCTTACAGAGCCATCACAGGTAAAGCATTCCTAATGAATGTGCAGCCCCAGAAGAGTTGAACAATCATGTTTAGAGTAAAATAGTGGGATACAATTCACAACATTGCATTACAAAACTCGCTTTATGCCATCCCGTCTGTTACACAGGTGTGTAAAGCAGCAAATTCAAGACAGTTGTGTCAATACCTATTGGAATGAGTGGTACCTCGGGTATGACAGCCTGAAAGTTGAGATCTTAAAATGATTATTTTGTACATTTGCGCTGGCGGTTAGTGAGCCCTGTACCTGGAGACATAAATCCTTTTGCATCTGTACAGTCCCCTGTTTCTTACCACCAACAAAATATGCCCATTGCTCATCTGGTGCCTGAATGATATGCTCTTTGTGCACTCCCTACATCCTTAACGACTGTTGATTGCATTCTTATTCTGTCTGCTGTGTTCTGTGTTATGATGACACAGTCGATGGTAAAGGCTGAGTTGTTCAAATCTCGGAGGGGAACTTGAAACAATTGTCATAACCCATTTTTCAAACTTGTATGTTTCGAGATCTGGAATCTCTGGATCTGGGTGGTCTGGAATGCGCTGCCTGAGAGGCTGGTGGAGGCGGGTTGCCTCACATCCTTTAAAATGTACCTGGATGAGCACTTGGCACGTCGTAACATTCAAGACTGTGGGTCAAGTGCTGGTAAATGGGATTACGTAGGTAGGTCACGTTTTTCTCACGTATCTCGATGGGCCAAAGGGCCTCTTCTGCACTGTGTGATTCTGAGATTCTGTGATTCTGAGATGCAGGTTTTGAATTCCGTAGTAATAAACCACCGAGTCTCACCGAGGCTTTTTTAAAAAATAAAACTAAATTAAGCATTTATTAACACAAGAAAGATTGTAAACAATTAAATACTTCTACAAGATAACCAGTACAATAATCACAAATATCCGCCAATTAATCTGACTCTGAATTACGGTCCCATTAAGGCAACAGTAAATCATTTAGATTTAAAGTGACACCTGACAGAGCACAACATGGACAGCTGCATTGAAAATAAGCCCCTTTCAGCTCTGGAACATCTCAGACAGCAGCTTGAGACGTTTCATACTTGATGGGTCTTAAACTGCCTCAGCCTTACGCATGCCTCTGTCTCCTTTATACCCATCTTTATCGCTGAGTGTAAATTATACATTGTATCACTAGGCTTTTAATTTTACCTCTTTTAACAATGTCTTCCTTTGATCCCACCGATTTAATTAGTAAGTGGATAACATAAAATACATTGCTTGGCATCTTCTTGCGAGGTGCAAGATGTCGCCCATTATTGGTTAATTTAAAAATGCAAATTGCCCCCGTGACATCTAAACTCACGTGTGTTTATCTAATTACAATTTTAAACCTACTTATTTCGATACATAAAAGCCTCTTGACCAACTGGCTTGAATCCAATTAAGACACAGACACACATAGGCACACATCGACAAACACGCCAATAAACTCTATTTAAAAAAATTATTTACAATAACATTATAGACATTGTGCTATTCTTGCCAATATACACAATTCGAGGACCCGTTTTCTTTCGATCCATCCCAACAAATCCACAAGCACTTTCCTTGGTAGCACCTCAAATCTAAATTTCGGAATGAATTCTGGCATTTCGGGAGGGAGTACAACAGATTCTGAATATATTTATTTCTATATGATTAACATTGTTACGTTTGTAATATTGATTTTCTGTGTGTCTGTGTGCTAGTTATGATTAGATGTCTGCTAACTCTGTTATCTCTCAATGCATTTGTGTATATCTGCGTTGTGTATAAATTTAGGGGCGATTGAAAAAAGAACAAACTGGCAGAAAAGAACAAAACAAATGAACCTCCGCCCAAATGAAGAAGGAAAACCGATCTCGGTAACCAGCAGGGTGATGAAGCCGCATTTATATCCAGCACAGTAAGTCAAAATAAGCAGTTTATGAGAATTATTTCGAGTGGGGATCAGTGTGAGCTGGCATGCATCAACGTAATAGTCGTGGCTGAATGGTTAAGGGATTGGATTTATAATCCATTGGAGTTTCCTTGCCCAAGTTCGAGTTTTCCCAACTGTGCATCCTTCTTCACGTGTTCAGTTTCAAAACTTGAACAAGTTTCTTTGGGGTGAGTCCGTAGTTTTGCAGCAGTACCAGGTGCCCCCAACATCTGGGTGAAAAAAATCGTCAAATCCCCTCTGCACCTCTTGCTCCTTACCATAAATCTATGCCCCGTGATTATTGACCCCTCCGCTAGATGGAAACATTTATTCCCATCTGCCCTATCCATGCCCCTCATAATTTTGTACACCTCAAACAGGTCCTCTTCAGCCTTCTCTGCTCTAAGAAAAACAGCTTCAGCCTATCTAGACTCTCTTCTTAGCTGAAATGCTCCAGCCCATGCAATATACTGGTGAAAGTTCTCTGCACCCTCTCAAGTGCAATCACATCCTTCCTTTATTGCAGCGACCAGAACTGCACAAAGTACTCCAGAACTAGCACACAGATAGCTAACATATACTGCTCCATCATAACCCCCCTGTTCTTGTATTCAATGCCTCGACTAATAAAGGCACGCATCCCATGTGCCTTCTTAACAAGGTTATCTACCTTTGCTGTTGCCTTCAGGGATCTATGAACATGCACACCAAGGTCCCTCTGACCCTTTGCACTTCCAAGGGTCCGACCATTGATCATGACCTGCTTCCCTTGTTTGTCCTCCCAAAATGCATAACCTCACAATTTTAAGTTTTAAGTCCCATTTGCTAATATTATGCCCACCTGACCGGCCCTCCGATATCGTCCAGTAGCCTAAGGGTTTCCTCATCACTATTTACCACACCACAAATTTTCGAGTCATCTGCAAACTTACTGATTATATCTCCTGCATTAACGTCCAGATCATTAATGCACACTACAAACAGCAAGGGACCCAGCACCGAGCCCTGCAGTACACCACTGGACACTTTCCAGTCACAGAAATACCTTCGAATCAACCTCTGCCTCCTTCCAATAAGCTAATTTTGGATCCAGTTTGACCGATTGCCATGTGTCGCATGGGCTATTACCTTCTCGACCAGGCCAGGTCTTGTCGAAAGCCTTACTGAAATCAATGTAAATGACATGAACTGCACTACCCTCATCTGCACACCTAGTCACCTCCTCAAAAAAAAACAAGCAAATTTGTGAGGCATGAACTCCCCCTGACAAAACCATGCTGACTGTTGTTGATTATTCATTGGCTCTCCAGGTGATGATTAATTCAGTCCCTCAGAACGTTTTCCAAAATCTTTCCCTACGACTGATGTTAGACTCACTGGCCTACAGTTCTCTGGTTTATCCCGACCAGTCATCTTGAATAATGGCACCACATTAGCTGTCCTCCAGTCTTCTGCTTCTTTCATGTGGTAAGAGATGATTTGAAAATTAACGCCAGGCCCCCTGCAATCTCCTCCCTTCCCCCCCACAGCATTCTGGGCTGCATGTCATCTGCGCCTGTGGATTTATCCACTTTTAAACCTGCAAAAGCCGCTAATACCTCGTCCCTTTCAAAGATAATTTGTTCAAAAATGTCAAAATCCCCTTGTTTCATTTCTATGCCTACATCGCCATTCTTTATAGTGAACACAACACTCATTTACCACACAATACCTCACTTACATCTTCAGGCTCCTCACACAGATTGCCACTTTGGTGGCTAATGGGTCAACTCTTTCCCTGGTTATCCTCTTGCCCCTAGTATACTTATTAAAAACCTTGGAATGTTCCTTTATTTTACCCACAAGTGTTTTTTCATGCCCCCTCTTCACTTTCTTGTTTTTTTTAAAGCACCCCCACCCCCATACTTTCTATAATCCTTTCGGTCTTCTGCTGTTCTCAGCCCTCGGATTCCACCATAATGTTCCCTTTTTTTTTCCTCACCCTATCCTGTACATTCCTAGACATCTAGGGTTCTCTGGACTTGTGGGTCCCACCCTTCACCTTTACCGGAACAAGTTGGCCCTGCATTCTTGCTATTTCCTATTTGAATGACTCCCACTACTCTGATGTAGCTTTTCCTACAAGTAGCTGCTGCCTGCTCACGTTGGCCAGATCCTGTCTTATCATATTAAAATCGGCCTTATCCAAATTCAGAAACTGTATTTCTGGTCCATCTTTGTTCTTTTCCAAAACGACCTTAAATCTGACGGAGTTATGTTCACTATCACCGAAATGCTCCCGTATTGAAACTTCTATCACTTGCCGATCTTAATTCCAAAAATTCGGTCCAGTACCGCCCCCTTTCTTGAAGAACTTTCTCCGTGCTGCCTTAAAAAGTTCTCCGGGATCAATTTTAAGAATTCTTTCCACTCTAAGCCTTTCACACTTTGGCTATCCCAGTAAATTTTGGGGAAGTTGAAATCCCCTATTACCATGTCACTATTTTACACTTCTCTGAGATTAGCTGACATTTCTGCCCTTCTATCTCTCCCCGACTGTCGAGGAATCTACAGTACACTCCCAGCAAATTGATTGCCCCCTTTTTGTTTTTTAATTCTATCCATATGACTTATTTCAGGAACATTCTAAGGTATCATCCCACATTATTGATGTAATTGACTCATTGATCAATATTGCGACCCCATCTCCTCTTCTACACCCCGCACCACACACACCCCGCCCCCGTCTTGCTTTAAGATTATATACCCCAGAATATTTACCTGCCAGCCCTGCCCCTCCCTTAACCATGCCTACATGATAGCCATGATATCATATCACCGTGTGTTAATCACCAGCCTCAACGTATCTGCCTTACTCACAAGACCCTTGCATTAAAATAATTGCAAAATAGCCTTGCCATGATCCCTTGTACCTCAACCTGACTATTGGTGCTCTTCCTTCCAGACTGACTTGGTTTTCCTTCTATACTTGCATCGGCATCACCCCCTACTATATCTCCACTCCGTATCCCATCTTCCTGCCAAACCTTTTTAAAAGCCCCCCAACCACACGAGCAAATCACCGTACCCCTACCCCTCACCCCGCAAGGAAGTTGGTCCCATTCCGGTTCAGGTGCAAATTGCCAACTTGTACAGGTTCTACATTCCCCAAAGGCGAACGCAGTGATCCGGGAATCTAAAACCCTCCCTCATGCACCAACTGTTCAGCCACGAATTCATCCTCTCGGCCCGCCTATTCCTATACTCACAAGCACGTGGCAACATGAGTAATCCAGAGATTACAATCTCTGAAGTCCAACTTTATAGCCTGCTACCTACCTCCCTAAATTTTTGGAGCAGGAGCTCATCCCACTTCCTACCTATGACTTTGGCACAAATATGAACCACGATATCTGATTGTTCGCTCTCCCCCTTCAGAATGTCCTGCAGCCGTTCAGTGATATCCTTGACCCTGGTCTCAGGAAGGCAACACACAATTCTGGAGTCAGGTCTGAGGCCGCAGAAACGGCAGTCTGTACACCTCACTATTGAGTTTCCTACCATTTCTGCTCTTCCTTTCTTTCCCCTCCTCCGCTGAGAGCTGGGCTCTGAGAGTTTATCATTGTGAATAAATGTCTCTCCCTCTTGAGTCCATCCCAATGAAAAAGCGGATTGCGAAAGTGATTCCATTTTATCTTCCTCTTTGATATTTAGCCGCCGCACCCCCGCACATCAAAGGGAAATGCTAGGCATCACTCCACGAAAGTCTCAATGGATTCGGGAAGCGATTCAGTGCAGACAATCAAGGGTTTTAAGGCTCCTCAGTCAACCACTGTTTCTTTCAATGATTTCTGTTCTCCGCTTACATCCCACCGGGAAATTGTTCTCGACATTAATCTCACTGAAGTAGAGCCCGACCTTGTATCTGTCAGTGTGTCGGTGACGGGGCTGCGGTCACTTTTGGTTGTTTACAGTTGAGACTCAGACATGACCCTCCAGGAGAGGGTTGGAATAAATTTTCGCCCTTTAAAAAAACTATTTGTTGTGTGTGAGCTTCGCTGGTAAGGCCAACATTTATTTTCCATCCCATATTGTCGTTGAGAAAGTGGTGGTGAACCAACTGTTTGATCCGCTGTTGCTCCTGTGGTGTAGGTACATCCACTGTGATGTTAAGAGGGATTTCCAGGCTTTTGGCACAGCGGCAATGAATATATCATGATACAGAGCCAAGTCAGTATAGTGTGTGGCTTGGAGGGGAACTTGCAGGCGGTGGTGTTCCCAGGAGTTTGCTGCAATTGTCTTTCAAGGTGATTGATGTCTGGAAGGTGCTGTCAAAAGAGCATTGGCGAGTCGTTTAAGTGCGGCTTATAGATAGTACAGACTGCTGCCAAGTTTCTGATGCTGGGTTCTGTCCAACTTCCTAAGTATTGTGGGGATTGCACTCAGCCCCATGTATTCAATGTGATAATCTGCAAGGAGTGAGGACATGTTTTGCTTCCGAATGTGAACAAGTTAATACGTTTAGAAGAAACTTCACGACATTTCAACACTGCTGGAAAACGCCACATCTGACGGGAGCTCATCGCCCTGAATCCTTGTCATCATTTTTAGATGTTTCTGGACCTGCAGGATGATTCCAAAATTTTCCGAATTGCCAGTTTGCCTTTTGATTAATGTTCGTGTATTATTGTCCTGACATTCAAAAGATAAAGAAAATGTAGTGCGGGAAATTGTACATTCACTTCAAATCTGTAAGATGCGGTTCAGAATACGATCATATTAAACCGCCACGTGGGAGAGCCGGAATGCTCCTCCATTTTACTCAGACTCTCATCACAGGACAGCACCCTCATCCCGGCGACAAATCAGTGAACATTCGCTCTGCCACCTTCAATGCAATTGTGTCCTTGCTCAAATATAGAGATCAAAACTGCAAACAATATTAAAGATATAGTGTCACCAAAGGCCTGTGCTATTTCAGCAAGAATATTTATTCATATGCTCCAATCCCTTTTCAATGCAGTCTAAATTGCAGTTTGCCTTAAAATAAAAGAAAAATGTGTCTAAGTGAGGTTATGAATGGCAGCCACCCAAAGGCAAAATGAAGGAATAATGAAACAAATGGGACTAAATCAAGGCGGCCAAGGAAAAAAAAGAAACAAGATGAAGGCGGATATTATGATTGATGAAAATTGATGAACTCAGTGTTGAGTGCAGGAGGCTATAGAGTGCTGAGCCGAAAGGTGATCCGCTTTTCCCCAGCATTGCTTATGGTGAGGCCATTTAGCCCCAAGGTTCTCTTCTGTCATTCAGAGGTATCGTGGCCAATTGGGAACCAGATGGCTTTTGTCACGTACATCAATAGATTTGTGTAATAAAACGCTTTCGATCACAGATTTAAAATAAAACAGCCAATTACTGTGTACAGAAGGGAGCTCTGAAATTCCAGCACCCTTGGTGAGTGGAATTGTTTCCTAGTTTCAAAGTTGAAATCTGTCTATTTTTTAACTGTTGTCCTTCGTCTCAGCTTCCAAACTAGCTGAATGGGGTTTCTTTAACTGCGCATACCTGTACAAGGGGATCTGAGTGTCCTAGTACATGAATGACGAAAAACGCTTGTATGCAGGTCCAGCACGTGACTAGGAAAGCAAATGGAATGTTGGAGTTTATTGAGAGAGCATGGAATATGAAAGCAGTGAAGTTTTACTGCAGCTGTGCAGGAGCTTGGGGAGGGCACATCTGGAATACTGTGTACAGTTTTAGCCTCCGCATCTGAAGACAAAGATCACGAAACGATAATGTTTTTCATAAGATTAATATGGGCTTATGTGTGTGAGTGTGAATGGTTCTGCCTGTGTTACTGAGTTAATTGAATTAGAGTGAGATAGACAGCAAGGTTGAAATGATCAAAATAAGTTAGGTGGAAAAAAAGTTTGAAATGCTAATGCGTAAACATGGACCATGTAGGGTGTGAAGTGTATTTGCATTTACAGGTAAGTGGAAAGGTAGTTGAGTTTCAACGGGATGGTAGGATGTTTACAACTAACAAGATATATAGGGCAAAGTTATTATGTTTATTTTTCCGAAAAGGAAAGGGGCCATACTGGTTACATGAAATATTTTTACATTATGGGAAGAGTAAATTTCCAAAGACCCGTCGAGCAATGGGATTTTTAGATTAGGAGATAGAGAAAACATACATAGTGAGGGATGAAAGACTGCAGTGACATGGTGGTATTGTCACTGGGCTAGTAATCCAGAGATCCAGGGTAATTCTCTGGGGACCCGCGTTCAAATTTAAATTTGAATTCAATTAATATCTGGAATTTGAAGTCTAATGATGAGCACAAAACCATATGTATTGTCATAAAAACCCATCCTCCAGGGAAGGGAATCTGCTGTCCTCAGCTGGTCTGGCCTACATTTGACTGCACAGCAATGGCTGATACTTAAAAATGGACTCTGAACGGGGCAAGGGTAATTAGGGATGTGCAACAAATGCAGGCTGAGCCAGCAACGCGACGCCCACATCCCACGAACGTGTGCGATTGAAAGGTAGTTCCAAATCTATTTTGGACTTTTGTCTGTTCCTTAAAGTGCATCAGCCTTCTCGTAATTAATACAAATTGCAAAACCGTTTTGATATAGTGGGCAAGTTTCCCTTGTGGACTTGGTCACCCGACACATATCACCTGCCATGTCTCAACAAATTCATAAGAAGCATTTCAGAGAAAGTTCACTCAATTCATTCCTGGGATGAAGGGTTTATCTTATGAAGGCAGTTTGGACCTGCACCCAATGGAGTTTATAAGAAAGCGAGGTGATCCTATTAAACCATGGTCTAATCTGAGATGACTTGATCAGGTGGAAACTAGAAGTAGAGGGCAGGGTTGAAAAATGGGATCTCCATTTGAAGATGAGATGAGGATTCTTTCTCCTAGAACGGCGTTCATCTGTGGAATTCTGTACCTCCCCTCAACCCCCACCGCCTCCCGCCCCATCCCCACCGCCCCCTCCCGCCTCCCCAGCAGCCCGACCCAATCTCGCGTCTCCCAAACACTCACTGCAACTCCACAACACCCCTCCTCCTCAATCCTCCTCTCCCAAAAGTAGCAGAGGTGTGGATGTTAGCAATTTTCCTGACGCACAAAAGGATCTTCCTCCATGACAAATATTTGCTTCCACGTGCAGAGGCTCTTCATGCTGTGAACGGAATTTAACTTCACCGGCAAATATGACGGAACAGTTTAGGTGTTTTGTAAAATGAACTTTCCTGGCCAGGCCGCGGTGGTGAAAGAGCCCAATCCTAACTGCTAGATCACCAGGAAACGATCCTTAAACTCCAGCGATCATTGCAAATATAATTGAACCTTCGAGGGCTCATTTTGATATCCTTTTGACTTTGTGTGATAGATTTCATGACTCTGCTGTTTGCGTGTCTATTTAGATGAATCTCTATTCCCTGTTCATTAAGTCGCCTAGATTTGACTTCATTCGGCCGTTCTTCAGCACATTTATTTCTTCCTTACGTTTCAATACACCTCAAAACACAAATATATTGAGAAATAACACACAGGTACACACACCTCCCGAATGATACATCCATCATCCGTTTGCAAACATCACAATATTATTCATAAATATATATAGTTCGAAACCGATGTAACCCACACCGGAGACACCACAACAGCTGTGCCAAAAGTGCTATGAAGATGCCACTTTTTTTGTTTTCAGAAATGCGAAGAGAACCAAGGTCTAAAATTTTCCGTGTTCCTTGTATAATTTGGATTTGAAAGGTTACCAATTAAAAGGTTACATGTTTCGATAGGATATATCGAAATAAATCCCCTCCTCGAACTGTGTATACAGGACTAAGGGGGAGAAAGGGAAGACTAATGAACAGTAGAAGCAGAACCCGTCAGTAAAAATGTGGGATTTACGCAAAGAGCAGATATTGCAGGCACCAGGTGACAAACCGGCGTTATGTTTTCTCAGTGGTGAGAAACAAGGGAGCAGGGAGCAGGGAAGCAAAGGGAAATATGGCTCCCAGTACAAAACTCACTAAGTATTGGGGGATATGTACGATAAATAACTTTAAAATCCAAATTTCGAGGCGATCAACCCCAAGGTATTACCCATCGCTGCTACACAGGGCTTAAAAAACTCTCTCGAATTTTGTGCAACAATCAAGCCCCACTGCCTGTTCGCTGCTCCATTACATACACCTACAACCATCTGTTTAAAAAAAATCACCACAACCATATTGTCCATTTTATGCCCAAGGCCCGGGTGATTTTTTTTATTCATTCATGGCATGTGGGAATCGCTGGCTCGACCAGCATTTGTGACTCATCCTTAATTGCCCTACATAACTTGGCGGTGTGCTGCTTTCTTGAACCATTACTGTCCATGTGGTGTAGGTATACCCAGAGTGCTATGAGGGAGGGAGTTCCAGGAAGGTGACATCGGCCTCTTTCTCTTTCTCCTGGGCAGCCTTTGCTGGAAGAGACTTGAAATACATCAATAAGTGTCAGTATGAAGACCATACCTGCAGGAGGAAATACTTCCGTTCGAGATGATATAACCAGAGTTCACCATATTCATGCAAAAGTAAGACTCAGCATGGTTTTGTGACAGAGAAATCATGTTTAACCAATTTAGTAGAGTTCTTTGAAGAAGAAGCATGTGTTGTTGATGAAAGGGAGCATTTAAACGTACTTTGTTAAGATTTACAAAAGGTATTCAATAAGGTGCCACATCAAACGCTATTGCAGAAATTAAATGTTCATGGCGTAGGGGGTAACATTTTAGCATAGAGAGAAGACTGGCTGGCTGTCAGAAAAAAGAGAGTATGCAAACGTGCGTCTTTGCTTGATGTGACGAGTGAGGTACCGCAGGGTACATGCTCGGGCCTCATGTTTTTACAATTTATATCAATGGCTTAGATGAGTGGAGTTAAGGCATTGTAGCTAAATTTTGAGATGGCACAAAGATAGGTTGGAAAGTTGTGAAGAAAACATAAGGAATTTGCAGATAGAAATAGATGGGTTGAGTGAGTCAGCCAAAATCTAGCAGATGGATCATAATGTTGGAAAAAGTGAAGTTGTCCACGTTGGCAGGGAGAATAAAAACAAATTATTAATTGAACAGAGAAACACTGCAGAGTTCCAAGGTGCAGGGGATCTAGGTGTCCTCGTTCATTTTTCACCAAAAGTTAGCATGCAGGCACAGCACGTATTGCAGACATCTAATGGAATGGTATCCTTAATTATGAGAGGGATTGAACACAAAAGCAAGGTTGTTCTGCTTCAGTTATACAGGGTATTGATTGTTGATACATAAAATCTCGAATACTGCGTGCTGCTTTGGTCTTTATACTTAAGGAAGGATTTAAGTGAGTTGCAGATAGTTAAGAGGGGGTTTACAGGATTGGTACCTGGAATGAGCGGGTTGCCTTTTGAGCGTAGGTTGGACAGGATGGGCTTGTTGCCCTTGGAGATGAGAAGAGTGAGGAGTGACTTGATTGAAGTATATAAGACCTTTAATGGCCTTGACAAGGTGGATGTGGATAAGATGCTCCCTCCTGTGGATGAGCCCAGGGCTAGGCGGCACTGTTTCAAAATTACGTGTGTTCCTTTCAGGACAGAGATGAGGAGATTGTTCTTCTGTCTCAGGCGGTTATGAGACGTCATACCTCTCTGGCTCAGAGAGCAGTGGAGGCGACTTCATTTATTAGAGGTAGATAGATTATTGTAAGGCAAGGCAGTCAAAGGTTAAAGTGGTAGATGGGAAAGTGGAACTCGAAATACAAACAAAACAATCATGATCTTAGTGAACGGAGGACCAGGCTCGAGTGGCCAGTTGGCCTCCTTCTGCTCGTATTTCACGTGTTCGTATCAACCGCAGATATTGGAAATCTGAAATAAAAATACAAAATGCCTGTAACATGCAGACACTACAGCATCCTTGGAGAGAAACAGTATTAATCTTTCAAGTCGGTCACCCAAAGCTGCTGGCTGACCTGCTCAATAAAGCCAGCAATTTCTAACGTTCGAACTGCACATGTTGAAATTATGGCCCTTGGATTCATTCCTAGCTTCAGAGGAGAGATTGGGTAATATGAGCTCTCTGGAGTTTAGTATAATGAATGATGAGGAGAAATTTCTTCATTCAAATGTTTGGGAATAGTTGAAGTTCTCAATCCCAGCGCATTGGGAGAACTCAGTACATTCAACACTGAAATCCATAGATTGTTGAACTCTGAGGGGTCACGGGGTATGAGAATGGGGTCCTGGGTCAATTATCAGCCCGACTGCAAGGCTGTTTTTATTATACAGAGAGATCAAGGAGAGGTGTGCAGGAAGACAGACAGATAGACGTTCAAAACATGTCAGATTGTGAATGAAGGACAGGGATATGTTGCAATTCCACATCTTCATTTGCTGAATGTGGCAAAGAGAAAGACTTTCCGAGAAACAAAGATGCTCTCAGGAAGGAGATCAGAAAGAAAGACGAACATATAATAATCACACGGGAAAAAAATAGACGAATGTCATACGAGGAAGTAAGCAATTAAATTATGAACGTTGGGAGGGCTAATATGGAAATTTGCTACTCTCTATATGCGAGAGTTTTGTAAAGTGTGAATGGGCAGAGGAAAATCTGTCTCCATCTATACAAAGTTCATAATGTAGTTCGAAAAGCATATGGGTCATTTGGGTTATAAATCCAGTAATAGTACATTGAAGCAATGGGATCATGCTAGGAATTTAACACCTGCAGTTCGACATTAGTAAGGAATCTTGTGGTTAATGATGATCACCTCTCTTCAGTAATGACATTAGAAAGGGGGCAGATGGCGCCTACTGGGCGGTATGCAAGGATGATATAGTTCAGTTATGAGGAGTTCTTGGGGAACTTCGGGCTGTTGTACTTCAGACATACATGATTATAAAATCACCTAATAGTGGTTTCCCAGATCGTGCGATGTTTAGAGAGTGTGAACAGGGAAAATAAACCCTCTGTGTGCAGGTCAATAACTAAGGGTAGTTGATTCAATGTCACTGAGTCATTGACAAAAGATATACAGAGGACGGGAGCAGAGACATTCCGACTCAGAGTTGGTGGGGTTTGGACAGCTATATCTGAAAAGATGGTGCATGATATTTTCGTGAATAATTTTAGAAGGAAATTGGAAAGGTGTCTGAAAACAAACACCTTACTAAATTGCAATAAACAAAAAAACAACGCCGGAATAATAAACAAAAGCAACGCACACAGGTACAAGTACAAAGGCACACACACAAACATGTCCGCGCACACAGTCAGACACATATAATCTAGACTTAAAGCGACATAGGCAAAGTTAGTGAGGAACAAAAGTAAGGGTGTAAGTAATCTAGCTTTATTCATGGCAGAAATTTCTTTAATACACTTGGGTGAAACAGACTTCGGTTGTTGAAAGGTGTGGTATATCATTCCGCGTAAGGCACGATTCCTGTCAAAGGAACTTGGTTCAAATTTGAAACTGAGAGCATAGAAGAAGATGCATAGTCATCAGAATTCGATCCTATGCGCAATGGACTTCTAGTCCATCGCTTTAACCACTCGGCAACGACTACATAACATGGCGGCAAGTAAACAACGCTGATCTCCGTCCAAAACACCACAAAGAAACACAGGTATGATTTTGACTTCTTATGCTGAATATAAAAGTATCATCATTCCGCTGACTTCACAGGTCTGTATTTTCCTCCTTTGGTCTGAACCCCGTTTGATGCGGAAATATTTTTTTTCTGCCTATTGCGTTTCTTTTCCCAATCATTCCGAAAAATATTTACACAGAACATAGATACACACAAATACATTGACAGGTGAAACAGTTACACACAAATTAATTCAGAACCAGCACACAGATGCACACAGCATCCATTTTTAAACATCACATTGCTAATATTTGTACATTCAGAACCTGCTGTAACCCAATCCCAAGATGCCGCAATAGCTACGTTAAAGGCGCAACAGGAAAGCAAGTTTTTGTTGAAATAAACACAATTAGAATCCTTTTATGTTCTATTATCGTTCTCCGTATACATTCTGCAAATAAGATTTCAGAAACTACCAAGAAAAAGTGCTCGTGGATTCGATAGAATGCATCGAAAGAAACTGCTTGCTCGGACTGTGTGTGTATTCGGAACGCAGGAGACAGAATGGGAATATAATGGACAGTGGATGCAGAGCCAGTCAGTAAGGATATGGAGATACACAAGGAACATATATTCCAGGCGCCAATTGAACAATGAGTGTATTTTCGATGTGGTGAAAAACACGGGGCTGGAGAAAAGCAAAGGGGTTTATGTTTCCAGGTACAGGACTCACGAACCGCCAGTGCACATGTAGAAAAAAACATTTCAAGATCTCAACTTCCAGGCTGTCATATTCGAGGTACCACTCATTACAATCGATACTTAGGCAACTGTCTTGAATTTGCTGCGACAGTTAGAATACAGATCCATGTAAGTAACGGAAAGGCATAAAACCTACAAATGAGTTTTGAAATGCAATATTTTGAAATGTATCCCATTATTTTGTGGTGGACATCATTGTTCACCTCTGCTGCAGTTGGAAATTCATTAGGAATGCTTTATCTGGGATGGCGCTGCACCACAGTGGGAATTGAGGATTTTCAGGAACGCGCAATTAAGGGAGAAGATCAGCCAAAGAGATCGTGAATTTTTGGAGAATTCGTTAAATCCGGCAGCTCCTATGTCTCATGTTCTTACAAGCACTACTCAGAGGAAACACCGGGGTTATGTTTACCTTGCATTGGAAGCAGTGCTGTTTGACCCGTGGGATTCCGGAGTTGTGTTGGTTACTCCAGGAGTTCAGGTTTGATCATCCTAGAAAGGCATAATGATAGAATGAAACCGCAAAAGGAAGCCATTCGGCCCGTCCTGCCTATGCTCGCTCTCTGAAGGCGAAATTCACCGATTGTCAATCCCCCGCCTTCTCCTGATCATTTATTTTCCTATTCAGAGCTTGTCCCTGTTTCTATTCTTTTCAGAAATGAAGGATGTTCTATTCTGTTTAAATGAAGTGTTAGGTTAAATGGTGGGAAACTGCTGTCCCCCGCGGTAGGCGTGGGGCTGAATCATGTCATACTGTTGGCACTGATTCACAGCGATGGTGTCTAGGCCAACCAAGGGGAAAAACAGGTAGCTCTTTACTACTTTAGGGTAGATGGAAATCGAGAAAGAATTCTTCAAAGGTGAAGGACTCTACAATATTTTCTAGTAGACAGTACATTTTGGCAAATCGAAGAACTTATCTGTCTCCTTTGTTCTCTTGAATAATTCAGGATCCCTTGTTCTTCCTCCTCCCCCCCGTTGCGTCACAGGGAGGAAAGGCCTCGAGTCAAAAGTCAGCGTCTAGACCGGGACTCGGACCATAAACCCTCAAATTAAATGTCTGATGCTTTAGCGATTGAGAGAACCGGCTGGGTTACGCATGCGGCTTCACTATCTGACATGGGGCACTACAAAATTGTTTTTTTTTGCTTGCATTCCAATTTGGCAGTTCACCCTCTACCGCTCATTCCTCTCATAGGCAGACCAGCAGCCTCCCTTTCGCTTCATTTCACAACCTCTCTAACTTACACCAATTACTCGCTTCTTACCAATGGTGTGTGATAAGACAGCTGTTGTTACCCAGGTATCTGCACTGGGACTTCAACGTTTTGAAGATTGTGTTTATTTCGGAGAGGTGTTAAATTGAAGAGATTGGAGAGGGAAGTTCCAAACCAACAGAGATGGATTTCGCGAATTGTTAAAAATTCCCACATGGTGCTTCTTGTGGGAAGGTGTGAGATAAACACGTTTAATTCAAGAATACTCATTGTAAGTAAGGTTCTAAATGTTGAGAATCACAAAAAGCCCAAGATCTTCCTCAAAAAGCTCCAGCGCTGACCGCTTCCCACTCTTTCCTGCCTAACGTGAAGCAACAAAAGGCCATTTACCTCTTGCAGGCAGTTATCACCGGCAATAATTCAAAATTATCCTCATGCATGAACCTCCGGAGGCAACATTGATCCGATCTGACTTCTTTATATGGGCACATTATTTTCAATACTACTTCTGGACCCCTTTAGTTTAATTAAAAGCCAACCGTTGACTAAATGGATAGAGCCACGAGAGAGACTTGAAATCAGTCTCCTATTTACTAGAGAGGGGCCTGAGTCAAATAAAACACGATTGGAACTTTCACTCAAAGATTTGATTGCAAAGTTTTGAATTTTATCGCCCTTCTTGCTCCAAACACCATTGTTTACCTGTTACAGGGTTTTGACAGAGCAAATTCTGAACTTATATCGGCATTGAGCATTCAAAGCTTGGAAAATTGCATTCTTTCCGGGGAGATATGAAGTCGCAGCAATACCAGCGGGAGATATAATGGCACAGGGGCAGGAGGTTTAGAGGGGAAGTGAGGTAGAATTTTTTCACCCGGCAAACTGTGAACCTGTTCTATTGAAGGGTCGTGAGGACTCGAAACATCGACTCTTTTCTTCTCCTCCGATGCTGCCAGACCTGCTGAGTTTTTCCAGGTAATTCTGTTTTTGTTACTGTGAAATTCACTGCCTGAAAGGGTGGTAGAGGCAGAAATCCTCATAACATTTTTGAAGTATTTGGATGTGCAATTGCGATGCCATGGCATACAAGCCTACTGCTGGAAAATGGAATTTGAATAATTAGGTATTTGTTTGAGCAGCACATACTCGATGGGCCGAAGGGCATTTGTCTGTGCTGTAGATCCCTATGACTCTCATCCCTCTAAACATCCCGCCGTTTCCTTAAATCTATGGCCCCTGGTTATTGATCCATCCACCAAGGGAAAATGTTCCTTCCTGCCGACCCTATCTATGTCCTTCATAATTTTATACCCCTCAATCATGCCCCCCTCCCCTCAATCTCCTCTGCTCCAGGGCATATAACCTCAGTCTATCCAATCTCTCCTCATAACCACAACTCTCCCGCCCAGACAACGTCCTGGTAAATCTCCTCTGCACTCTCTCTAGTGCAATCACATCCTTCCTATAATGCGTATTCCAGAACTGCACGCAGTACTCTAGCTGTCGGCTAGCCAGCGTTTTATACAGTTCCAACATAACCTCCCCACCCTTATATTCTATGCCTCTGTTAATGAAGGCTAGTACCCCACATGCCTTCTTAACCATCGTATCTGCCTGTCCCACTACCTTAAGGAACCAGTGGATATGAACACCAAGTTGCCTCTGATCCTCGGTAATTCCCAGGGTCATACGATTCATCGTGCATTCCCGTGCCTTGCATGTCCTGCCCAAATGCATCGCCTCACATTTATCCAGAATAAATTCCATTTGCAACTCATGAGCCCATCTGACCTGCCCGTCTATATCCTCCTGTAATCTAAGGCTATCCTCCACACTATTTACCACCCCGCCAATTTTCGTGTCATCCACGAACTTCCTGATCAACCCTCCTGCATTCAAGCCTAATCGTTTATATATACCACAAAAAGCAAGGGACACATCACAGATCCCTGTGAAACCCCACTGAACACAGATATACAGTCACAAAAACACGCCTCGACAATCATCAACTGCTTCCTGCCACTCAGCCAGTTCTGGATCCAATTTGCCAAATTAACTTGGATCCCATTGGCTCTTCCCTTCGTTATGAGTCTCCCATGTGGGGACTTAGCAAAAGCCTTGCTGTAGTTCAAGTGCACTACTTCAAATGCATTGACCTCATCTACACACCTGGCTACATCTTCGAAACATTCAATCTTATAGGTCGGACATGAGCTCCCCTTAACAAAACCATACTGACTGTCCTTGATTAATCCCTGCCTCTCCAAGTGTAGGTTAATTCTATCCCTCAGAATTGCCTCCAGTAGTTCCCCACCACTGATTTTTGAATGCCTGACGTGTAGTTCCCTCGTTTATCCCTTCCTCCTTTCTTGAATAATGGTTCCACATTTGCAGTCCTCTGGCACCTCTCCTGTGACCAGAGAGGTATTGAAAATTATTGCCAACGCCCCTGTTATCTCCTCTCTTGCCTCTCTCAATAGCCTGGGGTGCATTTAATCCGGGCCTGGAGATTTACCTACTTTTAAGACTGACAGACAACTTAGAACCTCATGCTTTTCTACGCTAATTTCTTTAATTATATCACAGTCATTCTGCCTGATTTCTAAACCCACGTCGTCGTCCCTCACTTGTGAAAACCGACACAAGGCGTTCATCTAGAACCCTACCTACATATTCCGGCTCCACACACAAATTATCAATATGGTCCTTAGTGAGACCTACTCTTTCCCTTGTTATTTTCTTACTGTTAATGTACTTGAAGATAACTTCGGATTTTCCTTTATCACACCTACCAATGTTTTTTCATGCCCGCTTTTTGCTCTCCTAATTTGCTTTTTATGTTCCCCCCTGCACATACTAATCGGATCTCGGGATTCCGCTGTTTTGAGCCCTCGGTATCTGCCATCAGCCTCCCTTTTACTCTTTATCCAATCATGTATACCCCTCGACATCCAGGGCTCCGTGGATTTGTTGGTCCCACCCTTTGCCTTTACTGGAATATGTTCGACCTGTACTCTCCCTATTTCCTTTTTGAATGAGTTCCACTGTTCTAACACAGATTTAACTAATAGCTGCAGTGGTGAATTGGGAGATTTTGAGGTGCAGGAGCTCTAAGCAAACGAGTTGGTCATATCATTTCTAAATCTTCCCTTGCACTCTTTCCTTTTGCATTAATCATTTCAAATACCAATAAAACTGTCAGTTTTTAGTGAACACTATTCGTTCCCGGAGACATTTTATTTCGAACCTTGTGGTGTTGCGAATCGGTGGCCTTTAGCATAGCTAAAAGCTCATTACGCCACAGTTCAATAATTGAATACCAGCTAATGAAAGCATGAATTACAGATAACTTCATTGAAGGTTGCAGGGCAGTTTGAGAAAGCAATCCTAGGTCATGAATCCTGGGTTTTATGAATCGGGACATGGATTAAAAAAGGACCTAAATTATGAACCTTCATAAAATACTAGTTCAGCTTAAACGAAGGTTTTAGAACGAGTTCTGCAAAAATTTATGAGAATGATTCCGAGGATGAGAGATGTCCGTTATGTGGATAGATGGGCGAAGCTGGAGCTGTTCTTCTTGGAGAAGACAAATTTGAGGAGAAAATTGTTAGATGTGCTCAAAATCATGAGGGCTATGGATTTTGTAAGTGAGGAGAAACTGATCCCATCGACAGGAGGTCGAAAACCCTAAAGTCATTAGGCGTCATGAGGAAAACCTTCTTTCTGCAGCAAGTGGTTTGGACCAGGAAGCCACAGCCTGAGTGCGTGGCGGAGACAGATTTAATTGCAGTTTTCAAAGGGAACTGGATAATTACCTGAAAACACCATATTTTCAGGGTTTAATGGAAAATGCGGAGGAGAGGGACTGGCTGAGCTGATATTGCAGAGAACCGACAGAGAGACAATGTGCTGAATGGCCTCCTTCTGTGTTGTAACAATTCAATGGTTCTTTCGTAACCTTGCTTTAATGCCCTGCCTCCAAATCTACTCAATAACTGAGAGAGAAAAAAACGTATTTCACCAGAAATAATAATCAGGACAATGGAAGGCAGCCGTATTCGGTGGGATAGCATCCATTCTATGTATAAAGTGCATCCACAACATTTGCTTCAGAATATTTATACCCGGCCAATAGGGAAACTTTAGCTTTATAGCTCCATACAATTTAAAACATGACTAGAAGTTCCCCGCCGCACCACATTCCCCACGTACCCCTTCCCCCGCTAGCACCAACAACCGCTCCCTCCGCCCGCCCCCAACAACCTGGAAACCTGATCGCGACGACTAAATAAATCCGCAGGTTGATTTGTGGACAATCTGACATGTGGCACATTATCCAGAGACATGAGATATATATGTCAGTTCTGATTAAAAGTCAGCGACCTGAAAACGCTCACTCTGCTGTCTCTGTTCACAGAAGCTGCCAGACCCGCCGAGCATTTCCAGCATTCTCTCGTTCTATATTAAATATCTGTATGGACAGCTGCGGCCAGTCTTTTTCTGTATGTTTCGGAGGGATGAAATATTGTCCCGCCCCCATTCCCCTCTTATTTCTTGATCGTCAAACAGAACAAACGCTGGAAGGAGTGAAATACCAGTTTTCTTTCGTTTCTGTGGTTAGTTTTGCCGGCAATTCCAATTGTGCAAGACGGGGTCTCTGTTCACGAGCTCGATGCATCACTGCAGGGTTGAAAATGAAAATGATGTTGACACTTAGACTGATACAAGCGTCACCTCCGATGCTGCAAAAAATGAGGAACAACGGCTGCAAACGCTATTTAAATTCGGATGACACTCGCAACTCACAATGGCTTTGATTGATAACGAAACAGAATTAAAATGAAATAATTAGTGACCGCTCGCTTCTTATGCACACGGAGATTTTTCACCTGGATGCAAGATAAAGAGAGAAGAGTCCTTGAATTAAACGGTGTCAAATGCCAAAAATGGCTGCTGCACTCCAAACTTACCACATTTTAAGTGATTGTGCGTCATTGAGAAACATGTGGGTTTTGTGCTCCCTCCCGCTATATATTGGATAACATTGATTGCAATAGGCAGATTGGTGCAGCTATCCCTTGCATCTGCATTCAGTTTAATAGCTAGATTTAACTGCCCTCTTGAAAGCGACTATTTTCGTTCGTAAGTCAATTGCACTTAAGAGAATTGTCACTGTTTTGGCCGCCGTCGATTGGTGTGATACACAATCGATGTCTCGCCAACTGGAAGCAGTAATATTTTCCAGAAGGTTGACGTGCCGTTTAATTTTGTGACTCTGCTTTGTGTTCAGTTATCAGGTGTAAACGTCGATATCAACTGTGCATATTCAAGGATTAAATGGCTGCTCCTGAATTAAATTTGAGCGATTAGTAGATTTCTTTGACCTATCAGCAATTTTTCAGTGACATGTTATGCCACCCTTTCATTCTCCAAGCCCAGTTGCAAGCTAAATGTATCTTCGAATTTCCCTTATTCCTCTTCTAGGCATGCCCAAGAGTACGTGTGTCAAGATACATCAGTCAAAGCATTAAACATGCTCCTAATGTGAACTAGAGGATTGCAAGCAGCAACACTTTCATACAATGGAGTCATGTACCCAGGGTACTGATTAAAATATAACTGCATTAACTCCGGCAATGCGGAACATTACCTTATAATCAGGCGATCTGAATTCGGGAGGAATTAAAACAAAACAAGAAAAAAAAACTTGGAGGCACCGGATCACCTCCAGCAATGTTTGAGTGCTTTCATCACGAATAACTTAGCGCACAGGCCTCATCAGTAATGTTAGAGTGTGGTTACAGCTAGAAATGTTATAACGATTCTCTGCACGGGCACAAATGTTAATTCACGTGTAGGGGCTTCCTCAGTGAGGTTAAAGTCACCGTCAGTAAAGTTACGGTGACGTCATCAACAGTGAAAGTTAGTGAAAGTATATCACGAATAAGAGTTGAGCAGTAGCTGACCAGTAGCCGGACAGTTGGGTTACCGCCAGTGCTGTTATGCCAATATCACCATCAGGAATACTAGAATAGAGTCACCGTGAAAATTGTGGAACAGGATCAAAGTAAATATTGCGAAAACAAAATACTGCGATGCTGGAAATCTGAAATTAAAAAAAAAGTCAATGCGTACCATTACCAGAAGCATTAACTCTGAATCACTCTCCACTGATAGTACAAGATCTGCTAAGTATTTCCAGCATTTTTCTGTTTGTATTTCACAACATATAATGTTGGAGCAGGGCATCCCTCGATTTGAGTGGAGTTTTCATTGATAATAATAGATTCAGCTCAGTCCGGATACTTTTATAGCATGTTTCTCATTATTCTTGTCAGAGTAGAAAACGGCTAGCATTGTTGACTGACAGCAACAGCATATATTTACGGATAGTATCGCTAGTATTGTTAATGTTGGAGCAATATCATCGCCAGTAATAATACCACCGAGTCATCATGAGGTATCGCCAAAGAAGACAGCAAGATTAAGCTATGTAATTACAGCATGTTTAAATTCTGCAATGGATGAGTTAATATCGCAGCGGAATAATATGAAGCCCAAAGAACCCATCACTGTCCAGGAGGGACGTTCGTTTTAACTTTCAAGGCGCATGCGCAGAACACATGCCCCCTGTGGTGACTTTCCGGTCATTAATTTTAATTGACGAAGTTTCTGGAACTGAGCTGGTCAATTTCCCCATTGGCGGACCGGGGTCTCTGAAGAGGTAAATTACTCGCTTGTTTGTTAATTGACTATAACTAACAGGAATTATTGTGTAAGCTGATTTCATCACAGGGACACAAATTGGCCTATAAAAGGGGAAACATTTACGGATCTTCAATACAACCAGAAAACTGGGTGAGCCTTCGCATCCTTCTACTAAAAAATGATCCGGCCGACGATCCTACAAGTAACAGATAATTACTACCCAATTCTCGCAGCCTTTGGTATTCCCGGTAAGTCAGTGTTGTCTAAAAGCTGTTGAGTATGTTACTGCTAGTGATGATGTAGTTCATTGCGGGAAAGTCTCCTGGCCCAGTAATTACTCTGCCTGGATAAATTGCTGAATATCAGCGGGAATCCGAGCCCTTCACAGGCCCCGTGAGCCGCGGTTCTGCTCAGTAGATTGCGGGCACCTGGAATTTAATTTTCCTCCTCACACTGAAGGAGAGAAGGTTGACTCCCCGCCCATCTAACAGTTCATGGATTACGAAAGAATGCGTTGTTTAGCGTAGAAGGTAACTATCTCATATGTAATGTTGCCCATTGTCTACATCACAGTGATAATTCCAAGTACTGCAGCGTCCTGCGCTCAGCAGAGGACAGGAAGATATTTTGAGAAACAGCGAGTTGCTCCTCATTCCTCCCTCGCAAATAATGTTTGTGGATCCACCCGCTCACGTTCAGTTCCTGAATGGGTCCTTCAGAGCGGTTATAAATAGGCAAGGAGAAACGTTTTGAATCAGTTTGGATAGTTTTTTTTTTCTTCAGCTGAATGATTTTTGAATTTATTGCGCCCTGTAATGGATTGAACCCCAATGATAATTTATCAAATTCATTCGGTGCATCGCACGGTAACGGCCTGATGACAGGAAGGTTGTGTGTAAGGTGTATGGAAATCTGTTTATTATTTGAATGTTTAACTTCATTAAGTTATAGAAATATTCCATTTTTCCTTCACGAAACTGATATCGGTAACTGGAATGTCGCTGCGAGGTACTCACTGAACTTGCACTGTACAGTTCCATTGAGCCTCAATCCAGTGCCAGTAATGATGGTTATTGAAAGGGAATCGGGCGATATGTAGGATGGACGGCTGATCCTATTCAGCCTGTTTTACATTTTTGTCTGAAGTCAACATTAGCCCCAGTTGAGGCATCAATGCCGAAGGGCGGCGGTATTGAGAAGAGTTTGGGGCTATTCTCCGTTGCCATTCTCCAGATTGAATTCGAGTGACAATTCTCTCAGCAGCATGATAACATCAGACTGAAATTTACCGGGAGGACGGCAGAGACCCACTCTCTATACATAGTGTCACTGTCCACTTGAGGATCAATTGCCTGAAAGAACTGAAGTTCCTAAAGGATCCCGATGGAAGGGAACAATGGACAAGATCCCACTTTTCAAAACATGTACTGTAAAAATTAAAACCAAAGTCAAAAAATATATAATTAAGTGCTAATTTTAATCTCTAGAAATTATTGGTTATAGTTGAAGCAGCTGATTATAGTTGAAGTCTCAGGATATCTCAGCTAGCCCTCAGCAAATATTTGGCACTGTGTTCAGTCCTGATGCCTCTCACAACTGCACCTTTCTCCAGCAGTGCTCAACTACTCTTCTTCAAGTAGGGTCTGATTCTCAAGTGGTCTCCAACAGCCACTTGACTCCATACCAGCTCTACGGATATGATTATCATCAACGAGGCCTACTCCTGTGACGCAACTTTCACTCGAGTCACAACAGTCCTGAAGGCGGAGTATTCCCAGAGACACTGTCACTCACCAATCAATAACACTATGGCGCACAGTATGATCAGCTTTGGTTAAAAAAAAACCTCTCAGCTCTTCAGCATGTCTGGATGGTTCGCAGCTTCCCTCAGGTTTCAGTCATTTAAACTTGCTCCCACACATAGCTTCAGCGAGAGTCCCTGGGCCTTGGCCGATTGTGATGGAAAGGAATTCAACTTTTTAGACTCCTGCTTGTTCTGACCACAGACTTAAACTCCATCACCCAATCTGTTCAACTTCCCAATTATAAAACCCAATCAGTTTCCATTTCTTAACCAAGAACATGCAGAGTTTCATTTTTCAGAAGCAGGGTGTGCAATTAGGAGATCCCTCCCCCAGAAACCTGGTTCCGTTCTCTGTTTCAGCTACGGGCAGCCGCAAAAATACTGCCCTTGAAGGAATTTAGTCACAATAGGGTGGATATTTTTTATGAATTTTCAGAATTTCAGCAAAATTGGCCAAATTACAAATCGGATACGTGCATATAACATTGGGAATAAATGCACAGGAACATTTCCTAGAATATTCTGTGGAAAATATCTCAGTGTCCATGTTACCTACTTTCTTTCCCCTTTTTCCCACAGCGAACCTGCTGACAATCGTGATTCTCTCCAGGGGAAACTGCGGCCTTTCCAAATGCATTGCTTTCTATATGGTGGCCATGGCAACCACCGATTTACTCATCATGCTCAACAATGTTCTCGTGTATAGAACCCTGAGTAAGCGTATTCCACATATAATACTGTCACACACACTCATTTGCAAGTTCATAATGTACACAAATAACGCCAATCCGTATTTTTCGGTGTGGTATACAGTCTGCTTCACATTTGACCGATTTGTATCTATCTGTAAACACAAGTTTAAGATAAGGTATTGCACAGTGAGAACTGCGGCTACAGTTCTAACAGCAATCTCTGTCCTCTCATGTTTACAGAACATCCCCTTTTGGTTTGCATTTGAACCTAAGCGAATAATTAACAATGTTCACTGGGGTTTCCAACCCAGTTTGGAATTTTATACATCTCCTTTTGGTGTAACATTCACTTGGCTACAAAGTGTTTTATTGACTTGGATTCCTTTCACTTTGATATTACTGTTTAATTGTTTGACAGTCAGACGGATTTTAATAGCCAGTCGAGCCCGTAAGGAGTTCCGTGGTCACAGCAGCGAGAATCAGAGTGATCCAGAAATACAGAACCGAAGGAAATCGATTATATTACTGTTCACTGTATCGGGTACTTTTATACTGTTGTGGCTGACAGCAATCGTTTGTCCGTTAGTCAGTGGTATCGTCATTCATATACTACCGGATTATACAGCTCCCGCATACATCGCTACTGAAACCGGATACATGCTCATGTATTTGAGTTCCTGCACAAACGCGTTTATTTATGCAGCTACACAAACTAAATTCAGGGAAGAGCTGAAGAAGATACTGAAATCTCCTTGGACAATTATTCTGACACTGATAAAAAATGCAAAATGAAAGCAACTCTTCCCGTTCTAGCTATAATTAAAACGTAGCCAACATTCCAGTTTTGAATGGTGGCCTTTTTGCTGTAACGACAATGTGTTGTTCTTTTTAAAGGTATCAGAAAGCTTTGCCCCTCTTTGTGTCATGTGTTTTATGTCTGCTGATATTCCACGGGGATAATGATTGTTTCTTGTTATAGCGGCGCACTTGCCACTCAGGGTACATAGAGAATAGTTATTAACATGTTTAGGTAGTGGAGAAAAACCTCTCTGTGTTGGCCTTAACTCCCTTGCACGGCAGGTCCTGCAATGAGAAGCACCACTTTAATACACAGCTAAGGTCCCAAAACTTCTCGAGACCACAGCAGTGAAGTTAAGTTGATGCTGCACATCCAAAACACTGAGGAGGTTCTGACACGTGCACACGCACAGAAATTGCCCCGCAAGTTTAAACTTCTGGTTGGCTGATTTGCGTTGTCCTGGACCCGCGGTCAGTGTCTCCCGCACTGAGCTCAGTATCAGATGCTTGGGGGTCAGATACACGGGAATTGCTTGTGTGCTTACGCTGCAAATGTTACGCTGGTTGAAACTTGATCGAATTCAGAGAATAACCAGCATAACTGAACAGAGCACCACTCCAACACTCCCCCTCACCACCAACTCCGCCGCCCACGCCCCAAAAAAAAGCTTGAATACTTTCCCAACGCTGACAGCCTGCCCGATCCGAAAGCCCACGAGAGGCGATGGCCCATCCCACCTGAATACCCTCTCTCCGACCCGACTATCCCATCCAACTCGACTACTCCCCACCCAGCTAGCACACTCCCGCCTCACGACCTGATTCTCCTTTCCCGAACACGACGACACTCCCTGATCCAACTATTCCCCCAACCTGACTACCCAGCCGATGCAATGGCCCACCTGATACAACCCGACTACACCCAATCGGAGTGCCACAAAACCCAATTACCCACCTGCGTGACCCGACTGCCCACCCAACCTGATTAACCACCTCCATGGCGTGACTACTCACCAGACCTGACTGTTTATCCCACCCAGCCAACTACCCACACCTGACTCGACTACCCAAGCCCAGTCTGACTACCTACCCCACCCTGGCCACCTCCAGTCACCCCACCCAACCTGAGTTCCCCCACGACCCGGCTACCTACCCCTGACACGTCTACCCATCCAACACGACACTTGAGTTGCTGCTTCCCAAATGCTGATTTGGCAACAGCTGGGAGGACAGGATAATCTGAACCAAGGTTGTCATTACCTTTCTGCACTTCTCTGTGATTTGGGTCAAACGGCCTTTGAGCTGCGAAGGGTTTGCTCCTCCTTCAAAGGCGAAGGTACAGTTTAAATTAGTGGCTTTATGAGAGCTGATGGAATGTGTTCAGGACGGATGAGACTGAAGCCAGCGGTCAGATTCCAAACCTACTATATCGGGACTCAACTACAGTTGAAGCTACTGGGTTACTGACTTGGCACCTGGCCGCAACTATCCACCCAGCCCGAATATTCACCCGACCGGACTCTAAACCCGAAATAGTGCCGCCCGACCCGAACTCTCCAGCCTAACCGAGAACACACCCAATCAGGCAATACCGCAGATACGACTGCCCAAGCGACCGGACTACACACTAACCCGACTGCCCACCTGAAACGAACTGCCCAGCAGACCCGAGTATAGACCCAAACACTGCCCACCATACCCAAACTATCCAGCCAACTCGACCGTCTGGACGACCCGGCTGCCCACCAGACTATGCCACCGACCTGACTGCCCACCCAACTGGACTGCCCAGCTGATCCATCTATACACCCGACTGGACTGCTCAGCTGATCCATCTATACACCCGACTGGACTGCTCAGCTGATCCATCTATACACCCGACTGGACTGCTCAGCTGATCCATCTATACACCCGACTGGACTGCTCAGCTGATCCATCTATACACCCGACTGGACTGCCCAGCTGATCCATCTATACACCCTACTGGACTGCTCAGCTGATCCATCTATACACCCTACTGGACTGCTCAGCTGATCCATCTATACATCCGACTGGACTGCTCAGCTGATCCATCTATACACCCGACTGGACTGCCCGCCGTATCGGAAGCCTCAGCCGATCGGTTTATACACTCGACCCGACTACCCGCTCACAAACTCAGCCAGTCACCCACTGAACCACTCATCCATTCGCTCACCGAAACACCTGCATCCTTTAAAAGTCTTGAGACGTTAAAAAACTTACGTGAATATGGCAGCTATTGTCATAAAAAGGGTTTGTGTCCCCTCTTCCGCAACCTTCATTTCGCTCATTGGGCTTGCCCTCGGGATCCGCGCTCGCCCATCTTGGATTCAGCTGGGATCTGAAGTTCTGCCTGAAAATAGGCACTAGCTTTGGGCATCAGAAAGCGCCACAGGCAGTGGCAATGTAGCCAGCATAAAAGCTGTCCGGAAGATCTGAGATATAACCTCTGCCTCCATAAATTCCACAGCCTCAAATATTCTCTCGGCAATGGGATTGGTTCTTCTGTCAGCTCTAAATTCTTTACACCCTCTTATCTGTGGGCGTTCGTTGCTGATCCTTCAAATTATGGAAGCAGTGTGCTGCTTCCCTCCCTCCTTATGTTAATCACCTGAGCACAACTCGTCAACGTATATCTACCCTATTTCAATTAAAAATCCAGTGAATGTCAATAAAGTGCAGTTAAACAAGTTAATTAACACATTTCTGCAGGAGATGGTTGTGCCCTTGCACCTTCCCACCAGAGAAGAATGGATTTTACTGGTGGGAGTTGCCCAAATGGCAGGCACATTGCAGGAGAGATTCCAGTCAAAGGCCAGCAGACCCATCCATCTGGAATGGATAACCGGAAAGTACAGGAATGCCTCCTAACAGGTAATGCAGACTGGAAGACCTTCTCAAATAGAATTTAAAAGACTGTCATGAAGTTCTTCCATATTGTATCATATTGTTTTCTCCTTGCATTATAGTAGCTGCCATTTTTATCCATTGCCTGCTAAGTAGCGAAGAATATGTCAATTTGAAATAACACGAGGCTATCGGCCCAGCACTGACCCTGCAGCAAGGGCCAGTTTCAGGATGAAGTGATATGAAACTTATTTAAAGGTATGCTATTGCACACTGATTCATAAACTGCAGACAACTTTACTCGTTTCATAACATGTGGAAATGAAATCATTTTTCGTGCATCATCATTTTAATTGGCAGCAATGATACAGGAGAAGAGCAAGGTTTATAAATCAGGAATTGGTACAAATTCAACTATCTTGATCAAGAATGAGACGATCTGTTGAACAGCAAGTTAAGGCGATAATAGTTTTTTTGCGAATGGGTTGGGGGGTGGTGGTCTGGAGAGCAATTTGTTCTTTAAGGGAAACTATCAGCATTCAATAATGGTACGTAAATGAAATCATCGTTATATGATATTGAATTTAGCAATTCTAGAGTTATGTACTGCAGAATTCTATAGGTTACGATGTAGAAGGAGTGAGAACAATGTGTGAAAATGTGTTCGTAGTATTTTACTTGAAGTAAAACATATAAGATTTGAATTCCCCCCGAAGAAAAATCATGGCGAGATTCTGCAATTACGACTTTTAACTGTATTTCAAATGTAATAAATTGAGTGGGCTCTCAATAAGACAATGGTTCAGTTCAATGTTCAAGAACCTAATTAAAACACATATACTTCAATAGCGGTATAACTTATATTCTGAATGGGCTTCATTCATTCCCTATCATTATGCTTAGTTTAAGCGCCACGCTGCCATGTTCTCCTTCATGTTGAGATTCTCCAAAAGTCAAAGCTCACGTGCTTGCATGTCCCCAATGGGCCCCTGTGCGACAAAACTGAATAGGTACTTTTAAAAGGCACAAAAGGCATCGTATGCAGGAAATGAAGCATAAGTGAACTTCTGACCACATATCGTCTCGATCGCATCGATTACATAATGTCACCCAGCATCGACATTCCTGCTGCTAACCTCTCCCGTCATGTTTATGTCAGTTCCAGACTTGGCTAGTGCAATGTTACCCTATCCGCCTTCTATAGTCTACTCTCCAGAAACGGAATATCAGAGGAAGCCGTGTTGCCCTGAATGTGGCTGGCACTCAGGCCCATTCATGCAACACCAGTGCTCGTTGAAAGTTTATACTCGGTCGACCAAAGTCTCGAATGGATTATTTTCATCCCCGTGTTCAAATCCTTCCATGGCCCTACCCCTGCCATCGTCTGTGATCTCCCCCTTGTCTGCAATCTTCTGAGAGTTCTGTATTCCTCATGTTCCGGCTCCTTCATCCCGTAATTCTTTCACTATACCATTGTTTGACTTGCCTTCAGACGTCTCGGATCTACACCCTGGCAGCCTCTCCCAAAGTCTATTTCTCCTCATTTAAACCGATGCCTGGTCACTTGCCCTAGCACTTTAAATACCTGGTCCAATATGCCGATTTAACCAAATATACTCGTGTTAAGCCCTGCGACGCTTCTTATCAACTGTGTCGTATCAACGAACGGTGTGATTTGCTACAATGAACAATCCATTATTTTCAGTCTGTCCCCAACAAATGTCGCATTGGCTCAGTCCATATAAACTGACTGGAGTATTAATTGCTCAACATTATTGAGGATTGGTTCCATTCATGATATTAAGCCTCTGGTCATCACAGTTTACAGTTTCAGCACAGGAAAGGAATCCAAGCCCGATTCACAGCGCATTCACTGGTAAGCAGCACTGGGGAAGAGAGGGCCACAGCGCAGTGACTATTCTCAACTATAGGTCCTTAACTGCTCCCCACAGGGTTCGCAAAATCAGTCCAGGTCAGTCTGTTCTGGAGAGATAACCAAAAGTGGCGACTTTGTTTCTTTCATTCAAGGGATGTGTGTCGCTAGCTGGGCCTGCATTTATTATCCATTCCTAGTGGTCTTGAGAAGGTCGTGGTGAGCTGCATCCTTGGAACGCTGCAGTCCATGTGGTGATGGTACACTCACACCGCAGCTACGAAGGAAGTAACAAGATTTTGAACCAATGACAGTGAAGGAACGGCGATATATTTCCAAGTCAGGATCGTGAGTGACTTGGAGGGGAGCTTCCAGGTGGGTGTGTTCTCATTTATCTGCGGCCTCTGTCTTTCTAGATAGCAGTGGTGCTGGGTTTGGAAGTTGCCGTCGAAGGAGCCTTGGTGAATTCCTGCTGTTCATCTTGTAGATAGTACATACTGCTGCTACTGTGCGTCGGTGCTGGAGGGGGCGAATATTTATGGATGTGGTACCAATCAATGACGTTGCTTTGTCCTGGGCGATGTCAAACTTCTTGAGTGTTGTTGGAGCTGCACTCATCCAGGAAAGTGGGGAGAATTCCCTCACGCTCCTGACTTGTGCCTTGCAGATGGCGGAGAGGCTTTGTGGAGTCAGGTCGTCAGTTACTCGTCATACAATTCATAGCCCCTGACTTTGTAACCACAGTATTTACATGGCTAGTCCAGTTCAGCTTCTGGTCAATGGTAACCCCCAGGATGTTGATAGTGGGTTCAGTGATGGTAATGAAATTGAAAATCAAAGGGCAATGGTTGGGTTCTCTCCTGTGGGAGATGGTCATTGCCTGACACTTGTGTGGCGCGAATGTTACTTCTACTTGTTAGCCCAAGCCTGGATATTGCCCAAGTCTTGCTGCATTTGGACATGGACTGCTTCAGTATCTGAGGAGTCGCGAACGGTGCTGAGCTTTGTGCAATCACCAGCGAACATCCCACTTTGGAGCTTATGATGGAAGGAAGGTCATTGATGAAGCAGCTGAAGATCGTTGGACCGAGGACAGCGAGAGATTCATAGAGACATAGAGGTCTACAGCACTGAAGAAGGCCCTTCGGACCATCGAGTCAGGTAGCCAACTATTCTAATCTCATTTTCCAGTACTAGGCCCATAGCCTTGTATGCCATGGCATTGTAACTCTTATAGAGTTAAAACAATTAACTAAATTAACAAAATAAGGGATAAATCAAGCACAGGCCCTAAGTCAGGTCATCTGTAAAATCAAGGAAAAACTTTAAAGGAAACTTATAAACATTAAACCAAAATGTGAGTAAAGGGGTTAACAAACCACCCCCGTCCCCGCGGCGCCCACCGGGCATGGAAGGCCTCGAGAGTGCCGGCAGACACCGCATGCTCCCTCTCCAGGGACACCCAGCCGCGAATGTAGCTGCAGAAGAGGGACAAACAATCGGGCGGGACTCCCCCCTCGATCGCCCGCTGCCTGGACCTGTTAATGGCGAACTTGGCCAGGCCCAGGAGCAGGTTCACGAGGAGGTCTTCCTCCTTCCCGACCCCCTTCCGCATCGGGTGTCAGTAGATCAGGAGCGTGGGACTGAAGTTCAAACAAAACAACAACAAGAGGTTTTTTAAATAACTAAAAAGGGAGTGCAGCCTACCACACCCTATATAAACGTGGTCCACGGACTCCACAAGACCACAAAAAAGGGCAGGTGTCCTGGGAGTCCGTGAACCTACACATTCTCCTATTGTAGGGGACTGCTGCATGTAACACCCTCCAACCCAGGTCCACGATAAAAAGAGGGAGGACACCTCTGTAGAGGGCCTCCCATCGGCGGCTTCCGCCGCTGGACGACAACTAGGCACGCCAGGGCGTGTCCGGGCGGCGGACGAGAGCGAGAAAATGGAAGGTGTGCAGCAGCAGTCCGTACAGAAAACTCCTCCGCGCCGTGCCAAATGGCATGGAGGGCACGTCCCCGAGGCGGCTCATATTATTGCGGGGCACCGGCACCCGAGGGAGGGTTGGGGGCTTGGGGCCAATGTGGAATTCCGTCCGAAGAGGGTAACGTTCAGCCGGAAGACCACCACGCACCTGGGCCACCTCGAGACCTAAAATGACATCGGGTCCGAGCACGACCGTCCTTAGGTCTTGGATTGCATCGGCTGCGATCTGGACACTCACTGACGCGCGACGCGCAAACTCCTGCGGGATCATCCAGCCCAGTCCTCCGCTACCCAGCACGTCCCCGATCCTGGTCACCCCGGCAGCCACAGCCCACCTCTCCGCCAGCCACTGAAAGGGACGGAGGAGTGGATTCCTGAGCAGCGGTTCTCTGATGTTAGCCGCTGATGGGGGAGAGCTGTGTCGCGAGGCGACCATGTTCCAGACTTTGATCAGGTCCTGGTAAAAGACAGGCAACACCTGTAAGGAACCACTGAGGCCCCTCTGCTCTATAAACAGGAGCTGCATGTCATAATCCAGGCCGTGCACCTGGCGGAAGTAATACATCACCAGGGCACACCATCTCGGAGGAGGCTCGACGTAAAGGTATCGCTGCAGGGTCTGAAGACGGAAAGTCGCCACCTGTGTGCGTAGGCACACTAGCCCCTGACCACCCTCCACACCAGCCCCTGACCGCCCTCCACCCTAGCGCCTGACCGCCCTCCCTAAGTGGGAGACTCAGAACCTCAGCAGCGACCCAGTGCAATCTTTTGTCCCAGAAGAAGTCGACAAGCATTCTCTGGATCTTGGCGACAAAGCCCGGGGGAGGGGTCAAAGTGACCAGCCAATACCACAACATGGCGGCGATCAGCTGGTTTATGACCAGAACTCGACCCCGGTAAGACAGCACTCAGAGCAGTCCCGTCCAGAGCCACAGGCAAGTGGTGACTTTCGTCTCCAGTTCCTGCCAGTTCGCTGGCCAGGCTTCCTCGGCAGGGCAGAGATGGACCCCCAGGTAGGAGATGCTGCTCCTGCTCCAGGTGAATGGCATTGTAAGTGCACATCCAAATTCTTCTTAAATATTAGAAGGGTTTCTGCCTCCACACCACTTCCAGGCAGTGAGTTCCAAAGTCCCACCACCCTATGGGTGAAAAAAGTCTTCCTCCTGGCCCTTACCTTAAATCTATGCCCCCTGGTTATTGTCCCTCCACCAAGGGGAAATGTTCCTTTCTGCCTACCCTATCTATGTCCCTCATAACTTTATACACCTCAAACATGCCCCCCTCAATCTCCTCTGCTCCAGGGAACAGAAGCCCAATCTATCCAATCTCTCCTCATAACTAAAACTCTCCAGCCCAAGCAACATTAGTGTAAACTCCTCTGCACCCTTTCTTGTTCAATTACACCCTTCCGATAATCAGGATTCCAGGACTGCAGGCAATATTCCTGCTCTGGCCTAACCAGTGTTTTAGACAGTCCCAGAATAACCTCCCTGCTGTTCCATTCTATGCCTTGGCTAATAAAGTAAAGTATCTTGTATGCCTTCTAACGACCTTATCTACCTGTCCAGCTATATAAGGGACCGGCGTTCATGCACACCAAGGTACATCTGAACCTTGGTACTTCCCAGGGTCCTACCATTCATTGTGCATTCCGGTGCCTCGTTTGCCCTGCCAAATTGCATATCCTCGCACTTTTCCAGATTAAATTCCATTTGCCACTGAACAGCCCGTCTATATCCTCCTGTAATCTAAGGCTACCCTCCTCACTAATTACCACCCCACAAATTTTAGTGTCATCCGCGAACTTAATGATCAACCCACCTAAGTTCAAGTCCAAATCGTTTCTACGTACCATAAACACCAAGGGACCCAACACCCATCAATGTGGAACCCCACTGGATACAGGCATCCAGTCACAAAAACACCCCTCACACCCTACTTCCTGCCTTTAATCTAATTCACGAAACTGCCTGGGATCGCATGGGCTCTTATCTTCGTTATCAGTCTCCCATGCGAGACCTTGCTGAAGTCCAAGTAGGCTATGCCAAATGCATTGCCCTCATCTATACACATAATCACCTCTTAAAAGTATTCAATCAAATTGGTCAAACATAACCTCCACTTAACAAAGGCATGCCGGCTGTCCTTGATCAATCCCCGCCTCTATAAGTGCAGATTAATTCTGCCCCTCGGAATTACTTCTAATAGTTTCCCTACCACTGAGGTTAGACTGGCTAGCATATAATTCCCTGGTTTTTCAGTTCGTCCCTTCTTGAATAACGGTACCACATTGGATGTCTTCCAATCCTCTGGCACCTCTCCGGAGAGTTATTGAAAATTATTGGCCATCGCCCCTGCTATCTTCTCCCTTGCCTAACTCAACAATTTGCGATATATTTCACCCGGGCCTGCAGGTTTATCTACGTTTAAGACTGCAAGACCACTTGGAACGTCCTCCCTTTTTATGCAAATTTATTTAATTATATCACAGTCCTTATGCCTGATTTCCATACCCACGTCGGCCCTCTCACTTATGAGCACCGAAAAAAAGTGTTCATTTAGAGCCCTATCTCCATCTTCCGGATTCATACACAAATTCCCAATATGATCCTTAACGGGCCTTAGTCTTTCCCTAGTTATCCCCTTAATCTTAAAGAGCTTGCAAGATTTTCCTTTATTTAACCAGCCAATGCTTTTTCATGCCCCCTTTTTGCTCTCCTTATTTATTTTTTAAGCCCCCACCCGCCCCACTACCACCCTCTACGCATTCTATGCTCCTCTAGGGCATCCGCTGTTTTGAGCCCTCGATACTTGCCAAAAACGGCCCTTTTACTTTTTATCCAATTCTGCATATCCCTCGACATCCAGGTTCCCTGGATTTGTTGGCCTCACCCTTTGCCTTTACTGGAATATGTTGGCCATGTACTCTCCCTGTTTCCTCTTTGAATGAATACCACTGCTTTGATGCGGATTTACCTAAAAATAGCTGTTCCCAGTCCACTCTGGCCAAATCAAATGATCTTATTAAAATTGGCCTTTCCCCAGTTTAGAACTCTGATCTCTGGCCCATCCTTGTCTTTTCCAGAACAACCTTGAAACTAACATAGTTATGATCACTATCTGCATCATGCTCCCCGACTAGTACCTCTACCATTTTCCCAGCTTCAATCCCTAAAATAAAATGAATGCGGAAAGCGTTCCCAGAAAATTTGAAGTGCAATTCTATAGATGAGCGTGGCCAGTAGATCCCCTGCTGCCATGGCCACCATATAGATAGAGATACTTTTGGAAAGGTGGCAATTTCCTCCGTAGAGGGTCACTATTGTCAAAACGTTCACTGTGACAAAGAGGGAGAAGAGTTACCTAACGGGGGCACTCAGAATCATCTGGTCTCAAATAGTGGGGCAATGTACAGATGTGTTCCCACTTAGAATTGGGAGCACGGTTTCGTTTTTGAATATTCGGCCAGTATTGATAACATTTCTTTTGAATCAAATAAATCATTGAACACTGAATGCCCTTCACACACATTTCATTCAGAAGGTAACAGGCTCGGGCGGATTCAAGAAGGGGATGGTGAAAGAGAACGACCCACACCATCGAGACCCAGAGGCTGATAACAAATGGCAGGGGCCGGGGGACTGGGATAGCGGGGTACAGCGGGGGGAGGGGAGTGTTTGACTGTGGGTGGTGGTGGAGGGTTACCGTCTAGGCGCTATATTGTAAAACGTGAATGAATCATTTGTCATTTTTCTACAATGAATTGACTTCCACGATTAACACCATTAAAATGCAAAAATAATGTCGACATACCTTCCATACCTGTGCGATTCAAAAAAGATGGGGACTAAGCAGCAATAATACAACTTATATTTATATAGAGCCTTCAAAGAACTGTCAGGAAACGAGACAGGGAACACGTGGGGACCATTTAGGACGGTGGCTGAAATCTTGGTCAAAGAGTGAAACTTTAAGGAGTATCTTGAAATGTGGAAGAGATGTAGAGAGGCAGGGAGGATTGTGGCGGGAAATTCAGAGAGCAGGACCTAAGCACCAAAGATACGGCTACGAATGATGGAACAATTAAAACTGGGGATGTCCAAGATGCCACAGAAATATCGCCACGGTCTGTGGGGCTGGAGGAGATTTCAGGTTTACAATGGGCGAGGCCAGGGGGTAATGGGGTGTTGGGAGTGGGGGGGCGGAGAGGGGGGAGGAGAGAACGTAGGGGTTTGCAAACAAGGATGAGGATTTTAAAATCGAGGCATTGTTTAACTGGGAGGTGATGCAGGTCAGCGAACACAGGCATCATATGTGAACACCACTTGCTGTGGGTAAGGATTCGGGAAGCAGAGATTTGGGTGACAACAAGTTTCTGGGAGGCAGAATGTAGGAGGCCGGCCAGGTGTGCAATGGAATAGCAAAGTCTGCAGGTAAGAAAGGCGAGAATGTGGATTTCAAAAGCAGACCAGCTGAGACAAGGCCAAGTCGGGCAGTGTTGCAGGGACGGGTGAAGACTGTTCACGAGATGGTTTGGATGTGCGGTCAGAAGATCATCTCTGGGTCAATTCTGAGACCCAGTTTGCAAAGAGCCTTGTTTAACCCCAGAAAATGTCTCAGCAGGGGAAATGAGTCAAAGTTAGAGAATGGAGTTTTAAAGGGGCCAGAGACAATCGCTTCTGGCTTCCCGATATTTCCCGGGAGGAAATTTGTGATGATTCCGTACTGGATGTGGGATAAGCAGCCTGATGATTCAGTTAAGGTGGAGCAATCGAGTGAATTGATTGAGAGGCAGAGCTGGGTGTCATCAGCGGACATTTTTTATTCATTCATAGGATGTGGGCCTCGCTGGCTAGACCAGCATTTGTTGCCCGTCCCTTGTTGTCATTGAGAAGGTGAAGGTGAGCCACCTTCTTGTACCGCTGCAGTGCATGTCGTGCAGGTGCACACACAGTGCTGTTAGGCAGGGAGAATTTTGACCGTGGGGCAGGGAAGGAACGGCGATGCACCTCCAAGTCAGAATGATCTGTGTTTTGGAGGGGAACTTCTAGGTGGTGTTGTTAACACGGGTCTGTTGCCCTTGTTCTTGTAGATGGTCGTGTATTTGAGAGGTGCTGCCGAAAGAGCCTTGGTGAACTCCTGATTGAGTCCCTGCTCATGTAAATTCAATTGCTCCGTTTTAGGATGATATCGGCGAGGGACAGCATGTTGAAGGGAAATAGGAAGCGGGCAGGGATAGATCCTTAGGGTAGTTTCAGTATCAGAGCTAACGGCACAGGAGAGGGAAGAGAAGCACTTGCAATCGATACTCTGGCTATGATTAAACATAAAAGAATCGCCCGGAATCACAGAATTGTTATGGTGCAGAAGGGGACCATTCGGCCCATCGTTTCTGCACCAGTTATCCGAATGAGACACCCACCTATTATTATTACCTGCACCCCAACTCCCCCACCCCCATCCCACCCACCTACCCCCCGCGCCTCCCCCCCCCCCGCGCCACCACCCCGACCCCCCACGCCCCCCACCCCCATCCCACCCACATACCCCCCCTCGCCACCCACCCCCCCCCCCTCCACTCTTTCTTCCCGTAACCCTGCACATTCTTCCTTTTCAGATCCCAGTCCAATACACTTTGAGTGATTCAATTGAATCGGCCTTCCCCAGAGTCTCGGGCAGTGCACTCCAAACCCGAACACTCGCTGCATAAAAATGTTTCTCCTCACATCACTTTTGCTTCTTTTAGTAATTACTTCACACCTGTTCCCTCTCTTTCTAGATCCATTCACGAGTGGAACAACTTATCCGTATCTATTCTGTCCTGCTGCCTCATGATTTAGAATAGCTCCATCAAATCTGCTCTCAACCTTCTTTTCCCTAGGAAAACAGTCCTAACTTCTCCAATCTATCTTCATATCCAAATTTCCTCATCCCTGGAACCATTCTCGTCAATCTCTTCTGCACCCTCTCTAATGCCTTCTCATCCTCCCTGAAGAATGGCGCCCAGAACTGGAGGCAATACTGTAGCTGAGGCTGAACTGAGGGCTTGTACAAATGCAACATTAACTCGTTGCTATTGTACTCTATTGATAAAGCCCAGCATACTACACAGCACTGACAACATGCCCTGTTCCATTCAATATTCGTGATCAAATAGTCGCTTAGTAGTTCAGAACTTGAATACTGTTGAAAAAAGACATTTTGTCGAAGCTTTTCATCTTGCACTCATGTGGACTATTGCATGAATAACAGTGTCAGGGTAATTTTTAGCAAGCGCTGTCAAATCACAGAATCACATCTCATGTTGGGCACTGTGCTTTGAGATCTGCAAGCATGGGCTGTTAGATTACAGTCTGTAGCTTTTTTCGGTTCCGACAGCAGAAGTGACATGATAGTAGGTCTCCCATCAAACAGCATCTCCCTTCTGCTGTTCCCAACGGGCAAGGTATAGATCGTACCCAACCAGCCCGTACTTGGAAATCTCAACACACAGTGTGCAATTTAAAGATGATTCTGCGATTGGACAACATTTGCTAAATATTCTTCAGTGAGAAAAATTATGCTGAAAACCAATTTAAGGCTGTGAGTTTGGCTCGCAGTGTGGCGCCTCTGTGTGTGCAAATAGCTACATATATCAATACCCAGAGCAGTGTTATTGACAGCCAGAAAAAAAATACACGTACACGCTTTGCGCCTGTTTCAACAAAACAAAAGTGATAACCATTCGTCCCTTCTTTCCTCGGGGCAATGCCTTGACGAATGAGAGCTCAGCTGCGTGGTTTCAGATTTTAAACAATTCAGTCAGCGACTAATGGCGCTTTCTCCCTGGAAACGCCTCTACCATTCAGAGTCCACTTGCCAGCCAATTAGCACTCTCTTGTCATACAGAAAAAAGTTGTTGCTTCCCTGACTTTGGTCGTCTTGCGATTGTCATTATGAGTACAAGGCAAATGCTTATGACAAAATATGTTTTTTCAGCTTTAGTTGCTTATTCAACACACACGCCCAAGTCCTTCTATCCCTGCACACACTTTAGAGTTGTGCACTTTACTTTATAATGTCCCTCCATTTTCTTCCTGTCAGTTCACATCACTCTACATTGAACTTAATGTGCCACCTGTCTGGCCATTCCACCAACTTGCTACGCCCCTTTGACGTTTTACACCATCCTCCTCACATTTCACAATACCTGAAGGTTTTATATACCTGCAATGTTTTAGATTTTGCCCTATACACAAGGGCCTACGTCATTAATACATATCAGGGAAAGGAAATGCCCCAACACTGACCCTGGGAAGCGCCAGTACAAACATTCAACCAGCCCTAAAAAAAACCCATTCACCAAAATGTCTGACTTCTTTCGCTCAGCGAGTTCCGTTCCATGTTGTTACTGTTCCTTTTATTGCATGAGCTGCAAACATGCTCACAAGTCTGTTGTGTGGCATTGTATCAAATGGCTTCCAGAAGCCCATGAACACAATACCAACAGTGGTGCCCTTATCAACCGTCTCTGTTACCTCTTTGAAAAAATACTCCAGCAAGTTAGTTGAAAATGTTTTCCCTTGAGGAATCCATCCATGCCAATTGAACCAAGAGAGTGCAGTCAGGGAAGTAGTCAGGGATCAACAGACCAAGAAATGATGGAAAGATCACCTCCAACCACTTCAACCATCATCAATCGGCAAAAAATGCCGAACTTGACAGCGACGCCCAGATCCCAGGAATCAATAAATAAAGACAGTTGATTTTATGATCTGTTAAACTACTGGAGTGGCGCAAATCAGCCTCGGCATCTCTTATCATAGAGAGGAAACCGATTCTCCCAATCTACCGACCAGCAGGCCAATTCACCGGCGAGATGGACTCCTAAATTTCTGCGTATATTCACCAAGTTATCCCGCTGGATAAATGACAAGGCAAGGATGAGATTCTCTTCCTGTTACAGAATCATTAACAGTGAGATATTCAACAACTATCAGACAGCAGGAAATACTGACTTACCAGGAGTACCAATGGCAACGAGCACGGGATAGTAAATATCCTTGATATGTAGAATGATTGGCCATCCCATTCTTTAGAAGAATATTCGCCTCCTGCCCTTTTTTGCAGTTCCCATTGGAATGTATCTGAGATCCTTAAGTGATGCCCTTTATAGAACAATCCGTGCCCAGCTGAGGAAAGCAGCTTGGATAACATTTGGCGTTAAGAAACAAAGTGCTTCCGCTTCAGCGTACAGAACGGCAATGGCAAAACTGAGCAGGTCAGTCAATGAAACACCTACCATTGAAATTCATCAACAGAATGAAATCCCAGAGAAAATGTGCCTCAATGAATACTTGATAATTCTGTGGATCTGTATGTCAACGACCCATCAAGTGCTCTGGATCTAGTTTAGATCCATTTTTAGACCTAGCAGTGCGCAATGAGGAAGTTTTAATTAATAATCGTGTAGAAAATTATTTCTACGGGAGAGTGAAAATAATATGGTAGAAATTTAGATTTTGTTTTTGTAAGTGATTTGGTTTACTCTGAATCTCGGGTGACGACTCAAAATATCAAACAAATAGCTTTGGAATGCAAGCTGCCAAATGTGGATTGAGGCACCACTTTTAAAGATCTGATGGTGGACAAACCACAGTTATCATTAAAAGAATTACTGCACAATTGTTAACACGTCCACATCCCTTTAAGGTACATCAGCCCTGAAGCAAAAGAAGAATTGCGCAACCATGACGGACAGGAGCGGGTCACCATCCCATGGTAATAAACTCGTGGAAGGGAAAGCTTTTAGAGTTCACCAAAAGAGGACCTACAATTTACAAGATGCAGCAAGGAGAATATGATATTACACCAACTGCTATCTTTAAAACAGTTTGTAAACATTTCTATAAATTATGCAGATGAAAAAAAGTCAATCGTGAGATTAAACATTGAACCATTGGACGCAGAGAAAGGTGAATTTATAATGGAGACGGGGAAATGGCTCAGAAAAGATCCAGAATCAACGTGAGCCCAAATATCAAGTGAATATAAGGAACTTGTGTAAATCTGTACCAGCAAATAAACCGTACTGGAGACATCCATGGGTAAAGTGGGAAGAAATCTTCCCACTTGCAGCATAGAGTATTACAGAAGAGGTAGTTGCAAAGATAGCGGATGAATTGGATTCGATCTTTCAGAATTACTTAGAATCCAGAACAGTTCCGAAGGATTGGAAGGTAACAAACCCCGATATTTAGGAATGGTGGAAGAAAGAAAACGGGGAACTATTAGCTTCACATCACTGCCAGGCAAAATGATCATTTTTTTTCTATTCGGGTTGTGCTAATAGAACAATTGGAAAATCATAATGTTATTCATTGAACTCAATGCAGATTTGTAAAGGGGAAATTGAATATGGCAATCTTATCAGCATTTTTGAGGATGCAATTATGTGGGGGTTAAAAGGAACACAACTGAAGGTACTAACGTTGGATTTTCAGAAAGCATCCGATAAAATATCTTTAAAGGTCATTACGCGAACTTAGGAATTATGGTATTTGGCGTAATATATTAGCATGGAAAATGAATAGGTTAATGGACCGACAACAGAGAGTAGGAAGAAAGATGACATGTTCAACTTAGCAGGCTGTAATTAGTGGGGTGCCAGATGACTGAATAATTGGGTCTCAGCTATGTGCATTGGATATTAATGGATGTGATGATGGAGCTGAGTTCGAACTGTAGAATAAGGTTGTTTCACATAGCAAGGGTTAATGTGGGACGGATTGGAAAACAGCACAGCCGCAGTGTGATGTAAAGAGTCACATGACAGTAGACCAGGGACAGACAGGTTCGGATATCGGACAGACATGAACTAGAGGCATGTGTAGAAAACCGCATGGAGATAGCACTTAGCCTGGGCTGTACTGGTGCTTTTGTATGGAGCTATGTGTTACCAATAAACAGTGACTGTTCAATAGTCTGAACCATCTTTGTGAGACCAATGGACAAAATCCTTACAATTTGGTGGCAACTCATGGCCGAACCCAGAACTCAAGGCAAGCTGGGAAAAGACTCCGAAATCTGAAAGACTAAAGCAACCACGCCCTGACCTGAGCAAATCGCCATAAGTGAAGGGAACAGGTGGAGATCGCCTAAGAAGAAACCCCATTGCAGAACTGGAGGATTTAGGGCAGAAATCTATTGTGCAGCTGTAGGACTCCAGCAGGGCCCCCCCATTGGGAAACCCTATCCAATACAGAGCCAAGGAATCTAGTCAGATGGCAAGGGTGAGCAAGCCAAATAATATAGAAAATCGGTACAAAGGCTGAACTGATATTTAGAAGTATTGAGGGCATTATTCAGGCAGAACAGTCCATTTCTTTAATCACCGCGCCCAGTCCGAATCCAGAGTCGGCGGCCGAGAACCGTTGGGAAAAAAAAACTACGTTTCACGCCTGAGTGAAAGCCGGAAATAACATTTGATCAATTGAACACTCTCGGAAATCGTCTGGAAGGTACAAAGGGTCAATACAAAGAGTTGCTGCAAAGAGAATAGATCACTTTGAGATCGGGTCCGCGATCGCTGCTGGAGCCCGCCAAAACCAGAAAAGCGCGGGAAAAGGTGAACTAAACGGTTGCTGCAGAGCGATCTTTAAAAGTGCAAAAACAATTAAATCTGTTCTTCCCTCTGCTGAAAAAAAAACAGTCATGGATAATAAATCAGAGCTACCAGATCCATACCTACTGACCCAATGGGCAGATCAGGCGCAGAATTGGTGGCTTTGGCGGACATTTTTTAAAGATATACGATAACTTTAGGGTTAGATAAGGAGACAGAGGCTGAAGAAGTGAAAACAATCAGAAGGTCCGGTAATCGATGACGTCATTGTGAGCCAAGGAATAAATGAACCTTCAGGTAAGGTTGAGGATGTTCTGAAATCCTTCGATAACTATTTTAATTGAGGAAGTAATATTTTTTTTGCGCGACGAAAGTTCAACAGGTCCAACAACCTGGAAAGCCCGTTGGCCTCCTGGACCAGGTGGTGTCCGTTAATGGCCCGCAATTCACCAGTGAAGGCGTCACTCAATTCGTCATCTATTATGGATTTCGACAGCTTAACTGCTCCCCAAATTTTCCACAATCTAATGGTGAAGCGGAAAGAGGCGGGCCTCCTTTAAAACCCCTTTTGAGATATAGAAAAGGCTTCCCATAGACGCTTTGAACATAGAGGTCCAAGCTGCCACAGTGCACCAGGCATGAGCAATGTCCTGTATAGAAACAAACAAACATAGAAACTAGGAGCAGGAGTAGGCCATTCGTCCTTTCGAGCCTGCTCCGCTATTCATTATGATCATGGCTAATCATCCAACTCAATAACCTGCTCCCATTCTCTCCCATATCCTTTGATCCCATTCGCCTCGAGAGCTATGTGTAACTCCTTCTAGAAAATATGCAATGTTTTGGCCTCAACTACTTTCTGTGGTAGCTAATTCCATAGGCCCAGCACTCTCTGGATGAAAAAATTTCTCTTCATCTGAGTCCTAATTGGTCTACCCGGTATCGTCAGATTTTAACCCCTGCTTCTGGACTGCCGCACCATCAGGAACGTCCTTACAGCATCTAAGCTGCCTAGTCCTGTTAGAATTTTACAGTTTCCTATAAGATCCCCATCATTCTTCTGAACTCCAGCGAATATATTCCTAACCGACTCAATTTCATCTCATATGTCCATCCTGCCATCCCAGGAAACAGCCTGGTAAATCTTCGCTGCACTCCCTCTGTAGCAAGAACATCCTTCTTCAGAAAAGGAGGCCAAAACTGCATACAGTATTCCAGGTATGGTTTCACCAAGGCCCTGTATAATTGCAGCAAGACATCCCTGCTCCTGTACTCGAATCCTCTTGTTATAAAGGTCAACATACAATTTGCCTTCTTTACCACCTACTGCACCTGCATGCTTACCTTCAGCGACTGGTGTACGAGGACACTCATTGTACATTCCCCTTACTCAACTTACAGCCATTCAGACAATAATATGCCTTCCTGTTTTTGCTACCAAAGTGGATAACCTCACATTTATCCATATTACATTACATCTGCCATGCATTTACCCAATTACTCAGCTTGTCCATATCACACTGAAGCATTGCTGCATCCCACTCACAGCTCACCCTCCCGCCCAGCTTTCTGTCAGCTGCAAATTTGGAGATATTACATTTAGTTCCCTCATCTAAATCATTAATATATATTGTGAATAGCTGGGTTCCCAGCACCAATCCCTGCAGTACCCCACTCGTCACTGCCTGCCATTCGGAAAAAGACCCATTTATAAGTGTAACCTTACTAATGCTTATTGATCTTAGTTTCTATTACGAAGCTGAAACGTTCTACATTTCGGCACATTGTATTCCATCTGCCATTTTCTTTCCCAAACACTCAACCAATCCGCCTCCCTCTGCAACTTCTCTGCGTTTTCTCCACCACACAATTTCCCTCCATGTTTTTATCGTCACTAAGCTTGGATACTTTGTGTTTTAAGAGCACTGTTCAGTAGGTCTCACAAAGAATGTCAGAAGTTTGTAATGTTGAACAGTAACTGTTTGTTAGCAACACATAACGGTATGAGCGTGTGTGTGCGGTTGTGTATAAATTATAAGCCAGAATCAGAGCTATCTCCATGCTGACATCTATTCAAGTTTCCTGATCATGCCTGTCCCATGCCCTAACCTGCCTGTTCTCGGTATACTGTCATGTTAACCTTTTCAGCACACTGTGGGCAGTAGTGTTCTCCAGTCTCACATTAACTCTTGGTATGACGAACACACTTGTACTACTTTTCCCTCCACTCTTAAAGCAACATAATTGCAGTAAAATATTTATTAACAGCTACACTTCCTCCTTCTTCAAGGCTCTGAGTTTATAACTTCAGAGAGCCTAGAGGCCTGACAATTCCTCCAGACCTGGTCCTGGTCACATCTGTAGGGTTGTAGGCTCAGTTGTTGTGGGCCAGCTTTGTTGGTTTAGAGTTGAAAAATCTTAATATTTTTTTGTTTCAGGCACATTCTTTTATTCATTCCTGGGGTTTGGCAGTCGGCTGGCTAGGTCGATATTTATTATTCATCACCAATTGTCCTTGATTTGGTGGCGGTGAGGTACATCCTTGGACCGCTGCAGTGGATGTGATGTAGGTACACCCATTGATTATCTCCATTCTATTATCATAAATATGAACACACTCGACCTCTCCCTCCAGCAGCACCGACACACCCTATTTCTAAGTTGTCCTTGCCCCCATCTTCATTTTATTCTTCGTCTCATCCGACTCCTCAACAAAAAACGATGTCTCTTTCTTTCTGATGCAAAGGAACGCAAGCTGCAACAACTCATCGACACCAAAGCCCATCAGGACCCTCCACCCCTGCCCGCCCCTCTGTCCCCATCTCGTCTTCCAATCCCAGCCCCGGCCGTATATTCACCATACCTTCTGACCTTCCCCTCTCTGATGCTGAATGTTCAGTGCTCAGTAAAGGTCTCAGATTCATACCCTTACGCCCTTGCCTCAATGAAGTTCGGGCTCGGCACGATGCTGAACTATTCTTCCGTTGCCTTCATCTCCGTGCTCATTTCTTTGGGCAGGAGTCCTCTCCCCATTCAATGGATCATTTTACCCGCCTCCAATATTCTCCCTCCACCTGGACCCCTCCTTCTGGATTTTTACCTGCTCTCGATCTTTTCACTGAGAACTGTCGGCGTGACATCAGTCATCTCAATTTCTCTGCTCCTCTCACCCAATCTAACCTGTCTCTCTCTGAACTTGCTGCACTCAGTTCTCTCAGGTCCAACCATGACATTGTCATCAAACCCACTGACAAGGGTGGTGCTGTTGTTGTCTGGCGCACTAACCTCTACCTCGCAGAGGCTGAGCGTCAACTCGCAGACACTTCCTCTTACCTCCCCCTGGACCATAACCCCATCACGGAACATCAAGCCATTGTATCCCGGACTGTCACTGACCTCATCTCCTCTGGAGAACTTCCCTCCACAGCTTCCAAACTCATTGTCTCCCAATCTCGGACGGCCCGCATCTACCTCCTACCAAAAATCCACAAACAGGACTTTCCCGGCAGACCGACAGTGTCAGCCTATTTCTGCCCCACGGAAATCGTTTCTTGCTATCTTGACTCCATTCTCTCTCCCCTTGTCCGGTCTCTTCCCACTTACATCCGTGATTCCTCTCACGCCCTTCATCATCTTAACAGTTTCCAGTTCCCTGGTCCCAACAGCTTCCTCTTCACCATAGACGTCCAATCCCTCTACACCTCCATCCATCACCGGCATGGTCTGAGGGCTCACCACTTCTTCCTCGAACAGAGGCCCGAATAATCCCCATCCACGACTACTCTCCTCCGTCTGACTGAACTTGTTCTCACACTGAACAATTTCTCCTTAAACTCATCTCACTTCCTCCAAATACAATGTGTGGCTATGGGTAACCGCATGGGCCCCAGCTATGCCTGTCTCTTAATGGGGTATGTGGAACATTCCTTGTTCCAGTCCTACTCCGGCCCCCTCCCACAACTCTTTCTCTGGTACATCAATGACTGCTTCGGTGCCACTTCGTACTCTCGTCTGGAACTGGAAAAATTGATTAATTTTGCTTCCAATTCCCACCCCTCCATCATTTTCACATGGTCCTTCACTGACACTTCCCTTCCCTTCATTGGCCTCTCAATCTCAATTTCTGTTGATAGATTGTCCACCAATATCCATTACAAGCCTTCCGACTCCCACAGCTACCTCGACAACAGCTCCTCACACCCCGCTTCCGGTAAGGACTCCATTCCATTCTCTCAGTTCCTTTGCCTCCGTCGCATCTGATCTGATGATGCCACTTTCCGAAACAGTTCTTCTGACATGTTATCCTTCTATCTTAACCGAGGTTTTCCACCCACGGTGGTTGACAGGGCCCTCAACCGTTTCCAGTCAATCTCCCACGCATCCACCCTCACACATTCCTCTGCCTCACAGAAACATGATAGGGTCCCCCTTGACCTCACTTATCACCCCACCAGCCTCCGCATTCAAAGGATCATCCTCCACCATTTCCGTCAGTCCCAGCATGATGCCACCACCAAACCCACCTTCCCTTCACCCCTCTGGTGGCTTTCTGCAGGGATAATTCACTCCGGGGCACCCTGGTCCACTCCTCTATCACCCCCAACACCTCAACGCACTCCCATCGCACCTTCCCATGCAACCGCATAAGGTGCAACACCTGCCCCTTTACTTTCCCCCTCCTTCCCCGTCCAAGGGCCCAAACACTCCTTTCAAGTGAAGCAGCATTTCACTTGCACTTCCCTCAATTTAGTCTAATGCATTCGCTGCTCTCAATGCGATTTCTTCTACATTGGAGAAACCAAACGCAGACTGGGTGACTGCTTTGCAGAACACCTTCGGTCTCTCCGCAAGCATGACCCCGACCTCCCTGCCGCTTGCCATTTCAACACTTCTCCCTGCTCTCATGCCCACATGTCCGTCCTTGGCTTGCTGCATTGTTCCAGTGAAGCTCAACGCAAACTGGAGGAACAGCACCTCATCTTCCGACTAGGCACTTTACAACCTTCCAGACTTAATACTGAGTTCAACAATTTCAGATCATGAACACTCTCCTCCATTCCCACCCTCTTTCCGATCCCCTTTTTCCAATAATTTATATATTTTTTGCAAATATATTTTTCTTTTCCCTCCTTTTTAAAAAAAATATTTCGATCTGTTGTTTCATCTCCACCTTTTAGTCCATTTCGATCCCTTCCCCCCACCATCACCAGGGCTACCTGTACCTTGCTCGTCCTGCTTTCAACCCTTAATATCCCCATTAGCACATCCTTTAGATAATATCACCACCGTCAACACCCCTTTGTCCCTTTGTCTATGACATCGTTGGTAGTCTCTTCTTGGTCTCCACCTATCACTAGTCCCCTATCGAGCTCCACCTGTCCCACCCATCCCACTCTATCAGCTTATATTTCATCTCATTTCTATTTGTCTTAGTTCTGATGAAGAGTCATACGGACTCGAAACGTCAACTGTATCTCTCTCCGCAGATGCTGTCAGACCTGCTGAGTTTTTCCAGGTATTTTCGTTTTTGCTCTAGATTTCCGACATCCACAGAATTTTGCTTTTGTCTCTGGAATTATGGGACTTGGCGTAATATATTAGCATGGAAAATGAATTGGTTAATGGACCGACAACACAGAGTAGGAAGAAAAGTAACATTTTCACCTTGGCAGGCTGTAATTAGTGGGGTGCCGGATGGATGAATACTTCGGTCTCAGCAATGTCCATTCGATATTAATGGCTGAGATGATGGAACTGAATTGGAAGTGTAGAATAAGGTTGTTTCCCACAGCAAGTGTTAACGTGGGACTGGAAAACAGCACCGCCAGAGTGTGACGTAAAGAATCACATAACAGTAGGCCTGGGACAGACAGCTTTGAAATTCGGATAGACATGAACTAGAGGCTTAACAAAAACAGAATTACCTGGAAAAACTCAGCAGGTCTGGCAACATCGATGGGGAAGAAATCAGTTAACGCTTCGAGTCTTCATGACCCTTCGGCAGAATTTGTTTTGGATTTCCAGCATCCGCAGTAGCTTTTAGCTTTTTGTTTTGAACTAGAGGCTTGTGATTAGAAAACTACATGGAGATAGCTCTTAATCTAGGCTTCACTAGTGCTTATGTAGGTAGCTATGTGTTACCAATAAACAGTGACTGTTCAACAGTCTGAGCCTTCTTCGTGAGACCAATGGACAGAACCCAAACAACTTGGTTGCAACTAATGACCGAACGCAGAACTCAAGACAAGCTGGGGAAAGACGCCGAATCCGGAAAACTAATGGAACCACATCCTGACTTGACTAGTTCAGCAAGACTGGAGGTCGCTTCAGAGGAAACCCCATTGCAGAACTGGAAGCTCAAGGGCAGAAGAGAAATCCATTGTGTAGCTGAAGGACTCCAGCAGAGCCCGTCGCGGGCATTGTGAATCTCCATCCAATACAGAGTCAAATAATCGAGCCAGATCGCAAGGGTGAGCAAGCTAAATAATATTAAAAATCGGTACAAAGGCTGAACTGGTCTTTAAAAGTATTGAGGGAATTAATCAGGCAGAACAATCCACTTATTTGATCACCGCACCCAGTAGGACTCCAGAGTCGACGGACTAGAACCGTTGAAAAAAAAAACGTTTAACGCCTGAGTGAAGGCTGGAAGTAACCTTTGCTCAGTTGAACACTCTCGGAAATCGTCTGGAAGGCCCAAACGTTCGATTCAAAGACTTGCTGCAAAGAAAATAGATCAATTTGAGGTCGGGTCACGATCGCCGCGGGAGCCCGCCAAAACCAGAAAAGCGAGTCAAGAAGTAGAAAAAAAAACCGGTTATTGCAGAGCGATCTTTAAAACTGCAACAACAATTAAATCTGTACTCCACTCTGCTGGAAAAAAAATAAAAATAAACCAGCGCTAGCACATCGATCTGCACTGATCCAAGGGGCAGATCAGGCCCAGAACTGTTGGCTTTGGCAGACATTGTTTAAAGACATACGATAATTTTAGGGTTAGATAAGGGGACAGAGGCTGAAGGTTTGAACACACTATTTTAATCAGAAGGTCCGATAACCGATGACGTCATTGTGAGCCAAGAAATAAATGAATCTTCAGGTAAATTTGAAGATGTTCTGAAATCCTTCTATACCTATTATAATTTAAGAAGTAGTAAAATATTAGGGCCAGGAAAGTTCAACAAGTGCAACAACCTGGAGTGGCCTCCTAGACCAGGTGGTGTCCGATAATGGCCCACAATTCATTAGTGAAGGTTTCACTTAATTTGTTATCCATTACGGATTTCAACAACTTACCTGCTCCCTAAAGCTTCCACAATCTAATGGTGAGGCGGAAAGAGGCGCCACGCCAGTAAAAACCCTTTTGAAATGTAGCAAAGATTTCCCATGGGCGCTTTTAACATAGAGGTCCCGCCTGCCGCAGCTAACCAGCCCTGAGCTGAGCAATGTCCCGTATAATCTTGGTAATAATTATTTCTCTTAGCTTCTATTACCAATTTGACATTTTCTACATTACCACACATTGCATTCCATCTGCCATGTTCTTTCCCACATAGTCAACCCATCCATCTTGCTCTTCAACATCTCTGCGTTATCTCCACCACAATCAGTCCCACTTTTTTTATCGTCACTAAACTTGGATACTTTGTGTTGTAAGAGTTATGTTCAGTAGGTCTCATAAAGATGTTCAGACGCTTGTAATATTGAACAATAACGATTTGTTGGCAACACAAAACTGTATGTGTGTGTGTGCGCGCGTGTTTTTGTGTATAAACTGTAGCCCAGACTAAGAGATGCTGACATCTACTTAAGGCCCCTGATCATGCCTGTCCCAAGCCTTAACCTTTCTCTTCTAGTGTACTGTCAGGTTACCCTTTCCAGCACACTGTGGGCAGTACTGTGGCCAGTCTCACGTTAACACTTGATATGCCGAACACACTTGTACTACCTTTCCCTCCGCTCCTAACAAAACATAATTGCAGTACAATATTTATTTACAGCTACCCTTTGTCCTTCTTCAAGCCACTGAGTTTATAATTTCAGATAGTCGGGAGTCCTGACAATTCTTCCAGACCTCATCCTGGCCACATCTGGAGGGTTGTAGGCTCAGTTGTTTCGGGTCAGCTTTGTTGGTTTGGAGCTGAAAAATCAGAGTACTCTTTGTTTCTGGCACATTATTTTATTCATTCCTGGGGTTTGGCAGTCGGCTGTCTAGGCCGGTATTTATTGTATTTCACCAATTGCCTTTGATAAGGTGAGCTGCTTTCTTGAACCTCTGTAGTGGCTGTGATTTGGGCACAACCACTTGATTGCCTCTATCTGTTTAGCTTAAAGGTATGGTAGGAGGTTCGCCTCAACAGGTGAGGAGGATAATCCTGTTCCGCCTGATTTCACCTTCTGTGTTATTATGGAACAGCTATGAGCTTGCTTGATCGTCACGTCCCCAGGCAATGATCCCCTCTCTTTCAAGGTCCCTGGTCCAAACCTTATCACTTTTGTATAACTAGTGCAGATTTTTGGTGCAGTGCCTCCTACTGTAGGCAGAAGAGTTTCTTTCAGTTGGACTGTTCTCGGTCCTAAACTTCTTTGAGGTCCCTGACTGCCAACATAACATAGAGATCCAACCTGCCAGATCTTCACCTTCCTTACCTACGGAAGAACATACCTCCGTCAAAGGAAGGACAATATATCTTCCTTGGACTGGTTACTGAGATGAGATGAATGTGTGTGAGGAGAGACTGATTAAGTCAGGCCTGTATTCAGGTGAAAGGCCTGCTTTTGAAAGTTTATTTTCAGTAAAATTTGAATCTCAGAACACTCCAGCTTCGAGCACCAAGGAGACCCTAGAGTCAGGAGCTGCAACAAGAGACCCATCATCTCAGTGCCAACCACTAGCTCAATCGAATATCCAGCTGCCAACATTATAACTGCAGCAGCTTTGACTAATTCCAGCGTCCACTACCTCGACTGCTGGTAACAGGCTTACCATCAAATCGCTCCTGATTGATAATTTACTGGCAGATCAGAGAGTCACAATAGCATGAGGTGTAGACAGGGAAGTAGCAGAGCCGCCTGAGTGATGGGTAGACGTGATACTGCCCTGTGATAACGCTGCAAATATAAATGTTTCAGCACGGGGCAGGGACCGCAATAACCCCACAACCAACCCTTATTACAGCTTTGGTGAGGAGGGTGGGTGCACGACTTTTCTTTCTAACTCTTCAATTCATCTGCGGCCGCCATCTCATCCATGCTCCACCAGCCCTATGTTTATTCACCTGCCAAAGTGAATTTCTCTGACATGATCCCAGAATTGTATCCGTGCTCATTTTATGAAGGAGGACAGTTTGATGTTGAACTGAATGAGTCACAGACATCAATCTATAATCCCTGAGTTATCCGTTTCCCCTCCACAGAACACTGCCGCTTCCAGTGTCACAGGGTGAATGGATAAAATAAGAGAAAAACATAATTGTAGCAGTCTCTCTGTCTCTTTCCCCAGCTCTCTCTCCCTCGATATCTCTCCATATCTCTCTTTCTTTCTGTTTCCATTTTTTCACTCTCTGGCTCTCTATATATCACTCTCTCGCCACCCCCCCACATTCCCGCCCCCCTTCTACCCGTCACTCTCTCTCTCTTTCTCACTCACTCACACACACACACACATACGCACACACACACACACACACACACACACACGGATGCCAACACGCTTTCTTCCCATTCTGGCACAATTCAATTGAAACGAAATATTCTCAGGAAAAATCGCAGTGGAACAAATGGTTGCCTTTTAAGAGGTGGATTGGGTAAAGTCGTGGTACATTCCCACGATTTGGAAAGGATGGTCAGGCAAAACCAAAAGGTTTCGCTGAAGAAATATGTATAGAGCAAGATGAAGGAAGGTAATGGTCGTCAGATTTTTTTTATTCGTTCAAGGGATGTGGCTTCTCTGGCTGGGCTAGCATATATTGCTCATCCTAATTGTTCTTGAGGAGTTGATGGTGTGCTGCTTTCTTCAACCGCTGCTCTTCCTGTGGTGTAGTTGCAGGGAGGGAGTTCCAGGACTTTGACCACACCACAGTCAAGGAATGGCGATATATTTCAAAGTTAGGATGATGAGTGACTTGGAAGGGAATGTCCAGTTGTTGGTTTTCCCATCTGTCTGCTGCCCTTATCCTTCTAGACGCTAGTGGTCGTGCGTTTGGAAGATGTTGCGGAAGGAGCCTTGTTGAGTTTATGTAGTGCATCTTGTAGATGGTAAACATTATGCTGCTACCGCACGTCAGACGTGGAGGGAGTGAATACGTGTGCATGGGGTACCAATCCAGCGGGCTGCGCTGACCTGGACGTTGTCAAACTTCTTGAGTGTTGTGGGAGATGCACCCATGCAGGCAAATGAGGATTATCTCATCACACTCCTGACTTGTGACTTGTAGATTGTAGACAGGCTCTCAGGGGACAGGGGGTGAGTTACTCGTCGCGGGGTTCACAGCCTCTGACCTGCTCTTGTGGCTACAATATTTATATGGCTAGTCCAGTTTAGTTTCTGGTCAATGTTAATGCCCAGAATGTTGATTGTTATGATTCAGTGCTCGTAATGCCGTCGAACTTCAAGGGACGATGGTTAGATTTCTCTTGTTGGAGATGGGCATTGCCTGTCACTTGTGTGCTACGAATGTTATTTGCCACTTGTCAGCCCAAGCCTGGGTGTTCTCCAGGTTTTGCTGCATTTGGACGTGGACTGATTCGGTATCCGAGCAGTCACGAATGGTGCAGAACATTGTGCAATCATCAGCGAACATCCCCACTTCTGACCTTACGATTGGCGGTAGATCATTGATGAAGTAACTGATGATGGTTCAGCCGAGGCACGACCCTGAGGACACTACACTGCAAGTGAGAACGATGGAAAATATTGACAGTTCATAGGGGAAGTGAAAAATAAATACAGGCAAAGAAAGAGCGACTGGGAGAATAGATTAAGTGCAACATTTTGCACTATAGTCATAAATATAAAATGTTACCAAAGCAGGAACGGACAGATTAGGGACTGAAACGTGGTTTCACGCCTGGAACCAGAGGACCTATATTGTGTTTACCAAGAAAGAAAAATATTGCCAAAGGCAGAGCGAAACACGAGGCAGTTGCGACATTGGATGGGATAATAATGTAGAAAGAGGGGGCATTAGAAAATTGGTTGTGCTGAAATGTTGATAAATCGCCTGCATTGGCTCAGGGACAGGGTATTGAGGAGAGTAAGTGTGGAAATTGTCGAGAGCAATGGCCGCAAATTTCCAGTCCTGCTTAGTTATCACGGATGGTGCCTGAGGATTGTAGAATTACAAATGTTATACCACAGTTCACAAAATGGGTTCAATGATCATTTAGTAAACAACATACAAACCAGCTTAACCTCGAGTGGAGGAAGAGCTTTTGGAAGCGATATCCGGAGACAAAATGAATTACCACATGGATAAGTACGGATTCATTAGGGAAAAAATGCCTGGATTTGTTAAAAGTAGGTTGCATTCAGTTAACTTTATTGTTTTAGGAGGAAGGCTGCCATTGGAGCCTGGTAACAAAGTCAACTGAATGATAGGAAACAAAGGGTCGCGTTGAATAGTTATACAGTGGGAATCTGCAAGCATCAGTAGTATCATCAGTGCTGTTTTTCGTCTATATAGGATCTCGGCGTCAGTGTGGAGGGCACAATTTCAAAATTTGTGGATGACACAAAACTCAGAAGTGTTGTAAAAATCGGAGCAAAATAATGATAAACCAACAGAGGACAGTGGCAGGCTGGTGGAACAGGTGGCATGAGGTGAAATTTAATGCGGAGGAGTGAAGTGGTCCATTTTTTCAGGGAGAGCGAGGAAAGGCGACATAAGGTACACTAGTCAATGCTAAATGAGATACAGGAGCCGAGGGGGCTGGAGAAATGGCTGCACCAACCATTGAAGTTACAGCGCATGTCGGGAATTTAGTTAAATTAGTGACCGGCGATTCAGCGCAAAATCAAGTGGGTCACCGACTGTGCGTTAGATTTTCAATTCACTCCCAGCATTCGGCGGAGTTGCAAGTAGAGGGAACTGTAAGATCATTCTGCCTGGTTTTCATTCAGAGATTTGTTGTGTTAAAAGCAAATATGGTAACAACTAAACTGCAGGAAAAAGAATCCAACTGCAGTCGTCATTTATGCGTTGATCTCAGTGCCAGCTTGTGGCAGCACCGCTTGACGGAGGAGAAGACAAAAGTGTGGAGAGTTCTCACTGCTTTTCGCTAGTATTTGCACAGCGTTGAGTGTTCTTCACAAGAAGTGAAACCGAGTTAAATTTAATTCAAAAACGTTATACGGAAAAATCATTGGTTTCTCAGTCAGTGAATTATGTGTCGCCTACACATTTCTCGGCTATGACGTATATTTTGGAATATCGGTGTTTTTTTTCACTCGGACGTGGTTTATAGCAATTCGCAATAAATTATTCCCCTGTTGTACGACGCTTGTAAAGCACATGATTTTAGTGCCTCCAGCTGAACAGTCGATGTAGAGCCAGTCATTAAGGATGTGGGGGGTACACAAAGAGCAGATATTTCAGGCACCAAATGAGCAATGGGCGTATTTCCTTGGTGATGAGAAACAGGGGAACAAATACACGCAAAAGGATTTGAGCCTTCAGGTAGACCGCTCACTAAGCGCCAGTGCACATGTACAAACAATCATTTTAAGATCTCATATTCCAGGCTGTCATGTCCGAGGTACCACTCATTCCATAGATATTTACACAAGTGCCTTAAATTTGCTGCTACACGGATCTATGTAACAGGCATAAAACCTACAAATGAGTTTTGTAATGCCATGTCGCGAACTACATAGCACCATTTTGCTGTAAACATGATTGTTCACCACTTCTGGCGTCGCGAACTTATTAGGAATTGTTTATATGTGATGACGCTGAATGACGGTGCGAATTGAGAATTTCCAGGATAGTACAATTGAGGTAGCAGATCAGGCAGAAAGTTCGCGAATTTTTGTGAAGCCGTGAAACACATAATACATCTCTCCCTATTTCTCATATTCTTACAGGCGCTGATCAGACGAAGCACCAGCATTACATTGACACTGGATTAGAAGCAGTGCTGATTCTGGAGTTTAGTCGGTCACTTTAGGAGTTCAATTCTGATAATCTTAGATGTGTACAATTACAGGAAGGGTAAAGCAGAGAAGGTGCCCGCCCTGTATTTGCTGGTTCGCTGAAGGAGACATTTACCTAGTGACAATCCCCCGCCGTTTTCTGCATCTTTTCCCCCCTTTTCAGGACTTCTACCTGTTTCTAATCTCTTGAGAAAAGAAGAATGAAGGTGGTTTGATCGAGGTTTCTACCCTGTTGGAATCTAGTGTTAGATTAAATAGGGAGAAACTGCTTCCACCGGCGGGACGAATGGAGTTGAATCAGCACATATTGTTGGCACTGATTCACAGCGACAGTGTCTCGGCCAACCAAGGGAAAAGTCCAGAAGAACTTATCACACTTAGAGCAGCTGGGAATCTAGAAATAATTCCTAAAAATTATCGAGGACGCCGAAATTTCGAGAAAAAAATCTTTAATTTTTGCAAACCGAATAAACATACCCATCTCTTCTGTTCTATTGAATAAGTCAGCATTCTTTGTTTTTTTAAACTGTCATTTCACTGGGACTAAGCCGTTTGACCCAAAGGGCTGCACTTGGACTAGGTCTGGAGCCATGGGCCCTCAGAATAAATGCATGATGCTCTACAGACCCGGCTCTCCGGGCTGTATTGAACGTGTTTCCCATCGCTGCCTTCACTGTCTAACAAGAGTCTTCACAGTGTTTATATTTTTTCCATTTCCTTCTTTGGTATTTCACTGCCTGCAGCGCATTTCCCTCACAGACAGACAGACAGCCTCCCTTTGGCTTCATTTCACAAATCTTCTAACTTGCATCAACTATTCGCTCCGAACCAGTGGCGTGTGATGTGATGATTGTTGTTATCCGGGTCTGTGCACTGGACCTTCAAAGCTTTGAAGGGTGTATTTATTTCAGGGAGCTATTAAGTTGCAGAAATTGAAAACGGAAGCTTCAAAGGCACAGAGATGGATTTCACGAGTGGGTAAACCATTTATTATGGTGTTTGTTTGGGGAAAGTGTGATACCATCCCCTTCAAAGAAATAGAGCTCATTCGGAGTAACGTTTAAATTGTGTGAATCACTAAGTGTAGGGATGTAGATGGATCTGCCAGCCCGAGACCATAATTAAAACGATCCACCATTTAACCATCCCCACTTTTTCTTGCATAACGTGCAGTAACATAAACCAGTGAACCTCTTCCCTTGGTCTGCTAAACCAGTAATAAATCAAAGTGCTTCCTTAAGTAAACACCTCTAAATGTAATGTTGGTCCATTCGGGCTTCTTAATATCGGCACGTAAACCCAAATTTTTTTTCGGACATTTTAACGTTGATGTAACCTTCATAACATCTGCCTCCATGTTATTTCTTACTGGGTTTAACAGGTTTAGTTTCGTCACATTTCTATCTTTGCCCCTTCATGTTACATTCGGACGGTTGTTATGCAGCCATTCTCAACCCCATCTGGACATATATTTTGATTCTTTACCATAACCATTACAACTCTCGATAGATGTTGCATCAAGAAACATTTTCTCCCCTTCCCTCCACCATCACAGACTTTCGCCTTTGTACATCCTGCCCTTTCCTGCTCTCCACGTTTTTAAAACTTGGTATATTTATATCTTTCTTCATTTCTGATGAAAAGCCATCGACCTGAACAGTTCACTCTGATGCCTCCACAGGTGCTCCCTGACCAGCTGAGTATTCCCAGGATTATTTTTTAATATTCCCAGCAATCACGCTGCATTGTTTTACTGTCTGAAAGGTTGGTGGAATGAGATTCAATCTGAATTTAAAGAGAACTAATTTACAGCGTGACTTGGAAGCTTGATTGTCGAATAAAATTGACAGCTCTTTCTAAGAACCGGCGCAGAGTCGACGGGCCGAAAGGCCTCCTTCTGAACTGCAGGATTTGATGAATCACGTCTTTAATTTCTGCGTTGACCGGGAGATTAGAAAATGGTTGAAGACGTGAAGGTGAAGATCGAATGGTTCCAGGTAATTGTCTGATGTTGTGTGCCGAACATGTAATACATGTAAGAGGATTTCAAGCATAACATAGGTTTATAAATTATTACTCTATTAACTCATAAAACCCCTAATTAACCTCGCTTCCACTTACACTCCCGTTAAGGAAACAGTAAAAACAAATATATTTAAACAGACCCCAGCAAGTCGACACAATACCCTGGGCAGAATTATTCAAAGTGGCTATTCCAAGCTTCGGTCTGTGTAGACAGCAGGCTTAATGCACAAATACTGAAGGCTGTTTGCACTTCCCGTCGACCTTAGAATGCCTTCCCTGCCATCGTTCTCCTTTATACACGTTTGTCTTTTTTAATTTAAGCCCCATTGTTCCCACATGTCTTTGAAACTTTACCTTTCTCATAATATGAATCATATTGCTAATCATACTTTTAATATTATCAGGAACCTTTGGGAAAAATTAGAAACGAGCTGATTGCTTGCCTTCTCCGGCTAGGTGTATCATCCAAACATCTCTTTGAAATTCAAACTACTGTGATTTATCTAAAACTGCAAATTCTGCTCACCTCACATTCTAAGACTTCAGCCATGTTTTCCCATTCAGCATTTCAAACCTAGATTCAGTTTATGAGTCAAAGGCTCCAGACCAGCTGTTTCCAATTCAATTAAATCCCACACACACTCAGAGAAACTAATCAAATACCACTATGTCCTACCTTTACAATAAATTACAATAATGTTATGAGAATTATTGTACGTTCGTGACATCTGGAATTCCCTCCCTTAAGCTCTGGCCCCCTTTATCTCTCTCTTCTTCTTTCAAACACTCGTTCAAATCTACCCATTTGGCCAGACAGTTCGTCATTTTCCTGAATACCTCCTTGTGAAACTTCGTTTTAAATGTTGATATATAACGCTCCTTTCAAACACATTGGCAAGGGGAGGGGTGGGGAGTTTGTGAAATGCAACAGATACATAGAAGATTCTGCTGCGTTGTTCAGCTGAGCGGGCTTCAAAATTAATTTGTGTGGATCCGTTCAAAGTTAATATATCCCTCCCGTCAGAGCTTGGGTTGTGGAATATTGATGAGGGTCACTGCTGAACCTGGGATGATGAGTTTTATCTAACGTTGGCTCCCATTTATAGCAGCTGATACCACAGGATATCCACGTTCATCATGCCGGAAATCCACCATCGATTTGTAATTTTGTAATTTCCATGAGGTGACCAGGACTGCACACAGTACTCAAGTTGTGGCCTAACTAATGATTGATAAAGTTACACCATAACCTCCCTGCTAGTATGTGTTATGCCTCGTCTATTAAACGAAATGTTTCCACTTGAATTCTTAAACACCTCATCGGCCTTTCAAGTAACATTCGGGAATCTGTGGAGATTCGTTCCAATGTCCATCACTCCCTCTACACCTCCCAATACGCCCTTCATTAATTGTGTATTCCCTGCGATCTGTTTGAGTTCCCCAGCTGCATTACATCGCTCTCCCCCGGGTTGAATTCCATTTGGCACTTTTCTGACCATCTCACCAGTCAATTGATATCTCCCTGCTATCAAACCTCATCACTATCAAACACAGCCACTTTTCTCCTTGTCTGAAAACTTCATGAAGATTCCCCCTATATATATTTCCAAATAGTTAACATGTGCCATGAAAAGAGCGGCTAAATATGCATGTGGCTTTTTTCAGGAGAGAAACCTGGTTGCTACAAATCTATCTCCCCAATACCCTTAACGCTGATGTTTTCAGGATTCACGTCGGTGCTCGGGCGCTGTTTTAAGTGTAAGTTCTCCATTGGCTCTGCCATGCAGCCCGATAAACAAATACCAATGATCTTTGCAGCAAAACAGTGCAACGGATTTGAAACCTTTGCATTCTAACTACACGCCGTTGATTGGTGACACATAACCTCCTGGGCTCAGAAATCAATACCGCCCACGTCTAATTCCAACCAATCTCGAATGCTTCGTTATGAAGACAGCCAGAGGAGGGTAAACCCGAGGCAAAACAAGAGTGAGCTCCCCCCACAATGTTGTTCTGCGGCTTGTGAAGCGGCGCTGCTGTATGACTGTTAATCAGAAAAATACATCAATCACAGCGGCAGTTGGCCTGTTACTTACCGCTTTCCCAACTTGTTCTGATCGCCTCAAGTCATCGATTGAGAGCCAGGCGGAAATATATTTCTGTTCCCTGACATTGCAACTACCGCGAATGATAGCACCAAATGTAAATTTCAACAGGCACTCGGTAATTTCTCGTTGAAGCCCCCGCCGTGAGTTTGCCCGATTGTGAGCACCTTCCTTCCAATTCGCCATGAAATCCACCCGCTTCAATTCCTACATCCTAGAGAAACAGCAACATTTCCTCACTATTTTTACTTCAGTGTTTGAAGTGCTTTTATATTTTATATAATTTAACATCCTTCCGAAGGCAATTGTGAATGAGCAACTTGCACTGGTCATGCGCGACATGCCCACACCCCATGAAATAAACAGAAAAGAGATTGCATAGATACCAGCCTATTGACGGGAGATTTTGCAGTTTAATGTTTGCTTTGAGCAGATTATTTTCATCATTGACAAGAAGGAGAAGGTATCTGTTGCTGAACAGCTTTGTGAAGATCGGATCATTCAGCAGCTCTGGGAGAAACATACCTTCACAGCTCGCTGGTAACCTGAACTCTCAACTGGGCAAATCCGAGATTTCCAGACTGTGCGCGATCAATCAGCGAGGAAGATTGCGGAATCCTCTACTCGCTGCCCGTCGAGTTTGAAAACCAGATACCAGGGGAACTGCACCAGGTGGCCGGTTAGCTCAGATGGTTAGAGCGTGGTGCTAATAACGCCAAGGTCGCGGGTTCGATCCCCGTACGGGCCAACGTATTTTATTCGACTTAGAAGTAATTAAAGCCCGGACCCGGTTCAGTTGTTATTCCTCCGCTGTCACATGGAAAGAGCGTTTCGAAAGGTTCTTCTGCAGCGTTGCAGGCTATGTTTTTTTTCCATCCATGCTTCTTCCTTCTGGAACATTTCTACCTCTAGTTCTGACAAATCCGTCCTTCTTTTAACAATTCTGTGCCACAAATTTGCTGTGACAATACAACAAAGCTTTGCTACTGCACAACGGAACACTTGCAAACGAAGCTCTGCTCAGCATCTCTGGGGCAAATATATCCTTACAGCTCCCTGGTAACCTGAAGCTTTGACTGGGCAAATACGAGAGTTCCAGCCTGTGCGGGGTCAGTCAGGTAAGGAAGAATGCTGAATTCTCCACTCACTGTCAGACTGAATTTGAAAAGCACTTGATCAAACTAGGAAACGTGCTGATAAGCGACCAGTTAGCTCCGAGATAAAGGCAAAATGCTGCGGATGCTGAAAATCTGAAACAAAAACAAAACATGCTGGAAAAACCTCTTCAGAGTCATACGGACTCGAAATGTTAACTCTGTCTTTCCCACCACAGATGTTGTCAGACCTGCTGAGTTTTTCCAGCACTTTCTGTTTTTGATCAGTTAGCTCCAATGGTTAGAGGATGGTGCTAATATCATTAAAGCTCACGGGTTCGATCCCCATTGGACAATGGGAGATGTATGGTAACTCGGTGCCTTTTCCAGTTTAGTTGCAGTCCTTCTACTGTTACATTTTTAGAGGTTCAGTGGTAATTCCTATACTGTCTCATCGGAATAGGATTCCGAATCGGACCGTGTTCTCCTGCCGCATCGCAGGTTGAGCCTTTTTCTCTTCCACACTTCTTGCCTTTGGAAAATTTCTGCCTCTTGTCCTGACAAATCCGTCCTTCTTTTCACACTTCTGTGCAATAAACCGGTCAGCATCATGGCAACAAATATTTTCTTCTGTACAGAGAAACACTTGCAGACGAGCAGTGACATCGCTGTTAACTGTGCCCATGCCTGCCGTTCGCTGCAATGCTGCAGACAAATTACCTCGAGACAACTTGGAAGTGTCAGTGCAACCAATCAAACTAGCCTACCATAAAGTGATTGTATTGAAGTTATCAACAGTCCTCTACACGACAAAAATAACTCGCTTCACAACAATTTCACGCAAATACTGCATCTGTCAGCAAAGTCTATCCATTATTAAATTTCTCAACAGTCAGTCAGCTGCTGGCGAGGCCACAAAGCACAATATACTCCTAATTTGTTGTTAATTATTCTCAAACATGACCGGAACGAAGTAAAATACTGAACCGCTCAACGTCTACTTCATTGCTGAGCTACTTGTAAGCGACGGATAAACTAGGTCGCTGAGAAGCCAATGTTTTCCCGTCTATCTTGTCGTAATTCCAATCTCTCTCAGACATTCTAGTGACGAAGACACCCAGCAGAGGGCAAACCCATCGCAAAATAACTGTGAGCTCTCCCCACGGTTTAGTAGTTTTGCTCTATGACTGTTACTGGGATAGATTTATAAATCACAAGGGCAGTTGGCCTGTTATTTGTTCTCTCGTTTACTGGTTCCGCAATTTGCTCCAATCGCCTAAAGCCGCTGATTGAGAGCCATGTGGAAATATCTTTCAGTTTCCTGCACTTGCAACTTCCCCGACATTTACTACCAAATTTAAAATCCAACAGGCACTCGGTCATTTCTCGCTAAAGATCCCGTCATAATTCGCAAACACTGTGATCGTTTTACTTCTCATTCGCAATTCAGTTCCAATTCCAAGCTTCACTTGCATCATCCTGAGGACAGGGCAACATCTCAAAACTAATTTTACTTCAATAGTTGAAGTGCTTTCACTTTGTAAATTTAACAATCCTTCCCAAGGCAATTTCGGATGAGCAACTTATACCGGTCGTGGAGGCACATCCATATCTCATGAAATAAATAGAAAAAGGGAGATTGGATAAGATATCAGCCTGTTGATGGCGAGAAGGTTTTCAGCTTGAGGTTTTCTTGCGGCGGAATATTTTGAACATTCAGAAGGGGAGCCCTGATGTTGCTGATCAGCTTTGTGAAGATCGGAACAATGAGGCAGCTCTGGGGAAACTCATTCCCTTCCAGCTCGCCGGTAACCTGAAGCTTTGAATTTACAAATACGATAGTTCCAACGTTCCGGCTGGTGCGCGGTCAGTCAGCAAGGACTGAGTGTCGATGGTCCTTGGGTCGTTCTTCGGTAACATTCCAGACACAGAATCCGAGTGACCCCCGCCCCCCTGCTGCCTTGATACTGTCTCAAAGAAACGCACTGGAAGGATATTGACCGTATAATGATTTAATGTTTTGAAAAAGTGTCTGCATGTATGACAGGAAAGAATCAAAGTTCATAATTCTCAGTCGGACCACATCTGAACATTCCCTCTACATACTGTGATATTTATCTGGCTGCCGCTATTACTGATCTCGTTTCCCTCTTTCTTACAGCGAACCTATTGACAATCATTATTCTCGCCAGAAGAAACTGCGGCCTTTCCAAATACATCTCTGTCTATATGGTGTCTGGAAACATCATGTTCTTCATATATTAGAATATCAAACTTACAACAAAGTCTTTACACATTCATTCCTCTCCAACACTGTCATTGTTATGGCAGTACCAAACTTTAAGTTGACCAGGCAGTCCGTCATTTCGCGCTGAAGCACCCGTCATAAGTTGGCATTGAAGTGGCCGCCTTACTTCTCATTCGCAATTTAGTTCCAATTTCCAATCTTCAATTGTCACTGTCACTGTCAGCGATATATGGCCAGAATTTTAAAGCAAAGTATGTCACTGTGAAAACTGCTACAGTGACCATAACAGCGGTCTCTGTGCTGATCTATTGGGAGAATTTGCCATTTAGGTTGCCTAGGAACACAAACGTTCATTTCTCAGCAACTGAACAAACTGCAAAAACGGGTGATCAACAAACTGATCATTAACAATGTTCACATCCGCCCTGGCGCGGATTTTTTTCCATCGTCTTCCGGGGTAGCGGACTTTTCGGATGTATTTTATATCCATCTCTCAGTTTTGTTTTTATATTATTATTTAATAGTTTGACAATCAGGCGCATTTTAACAGCTACCAGAGACTGCAGGGGACTCCGGGCTCACAACAGCAAGAATCAGAATGACACAGAGGTGGAAAACAGAATAAAACCCTTTATTTGCCTGTTCACTATATCAGGCAGTTTTATGATGTTGTGGGTGACAGCTGCTGTCTGTTCTGCAACTATCAGCTTAGCCGTTAATTACCGACCCGATTTTACATCCCTGGCATACATCGCCTCTCAAACTAGTTATATGTTGATTTATTTGAGTTCCTGTCCAAAAACTTGTGTTTATGCAGCTACACAAGCTGTTACCATCCTTTCACGCGGATAAACCCCCTCCATATGATAAACCGCGTTAATGCTCCTGAGCTGAAAATCCTGCTTTTCCTCCCAAACATTTCAGGTTCTTTGTTAAAATACATTTCAACCAGTTTCCTGAACACCTGTTTTTGCAGTTCTTTCTGTTTCTAGCAAATCTACATTATCTAATTGATCTGAGTAAATTATTTGTGTTTCCAAACTTCGGGTCAATGGGTTTAATTTAATGCATTCTCAAGCCAGGGAGCTGATGCGAGAAGATAATCATTTTAATTTTGGGGAGGCTGCGTGCAGTGTTTGACCGTTCACTCCGAACCGCATACACAACAATCATGCACAACACCTTAGCCACAGCTGGACAAATGCAGCCTTGTTACATGTCGGTACAAAATGTCAGGCATAATGTAATGTACAAAACATCAGACAATTGCCTGGAATCATTTATTCATCACCTTCACCACATGAGCCCTTTTCTAATCTACCAGCCCATGTCGAAATGATACTCCTGAATCGCGGAATCCTTTCAATCAGAAGGAAGCCTGTCGGCCCATCGAGTCTGTCCATGCTATTTGATAGATCTGTCAATAATGTTCACAATCCAGCTTTTCCCCATTACCCTGTAAATTAGTTCCATTGAAATTCCGATTGAATCTGATTTCACCTTCCTTTTAGGTGAAAAAACAAAGTAGCGTGAAAGCTGGCAATATGAAAATAAACAGAACTGCCAAAGAAATAAATACAACATAAGTTTGCGATGCCTCTTTGTGGAGAGTGAAGGCGGCTGTGGGAAGCATGTGAAACCAAGCCCGCGTGCCTCAGTCGGTAGAGCATCAGACTTTTATCCTGAGGGTCCAGGTTTCCATCGCTGTTTGGGCGTTGCCTTTTTGGCTCAAGGTGTTCACTCCCAGCAAAACGGCAACAAAACGAGTCATGGAGGTTGAATTCTTCAAGGAGAACTGAAGAAACGGAGAACCCTTTAGTTTGCAGAAAAATACCCACCATCTCGTAATTGTGGGAGCTTCGATCGATTTTAGAATTGTTTCCGGATTTCCAGCTACTCTAAGTGTGAAAAGTGTTTCCTGATTTTTCCCTTGGTTGGCACGATCACTGTGGATCAGAGGCAAAAACATGTCAAGATTCAACCCCATTCTTACTGGCGGGAGAAACAGTTTATCCGTGTTTAACCTAACAAATCACATTAACAGGTTTTAAACCTTCATTCTTCTATACTCAAGGAAATAGAAAAGTTTGGAAGTCCTGAAAAGGGTGGGGGGCGGTGATATGCAGGGATCAGGAAAAAGGCGAAGGATTGACACTAGGTGAAGTTCTCCTTATGAAAGCCAGTACAGACAGGATGGGCCAAATGGCCTTCTGTATTGTGCCCATTCTATGATGATGTTCTCTCTGTCAGTGTGTAGGCAATGAGTTGAGGTCTCTATGAGATTCTTTCAACTGGGACTTGGACACGACCCCAGGTTAGGGTTGCCGTGAGGCTTGGAATACATCGACAGCTTTTACTATTTTCCGTTCTTGGGTGAGAGAATTGCTGGCAAGGCCAACATTAATTTTCGGAGCCTTCTTCTCCATTATAGATGTTTAATTCTCCACCATCATTCGCCATTGTACGTGCAAGATCTGCACAGCTTAAATCTGATCCTTTGATTGTGGGATCACATCGAAAGCGATTGTCTGTGAGGACAGGAGACAATAGGCACAAAAACCAAGTTTTGTAATGGGAATGAGGTGCACAGGATTTGTAGAAGGCACTAGTTGAGTTTCAGTTGTTGTATCCCGTCTGGCTCTGGGCGCTGTTCTTTATGAACGATGTGGTGATGTGAAGGATGTTGGAAAGAGGGCAGGAAAGATTCACGAGACTACTCCTGGAATGAGGAACTTCAGTTATGATGTTAGTTGGAGAACTTAGGACTGTTTTCCTGGGAGAAAAGAAGGCTGAGAGGAGATTTGATAGAAGGATTGAAAATCACGAGGTGCCTGGTCAGAAGAGACAGGGAGAAAGTGTTACCGTTCGTGAAATGTTCAAGACTTCGAGGGTAGAAATTTAAAGTAGTTCGTTAATAAAAAGCAAAAGTGACACGAGGAAATACTTTACTTTCCCTGCAAAAAGTGGTTAAGGCCTGGAATGCACTGCCTGAGAGTGTGCTGGCGGCAGGTTCAAAGGAAATATTAAAAAGAGAGCTGCACTGTTATCTGGCTTTAAATCCGTGCCTGTGGCCCTGGGTCCTAGGGTACAAGTCATTGGAAATAACTTTCCAAAAAAATTATCAAATTCCTCCTGCAATCATGAGTATGGGTTTCGGTAAAGGGGCTGTCAGTCGGTAAAATGTAGGGACTGAGCTGTGGTTTAGTGTCTGGATTTGAAGAGGGTTAAGGGGGAGTTCAAGAAGCAAACAAAGTTCCAGAGGGGGAAAACTGAAAGATTGGCGAGGAGGAAAAGCGAGGAATATGAATGGCGTTCACCATCTTTCAAATTTTATTCAGTGAAGGACCCAAAGGGAAAAGCATCCCTGTGTCAAGGAGCCGTGCAGTGAGCGGCAAATAGAACTGAAATTAGCAGAATCCTGGTGTTTAGTGAGGGAGGGGAAACGGGGTAAGCAAGGAAACAAAAGATGGTGGATTCAGAATAGCTGCCGTCAAAAAGCAAAGGAAATGAAGGAAAAAAGTAAATTTTAAAAATGAACAAAATGCTGGCAGAGATTAAAATGTAAATTACTCTGTCATGTTACGGTCACGGTTTACAAGATGCACGTTTATTGTCAGATTATTAATGAATTCTGCGTGTATATTCATTTCCAAATCGTGCACAGCCCGGCTCCTCTCGGTTTTAAAGTATCTTGTTTCAGCAAACTGTCCTCGATTCAATCTACCAAACCACTAATTTCACAGAAATTCCGATTCAGCCCAGTTGAGGTGAAAGAGCCAGTTTCTGTGTTAACGCGCACACGGAAATGTCGCCTGACTGTGGGTTAAGGGCCCTTCTTTTCAACGTGCGCTCATATCCCGGGATCTCTGAAGGCAACCGCAGATTCTTGACTCTGTTGATATACAATCTTTATCAGCATCTGTCTTCCATATACCAACCAAATTCAAATTCTGTTTCTAATTTCGCGTGCTTTCTCTGTATAAATACCAGAGCTTACACCCCGTCGGGGAATTGAACCCCAATCTCCTGCGTAACAAATGGGGATACTAAACACTATACTAACGAGTGAATTGAACTGAACGACGTGTACAGGCTTAGATCTACCATGCCTCTGACATGCACACACAAACTCATTCACAGCGCAGCAAAGCAATGATAATTGCGCTGTTGCAGAGGAGATGCTTTCCGACTGATCTAAACGAGCATAATAATCGTCCTGGGTAAAGCAATCTATCATATGTAAAGCCACAAAATGCAGTGGTGAACATGTGTGTGTGTGTGTGTGTGTGTGTGTGTGTGATTCGGAGGTAATGATAGAGAGGTGGAGAGAGAGACAGAGAGAGAAAGAGCCAGTGTTACCAGCTGACTTGAGGATTGAGAATGTTATATCCGTGTTGAAGAAAGTAGCGGTTGGAAATCTTTTCATTAGAATTTCTCCCGCATGTGTTTTAGGAACAAAATCTCACTTTAACGGATCAAATTAATCTCCGGGCTTGGCGTTTCTTATTTGAGAGGTTTAAAATTAACAATAAGAAAAAACAGAAAATGTTGGAAAAGCTCAGCAGATCTGGCAGCGTCTGTGGAGAGAGTAACCAAGTTAACGTTTCGAGTCGGCATGGCTTCCTCAAACAGCGATTGGCGGGAATGGAACACGAATCAGCTGCGCGGAAGACAGATTATATTCCCCACTAACGCTGATTACAGGCCCTTCAATGGCGGGAAAAATGCCAAAACACTTACAAAGAGCGTTATCATTAAAAATAAAAGAGCCGATTGCTATGCAGCCATTCACAATCTCATCTGGACACATCCTTTGTTTTTTTTACTAGAACCATTACAATTCTGTTCAGCTTGTGTCCCATGAAACCTTTTCCCTCCTCCACCCCAACAACCCACCGCCCCACCAAAAACCCTCACTCAGCTCTTTTGTTAACCCTGCGCCCTCCCGCTCTCCACTGGTTTAAACATTGTCTCCTTCTCCATTTCTTCTGTTCTGATGAAAAGCCATCGACCTGAACAGTTCACTGTGTTTGTCTACACTGATGCTCTGTGACCTCCTAAACATTTTTGGGTCCTTTTTTTGTTTCTGTTTTTTTTTTTCACTTTTCCAGTGACTACACTGTTTTCCTTTTCAATTTGAACGGTTTGCGAAAAAGTTGCGAACAATATTTATATTCCTCGCTCTTGTTCCTTGCTAATCTTCCAGTTGTCTTCCTCCATAGATCTGTTTGTCTCGTGAACTCCCTCCTAACGCTCCTCAATTCCGGACACTAAACCACAGCTCAGTCCCTATGCTGAAGCCACTGACTGCCCCAGTAATGAAGTCCCCCTTCCTGATTTCTGCAGTGATTTGACACAAGCTTACCAGATGCTAAGGGAAACAGATCAGTCAGTCGAAGAGCCTATTTCTATTGGCTGGTAATCTCGGAGTGTAAACATTAAAACCAGAGATTCCGGCATGGAAATTAGGAAACAATTCTACACACAAAGCGAGCTAGAACTTCAGGGTCACATTCTGTGAACGGAATCTAATGTTTGATTGATTGTTATATTTTCAATCTGAGATTGGTCGAGTTTTGTTAAAGGAGGGTATTAAGGAATATGAGGCAAAGTCGAGCAGATGGAGTTAATAACCAATTAGACGCAACATCATTGAACATATTCCAGGGGCTAACTAGCCTCAGTAACAGCAAACTTCGAGGGAAACAACTAAACTACAGCCTTCTGGACTCAACATTGAGTTCAAGAAATTTACACCTTAACATCTGCCTCTATGTTGGTTCTTGCGCCTATTTTTATTTTCCTGGTTTGGTTTTGTCACGGTTCTTTCTTTCTACATCATGTTACATTTAGGTGGTTGCTATGCTGCCACTCAAAACTTCATCTGGACACATTTTTTTATTCTTTACTGTACCCACAGGAATACAGAAATGTTACAGCGCAGCAGAAGGTCACTCAGTCCATCCTGTCTGCAGCAGATCTCCGAGTGAGACATTCCCTGGCTTCTCCCCCTAGCCCTGCACATTGTGCCATGAAAAAATGTTGTCTCGTGCCTCACAGGCAATCACTTTCGAAACGACGGCACAACCACTGGATCAGATCGAAGCTCTGCAGTCCTGCCACATCGAGTTATGCATGGTGGTGAACAATTAAACAGCTAACTGGAAGGGGAAGCTGCGCGAATAAATCAAGGCCTGTTCACACAGCATTGTAAATGCGTCCTCCTGACTTGCACATGCCTTGCTTGGTTTGAGTGCATCAACAGTCGATGTTGCACTTGGAACCTTTAAGCTTCGTTGACCAGCGAAGCTCATTTCACACTTATGTCTATCCTTGAGTATCACATTGTTGCTATTTATTTTGGGCTTGTCTTGCAGGTCTTTCTGGGACGTGTCCATGCGATTAACAACTGAACAATTCTGCCGACTATTTCTGCACTTGAAAAATCATACGATGGACCCCTTTCTCTGCATCTGCTGATGAAGTTGTCCATGGGTTCGGTCTGTGGTGGAAATGACATGACATGTCGATGATGAATTCTGAAGTTGAACGTGATTCTGAACCGGTCTTCCAATATAACCCATATCTTTGCGCATGCTTTAGCTCTTCTGCTGTTAATCCTGACATGTTCAGCCTGTGTAGACCTTCATTCTCAAATTTAGACGAATTTTAATGGCTTGCTTGTCTGGCTCAGGCACACCCGAATTAAGAAACCGTAGCTCTGTTTAAACTTTTTGAATTCGGGTGGTAGGTGAGCTGCATCCGAATTCAATCTGGGGAATTTTGTGGACATTTTGACAAAGTCCTTTGACCTTCCTTCTTCTGCAGTACCTGGAATGACTGTCACTGTGGCTGCTTTTGCTGACATTTACAAAGTTGTGCCAATATAATCGCAGCCTTCTCTGGCCTGATGTTTATGCAGTTTTGTTTATTTATTTTCGTTCTTTGACTCTCCCTCACTCACTATCAATCCGGCCCACGCCCTGGTCAGTCGCCTTTCTTGACTGACCTAATATGGAGCTGGTCCTTTTGATACCCTCTCCCACTCACTGAACTGACAGGCCATGCACTGCAATCTCACCATGAGTGATCCGTCTGCTTCCCTGCGCTTCATTTGAACACTATCTGACTCTGTTTTACAAGCTTTTCTGTACGGTCAGCGCGCTGCCTTCTTAATGCTTTCCGACCTTCGGCTCTCTTTAGGTCTGAGCAAAACTTCAAGAGTCGCCTCATGCCATGTAGCATAACCTGACACTGTTCACCAATCGGATCTGTAGTTAATCTTAATGCCAGGCTGTCTGACCACCGCTGAACACCATTTTCTGTTGTTATAATGATGGAGGCGCCAACCACCATTCAAATATATGGCTAATGCTTTGAGATACTTTGCCCCATCAATTGCATGCCGTCAGCTGTGGTGTCCTGGTGGTGAGCATAGCTGCTCTTCAAGCAGTTGATCTGGGTTCTATTCCCAACAATCGCAGTTTGTACATTTTAGATTTCTGAGTTCAGGAGCTCCAAGCAGGAGTTGATTCTGATGAGATGAGATTTTGTTCCGAAAACACACGCGGCTTTAATTCAAGTGGAGCGATTTCCAAGGTCCACTTATATAAGGGAGGAAAATAGTCATGGAGGGATTTGAAATTGAGAATGAGAATTTTATAATGGAGGCATTGGCGGGTCACGAGCGAGTTTTCTAGGTCAGCAAACGCGGGGGTGATTGGTGCGGTTTCATATATTTAGATTAGGGACACATAAATACTTGTCCGGAGGTAGAACGCTTGAAGACATCACAGTTGTGCCTTGTTCTGCTCACAGGCAGCAGTGAAACTAAGACTGGATTTCACGGCCCATTTCCCTTCTAGTAAGACATGCTGCTATCCCTGAAATGCAGATTACAAAACCCAAGTACATCTTACCCTAGAATAAGCAGGATTTCAGTCTGATTTCTCAGGATATGACCTACATCACTTCAGATAAAACATAAATACGCAAGGAACTGAGCACAGCCTTGAAATTTTCACAGGAAACATTGAGTTGGGAAAGAGGTGAAATATTGAAAGAACTCATCTCAAAAAATGGAAAAATGCATGGAAAAATTCGGCTGTTCTGATAGTTTCGGTTAGCGGGTCAATTATTGAAACCTTCGATAGGCTTGAAATATTTACTAACCTTGCTCTGTGGGAGCTGATTGCAGCACCTTCTGTTATTATTTCAGATTCCCAGCGTGAGCAGTCTGTCCTTTTCTGAACAATAAAACAATCTCTGTGCTGGAATCGATATTCAAATAAAGAATTAGGAAGCAGCAGAGGGAAAACGTTCAGAGAATTAGTGAATTTTACTAAATCCGAGTAATCCTATCCCAGCACCACACTAAAGTTCAGGGAAAACCTTCATTATCAGCAATGAGGAACAAGCCTGAGTTATGTTTTAAATGGAAGATAAGTGAAGGTTGTAAACCTTTTTATTTGAATTACACCTGCGCGTGATTTCCGTGCAAGATCTCACCGAAACGGATCAAATACAGATCCGAGTGTGGGGTTTCCGATTTGAGATGTTTAAAAAATCAACAAAGTGCGATGTTAGGGAATTGAACCAGAGTCAACTGCTTGCAAAGCAAAACCACTCACCACTATACCACCATCGCTGAACTCGGTACTTTCACAGCTGCAAAGTCTTCCAAGGAACTTAAGAGGAGCGTTATCGTTAAAAAATAAAGCTGATGCTCAGCCAAAGAAGGAGAAATTAGGTCTGGTGACAAAAGTTTTCTCAGAGAAGTAGACTTTAAGGAGCTTCCTAAAGATGAGAGGGAGCTGGAGAAGTGGAGGGGTTTAGGGAGGGAGTCCAGAATTTTAGACCAGGACAGCTGAATGCACGGTTGTCAATGCTATAGAGATTAAAACCCGGAATGTACAAGATGGCAGAAGAGCAGGAATCTGGAAGATTTCTTGGGCTGGAGGAGGTTACGGAGAAATGAAGGAGTGAAGTCAGGGAGAGATTTTAAAGTAAGGGTGAGGGTTTTGAAATTGAGGCATTGTCGGGACAGGAGCCAGTGTCGGTCAACAAACACGGGGGTGATTGGTGAACTGAACTTGATTCAGGTGATGTTCCAGGCAGCAGAATTTTGGATGAGCACAGGTATGTGTGGGGTGGAAGATGGGAGGCCGGCCAGGTGAACACTGGAATAGTCAAGCCGAGAGTCAACAAAGACATGGATGAGGGTTTCAGCAGCAGATGAGCTGAGGCAGGGTCGGGGTTGGCCGATGTTTAGGATGTTCAAGTACTGAGTGTTCATCTGATAACAGCCTGTCAGTCTGTCTAATATCATGCAGTTTTATCAGAGATATTGGGGGTAAAATGGATACAGCGTCAGCCTTTATTGTTCAATATTAGGATTGTTACTGTGTCTGTATCTCTGAAACATTATGTCAGTGCGGGACTTTTCACATTTCACTGCAATCAGAAGCTGAACAAAATGGCCCAAACTGTGGCCAAGGACTGAGACCCTTTAAAGCTGACATTTGCCCCTTTAAGTCGCCCAATTGGGATAATTCCCTGCAGGATATTTGCTGTTCATGAACAATTCATATCAATAATTCCTGGCACTGGGTTCACTGAGAGGGATGAAGAGTCAGTGAACAGAGCGGAGTGTCACAGTTGTTCTGTTACTGACTCTACCCCTCCCGGTAGTTTAGTGAGGACTCGGTCTCCCTGGGAATGTGTTGTCCCCAATTCCGCCCGATTCCCATCTTTTAACACTGAGAGAACTGACAGCTGTCAGTAACTCCAATATCGGGATCCTGGTGAGTTCATTGTGGTTCAGTGTTTAGACAACACAATAACAAACAATGTTCACAGAAAATATGATAACTCAGATTCAGGAGGGGTTCAGACATGTGGGCAATATGCGCTCTCTACCTTCTGATTCAGGTTCAGACGTTACGGAAAAAGAAATGATATTTGTTGCATTGTTGATGTTATGGTCGGAGGGCCTATTAGGTGAGAGGTTTAACTTCCCTGTGTCGTGCAAGGTTATCAGAAGATTGTAGGTTGGAATCCTTCAATTTGTCCTTTGATTCTTTGACGCAGATAAATTGTCGTGTACAGAAGTTCTCGCACACTTTGTGTGTAGAATTCTTTTTTTCTAATTCCCTCGGTAAAAACCCTGACTTTAACACTTTGACGGTGTCACTGGTTCCTGGATTCCCAGTCAGCGGAAATAGTTTTGGGCTGATCTTACTTGTTCAAGGTTACAAAAAAATGTATCGAATCCCTCCTGCAATCATGAGGAAAGAACTCGGTAAAGCAACAGTCAGTAGGTTAAATATAGGGACTGAGTTGTGTCGGGAATTGAAGAGGGTTTGGTGGGAGTTCAAGAGACAAACAGATTTACAGAGGAAGAAAACTGAATGATTGGCGAGGAGGAAGAGAGAGGAATATGAATGGCCTTCACCATCTTTCAAATTTTACTCAATGAAACATCAAAAGAGAAAATAATCTCTGTGCCAAGGAGCTGCTGATAGTGCAGAGACCAGAACATAGAGCTGGAATTAGGAGAATCATCGTGTTCACTGAGGGAGAGGCAATGGGATAAGAAAGGAAAAGTTGCGAGGGGGCGGGGATGAAAGGCAGAATCCTGAAATGCTGCCGTCAAAAAGCAAAGGAAATAAATGGAAAAAATACGTTTAATAAATGAACAAAATGGTGGCAGAGGTTATAATGTAAGTTACTCTGTCATGTTACACTCACTGTTTACAAGATGCGCGTTTACTGTCAGATTGCTAATGAATTCTGCCTCGTTGGTCATTACTAAATCGAGTGTGGCCGGTTCCTCTCGGTTTTAAAATACCTTCTTTTAGCAAGCTGTCCTGGGTTCAAGCTACCAATTCACTGATTTCACTGAAATTCCGATTCAGCCCAGTTTAAGTGAAAGAGGCAGCGTCAGGTGCTCGGACACATCGGGAACGGTCGGCTGACTGTTGGTGTGAAGGGCCGTTCCTCTCAAGGAACTTTAATATTCCGGGATCTCTAGAAACTTCCGCTGTTCCTGAATCTCCCTGTCGCTGAGAAGAAATCTTTATCTGCACTCTCTCCTGTATATAAAACAATCCCCAAGACATTTCCAATTTCGTGCTTCCTCGTGTAAAGATAATAGGACTACGGCTCCTCCCCGTCGGGAATTGAACCCCAGTCTCCCGCGTGACAGGCGGGGATACTAACCACTATACTAACGAGGAGCTATGGAACTTTGGCACAGAGTAGAGAAACCTGGGGTTAACTTCACTCAGTAACCAATGAAAATGCTGCAGTAGCAAAATGTGGGACTGGAGGGGGCTTCCATCAGTTGTTTCCGAGACTTCTAATTGAACTCTCTGTTGTTCAATTGCTGTCAGGAACTTATGATGCTTAATAACCCACAAATTGATAGATTTGTTGAATGAAAGAAATTAAATTGTCCTCCGATCAGCACATTCATATCGTGAAGCATTCCTCTTTTGTGTAGTGTCTCGGTTTATCAATGGGAAAATCTGACCGCCAGTGAGATCCGCGGATGTAACACTCACACCAAACTTCCTGGGGAGTTGCCAATATGGGGAATTGTCAGTGAATACGCGGCACACGCCTGTGCTCAATAATGAGCACGACTGACGAAAAAATGTAAATGTAAAAAATGTAAAATGTAAATTCTGTACCTGCAGTGAAAGTCAAGGAGAGTTCGGAGACAATGAAAATGTCATCAATTCAGGTTATCTGCTTTGTGGCAAATCCGGGAAAAATAGCACTTCTTCTGACCCCAATGTGGGACTTTTAATAATGATAGGGATTTATTTTTCCTCTTGAAACATTTCCCGACCAGGAACCCAATGAGTGAAAAAAAATATCCAAATGTTAAAATGAAAGGTGAATATATTTATGTTCACCCTGCAGTGACGGGGGAATCCCCCCCGCCCCCTGTCATTATTGTGTCCAGCCTCCTGCTGGGCCGCCGTCTTGCATTTGTGCAGCAGCTGTTTATTATTCGGTTCAGCTCTGTCTCTCCCGTCACTGGCTCTCCATCCTGTCGATGGTGCTGTCTCATGAACTCCGAGAAGGTAACGCATTCGGTTATTATAATCACAAGACAGAGACTGTTTGAGTGAAACATTTGGACCCAGACCGAGTGTTTAGTTCACCACCCAGCAGCTCCTGGGAATTACATTCACTTGCTTTATAAATGCCTGGTTACTGGTTGATATATGCACTCACCCTTGACTGTCTCAATGACCTTCAAGGGTAAAGGCTTCCTCCCGCCTGCTGTAGAAGCTGCGCCCCTGCAGCTTGAGTTGTGCACGACATCACTAGTGAAGAGTGCATGCACAAGGCGGCTTATAACCAGGTTTCTCTTTTCTAAATTTTTCAGAGTCTCCAACTGTTCCGGCGCTACAAAAAACATTTGACGATGTTGCAGTTCCACCTTCTCGTGCCCAGGGTTCTGAAAGTTAGGGATTAATTTGAGACCCTGATAGTCCGATGGCTGCAAATGTGTGTTGCTGCTAAAACACGATGAGATGTGAAAACTAGACAATGTGCTTTCATTTCCTGAGTGAATTGTACTTGCGTCAAATCTCCTTTCCCACTCCCACTCTTCAATCCTGCCTCCAGCAGGTATCCTTTGTGTGAAAATGGATTCTTGAGGGCCCTGCAACTTTGTAATTTCGGCATTCATGGGTGGTTGATTGGCCGTTACCCACTGAGGTCTGCATAATGCTGGGAATAACTGCTGGTCTGTTTGCAAAATATTTTTAAAAATGTTTCAATGATGGACATTGAACCATCATAAAGAGTGAGTCAAAGCGTGATCTCTGCGATTTCTCATTTAAATTCCCAACCTGGACACAAGAATCACTCAAAGCTTCGAGGCTGAACTAGGCAGGCCACTATATGCCTTACAGAGCGGTAGAGCAAGGACTTTCTTCATTCTCTCCAATGTAACATCCCTGACAAGGCCGGCATCCCCATCCCTTGAGAATGGTTAAGAGTCAATCACATTTCTGCAGGCCAGACTGGGTAAGAACAGCAGGTTTCCATCCTTAAAGGATATTTATGAACCTGATTTTTTTTTTTTGCAATAACTGATGATAGTCTAATGTGAGTCAGCATTATTTAAATTAGTTTTATATCCCAGAATTTCTCAACTGATTTGAAATTCGATCAGCTGCTGTACTTAGATTTGAACCTGTACCCCCTGAGCATTAGCCTCTCTGGATTATTAATCCAGTGATATGACCAGAGGAAAAGGCCAGTTCATTGATGTAGCCCCTATTCTCTCTGATCCATTGCTTGTGAGTATATTCTCTGGAAAGTCGTGGGTGAGAACATGATGTGACCTCTCAGTTTGACCTAAGTTCACATAATGGAGGGAGAGTTCCACAAGCACTCACCCACTTTTCATCTTCACTCCTGCTGTCAATTTCCACTGTCCTTGCCCCCCAAGGGACCAAAACTGCCCCGCATGGGATGTAGCTTTCCAGGATTCACAACTTCAATGGAAAGAGGAAACTCGCAGATTACATTATCTTGCTTCCCAGACAAATCCAAAGGCTATAAATTCAGAAGCCGTGGAGGGGGCGGGGGAACCGGGGCGGGGTGGGGGGGCGGGGTGGGGGGTGGGGGTTGTGGGGGTTGGGGGGTGGGGGATGCGGGGATGATCCATGTGAATTTCACTACATTCAATGGCAGGATATCTATTCACACAAATCTGTTTTCAGGCGCCTCAAACAATTCATCATAATGTGCAGGGACCCGTCAATCACACACTGTAGAGGAAGCTGCTGATTTGTGGGGTGCAGCATGGGACAGAGAATTCTTACCCAGCTTGTCACACAGAGGACATGCTCGTACCTTGGCCCAGCTGTTCAATTGGGCCCGCGGTCTATCGTTCTCTACACACAGGATACCATTCTCCTGTCTCACGGCTTCCATTTCAGCCTGTCACACTCGATAGCTGAACTCTAGTATGTATGGAGATGGGTAAAGTGGTGTTGGATCAGCGATGCTGGACCGTGCATTTGCATTACCCACCCATGTAAGTTCAGCTGTTACCAAGTGAAGTCCAGCAGAATGTGGCTGTGAATGCAGCTGGTGAGGGGCTCTGTGTCTCATTGGCCTGATGTGGCTGTTTTCATTCTGATGGGGGCTAAACGTTGAGTCTCAGCCTCCTGCTGCCTTGCCCCCTTCCCTCTGGCTGCCTCACTCGGCTCCTTTCCGCTGTCAATGTACAGAGTGTCCGGTTTCACCAATGCTGAGCACCGCTCGGTGCCTCTGGTGGAGGTTGACACGGTCCTGGCTGTAGGTGGTTCCTCCTCCTCCCCATCCTCCAGCTTGTCCGTTATCCCTGCAAACAGCAGTCGGCTAGTCTCCAACCCAGGCCCGGGTGAATGACACTGTTTTCCCTTTCTCTGTGGTGAGCCAGCCCCATTGCCATGGAGTCCAGCAGCAGGACGCTGAACACTGACCTTGGTTTTCACTTTTTTCACCTTCTGTGCGCTCGCTCCTGCAGCCCGGTCAGCAGCAGCGTCCAGCTGCAGGTCAACAGTGTGCTGGGCGGTCTTCAGCTCCTTCTTTAACTCTGCAAAAGTAATATTTGAATGTCTCCAAAATCAGTCAATTCACAATGAATAGGATTGAATAAAAGGGTTCTTTGTTTATTGCAGCTATTAGTATCTGCCTCTGTAACAGAGCAATCATCATTGCTTGTGCTGCGCTCTGCAGACAAGAACGTAAATCATGTACCTGAGTTCACTATTGCAGGTGGTCAGGTTGATCCTGTGAGCGGAGATGGCTCGTACCAAACAGGTAGCCTGGAAGTCCAGTGGCTGCAAAGCGCCCAGGAAGCAGCTTGCACCAAGGCAGCCCGGAAATGTGCCCCCTCTACTGGCGAAGTGAAGAAACCTCATCGCTACAGGCCGGATACAGTCGCGCTCCGAGAAATCCGCCGATGCCAGAATTCCACAGAGTTGCTTATCCGTAAACTGTCCTTCCTGCGCCTGGTGAGGGAAATTGCCCAGGGCTTCGAAACTGACCTGCGGTTTCAGAGTGCGGCAATTGGAGCTTTGCAGGAAGCCAGTGAGGCCTACTTGGTTGGCCTGTTTGAGGACACCAACCTGTGTGCCATCCATGTCAAAAGAGTGACCGTTATGCCCAAAGACACCCAACTGGTACAACGGAACCGGGGGCAGCGTGCTTAAACTCTTTGCTTCATCACATTGCCTCCAGACTATTTTGAAGTGACATTTAAACATTTTCTAAAACATTATTGGACCGTAGGTTTGGCTTCTTGTGGAGGCTGGGCCTTTATTTTGTATTTTTGTTAGTTTTGAGTATTGATCGTGTCTTAATGTGGAAATAGCGAAACATTTTGTAAACATTCCTTAGAACTCTTGGCTCAGGTTGCAAAATAAACATTAGTATCTTTAAAAAAATGAAATGATCGAGTTTGACCTATACATGCACATCTAAACGGAAGCATTGAAGAAACGATTGTGCAGACTGATGTTTTGAACGGTTTTCTAGCTAGTTTTAGACTCTACATTGTTTCCCATGACCCCAGGCCTATTCAATAACCTATTTTTTTCCCTGTCAAATGCGCTGATCTTCAGCGGCCTTCTCTATGTTACAGGAGGAGAAAATAAAGAACAAATCTTACCGCTTATTCTCAAAATTTTCCCCAAGACCTTCCCTCGCCTCTTCTATTTGACAGGGCGCGTCTCCCCTTCCTCTCGATCCTTCTTGTCGCTCACGGCAGACAGCGGTTCAATCCTGGTCAGCAGCTCCGCGATCCAGGAAACCAGACATAACTTTCGTGTCGCTGCGGCTGGATCTGCCGGGGACGCCGAGTGCTCGGCAGCAATAAGGTCACTGATGTCCAGATGGACGAAAGGGATGGTAATAATAGTGGATAAAGCCTGATAGGAACCCGCTGAGGGAGTGAGAATGGTCAATGGTCAGAATGGCAGCAATGGTCAGAAAAGACTGAAAATTAGTGGCGGGAAGCTAGAAGATCTGGGAACAGTTTACGACAAGGATTGGTGACTATACCAATCTAGAGATTTGTTTGATCTCTATTGGAATGCAGGTGTTTCTAGACCATTTTCAACTGGGTGTAATTATTAAACCTCAAGTGGACATTTTGTCCACTCTCAACTAAGTTGAAGAAAACATCTCCCTATGTGCGGGGATGGCACTGAGAAAGGGTGGAAACGGAAACAATTCTTGAATAAAGCACGAGCGGCAAATGAAAAGATTTCTGCGGTTGAGATAAACATGTAGCGAGAATCATCTCCCGAATGTGCTGGAGGTTTTGCAGGTCCCCTTGTGGTGAGAACTGACCTGTGGTCATTGCTTCTCTGCTCTCCATCCCGAAAACAGGGAGTCCAATTTCTAGCCCAGGGTGCACCATGCAGGCGGACTCAGCACAGGGCCGAGTGCTGCATTACTAGCGGCCTCATCATGTGGAGGATGTTTCAAACTGCAGCAGCAATGTGCCCCATCTCCCTAAAGATTACATTCGGAGGATGAAGCAGAGAATTCTCTCAATGTCACAGCCCTTACACACGGAAAGATTAGGTTAACCGGCCATTTATTTCAAAGAATACCCCAAAAAAATCAGGGTAGTTGTTTCAAGCCAGTTCTTCCCCCCTCTCACCCGCCTCCCCCACTAAAAACAACTCCATGCCGGTCATGCTTCCCTCCTCCCACCCTCTATCACCATGCCGCCCTGACTCCCCCTCCCCCGTCTCCATGCTGGCCTGACTCCCCCTCCCCCGTCTCCATGCTGGCCTGACTCCCCCACCCTCGTCTCCATGCTGGCCTGACTCCCCCTCCCCCGTCTCCATGCTGGCCTGACTCCCCCTCCCCCGTCTCCATGCTGGCCTGACTCCCCCTCCCCCGTCTCCATGCTGGCCTGATTACCCCCTCCCCCGTCTCCATGCTGGCCTGATTACCCCCTCCCCCGTCTCCATGCTGGCCTGACTCCCCCTCCCCCGTCTCCATGCTGGCCTGACTCCCCCTCCCCCGTCTCCATGCTGGCCTGATTACCCCCTCCCCCGTCTCCATGCTGGCCTGACTCCCCCTCCCCCGTCTCCATGCTGGCCTGACTCCCCCTCCCCCGTCTCCATGCTGGCCTGATTACCCCCTCCCCCGTCTCCATGCTGGCCTGATTACCCCCTCCCCCGTCTCCATGCTGGCCTGACTCCCCCTCCCCCGTCTCCATGCTGGCCTGATTACCCCTCCCCCGTCTCCATGCTGGCCTGATTCCCCCTCCCCCGTCTCCATGCTGGCCTGACTCCCCCTCCCCCGTCTCCATGCTGGCCTGATTACCCCTCCCCCGTCTCCATGCTGGCCTGATTACCCCCTCCCCCGTCTCCATGCTGGCCTGATTACCCCCTCCCCCGTCTCCATGCTGGCCTGATTACCCCCTCCCCCGTCTCCATGCTGGCCTGATTACCCCCTCCCCTTCCCCAATATCACAATAATTGTTTGCATTCGCCACTCCTCCCTCTCTCGAGATCCACATGGTTCCGGCCTCGCCCTTCACCCGCGCCCAATTTAAAACGTTGCGGCCTCTCCCGGCTCGGGCCTGAGGCTCCAAACTCTCGCATTCTCGGTCCTGCTCACTCGCGATCCACATGGAACTTCTTCACTTACCGATAACAAGCAGAAAATGGGCACAGGCCAGCACAGGATGTGGAAATGCCCCTTGGAGCAGCAGGAGTGGCCTCTGGACCACACAAAGGATTTTTAATGTGTTCACCTTTGTGTGGCTGGGAGGAACAGAAACCATCCCTTTAATACTGACCGTCCCAGACACAGGCTGCATTCCCACTTCCTGTCCCGGAGCAAGAGGGGATTAGATGATGATTGGAGAATTAACAATGCGCGGGGTTGCGGGGAGAAGGCAGTTGAATTACACCTGGTGAAATGTTCATGTTTTAAAATCCTGTATAAATTGTGGATCGTTCTGCTGTCGCTTTCAAAAATTACCGGCAGGAATAACTCTCCGTTCACAACACTCTAAAAGTGACAAATGAGACTTGAACATGCGGCAAGGCTGTAAAGTAAGTACGATACAAATGTAGGTCGGAAAGTAAGTTCAGAAGAGGGCGTAAGGGTCTAGATATGTTACGTGATTGGTCAAAGACCTGGCGAATGAAGTAGAAAGTAATAAAATGTCAGGTTGTCCATTTTGACAGGACGGACAAAAATGAAGCACATAATCCAACCGGTGAGAGATTGTAGAGCTCTGAGATGCAAAGGAGCCTGGGTGTCCTAGTGCATGAATCATTTGGTTTCTGTGTGCTGCTAAACTCTCCAATACCATTGAAAATCGGACAGTCCAGAGCCCCAGGCTAGATCCTTCCTGACTCAGACCAGAATGGTTGCTTTTGAAAAAGCCTCATTCGCTGAAAAAGCCTCAGTTTGGACTTAAACCTCTTTTATTGCTGCAGAGTTCGCACTCTCACCCATTCGCTGACATGTTCTCTACTTTCCTACTGAAATCAAAAAATCAACTAAGTCTTTCCTTTAACTCCCACTTCAGAGGTGAGTAAGTATTAACTATTGCACAGTCCCAGCAAACTCGCTAGCCCCCTCACTCCTCCTATATTTCTGCAGGATTGCTTTGTGAAGATGGGCTCGTAAACAGCAAATGCCCTGTGGGGAATGATCCCAAATTGAGCTTTCTAAAAGGACAAGTCCGATTTTTTATTGTTCTCTGACCTTTTCCCCATCTCCAGTTCTTATGTTCAGATGCTGATCAAAGTGAATTGCAGAAAATGTTGATTTCAGTTGCTGATTTGCAGCGGAAGACCGCGCATGAGGTATTTAGTCCCACACCGAACGCTGCTTGTTCGTGAGTCGGAGACTGATAGACACAGAATCAATCCCACACTCACAGCTAGTAACAGAGATTGATATTTACAGAATCAATCCCACACCCACCGATGGTACCAAATACTGATATTCATCGAATCAATCCCACATTCGCAGATAGTAACAGAGATTGATATTTACAGAATCAATCCTACACTCACAGATAGTGCCAGGGACTGAAATTGATCGAATCAATCCCACAATTACAGACAGTATCAGAGACTGATATTTCCAGAATCAATTCCACAATCACAGGGAGTGCCAGAGACTGTTATTTCTAGAATCCATCCGCACCCACATGTATAGGAAAGCATTGCAGGGTTACGGGGAGTGGCATTGGGTGAATTGTTCCTTTAGAGGGCCAGCACAGATTAGACTGCCCGAATCGCCTCTTTTGATGTTGTCGCCATTCTATGATTCTAATGGAAAATTCTGGAAGAACTGAGTAGCTCTGGTAGTTTCGAAGCTTTGATAACGGGTCTATTCGTTAAATCTTCTATCCAGCTGAAATGTGAAACCCCATATCTTGTCTCCACAGATGCTGCAGGACCTGCTGAGTTTTTCCGGCACCTTCTGTTATTATTTCAGATTCCCAGCATGAGCAGTCTGTCACTTTATGAACAATAAAACAATCCCTGCACAGGAATCGATATTCAAATAGAAATTGGAAGCAGCAGATGGAAAATATTCAGAGAATCGGTGAATTTTACAAATCCGGGTAATTCTATCCGGCTCCACACTACAGCTCAGGAACAACCTTCATTATCATCAAGAAGGAATACATCTGAGTTAAATTTTAAATGGAAGATAAGTGGAGGTAGGAAATAATTATATTTCTATTAAACCCGCCCATGTGTTCGGAGTAAAATCTCACCGAAACGGATCAAATTCAGCTTCAAGCTAACTGGTGGCATCGGAATATAGCAATAAGTCACAAAACTCTTAATAAGAATGTTATAGTTACAAATGAAGCAAAAATGATGCTGGGCCACAGAGGAGATATTAGATCAGATGATAAAAGCTTGGTCAAAGCGGTAGCTTTTAAATAACATCTTAAAGATCAGAAGGAGCTGGAAGAGTGGAGTAGTTTAGGGAGGGATTCAGAACTTTAGACCAGGTCAGCGTCAAGCACGGTTGTTAATGTGTAGAGATTAAAGTCCCATCCCTAGTTGCCCTTGGGAAAGTGCTGCTGAGATGCCTTGTCCATTCCACGTGGTGTAGGTACACCCACAGTGCCGTTAGCGGTGTGGGTGAGGGGGATTTCTAGGGTATTGATCCAGCGGAAGTGCAGGTACGGCGATATATTTCCAGGTCAGAATGATGTGAGGGTTGGCGGGGACCTCCCAAGTAGCGGCGTTCCCGTACATCTGCCCTTGTCCTTCTAGATGGTAGTGTTCGTGGGTTTGGAATTTGCTGCCCAAGGAGCCTTTTTGAGTTCCTACAGTGCTTCAGCTGGATGATGCACACTGCTGCTGCTGTACTCTCGTGGTGGAGCGATGTTGGGTGGATGGGGTAACAGTCAAGCGGGTTAGCCTGTCCTGGATGGTGTCAAGCTTCTGGAGAGTTGCTGCTGCACTCATCCAGGCCAGTGGAGAGTATTCAAACAAGCTCTTGACTTGTGCCATGTAGATGGTGTACAGTCTTTGGGGAGTCATAAGGTGAGTTACTCGTCGCAGGGTTCCTAGCCTCTGACCTACTCTTGCAGCCATAGCATTTGTATGGCTAGTCCAGTTCAGTTTCTGGTCAATGGTATTCCAGGATTTTGATAATGAGAGATTCAGTAATGACAATGCCATTGGACTCAAGGAGCAATGGCTATATTCTCTCTTGTTGGAGATGGTCATTGCCTGGTGCCTGTGTGGCACGAATGTTACTTGCCACTTGTCAACCCAAGTCTGGATATTGTCCAGGCCTTGATGCATTTGGACGTGGACTATTTCAGTATGTGAGGATTTTCGAATGGTGCTGAACATTGTGCCATCATCAGTGAACATCCGCACACCTAACCTTATTATGGAGGGAAAGTCATTGATGAAGCAGCTGAAGATGTTTAGGCCGAGGTCTCTACCCTGAGGAACTCCTGCAGTGATGTCCTGTAAATTAGATGATTGACCTCCAACAACAACTTACCTTTGTGATGGTTATGACTCCAACCAGCGGAGCGTTTACTTTCTGCTTCCCATTAACTCCTGTTGTGCTCGGGATCCTTGACGTTGCACTCGGACAAAAGCTGCCTTGATGTCGAGATCCGCCATTCTCGTCTCACCTGTAAAGGGGAAAATACTGAAGACAGACATAATGAAGAATGAAAAAATAAACTCTTTAAATCAAGGCAATAGGAAAAATTGAATCCCTGAAAAGAAAAGAAAGTGTGCAGGGATCAGGGAGAAGGCGGGGAAATGATAGTAGAATAATTTCTCCATCAAAGAGCCAGCACAGACACGATGGGCCAAACAGCCCATTCTATGATTACTCGAATCTAGGATTAGGAAACTTTAACTCCAAAAGTATACTACTGAACTCCGGAATCCCACTGGTGAATTAGCACTGCTTCCACTCCAAGTTCGATATAACCCTAGTGTTTCCTCTGTGTGGTGTCTGTAAGAACATGAGAAATAGGAGCAGGTGTATCCTGTGTCTCCCGGCTTCTCAAACATTCCAGAACTTCCTGGATGAATATCCGCCTTAATTTCCCTTCCTGAAAATTGTCAATTCTCGCTGCCACCCAGCCCCATAGCAGATGTAGAATTACCAATGTGTTTACAGCAAAATAGTGGAATATGGTTCAAAACATCGCAGCCTGGTGTTGTTTATAACTTTGCGCTGTGGTTTAGTGCATGATATCTTGTATCAGTAATGCAGGCAATGCTGAGTTCTAATTTCAATGGCGCTTTTGCTTTTTTCAAATTAACCAGGCAAAGAGCTGAGCATTTTTAAGTCAGAGGGAAGCATTTAGAATGACGTGTGAATATAAAGAAGAACAATAGGATCGAAATTCCCTTTAAACCGTGCACGCACAGTTGTGCTGAAGCACCTCTTCCTCTTCAGATCATTCTAATGAAGGAATGGGTTTGTCTGGTTAATCGAATGATAAACGTTTCTGGGTTAGAGCAGAAGTTACAGAGGACATCCGATTTTCTTTTGCTCTTTGATCTTGATCCGGCGCACACACTTTCACAAAGAGGGATCTTATGGATTAATCCACGAATATCTCAAGGGATTTGAGAAGTAATTCTGGCAAAAAACCAAGGCTTTAAAGGCATCTCCATCAACTACAATTTATTTCAATAAAATTTGTTCCCCTGTTTCCTGCCAACTGGAAACTGTCCTTGGCATGAATCTCAGTGAAACAGTGGGTGACCTTGGGGTATCCGTCAACGTGTCGGAGAAGCGGATTGAGCCACTGGAACCCTTTCAACAGTGACTGGAATAGGACCCCGGGGTAGGATTGCTGCCATTCCCGGAATACATTGACAGCTTTTTTATTATTGCTTCGTGGATGTGAAAACCGCTGGTAAGGCGGTGTTTTATTGTCCACCACTATTCACAACTGGATGTGGAAGGCCTGCACAGCATAGATCTGATCTGATGTTTATGGGGTCACTTCAAAAGTGATTGTCTAAGAGGGCAGGAGGCAATGGATTTCACGGCACTAAAACCAAAGAGTGTTTTAATGGGAATAAGATAAACAAGATATGTAGAAGGCTCTGGTTCAGCCTCAGCTGGTGCATCCCGCCAGGTTCTGGGCGCTTCTCTTTTGGAAGGATGTGAAAATGTGAAGGATGTTGGAAGGAGGGCAGAAAATGTTCACCAGAATGTTTCCTAGGATGAGGAGCTTCAGTTGTGAAGATAGATTGGCGAAATTAGGACTGATTCCCTGGGAGAAAGGAAGGTTGAGAGGAGATTTGCTAGAGGGATTGAATATCACGAAAGGTCTGGAGAGGTTGGGAAGCAACTGTTCCCATCCGTGAAATGATCAAGTTCGAGCTAGCGCAGCTTTAAAGTAGTTGTTTGTAAAAAAGCAAAAGTGACACGACGAAAAAAACATATTTTTTTCTCGCAGAAAGTGGTTAAGTTCTGGAATGCACCGCCTGACGCCTGACAATGTGGTGAAGGTAGGTTCGAGGGAAGCATAAAGAAGGGGGTGAGACTGTTATCTCGAAAGGAAGACCGTCCATACGGGGAGAAGGCGGGGAATGGCACTAAGTGAATTGCTCATTCATACACGATGGGTCGAATGACCTTCTCCTGCGCTGTAGCATTTCCGAGCTTTTGTGATTGTGGGAATATAATAAGGAAAGAAGGGGTGTGTCCAGGTGAGGTGTGAGTGGCAGCATAGAAACGGCCCGAATGTAACATGGAGAATAAAGAAAGAAACGTCACAAACCAAACCAGCAATAAGCAAAATAATACACTCTAGAAACAACATTGAGGCAGATATTAGGATCTATATTTGTTGAACTCAATGTTGAGACCAAAAGGCTGCAGATTACCCAGTTGGAAGTTGATCTGTTGTCTCTCGAAGATTGTTGCTGTTGAGGCCATTTAGTCCCTAGAACATGTTCAATGATTTTCTGTCTGATTGGTGACTATCGCCATATGCTCGCCTTTGCCCCATAGCCCTTAATATCCTCCAACAAAGCTCTTACATTCTTAGATTTAAAATACAACAATCGATCAAGCATTAATTTCCTTGTACTGAAGAGAGTTCTGAAGTTTCGGGAACATTTGTGCATAGAATTGTTTCCTAATTTCCATGCTGGAATCCATGGTTTGAATATGTTCCCTGTGGACCTTAATCCGAGATTCCCAGGAAACTGAATTAGGTCTTGGATTGATTTCATGTTTCCCTTAGCATTCCAGAATTTTGGATTAAATCAGTGCAAAAATCACGGGGGATTCGTTACAGGGATAGCCAGTGTCTTCAACATAGGGACTGAGCTGTGTTTTAGTCTCTGGAATTGAGGGGCGTTCGGACGAAGCTCAAGAGGCAAACAGAGTTGCAGAGCAAGAAAGCTGAAAGATTGGCGAAGAAGAAAGAGAGAGGAATATGAATGGCGTTCAGGATTTTTTTCCAAAACGCCTTCACATTGAAAAGCAAACTAGTAAAGACACTGGAAAACCGAAATTAACAGAAAATTGTCGAAATATTCAGCAGTTCATAAAGCATCTGTGGAGACAAAAGGGGAACTGTTCAGGTCGATGATTTTTTTTCAAAATGGAAGAAAGATGTAAATGTGACAGGGGTTAAACCAGTGGAGTGCGGGAGGAGGTGGGATGTACACAAGACAATGACAATGAGGGTGGAAAGCAATGAGAGAGTTTCCATGGTTACAAACAAATTGCAGTGGCTGTCAGAAAGAAATAAAAAAAAAGAGGTGTCCACATGAGCTTGTGAATGGCCACTAAGCAACCATCCGAATGTAACATGAAGGAGTAAAGAAAGAAACGTGACCAAACAATATTGAGGCAGATGTTCTGATCTAAAATTGTTGAACTCAGTGTTGAGTCCGGAATGCTCTATCGCACCCAGATGGAAGGTCAGGGGCTGTTCCTCGACCTTTATTCTCGTTCAGACCATTTATTCGCTGGAGCATGTTCTGTTTTTCTGTTTGTTTGGTAACTACCTCCATATTTTCGCCTTTCCCTCATAATTCTTAATAATCTCATTTAAGAAAACTCTTTGAATCTCAGATTTCAAATAAAACAACGGGTGAAACATTTATTGCCGAGTAGAGAAATTCTAGCTCCCTTTGTGTGTAGAATTATTTTCCAATTCCCGCAGGGAAATCACTGGCTTTAATTCTTTGACTGTGACCCTGGGTCAGCGGCAATAGTTTATGGACTGATCTTACCCGTTCACCGTTCTAATAAAAATGTACCGCATCCCTCCTGCCATCATGAGGAAAGACTTCAGTAAAGGGACAGTCAGTGGGTTAAATGTAGGGGCTGAGCTGCTGTTTAGTGACAGAAATTGAAGAAGTTTAGGAGAGAGTTCAAGGGGCAAAGTTACAGTAAAAGAAAACGAAAGATTGGCGAAGAGGAAGAGAGAGGAATATGAATGACATTCAGCACCTTTCAGATTTTCACAGAATCACAGTGCAGAAGAAGCCCTTCAGCCGACCGAGTCTCCACCGACAGGTGAGAAGCGCCTGACCTACCTACCTAACGCCATTTACCAGCCCTTGGCCCATAGCGTTTTATAAAGAAAACCAAAGTAAAGAAACCGAGGGTTAGCTTCTCGCATTCACAAATGAAACTGAAGAGGTGGTTCAATGTGGAACTGTAGGGGTGCCGCCTTCCTTCAGTTACCTCAGAGGCGAGGATGAAAGGATACCTTCTCTCAGTGAACTCACATTGTTTCAAAACCAATCTGGATTTATAATGCTTAATAACCTAAACATTGACGTAATTGTTGAATAATAGAAATTGAGTTGCCCCGTGGTCAGGACAATTATGTCGCGAAGAATTCCTCGTGAGTCTAATTTTCTAAGTTCTCAATGAGAAAATGTGCCGATAGTGAAATCTGCGCATTTAATACTCACACTAAACTTCCAGGAAAACTGCCAGTGTCGGCGATCACCAGGCTTCCGATTTATTTCTCTATTTCAATTTATTTATTTATTTCGGGATTATTGTTTGTCTAAGCTTCCCCGCCATTGGCGTGAAACAGGCTGGCCGGCAATAGGCAGTTTAACATTTCTCCCAGTTTTTGAATTTGGATATAACATTTTCAATCCTCCACTCCTCTGGAATCAATGGATGACTCTCCTTCTCACCAAATATCAATCGTTACCTGCCCTTATTTCTCACACATTTTCACAATTGCACTTTGCGGTTTTATATATAATTGATTGTTTTTACAATTATTCTCGTTTGAGTGAGTCGGATTTATGAGAACACTATATACAATCTAAAGACGATGAATAACTGTGTATTATAGTTATGTAGATGAATGTTGCTTACAGTATTCCAGATGCGATTAATTTTGAGCTCGATATCTGTGTCAGGAGGGTACAGAACACATTTGTATGGCGGGCTGTCGGCGAGCTCCAGTCCAATGTTTGTGGTAGAAACTGTTTGTAGGGACTTCAGACTGGCTCGAATTGTTTAGATGACAATTTACTTTTGATTTATTAGATTACTAATCCAGTTGCATTACAAGAGAGAGATGCCATCCAATTGGCATAAGTCCTGGTCTGTCTGACCCACTGCTTGTGAGCATGTTCACGGGAAAGTCAAGGATGAGGGCATGATGTGACCTCGCAGTGTGACCTAAGTTCACATAACGGAGAGAGAGTTCCACAAGTACTCACCCCTTTTCACCTTCAGGCCTGCTGTCGGACCCAGCATTATTCTCCAAGGGAGCGACAATGTGTCGCATGAACTGCAGCTTTCCAGGATTCACAGCTTCAATGGAAAGAGTAAAGTCACAGATTACTCTCTATGTCTACCCAGAGGAATCGAAGGGCTATAAATTCAGCAGTTATGGGGAGGGGATGTATAAAGATGGGGCAGTAGGGATACAGAATAATTGCAAGACTTCCAATTGCAAATCTCTACCTGGGTTAGGGGTGTTCAGTTCCAAGTTCACAGAACACCGTTTTCAGGTCCCACAAACAATACATCCTAATGTGCAGCAATCACACACTGTAGTGCCTTGTCCTTACCCAACTGCTCAATTGAGCCCGCCACCTCTCGTTCTCTGTACGCAGGTTACCATTCTCCTGCCTCAGGACTTCCATTTCACCCACAGTCTCTCGTAGGGCCAAGTGTGCTTGTCCATCTGCCACACCTCGGAGTCTGACCACTGGTATGTATGGAGGTGGGTAAAGTGTTGTTGGATCTGTGATGCTGGGCGGTCCATGTCCATTTCGCACCCATGTACGTTCAGTTGTTACCAAGTGACGCTCAGCCTTTTGTGGCTGCGAATGCAGGTGGTGAGATGCTCTGTGTCTCATTGGCCTGATGTGGCTGTTTTCATTCTGACTGGGGTTAAATGTTGAGTCTCAGCCTCATGCTGCCTTGCCCCCTTCCCTCTGGCTGGCTCACTCGGCTCCTTTCCGCTGGCACTGTGCCCGTTATCATCAATGCTGATCATTGCTCGGTTCCTCTGGTGGGGGTTGACACGGTCCTGGCTGTAGGTGTTCCTCCTCCTCCTCATCCTCCAGCTTGGCCATTATCCCTGCAAACAGCAGTCGGCTAGTCTCCAACCCAGGCCCGGGTGAATGACACTGTTTTCCCTTTCCCTGTGGAGGGCCACTCCCATTGCCATGGAGTCCAGCAGCAGGAGGTTGCACACTGCCCTTGGTCTTCACATTCTTCACCTACTCTGCGCTCGCTCCTGCAGCCCGGTCAGCAGCAGCGCCCAGCTGCAGATCAACAGCTTCTTCCTTAACTCTGCAAAATTAATATTGGAATGTCTCAGAAATCAGTTACCTCACAAGCAATATGATTGACTAAAAGATTCTTTGTATCACGCTTATCACAGATATTTGTATCTGAATCTGTAACAGTGCAATGGTCACTGCCTTGGGCTGCGCTGTGCAGACAAAACATAAATCATGTGTCTGAGTTCATTACGAAATGATCAACTTTGACCCGTAGACACTCGGCTAAACGGAAGTATTGAAGAACTAATTGTGCAGGAATTTTAAACAATTTTCTGGCCAGTTTTACATTCTAACTTGTTTGGCATGTTCCCAGGCCTATTCATTTGATTAGTTTCACCCTGTCAAATGGGCTCAAGTTCACCTTCTATGTGTTACAACAGAAGAAAATAAAAATCCTACCACTTACTTTCAAAGTTTTCCCGATGAACTTCCCTGTTCCCTTCCATTAGTCCGGGCCCGTCCAACCTTTCTCTCGATCCTTCTGCTCGCTCACGGCAGACAGCGGCTCAATCCTGGTCAGCAGCTCCGCGATCCAGAAAACCAGACAGAACTTTCGGCTCGCTGCGGCTGGATCTGCCGGGGGCGCCGAGTGCTCGGCAGCAATAAGGTCACTGATGTCCATACGAGAGGTCCTGATATGGCCGAAGCGGATGATAATAAAAGCGGAGAAGCGTGGTAAGAACCAGCTGATGGAGTGAGAATTGTCAATGACAGAAAGGACTGAAAATTAGTGGCGGGAAACAAAAACACCTGAGAACACTTCATGACAAGAATTGGGGTTACTGACCATTTTTTGTGATCTCTATTTGAAGGCAAATGTTTCTCGGCCATTTTTAGCTGGATGTAATTATTAGACTTCAAGCGGGTGAACACAGTCTGTCTACTCTTGACTGGGAAACAGTCTGTCTACTCTAAACTTAGTTGAAGAAAACATCTCTCTCTGTCCGGAGGTAGTACTGAGAAATGTTACAAACTTTTATAATGTTTGAACAAAGTTCGAGCAGCATTTGAAGAGGCCCCTACAGTTGAGATAAAAACATGTAGCGAGGAACATCTCCCAAATGTGCTGCAGGTTTTTCAGGCCCCTTTGTGGTGAGGACTGGCCCGTGGTGATTTTTTTTTTTTCTGCATCCAGAAAGCAGGGAGTCCAAGTCCTAGCCCTGGGTGCACCATGCAGGCTGACTCAGCACAGGGCCCAGTACTGAATTACTAGCGGCCTCATAGTGTGGATGAGGTTTCAATCTGCAGCAGGAATGTGCCCCACCTCCTTAAAATTCACATTCCAAGTTTAAAGCAGAGAATTATCTTACCTTGAAGTATCAGGTTAACGGACCATTTATTTCTAAGAAAATCCGAAAAAACCACGATGTTTGCCTGAAGCCTGTTTCCCCCCCACCTCACCCACCCACCCCCCCACCCCGCCCTCTCACCGCTCACCCCTGCCCCCACTCTCCCCCGCCGCCGGACCCTCTAAACCAACTCCATGCTGGCCTTGCCTCCATTCTCCCAGCCCCTATATTCGTGCTGGCCTGGCTCCCCACTCCGCATTTCCATGCTGACCTGCCCACCCCTTCCCCAGAAGCTCCAATATAGGCTCCAATCTCTCTCATTCTCGGCCCCACTCACTCCCGATCCACATTGAGCTGCTCCACTTACCGATCACAAGCAGAAACGTGGCCCAGACAAGCACAGGAAGTGGGAATGCCCCTGGGAGCAGCAGGTACTGAGGGAGTGGCCTCTGGACCACACAAAGGATTTTTAATGTGACCACCTTTGTGCGGCTGGGAGGAGCAGAGGCCTCCCCTCCATTACCCACCTTCCAAGGTATAGGCTGCATTCTCACTGCCTGTCCCGGTGCAAGAGGGGATGAGATGATAGTTGGGAAACCATCAATGCGCAGGGATGCGGGGAGAAGGCAGAAGAATGGACCTTGTTGAAATGTTTATGTTTTAAAATCCTTTCTTGATGGTGATTCACTCTGCTATCACTTTCGAACCTTACCGGGCAGGAATAGCTCCCCATTCACAACAATCTCTGAACAGAAACATTTCATAAAAGCGACAAATGAGACTTGAACAACCGTCAAAGTAGATGGGGAAGTAAGGATCACACAAATGGATGTAAGAAAGTTAGTTGTGAAGGGGACAGAAGGATGTAGATAGGTTACGTGATTGGACAAAGAGAAGTCAAATGGGGTGTAAAGTAGGAAAATGTGAGTTTGACCATTTTGGGAGGACAAACAAAAAAGGGGCACATATTATAAACGGTGAGAGATTGCAGAGCTCGGAGTTACAGAGGGATCTGGGTGACCTACTGCATGAAAGATTTTGTTCTTTTCTGCTGTTAAACTGTCCAAAGCCATTGAAATTCGGACAGACCAGAGTGCCAGAATAGTTGCTCTTGAAAAAGGCCTCATTCGCTGAAAAAGCCCTAGTTTCGTTTTAAAACTCTTTTACTTCTGCACTGGTCATGCGGTCTCATCCTTTCGCTGACACAATCTCAAAATCAACTCAATCTTCCCGTTTAATTCTCACTTCAGATTTGGCAGCAGAGTCATCCTATGACAGGGAAATAATTGTGTTTCACACAAGAGGGGCACAGAAATCAGGCGCTGAGAGCGGACACAGAAACACAGGGGGGCATTATTTTAACCGGCCATCCCCTTTCACAAAGTCTCTGTTGCATAATGTTCACATCTGCACATTCACAGGACAAACTGCCCCCAGATTGACAGTTCCCAGGATAGACTTCCCACTCCGCTCGGCCTCTGCTGTGGACTCTCCGGGGTTATTTGTAGTTTCGCAGCTCTGCTCACAGTGTCTGGTCCCCAGATTCAGGGGCTGAAACACATCACAGCTCTGGCTGGATTAAGACAGGCCTAATTTTACATTATTAGATTATTCACAGCCAGCAATATGTTTAATTAATATGAAAATACAAATGTTGTGCTCTGGCCCTTCAGTAAGCGTATCCCACGATGTTTTATAGGACAAGGGAGAAAAGGGAGAGAGGGCGGAGTGAAAGACAAAGTCAGGGTGAGTTCAGGCAGTGAGACACAGACTGTCAGGCAAAGTATCGGCTGCAGGATACATTGTTCAATCCAGTTTTACGAAGCTACAATTGGAAAGGTAGAAGACGCTGTCTCATTTCTCACTGACTGCAGCGGCCGAGAATCAAACCCGGGTCAATTACTTAGAAGGGAGCTATGCTCACCACTATACCACCAGCACTGGCTGCCAAGGGCGAAATGGACCGGAAAGTTCCGAGCCTCTTAACCAAGGGCGTTATCATTAAAAAAAGAAAGCAACGTTAATGTTGCGCCACAGAAGGAGATATCACATGGGTCAGAGTAACTGGATCCTCCCCCTCCCATTCCAGGTTCCTCTCCAGCCTTAAAACGGGCATTTTGCGGGCAGCAGGACTTTCAGCTCTTAGCTCATGCTGCAAAGATTAGTATCTATACACCTGACTATGCTGTCCTCTTCTACAGCTCATTTCAATTCTTTACTTTGCCTGCTTGAATGAGACCCTTTAGGACTGCGTTCATCCACGGTGTAGTCACTGCTCTCTTTTATGTAAGCTGCAAGCAATTAATTCCTGTTGGACAAGCGCAAGGACTGAGGCTCGTCCATTGCTACTTGCTGGATCCAGTTACTTGCCTCACTGATAGTCACACCCTCCTGTCTTTGACCGCACACCAATTCTGAAGTAGATACGGTTATCATCCTTAATGTTGTAATCCTGTCACATGAAGCGCCTGCTCTAGTTAAAAGTGAGAAGTTCTGTTATTAGTTGGGGAAATGGCGGTGCATTATTATTAAGCATATAAAAGAATTGGTTTCCACCCATGTGGATGGAAGGAAAATTAAGTTTGTGCCTGTGTTCTCTGGGTTTTGTGACTAAACCAATGTTAAGAAAGACTGGCTCCATATTCCTCCTTTACTCAGGGAATGAGTATGAAATTGTGCCATGGTTCCAGAGAATGAACGTCGAGCTGTAGTGGCTGTAAGCTGAATAAGCATTCTTTGTATCTATTTCTGACAGAAGTATTGCTCCAGGAAATCTCTGGTGAAAAATGGCTGAAGCCAGAAGCAAATTTCCAACCTTTGATTGCAGCTGTGTTTTGGGTAATTTGAACCGTAGAAGCAGCGGAAAATGAGGTGGAAATGTGGACACGAGTTACCTCGTTTTCCAAGAGGAAGAAGGGCACCGCTTTGAATTCGGCAGCACCAGGAATCAATAAGATTAGGAGTCAATTATTTTTGGAGCTGGTTTGGACACTGAGGAGGGACTAACTCTTTTATGGCAATTGGTGGATCGGTTTTATATTGAAGGTGATTTGTTAGAAGTCTACATAGCGTGGTCAACGTTTGATAAATTTGCGATGGCAGACCATCAGTCCATGGAAGAGTATATTCTGGAGTTTAATAGGTGTTATGAGAGATTGACAAAGTTTGTCCTAGATGTTCCAAGTCTGTGTTTCTATTTAAGTTACGATATTATACCTAGATTTCACATATTCCTAGCACTGACGGGGTTTCCATTTCATGGAGGAGACTCTCTTAGAACAAATGGCTACTTTCCTAAAAAAAAAGGGGGAATTCATTCATTTCCAACCATTTTCAGTTCAAATGCAGACGGTTCTGCATTGATTAAAAGTTTGGAGGCCTCCATGATTGCTGAATTTCGAGATCGACTGAACACAGGTGCTGGCATCAGTGCAACTACAGAGTTGCTGATAGGCAGACTGGAGATGGTTGCACTTTTAGCCAATTTTGGAATTCTGAGCAAAGGTGGGGAATGGCAGTGGAGACGCTTTAACCCTAGAAATGCATGGAGAATGATCAACAGTTGTTTGTTGTGACTCCCAATATATTGTCCAAAGCACAACAATCGAGTCCTTTAGGCAACGTGTGAAATGGACAAGACCGACGTTGAGTATGATGATGACTGGCCTGAGAATTTGTATTGGTTGATGGAAGCTTGAGGCGGAGATGAGCGTTTTGGTAGATGTGCGGTGCTGCAGGGCGATACCAGATTCTGCCTCGCATATGCATATGTTTTGCGGTGTAGAGACAGAATCACAGAATTATTACAAGAATTAAGCCAGTCGGCTCATCGTGTCTGCAGCAGCTCTGTGAATGAGCATCTCATCTAATGCCATTCTCCTGCCTTCTCCTCGTAACAGAGAAATTGTTTATTTGCGAAGAAAACACCCAATTCCCTCTTGAATGCCTCGATTGAACTAACCTCCTCCACACCTTCAGGCAGTGCATTCCAGACGCATCCACTCACTGGTTAAAAAAGTTATTTCCTCATATTACTTTTGTTCTGTTTTACCAATTATCATAAATCTGTCGTCTCTTTTTTTATATTCCTTCCACCAATGGGAACACTTTCTCTCTAACTTCCCTCTCCAGTCTCCTCAGGGTTTTGGATACTTCTATCAAAGCTCCTCCCAGCTTCTTTTATCCAAAGAAAAGTGTTTCAATTTCTCCTACCTCTCTTCATAACTATTGAATCCTACACCTTATTCCCGTAAACCTCTACTGCTCTCTCTCTCCAATGACTTAAATTCTTCCTAAAATGTGAGGCCCAGAACTGACCGCAGAACTCTAGTTGAGGCCTAACTAGAGCTCAACTTAACCACATTGCTTTTGTACTCTATGTTCTTATTAATAATGGCGAAGAAACTTTATACTTTATTAACTGCCCTCTCAACCTGTCCTGCCACGTTTCACTATATTTACACATATATACCTATATCCCTCTGCTCCAGAACCTCCCCTGCACTTGTATGCTTTACTTTATATGCTCTTTTTACCAAAATGTACCGGCTCACATTTCTCTACTTTGAATTCTTCTGCCACTTATACACCGATTCCAACAACTTGTGTATATCCTTTTGCAGTTCTAAACTGTACTCCTCACAGTGTACAATGCTTTCAAGTTTTGCAACGTCCGATAATTTTGAAATTGTTCCCTGTACACCAAGGTGTAGATCATTAATATTTTTCAGACGAAAGCAAGGGTGCCATGCCAACGTCTAGGGCATGCCAACACAAGCCATCCTCCAGCCTGAAAAACATGCATAAACCATTACTATCTTCTTCCTGTCACTCGGACAATTTTGTAAACATGTTGCTACTGTCCCAATTATTCCATTAGCTACATTTTTTTCTCACATGGCTGTTGTGTGGCACTGTATCAAATGCGTTTGGGAGTCCATGTACATCAACAGCTTTGCCTTTATCGACACTGTCTGTTATTTTAATAAAAAAACTTCAGTAAGTTAGTTAAATATGATTTCCCCTTCAGAAGTCTATGCTGGTTTCCTTAATTAACTCGCATTTGTCCACCTCTATTAATTCTGTCGCTAATTGTACTTTCAATAAGTTTCTGATCAGCGAATTTAAACTGACAAATCTGTAGCTTAATCCCTTGACGCTTCTTTGAACAAGGTGCATTGTTTGCAACTTTCCAGTCATCTAGGACGGCACTTGAATCTATATAAGAATCTATATGAAACATTATTGCCAGTGCCCCTACAATTTTTACTCTCGCTTCCCTCAGTGTCCTTAGATGCACCTCAAACTGTCACTGTGCCTTGACGACTTTCAGTGCAGCTAATCTATCCAATACTTCCTCCTTATCAATTTTAAGCCTTTTAGTGACTTTATTCCCTCCTGTTTCACTATGGCCTAGCCAGCATATTCTTCCATCGTAAAAACAGGTACAAAGCATTCATTTATTATCTCAGATGCCCTCCCCTCCCCTCAACCCTTGGCCCCCGCGTGTAAATCCTCTTTCTGGTCCCTAATCAGCCCTGCTCTCCTTCTACAGAGGAACAAGTTATGATGGATCAGGGGTTAGTTGTCGATAGAAAATGTTGTCAAAAACGTGTCAGGACGTCCGCGCAGTTTGGGATGTGTAACAGCAACTTAAATTCACTGCAGTGGACATTGGAAGTTTGGGGACCTTAGCTGTTTACTAAACTGGCGCTTCCTATTGCAGTTCCTGCCGTGCAACGGAGTTAAGGCCAACACAGAGAGGTTTCACTTCACTGTTGTAACATGTTAATGACTGTTCTACCCCTTACCCTGAGTGGAAAGTGTGCTGCAATAGGAAGAAACAATTCTAATCCCCGTGGAAAATCAACAAACATGAAACACATGACACAAAGTGGGGCAATGTTTTCTGATATCATTTAAATAAAACAACATATTGTCCAGGCAGCAGAAAGGGCACATTCAAACCTGGAACACTGGCGAAAATTTAACTATGGTCAGAATAGGAAGAGTTGGTTTCATTTTGCATTTTTTTCATCAGTATCAGAATAATTGTCCAAGGAGATTTCACTACTTTCTTCAGCTCTTCCCTGAATTTAGTTTGTGTAGCTGCATAAATAAACGTGTTTGTGCAGGAACTCAAATACATGAGCATGTATCCGGTTTGATTAGCGATGAATGCAGGAGCTGCATAATCGGGTCGTACATGAATGACGATACCACTGACTAAAGTACAAACGACTGTTGTCAGCCACAACAGTATAAAAGTACCCGATACAGTGAACAGTAATATAATCGATTTCCTTCGGTTCTGTATTTCTGGATCACTCTGATTCTCGCTGCTGTGACCCCGGAGCTCCTTACGGGCTCGACTGGCTATTAAAATCCGTCTGACTGTCAAACAATTAAACAGTAATATCAAAGTGAAAGGAATCCAATTCAATAAAATACTTTGTAGCCAAGTGAATGTTACACCAAAAGGAGATGTATAAAATTCCAAACTGGGTTGGAAACCCCAGTGAACATTGTTAATTATTCGCTTAGGTTCAAATGCAAACCAAAAGGGGATGTTCTTTAAACATGAGAGGACAGAGATTGCTGTTAGAACTGTAGCCGCAGTTCTCACTGTGCAATACCTTATCTTAAACTTGTGACTACAGATAGATACAAATCGGTCAAATGTGAAGCAGACTGTAAACCACACCGTTAAATACAGGTTCACATTATTTGTGTACATTATGAACTTGCAAATGTGTGTATAGGACAGGATTATATGTGGAAAATGTTTACTCAGGATTTGATACACGAGAACATTATTGAGCATGACCAGTAAATCAGCTATTGCCATGGACACCATATAGAAAGAAATACATTTTGAAAGGCCGCAATTTCCTCTGGAGAGAATCACGATCGTCATCAGGTTCGCTGTGGGGAAAAGGGAGAGAAAGTAGGTAACATGGACACTCACAAACATTCCACAGAATATTACAGGAAATGATACTGTGCATTGCTGCCTAGCGTTATATACACGTATCGATTTATAATATTGTAAAGTGTTCACGAAATTACTAAAATAAATAAACGAATATGCTATTGTGCTTATTTTCAAAAGCAGTGTTTTTGAGAAGGCCCCTAGCTGGAGCAGAGACCGGAACCAGGTTTCTGGCGGTGGGAACTACAAATTGGACACCAGACCTCTGAGAGATGAACCTGTGCATGTAATTGGTAAGGAAATGGAAACTAATTAGGAAGTATAAACAGATTGGGAGATAGGATTTCAGTCTGTGGTCAAAACAAGCAAGAGTCTAAAAAATCAATTCCTTTTCAGCAGAAGCGATGCAGCCCCAGGAGCTCTCGCTGAATCTGTGAATGGGAGCAATCTTAAAAGACTGAAACCTGAGAAAATCTGTGAGCCAACCAGGCAAGCTGAAGAGCTGGGAGTTATTTTTTTTTAACCAGAGCTGATCATACTGTGTACCAGGGAGCCATTGAATGGTGGGGTGACAGTGCCTCTGGGAAAACTCCGCCATCAGGAGTGTTGTGACCCGAGTGAAAGATGCTACACAGAAGTAGGCCTTGTTGATGATTATCATATCCGTGGAGCTTGGGTGGAGTCAAGTGGCTGTTGGAGGCCACTTTAGAAACAGACCCTGCTGGAAGAAGAGTAGTTGAGCACTGCTGGAGCAAGGTGGAGTTGTGAGAGACATTGGGACTAAACACAGAGCCAAATATGTGCTGAGGACTAGCCGAGAAATCCGTCAGACTTACCATTGTTGTATCGGCTACTTCAACTATAATAAACCCTTTCTACTGAATACAATTATCAATTAATTATATATTTTTGTCTATGGTTTGATTTTTTACAGTAAATGTCAAAAGAAGTGAAATCTTGTCCATTGATTCCTTCCTTCTGAGTCCTTTGAGAAGTTCGGTTCCATCAGGTAATTGATTCTCAAGTGGACTGTAACACTATGTACAGGGATTGGGACTCTGCTGTCCACCCGGTAAATTTCAGTCTGATGTTTTCATGGTGCTGAGAGAAGGGTCACTCGAATTCAGTCTAGAGGATGGTAACGGAGAGTCGCCCCAAGCTGCTCCTACTCCCACCGACACTTATGCATTGGTGCCTCAATTGGAGCTAATGTTCAGTTCGGTTAATAGTGTAAAACTGGCAAAGTCTGATCAACCGTCCGTCATACATATCTCCCGATTCCCTTCCAAAGACCATCGCCACTGGCATTGGATTGAGACTCAATTTACATTTAAACTGTACAGTGTAAGTCACCCGTGAGTACCTCACAGAGACAGTCCAGTTACCGATAAAAAGTTTCGTAAAGGGAAAATGGGATATTTCTGTAACTTCTTGTATTTAAACTGTCGACTAATAAACAGATTTCCTGACATACAACCTACCTGTCATCAGGCCGTTCCCGTGTGACACACCGAGTGAATTAGATAAATTGTCACTGAGGCTCCATGTTACACTAAATAAAATTTTACAACCGGCTCCTCCTGATTATTTGGAGATGGGAATCTCGGGAGGGACATCAAATGCCTGCGGTGTTCTATATAATTTCCAATCCATTACAGGAAGCAATAACTTCAAATAAAATATTCAGCTGAAGAAAATAACTATCCAATTTAATTCAATACGTTGCTCTTTGCCTTTTTCTAATCGCTCTGAAGGACCCGGTCATGAACTAAACAGGAACCGATGGATCCGCAAAGATTCTTTGCGAGGGAGGAATGAGGAGCAGCTTCCTCAAAATATCTTCCCTTCCCCTGCTGGGTGGAGGACGCTGCAGTACTTGGAATTATCACTGTAATGTCGACAATGGGCAACATGACATATGAGATTGTTCACATGGACACTAAGCAACACATTCTTTAATCATCTATGAAGTGTTGGAGTGGCGGCAATTTAAACCCGCTCTCCTTCAGGGTGAGGAGGAAAATTAAACTCCAGGTGCCCACAATCTGCCGAGCAGAACCACGGCTCACGGGCCCTGTGAACAGCTATATTTCCCGTTGATATTCAGCAATTCATCCCGGTCGAAATATGACTCGGCAGTGAGACATTCCCACAATCAGCCACATAATCACTAGCAGTGAAATACTCAGCAGTTACCAGGCAACAATGACTTACCGGGAATACCAAAGGCTGCGAGAATTGGGTAGTAAATTAGCTTTACTTGTAGAATCGTTGGCCGGATCATTTTTGTAGAAGAATGCGATAGATCACTCAGTTTTCTGAATTGCATTAAAGATCCGTAAATGTTTCCCCATTTATAGGCCAATTCGTGTCGCGGTGAGGGAATCAGCTTACACAATAATTCGTGTTAGTTATAGTCACTTAACAAACAAGTGGGTAATTTACCTCTTCAGAGACCCCGGTCCGCCAATGGGGAAATTGACCAGCTCAGTTCCTGAAACTTCGTCATTTAAATTAATGACCAGAAAGTAACCCCAGACGGAATGTGTTCTGCGCATGTCCCCCCTTGAATGTGGAAAGGGATAGCCCTCTGTACAGTGTTGGATTCCTGGGGCTTCATATTATTCTTTTGTGATCTTGACTCATCCATTGCAGAATGTAAACGTGTTATAGACTGTAATTTTTAAACTTAAACTTCCTGTCTTCTGTGGGGAAACCTCGTGATGACTCGGCGTTATTATTATTGAGGATGATATTGCTCTGACATTAAGAATACTGGCGATGTCCGTATATTTATCCTGTTGCTATCAGTCAGCAGTACTAGTTATTATAAACTCTAACATTAATAGTGGGAAACATATTGGAAAATAACCCGTGCTGATTTTAATCTATCATTAGCAATTCAAACTCCACTCAAAAATAGGGATGCTTTGCTCCAACATTATTAGTAGGGAAATACAAGCAGAAAATGCTGGGAAAGCTCAGCAGATCCTGCAGCATCAGTGGAGAGTCAATCAGAGTTAATGTTTCAGGTAATGGTCAGCATTGACTTTTTGAATTTCAGGTTTCCAGTATCGCCGTATTTTGTTTTTGGATTATTGTTTTTGATCTTATTCCAGAATTTTCAGGGTGACTCTATTCTAGTGTTGATGGTGATATTGGCATAACGTCACTGGTGTTAACCCAATTGTCGGGTTACAGGACAGGCTCCAACTCAACTCCTACTCGTGATTGCCTTTCACTGACATTACTGTTGGTGAGGTCACCGTAACTTTTCTAACGGTGAATTTAATATTACTGAGGAAGCCCCTACTCGAGCATTAATAGTTGTGACCGTGCAGAGAATCATTACAATATTTCGAGCTATAACCATACTCTAACGTTATTTTTGAGGCCCCTACGCTAAGTTATTCGTGATGAAATCACTCAAACATTGCTGGAGGTGAGCCAGTGCCTCCAAGTTTTTTTCTTGTTTTGTTTTATTTCCTTCCTAAACCAGATCGCCCGATTATAAGGTAAAATTTCGCATTGCCGTAATTAATGCAGTTACATTTTAATCAATACTCTGGGTAAAATGGGAAAGCCCTTATTATATGAAAGCGATGCTTCTTGCAATCCCCTATTTCACATTTGGAGTATTTTTAATGCTTTGGTTAAGTATCATCACACACGTACTCTTGGGAATAACTAAAAGAGGAATAAGGAACATCCTCAGATACATTTAGGTTGTGAGTGGGCTTGGAGAATGAAAGGGTGGCATGACACTTCACTGAAAAATTGTTAATAGATCACAGGAATATATTATTCGCTCAAATTTAATGCAGGAGGAAATTTTTTTATCCTTGAATATGCACAGTTGATATTGACGTTTACACCGTACACACAAAGCGGAGCCACAAAATGAAACGGCATGTCAACCTATGGAGATTATTACTGCTTCCAATTGGCGAGACATCGATTGTGTATCACATCAATCGACAGCGAACAAAACAGTAATAATTCACTTATGCACAATGGATTTACGAACGACAATATTCGCTTTCAAGAGAGGGGCTAAATGTAGCTATTAATCAAAGAGCAAATGCAAGGGACAGCTGCACCTATCTGCCAATAGCAATCAGTTATCCAATAGATAGCGGGGAGGAGAACAAAATCCACATATTTCTCAATCAAGCACCAATCACTTAACATGTGTTTAGTTTGTTGTGAAGCAGCCATTTGTGGCATGTGACAGCGGTTAATTCAAGGACTCTGCTCTCTACATCTTGCAACCAGGTGAAAAGGTTCCTTGTGTTTAAGAAACGAGCGGTCACTAATTTTTTCATTTAACTGTAGTTTCTTCATTCCACCTGCTATAAATCAAAGCCATTGTGAGTGGCGAGTGTCATCCGAATTTAAGTTGTGTTTGCAGCACTTGTTACTGGCTTTACAGCATCGGAGGCGACGCTTGTATCAATTTCTGCGTCAATATCATTTTCATTGTCAACCCTGCAGTGACGCATGGAGCTGGTAAACAGAGAGCGCGTCTTACACAATTATCATTGCTCCCAAAACAGGCCACAGCAAAGTAAGAAAACTGGTATTTCACTCCTCCCAGGGTTTGTTCTGTAAACCGACCAAGAAAAGAGAGGGGGATGGTGGGGTGCGTTGTGGCGGGGGAGCGGGAGAATTTTTCATCCCTCAGAAACATACAGGAAAAGACTGGCCGCAGCTGTCCTTACAGATTAAAACAACAGAGAATCCTGGGAATACTCGGCGGGTCTGGCAGCTTCTGTGAAGAGAGACAACAAAGTTAACGGTTTCAGATCGATGACTTGGTCAAAGCTGACATATTGATTTCGTGTTTGTGGGCAATGTGCCAAAAGTTTGATTGTCCAAAAATCACGCTGAGGAATTATTAACATCGCGATCAGGTTTCTAGGTTGCTGGGGACGGGTGACACGGGTACGTGGGGAAGGTGGTGGGGCGGGGAACTTCTAGTCATGTCTTAAATTGTGTGGATCTATAAAGCAAATTATTCCTTATTGGCTGTGTTTAAATAATCTGAAGTAAATGTTTTTGATGCACTTTATACATAAAATGTGTGCTAATCCCTCGGAGTGCGCCTGTCTTCTATTGTCCTGATTCTTATGTGTGGTGCAATAAGTTATTTTTTCCCCAAGTATTGTGTAGTTTGGGTAGCAGGGCATTAAAGCCAGGTTACCCATAGAGTTATAGAATGGTCATAGCTCTGAATGAGGCCATTCAGCACATTGTCTCCCTGCCGGTTCTCTGCAACAGCAACTGAGCCAGTCCCACTCCTCCGCCTTTTCCATGTAGCCCTGAAAATATTGTGTTTTCAGATAATTATCTACTGCAATTGAATCTGTCTCCATCACACACTCAGCCAGTAGCTTCCAGATCCAAACCACTTGTTGCATAAAGAAGTTTATCCTCATGTCACCTCTGGTAATTTTAAAAATCAGTTTAGGTTTCTCGACCACCCGCCGATGGGAGCAACTTCACCATTTTCACTATCTAGATCCCTCATGATTTTGAGCACGTCTAAAAAACCTGCCCTCAAACTTCTCTTCTCCAAGAAGAACAGCCCCAGCTTCACCCAATCTATCCACATTTCTGAAGTCTCCCATCCTCGGAATCAGTCTCGTAAATCTTTTCTGAAACCTTTGCAAAACCTTCGTTTAAGTTGAACCAGTATTTTATGAAGGTTCACAACTTAGTTGCTTTGGTACTCTATGCCCTGATTAATGAAACCCAGGATTTGGGGCCTGAGCTGCTTTCTCAAACTGCCATGACAGCTTAAATGATTTATGCAGATACACACCCAGGTCCTTCTGCTCCTGCATCCTTTTAGAATTACGCCCTTCAGTTTATGTCACCGCTCCTCGTTCATTTGACCAAAATGTATCACTTCGCACCCCTGCACATTAAAGTTCACCTGCCCCGAGTCTTCCCATTCCACCAGCCCATCCATATCCTCTTGAATTCCATCATTATCTCCACAAAGTTCACAATACTTCCAAGTCTTGCATCATCCTCAAATTCTGAAACTATACCCTACATACCCAGGCCTAGGTTATTGACATCAATCAAGAAATGCAGTGGCCCAGCTACATCCCGCCACCACGGCACAGCACCCGCAGCACACCCGCACCTCCCACCCCCCCCCGCACCTCCCACTCCCCGCCCCTCCCACTCCCCCGCCCCTACCACTCCCAGCCCCTCCCACCCCCCCCGCACCTCCCACTCCCCGCCCCTCCCACTCCCCGCCCCTCCCACTCCCCGCACCTCCCACCTCCCGCCCCTCCCACTCCCCGCCCTCCCACACCCCGCACCTCCCACTCCCCGCCCCACCCACTCCCCGCCCTTCCCACTCCCCGCACCGCCCACCTGCCGCCCCTCCCACTCCCCGCCCCTCCCACTCCCCGCCCCTCCCACTCCCCGCCCCTCTCACTCCCCGCCCCCCCCACTCCCATCCCCTCCCACTCCCCGCACCTCCCATCCCGCCACTCCCACTCCCCACCCCCCCACCGCCCGCCCCTCTCACCCCCCCGTCATTCCCACTCCCCGCCCCTCCCACTCCCCACCCCTCTCACTCCCCGCCCCTCCCACTCCCATCCCCTCCCACTCCCCGCACCTCCCAACCCGCCACTCCCAGTCCCCGCCCCCCCACCGCCCGCCCCTCTCACCACCCCCGCCCCTCCCACTCCACGGCCCTCCCATTCCCCGCTCCTCCCACTCCACGCCCCCCACCCACCGCCCCTCCCACTCCCCGCCCCACTCACCCACCCGCCCGCCCCTCCCACTCCCCGCCCCCCCCACTCCCCGCCCCTCCCACCGCTCGACCCCCCCACGCACCCGCCCCTCCCACCCCCCGCCCCTCCCACCCCTCGCCCCTCCCACTCCCCGCACCTTCCACAACGCCCCTCCCACTCCCCGCCCCTCCCACCCCCGCCCCTCCCACTCCCCGCACCTCCCACAACGCCCCTCCCACTCCCCGCCCCTCCCACTCCCCGCCCCTCCCACTCCACGTCCCTCCCACCCACCCGCCGCTCCCACTCCCCGCCCCCCCCACTCCCCGCCCCTCCCATCCCTCGCCTCCCCCAGCCACACGCCCCTCCCACCCCCCGCCCCTCCTACCCCTCGCCCCTCCCACCCCTCGCCCCCCGCCACCACAGTCAGAAGTAAATAACATTTTCTGTAATTCATTCTTTAATAATCCTGAATTCAAACATTGAGCTGTGGCATAATGAAATTCTAGCTATTCTAACGACTAATGGTTCACAACACCACATGGTTCGAAATGAACTGTTTCAGGGAACTGATGGCGTTCACTAAAAAGCATAGTTTTACTGAAATTTGGGGGCTCAAATGATTAACACAGAGGGAAAGAACGTAAGAGTCGATTTGGAAATGATATGGCCAACTCGTTTGATTAGAGCTCCTGCACCTCAAAATCTCCCATTTCATCACTGCATTTTATCAGTCATAGTGTTCTTAATAACTACATCAAGTCGCATGTAATAGCACCTATAAAATAGCTGATAATAAGGACTTGTGGACTCAACCAGAAACACCAGTTTCAAGTGCCACTCCTGGGTGTGATGACCAATAATTATTTTTTATTGATTTACAGGACATTGTCTTCGCTGGATCGGCCAGCATTAATTGCCCATCCTTAATTGCCCTTGAGAAGCTGGTGGTGAGCTGTTTTCCTGAACCACCGCAGTCCTTGTGATGTAGGTACACCATCAGTGCTGTTAGGAATAGAGTTGCAGGAGTTTGACCCAGCGACAGTGAAGGAAGGACGATATATTTCCAAGTCAGGATGGTGAGCGGCTTGGAGGGGAACATCCAGGTAGTGCTGTTCTCATGTATCTGCTGCATTTGTCGTCCTAGATGGTAGCGGTCGTTTGTTTGGATGGTGATGGTTAAGGAGCCTTTGTGAATTCCTGCATTACATCTTATAGATGATACCCACTGCAGCTACTCTGCTTCGATGGTGCAGGCTATTAATATTTGTGGATGGGGTTCCAATCAAGCGGGCTACTTTGTATTGGCTGGTGTAAATCCTGTTGAGTGTTATTGGAGCTGCACTCATCCAGGAAACCGGAGAATATTCCATCACACCCCTGGCATAAGCATTGTTGATGGTGGGCAGGCTTTGGGGAGAAAGGAAGTGAGTTACTCGCCGCAGGATTCCTAGCCTCTGACCTGCTCTCGGAGCCACAGTAATTTATGGCTAGTCCAGTTCAGTTTCTGATCGTTATTAATTCCCAGGATGCTGATAGAGGGAAATTCATTATCGTTTTGCCATTAAACACCAAGGTGCAATGGTTAGATCCTCTCTTGCTGGAGATGGTCATTGCCTGGCGCTTGTGTGGCGCGACTGCTACTTGCCACTTGTTAGCTCAAGCCTGGAAATTGCCCAGGTCTTGCTGCATTTGGATATGGGCTGCTTCAGTGTCTGAGGAGTTGCAAATAGTGCTGAACAATGTGCAATCATCAGCAAACATCCCCACTTCTGACGTCCTGATGGAAGGCAAGCCATTGATCAAACAGCTGAAGAGAGTTGGACCGACAACACTGCCCTGAGGAATTTCTGCAGTGATGCCCTGGAACTCAAATGGTTGACCTCCAACAACCATAATCATCCTCATTTGTGCGAGGTATGACTCCAATCAGCAGAGTTTTCCCCCTGGTTCCCATAGACTCCGGTTTTGCAAGGGCTCCTTTATGCCACACTCGGTCAAATGCTGCTGTGATATAAAGGGCAGTCACTCCCACCTCACCCGGGGAACATCACTGAAGACAAACAAATCGAACAGTTCAAGCCGATGGCTTTTCATCAGAACTGTACAAAGCTCCGAATGAGCTTTCTTGGTTTCAGCGGGATGGTATCACACTTTCCCAAAACAAACACCATATGAAATTGTTTACTCACTGGTGAAATAAACCGCACTGGTATTGTATCTTCCTGGAATTTCTGCAACTTAATATCTCCCCGAAAAACATGCAATATTCAAAGTTGTGCTTGTCTCTACTGCTGTTCGCTGGGTGAGGTGAGAGTGACTGCACTCTATATCAGAGCAGCATTTGACCGAGTGTGGCATCAAACAACCCTACAAAAATTCGAGTCATTGGGAATTCGGGGTTAAACTTGCTGCTGGATTGAGTGCTGGAGATTTTTGAGGACGGCCTTGGGATCTTTATGATTCTCAGAATTTAGAACGTTATTCCCAATGAGCTTTCTTGCTTTAAAAGGGTTAATATCACACTTTCCCACAACAAACACCATATGGATTTTTTTACCCATTTGCAAAATCCAACTCCGTGGGCTTGGAGCTTTCCTCTTCAATTTCATCCACTTAACTTCTTGGCGCAATAAACACAATCTTCAAAACGTTGAAGGTTCAGTGCAGACAGCTGTGTAACAACAGTTGTCACATCACAAGCCTCGAGTGAGGAGCGAGTAGTCGGTGTAAATTTGGAGATTTGTGAAATGAAGCCCAAGAGAGGCTGCTGGTCTGCGTGTGAGGGAAATACGCTGTAGAGGGTGAATTACCAAACAAGGGAATACAAGCAAAGTATGGTTGCAGTGCCTCATGTTAGATTGTGAAGGCATCTGTGGGAAGCAAGTGTGATCCAGCTGGATATCTCAAACAGTAAAATATAAAAGGTTTAATCTGCGGGTCTGTGGTTCGAGTCCCGGTCCAAACGCTGCCTTCTGGCTTCAGGTGATTTCCAACTCTCCACCCCGTACCCCCCTCCCCCCGCCGTGAAGCTACTGGCAGGAAAAGGGTAAGGGATGCTGAATTCTTCAGGAGAGCAGAAACACAGATAGTTCTTCATTTACAAATAAATACTGCCTTTTGGAAATTATTGTAGATTCAATCAAATTCTAAGAATTATTTCTAGATTTCCAGCTGCCCTAAATGTGAAAAGAGCATCTTGATTTTTCTCTTGGTTGTCCTAGACACCATCGCTGTGAATCAGTGGCAAAAGTAGGACCTGATTCCACCCCACACCTACCCCCGCGGAAAGCAGTTTCTCTCCTTTTAACCTAACTTGTGGTTTAAACGGAATGGAAACTTCGATCAGATCACCCTTCATTCTTCTTTTCCCAAGAGAAAATAAACAGGAAGAAGCCCTGAAAAGGATTTTAAAAATGTGCGGGACAAGGCGGCGGATTGACAATAGGTGAATTTCTCCTTCAGAGAGCCAGCACAGACAGGATGGAACAAACGGTTTGTGCTGTATCCATTCTATGATTAAACCTTTCCATAATTATCAAACCTGAACTCCTGAAGTAACCGACTGAACTCTGAAATCCCACTGGTGAATCAGCACTGTTTCCACTCCAAGGCCAACATACACCTGGTTGTTCCTCTGAGTAGTGCCTGTAAGAACATGAGAAACAGGAGCAGGTGTATCATAGATTTCACGGCTTCTCAACAAATTCCCGATCTTTCTCGTTGATCTTCTGCCTCAACTGCACCTTCCTGAGAATTCTCAATACCCCCTGTCGTACAGCACCATCCCAGATAAAGAATTCCTGATGAATTTCAAGCTGCACAAGGGGTGAACAATGATGTCTACTGCACATTAATAGGCTGCAATTCAAAACATTGTATGGGAAAGCTTGTTTGCAAGTTGTTTTGCCTCCTTTAGTTGCATGGATTTGTATTCTAATTGCAGCAGCAAATTCAGGACAGTTGTCTGATTATCGATTGTAATGAGTGTTCACTCGGATATGACAGCCTGGAAATTGTGCTCTTCAAATGATTTTTTCTTGTACATGTGCACTGACGGTTTGTGAGCCCTTTACCTGGAGACCTCAATCCCTTTGCTTTTCTACAGCCCCTTGTTTCTCACCACATAGAAAAGACTCTCATTGCTCAATTGGTTCCTGCAAGATATGTTCCTTGTGTATTCTCCATGCCCTGACTGACTGGCTCTGCATCTACTGTCCATTGTATTCCCATTCCATCTCCTGTGTTCCAAATACACACACATACAGCCTGAGGAAGCAGATTCTTTCAATCCATTGTACCGATTCCACAAGAACTTTTCTTGGTACTTTCCCAAATCTAAACTGCAGAATGAATACGAAAATACAAAATGATAGTCGAATATAAATGGATTCTCTTTGTATTTCTGTCAACAAAATCTTTATTTCCTGTTGTTGATTGGGTGACAGCAGATTCTCAATGTACAAATATTTATAATTAACATTGTGATGTTTGAAAATGTATTTTGTGTTTCTTGGTGTGCCAGTTCTGAATTAATATGTGTGTAACTGTGTTATCTCTCAATGCACTTGTGTGTACCTGCGTTGTGTGTAAGTATATTTAGGATTGATTGGGAAAAGAAAAGAAACAGGCAGAAAAAAATATTTCCGCATCAAACCAGAGTCAGACCGAATGAGGAAAATACAGATCTCTGTAACCAGCAGAATGATAAAGTACACTTATATTCAGCACAAGAAGTCAAAATCACACCGAAGAGGCACACTTTCTGAGCGTTGTTTTGGGCAGAGATCAGTCTGGTTTATTGATTACCAAGTTATGTAGTTGTGGCCAAGTGGTTACCGCGATGAACTAGAAATCCATTCGGGTATCTTCGCGCAGATACGAATCCTGCCGACTGCACAGCTTATTTTCCTTGCTTAGTTTCAAAATTTGACCAAGATCCTTTTACATGAATCATGCCTTACGTGGGACGATACCCCAAACCTTTCAACAACAGAAGTCGGTTTCCTTATTCTTATTCATCTGCGTGTATTCACGAAATTCCTGTCATGAATACAGCAAATATCAGCTAAATTAACGACACCCACCTTTTCGTCCCTCTCTCACACTGTCTAAATCACTTTATGTCTAATTATATGTGTCCTACTGTGTGCGCGGGCATGTTTGTGTCTCCATTTGTACTGTACCTTTGTGCGTTGTTTTTGTTTATTGCTCCTGCATTGTTCTTGTTTATTGAGCTTTTGCAAAACACTCGCCTTCAAAAGCCTTTCCAATTTCCTTCTAAAATTATTCACGAAAATATCTTCTACCACCTTTTCAGGTGGGGCGTTGCAGATCCCACCGACTGAGTGGAAATGTCTCTGCTAACATCCTCTGTATATCTTTTGGTCAATGTTTTTGTATCCACGGCCCTTATGTATTGACCTACAAGCAGAGGGACTCTTTTCCTGTTTACCCTCCCCAAACCTCAGATGATCTGGAAAACCACCATTAGGTAATTTTCTAATCTTCCATGTCAGAAGTGCAACAGCCCGAACTTCCCCAGCAACACCTCATGACTGAACTATTTCATCCTTGAAAACCTCACTGCGAGCGTCCTCTGCCCGCTTTCTCATGCCTTACTGAAGATCGGTGACCATCCTTAACCACAGGGCTCCTTACGAATGTCGAACTGCAGTTCCTAACGTTCCAGCATGATCCCGATGCTTGAATATAGTATTTCTCCATTTATAAGCCCAAATAACCAATATGCTTTTCGAACTACTTTGCAAACTTTGTGGTATGGAGACAAATGTCCCTCTGCCCATCCACAATTTACAAAAATCTCGCACTTACAGTGTAGCGACTTTCCATATTAGTCCTCCCAAAGTTCAAAATTTCATCGCTTACTCCCTCGTATTAACATTTGTATACTTTTCTAATGTGTTATTATTATGTGTGCGTCTTACTTTATGAACTCAAAGGTCTTTATTTCCCTGGAAGCCTTTCTCTTTGCCACTTTCAACTAATAAAGCAAAAGTATTGTGACGCGTATCTCTGTCCTTAATTCTCTACCTGACACTTTTTGAATGTTTGTCTGTTTGTCTCTGTTTCCCTCTCCTTGACCTCCCTATTTCATAAAAAAAAGCTTCCAATCGGACGGATGAGTAGGCGCAGGATCATTCTCATATCCCGCGAACTCCTCAGTATTCAATAATCGATGAATCTCAGCTTTGAAGATATTGAGCTCTCCCAATCCTCTAGGGTAGGGAGCTTCAAAGTTTCACAAACATTTGAATGAAGAAGTTTCTGCTCATCACTCATTATACTGAACTCCAAAGAGAATAACCTCATTTTATTCAATCTCACCTCTGAATCCAGGAATGAATCTAGGGATCAAGCTATAATTTTAACACGTGCAGTTCGACCTTTAGAAAATTCTGGCTTTATTCAGCAGGTCAGACAGCACCTTTGGCTTTCCGACCTGAAAGATTAATTTTGTTTCTCTCCAAAGAAGCTGTCGTGTTTGCAGAGTATAACAGGAATTTTCTATTTTTACTTCAGATTTCCAATATCTGCAGTTACTACGAACATAGGAAATAGGAGCAGAAGTTGGCCAATTGGCCCCTCGAGGCGGCTTCTCCGTTCACCAAGATCATGGCTGATTTGTTTGTATTTCGAGTTCCACATTCCCATCTACCCCGAAACCTTTGAATCCCTTGACACAAGAATTTATCTACCTCTATCTTTAAAATATTAAATGACACCGAATCCACTGCTTTCTGAGGCAAGGAGTTCCAACATCGCATAACCGTCTGAGAGAGAAAGCAATCCTCATTTCTGCCCTACAAGGAACACAACTAATTTTGAGAGAATACCCCCTAGTCTTGGGCTCACCCACAAGAGGAAACATCCTTTCCACGTCCTCAAGGCCGGTTAGGATCTTATATACTTCAATAAAGACACCCCTCACTCTTCTAAACTACAATGGAAACAAACCCAGCCTGTCAAATATATCCTCATAAGAGAACCCGCTCATTCCAGGTATCAATGTAGTGAACCCCCTCGGAACAGCCTATAACTCACTTACATCACACCTTAAGGAAACTGCAATGCAGTATTAGATATGTGGCGTCATCAATGCCCTGTAGAATTGAAGCACAGCGTCCTTACTTTGGTGATTCATTCATCTAGTAATAAAGGATAGCATTCTATTAGGCTTCTGCATTACTTGCTGTACCTGCATGCTAACTTATTTTTACTCATGAACTAGGACACCTAGAACCCCCTGCACCTTGGAACTCTGCAGTCGTTCCCTGTGTAATCAATGATTTTATTTAAATTCTCCCTGGCAAAGTGAACAACTTCACGTTTTCCAACATTATAATCCATCTGCCAGATTTTTGCTCACTTACTCAATCTGTCTTTTTTCCATCTGTAAATTACTTCAGTCTTCTTCACAACTTTCCTACCTATCATTGTGCCATTCACAAATTTAGCTTCCAGGCCTTCAGTCCCCTCATCTAAGCCATTGATGTAAATTGTAAAAAGTTGAGGCCCCAGCACCTATCCCTGCGGTACTCCACTCGTCACATCCTGCCAATCAGACAAAGGTCCGTTTATACTTACTCTCTGGTTCTGACAGACAGCCAGCCTTCTCTCCATGCCAATGTGTTACCCCCTTTGCCATGAGCATTTATTTTCTGCAATAACCTTTGTTGTGGCACCTTCTCAAATGCCTTTTCGAAATCCAAGTACAGCACGTCTACAGGTTCCCCTTCATCAAGAAAATATCTCCTTCAAAAAAAAACTCTAATAAATTGTTCAAACGTGATTTCCCTTTCACAAAACCATGCTGAGCATGGCTTTTGCGAGAGTCTGGTGAACCACCGTTATATCATATCTACCAGAAGTATTTCCTCCTTCAGGGAGGGAATCCATACTAACATTTATTCATTTATTTCAAGTCCTTTACAGCAAAGGCTGCCCAGAAGAAAGAGAAAGAGGCCGATGTCAACATCCTGGGACTCCCGGCCTCACAAGACTCTTAGTGTATCCACTCCACATGGATTGTTGTGGTTCAAGAAGTCAGCATGCGACCTGTTTCTCTGTGAGAATTAGGGATAAACAATGAATGATGGCTTAAGCAACGTCGCCCACGCCCCATCAATGAATTAACAATCACACCGGCCTTCAGTATAGAATGAGCAATATGATTGTGGTGATTTTTTTCATGCCTTCGGTGCTGGGTGTGTGTAATGAAGCAGCAAACGAGGCAGTGGGATCTGATTTTTGCGCAAATTTCTGGAGAGTTGTTTAAGTCGTTAATAGTAGCGATGGACAATGCCTTGGTTTGACTGCCTCGAAACTGGGAGTTTAACAGTATTTTTCGTACACATCTCCAAGTACAGATTGAATTTTGTACTGGGAGACCAATTCCACTTTGCTTCCTTGCTCCATGGTTCCTAGTTTCGCATCGCTGAGAAAATATTACGCCGGTTTATCACCTGGTGCCTGCAATATCTGCTCTTTGTGTAACTCCCACATTCTTACTGACAGGCTCTGCTTCTAATGTTCATTATTCTTCCCTTTCGCCCCCCCTGTGTCCTGTACACACAGTTCGAGGAGGGAATTATTTCCATTCATCCTATCGAATCGTGTAGCCATTTCAGTTGGTAGCCTTTCAAATCAAAATGATACATGGAATACGGTTTTATTTTGAATATGTAAATAGGCTCTCTACGCATTTCTAGAAACAAAAACTGGCATCTTTATAGCTCTTTTAACACAGCTGCTGTGGCGTCTCCAATCTGGGTTACATTCGCTTCGAGGTATGTCTATTTATGAATAATATTGTGTTATTTGCAAACGGATTGTTGGTGTTTATTATTCGGGGTATGTGAGTGAACCTGTGTGCTATTTCTCAATGTACTTGTGTTTTGAGGGGTATTGCAACGTAAATAAATCCAAATGTAGTCAGATCAGGCGAATTAATGAACAGAAAATAGAGATACATCCCAGTAGACCTGTAAACAGCTGAGTCACAAAATACATCACACAAAGTCAAAAGGATATCAAACTGAGCTCTGGTCGGTTCAATTATATTTGCAATGATCGCTGAAGGATCAGAACCATTTTCTGGTGACCTAGTACTTAGGTTTGGGCGCTTTCGCCACCTCCACCCGTTCAGGAAAGTACATTTTACAGAAAAACTAACCTCTTAGATAATTCTTGTCGGTGAAGGCCAATTCCGCTCACACCATGAAGAGCCGCTGCACGTGGAACCAAACGTTTGTCAAGTGAGAAAGGACCTTTCGCGTGTCATCAACATTCAAAATATCCGCACGATGCAAACACTTAATTTTTGACTCAGGGGTGAAAGAAAGTCTTCAGGAAGACAGTAAAATTCAGAATTCCACAGATGAGCGCTGCTCTGGGAGGAAAAAAACCGTCATCTCCTCTTAAAATGGAGACCTCTCATTTTTCAACTGTGCCCCCAATTCTAACCTCAACCCGATCAAGTCCCCTCGGGATCACCTATGAGTCAATAAGATCACCTCGCTTTCTTCTAAACTCCGATGGGTGGAGGCCCAAACTGTCACCATAAGATAAACCCTTCATCCTAGGAATGAATTGAGTGAACTTTCTCTGAAATGCTTCTTATGCATTTGTTATGACATGGCTGATGATGTGTGCCAATTGGGCCAAATACACAAGGGAAACTTGGCCACTCTATGACAACGGTTTTGGCAATTTGTATGTATTACGAGAAGGCTTTTGCAATGAACTCAGAGGAATTGATTCCAATAACACATTCATATATTTGAAATTAAGTTAAAACATTTATTAACAAAAGGATAAAAAACAATAAATGCACAAAAGATTAAAGTTACACCGATAGTTAGTATTAACATTTCTCAAAATTCTTATGTAAACAGGTTGCAAACTCCACTCCCCCTATAAGGCAACAGTCCAAGATAAGTTTGCAACTACAAAATCAACTGAGCACACAAACCACTGGACAGTGGATTCCCAAAGTCTTGTAACCCAACATTTTTGTTACTGGACAGAGCAGACGTCTCCTAAAGTGGCTGGAAGCTTTTCCACAAGCACTGCTTCACACGGTGCACCTTTCAATCTCACACGGCCAAACCCCCTATCCAGTCTTTCATCCGTCTTCATATATGTTTCTCTCTCTTCAATCTCTATAATTTCATTGATCTACAGGTCTTTGGAAGTTTAATTTTCCCGGTTTATAAAAATCTTCCATAAAGTCAAAGGGATTGGAGTACAAGAAGAAATAAGTCTTGCTAAAATAGCACAGGGCTTTGGTGACACCATAACTTTAATATTGTTTGCAGTTGTGGTCTCCATATTTAAGGAAGGATACAATTTCATTGGAGGTGGCACAGCGATAGGTCCTGATAGGTCCCCGGGGTGATGGGACAGTCCTGTGATGAGAGGCTGAGTAAAATGGATCAGCATTCCGGCTCTCCCGCACGGTGGTTAAATATATTACTATCCTGAAACACCAAAGCAGGCGGCCATCATGCTCCCGGCTTAAGTTCCATTGCAATCGCCCCTGACATGAGGTTCAATCTCTCCCCGCACCATAACTGTGCAGATGGGGCCATCCCGAATAGCTGGCAGGGACGGCATAGTTTTATATGTAAAAGTCCGTTTAAGGAAACACTGGATTGTTCTATAAATTGAACATTTTCGGCAGTCAATAAAATAATGGAGTTACTTACATAAATCCACACAGATATTTCATTGCAGTATTCAGCACTAAAACCATCCCACAACGGCGCTTGTGCCATGTGAAGTCATGTTATCGGTTACCCCCGCGGCCTCAGGAACAATAGATGGATGGCTTCATTTAGTTCCTAGTTTTATGTGCAGGGAGCGAATCGCCGGAGGCGGAATCAGAGGTCATCAGTATCCTATATAATATCCAAATCTTTACTGGAAAGATAGGATTTTTTTGAAAAGCACTGCACAGGAATAGTACTCGTGTGCACAACCTGTGCACCATCCACACCAAGCGAGTCACCATCTTTCCCAAAGACATCCAGTTGGCTGCCGCATCCGCGAGGAGCGAGTCTAAAACCCGGCTTCAGTACCAAGTGTAACAGGGGCTCTTTTCGGAGCTACCAAATGGACAAAGGGAACAGGCGTGATCTGTCACTGCTGAGAGCAAAATTTCCCCACCCGCTAAATGTTCTTTACAACTGAGTGATTTTAAAAGCACCCAGTGCTTTGCTGGGCTATTTCAGGGGGACAGTTAAGAATTCTGTGTCTGGAGTCACATGTTGACCAATACATGGTCATGATGACAGATCTGTAACCTGTGATCAGTGTCTGATTCCGGTAATGCGGCTGGTCTTTAATTAATTGAGTGCGAGTCTGATATCTGACCTGGAATTCAGAAGCAGCATCTCCCGCACCTGCCAGAACCTCACTCCCCACAACAAACAGAAAATGAAATTGTTTTTCCATTTGCGAAATCAATCCCTGTCCCTTTGTACCTCTCACTGGAATTTCAGCAACATAATATCTCAGCGAAATAAATGCAATGTTCAAAGCTTTGAAAACCCGGTGCAGATCAACGTTCTCATTTCGCACTCTCACACAGCCCGTAACAGATGCACAATAATGTTTGCAGCAAAGCAGTGGGATACAATTCACAACTTTACATTGCAAAGCTCGGGTTAGAGTAGGCGTTGTGAATTAGTTGGTTAAAACGCCTGTTTATTACAGATCAGATTCTGCGTTCAAATCTTAGAGGTTCCTTTATCCGTTTTGTCGATTCATGGCTTTAAATTAAACCAATGACGTTGAGGAACAGCATTGAGAATTAGCCGAAACAAAAACAGAATTACCTGGAAAAACTCAGCAGGTCTGGCAGCATCGGTGGAGAAGAAAAGAGTTGACGTTTCGAGTCCAACATGACCCTTCAACAGAACTGAAGTATAGTTAGGAGAGGGGTGAAATTTCAGCTGGTTTAAGGTGGGGGGCGGGGGGAGAGAGAAGTTGAGGGTGGGGTGGTTGTGGGGACAAGCAAGCAGTGATAGGAGCAGATAATCAAAAGATGTCACAGGCAAAAGGATCAAAGAGGTGTTGAAGGTGGTGATATTATCTAAAAGTGCTAATTTAGAATGGATGGCAGGACACTCAAGGTACAGCTCTAGTGGGGGTGGGGTGGAAAGACTAACAAGGTATTAGTTGTAGATTTAAAAAGAATAGAAATAGGTGGGAAAAGAAGAATCTATATAAATTATTGAAAAAAAAAACAACAAAAGGGAGGGGGAAGAAACGGGGTGGGGATGGGGGGAGGGGGAGTTTAAGATCTAAAGTTGTTGAATTCAACATTCAGCCCGGAAGGCTGTAAAGTGCCTAGTTGGAAGATGAGGTGCTGTTCCTCCAGTTTGCTTTGGTCTTCACTGGAACAATGCAGCAAGCCAAGGACAGACATGTGGGCAAGAGAGCCCACGTTGCTCCCAATGCGGTCTCCTCTACATTGGAGAGACCAAACGCAAACTGGGCGACCGCTTTGCAGAACACCTGCGGTCTGTCCGCAAGAAAGACCCAACCTCCCTGTCGCTTGCCATTTTAACACTCCACCCTGTTCTCTTGCCCACATGTCTGTCCTTGGCTTGCTGCATTGTTCCAGTGAAGCCCAACGCAAACTGGAGGAACAGCACCTCATCTTCCGACTAGGCACTTTACAGCCTTCCGGGCTGAATATTGAATTCAACAACTTTAGATCTTAAACTCCCCCTCCCCCCATCCCCACCCCGTTTCTTCCCCCTCCCTTTTGTTGTTTTTTTTTCAATAATTTATATAGATTCTTCTTTTCCCACCTATTTCCATTATTTTTAAATCTACAACTAATACCTTGTTAGTCTTTCCACCCCATCGCCACTAGAGCTGTACCTTGAGTGTCCTGCCATCCATTCTAAATTAGCACTTTTCTTAGATAATATCACCACCTTCAACACCTCTTTGATCCTTTTGTCTGTGACATCTTTTGATTATCTGCTCCTATCACTGCTTGCTTGTCCCCACAACCACCCCACCCTTAACTTCTCTCTCCCCCCGCCCTCCACCTTAAACCAGCTTATATTTCACCCCTCTCCTAACTATACTTCAGTTCTGTTGAAGGGTCATGTTGGACTCGAAACGTCAACTCTTTTCTTCTCCACCGATGCTGCCAGACCTGCTGAGTTTTTCCAGGTAATTCTGTTTTTGTTTTGGATTTCCAGCATCCACAGTAGCTTTTTGTTTTTATCAATAGGATTTAAACCTGGAGCGCGGCCGGTTAAAGGGGAGGGACTGAAACTCTGTTAAAAATGTTCATCTAATGAGAACAGGAATGTTTATCGATCCAAAGGTTCACATTTCACACTCAGTCCAGGTCTGTATCCCCGCAGCGACTTCAGCTGATTTTCTCCATTTGGACTGAACCGATTGCCCCGCAGCCTGAAACAGATTAAAGATTAAACAGGAATAAACAGATTGAACAACAGTGTCAAAAACAGGGAGACTGGAGTTAATGGGCCAAATCTCCTGCTCACTGGGTCAGCAGAGACCAGACATATGGCTGAAGATGGGCAGCGGGTCCCTGGGATGTCCTGACTCACGGGCCTACGTGGGAATTGCCCCAGAGGTTTAAATTTCCACTGGGCAATACCCCTGCTGCCCGGGACCCTGTATGAATGTCTCTGACCCTGGGTTAGAATCGGAGACTTGGGACAAATCCACAGGACTTACCCGGGTAGTTACCCAGGAAATGTTAAGACTGTAAATCCCGGTCTAATACCCGGGTAACTCCACACCCGAGTCCCCCAATCACCCACCCCCACCCCCCGCTGACCATCATACTACACCCACACTACCCGATTAACCCCTCCAAACACCCCCACCCCCAATGACCATCATACTACACCCACACTACCCGATTAAGCCCTCCAACCACTCCCACCCCCCGCTGACCATCATACTACACCCACACTACCCGATTAACCCCTCCAACCACCCCCACCAACCCGACTACCTCCTGACCCTCCCAACTCTGTCCTTGACCAAATCTGACTAAACCCCCGGCTTTACAGCCCGACCCAACAACGCCGCTGACCCAGCCCCATTAGCCGTCAACTTGACCGCATTAACCCCCCCCGACCCCACCGACCCCACCACTCTCCCCTGACCCGACTATACCGCTCGGATGGAGCTCCCCGGGGCGGGGAGGTCCCGGGAGGAAAATGAAGCAGTTTCAGTTTGGGAGAATCTTGTCGAGCAGCGGCAATCCGCTTTTCATTGCTGCTGTTTGATAGATTCAGGACCATTTATATTTTAAAATCCCATTTATATTTTAATTATTACATTAAAAACTAACACAAACACTCACTCGATCAGGTTCAGAGTCCTGCAGGTCAGGATGAGGCGGCGGAGAGCGGGGACAGATTGGTCTGTGAGGGAGTTTTCTGCCAGGTTCAGATCCGTCAGTGACCGGTTTGGACTGAGAGCGGAGGCGAGATCCTCGGCACAAGAATCAGTGAGACGGTTACCACGTAGACTAAGGACAGCGGGAGAAAAATAACAGGAATCAGGGTAAATCCACGGTGTTTTAACAAATACTATTAATAATAATATACAGTAAAAGGCATTTCAAAAGCACAACATCCATTTATAAAGGAAAAAGAAAACACTATTAATGCTGCAAATTATATATATAAATATAATATACTGGAAATACTCAGCAGATCAGGCAAGTATTTGTGAAGAGAGAAACAGAGTTAAACATAGAATCATAGGAAATAGGAGCAGGAGTAGGCCATTCGGCCCTTCGAGCCTGCTCCGCCATTCATTATGATTATGGCTGATCATCCAACTCAATAGCCTGCTCCTGCTTTCTCCCCATATCCTTTGATCCCTTTCGCCCCAAGAGCTATATCTAACTCCTTCTTGAAAACATACAATGCTTTTGGCCTCAACTACTTTCTGTGGTAGTGAATTCCACAGGCTCACCACTCTCTGGGTGAATAAATTTCTCCTCATCTCAGTCCTAAATGGTCTACCCCGTATCCTCAGACTGTGACCCCTGATTCTGGGCTCCCCCACCATCGGGAACATCCTTCCTGCATCTACCCTGTCTAGTCCTCTTAGAATTTTATATCTCTCTCTGAGATCCCCCATCATTCTTCTGAACTCCAGCGAAAATAATCCTAACCAACTCAATCTTTCCTCATATGTCAGTCCCGCCATCCCAGGAATTGGTCTGGTAAACCTTCGCTGCACTCCCTCTATAGCAAGAACATCCTTCCTCAGATAAGGAGTCCAAAACTGCACAAAATATCCCAGGTGTGGTCTCCCCAAGGCCCCGTATAATTGCAGAAAGACATCCCTGTTCCTTTACTCGAATCCTCTGGCTATGAAGCCCGACACACCATTTGCCTTCTTTACCGCCTGCTGCACCTGCATGCTTACCTTCAGCGACTGGTGTACGAGAACACCCAGGTCTCATTGCACATTCCCCTCTCTCAATTTATAGCCATTCAGATATTCTGCCTTCTTGCTTTTGCTACCAAAGTGGATAACCTCACATTTAGCCACATTGTACTGCATCTGCCATGCATTTGCCCACTCACTCAGCTTGTCCAAATCACACTGAAGCATCTCTCCATCCTCCTCAAAGCTCACCCTCCCACCCAGCTTTGTGTCATTTGCAGATTTGGAGATATTACATTTAGTTCCCTCATTTAAATGATGAATATATATTGCGAATAGCTGTGGTCCCAGCACCGATCCCTGCGGTACCCCACTAGTCACTGCATGCCATTCAGAAAAAGATCAGTTTATTCCTACTCTTTGTTTCCTGTCTTTCAACAATTTTTGATCCATCTCAAATCACTACCCCGCTTTAATTTTACATGCTAATCTCTTAGGCTGGACTTTGTCAAAAGCCTTCTGAATGTCAAACCACACCCACTGGCTCCCCCTCATCAACTCTACTGGTTACATCCTCGAAAAATTCTAGTAGATTTGTGAAGCATGATTTCCCTTTCGTAAATCCATGCTGACTCTGTCCGATCCTGCTACTGTTTCCCAAGTGCTCAGCTATTAAATCTTTTATAATGGACTCTAGAATTTTCCCCACTACTGACGTCAGGCTGACTGGTCTATAATTCCCTGTTTTCTCTCTACCTCCCTTTTTAAGTAGTGGGGTTACATTAGCTACCCTCCAATCTGTAGGAACTGTTCCAGAGTCTATAGAATCTCGGAAGATGACCACCAATTCATCCACTGTTTCTCGGGCCATTTCCTTAAGTACACTGGGATGTAGATTATCAGGCCCTGGGGATTTATCGGCCTTCAATCCCATCAATTTCCCCAACTCCATTTCCCTAATAATGCTGATCTCTTTCAGTTCCTCCCATTCACTAAATCCTGTGTTCTCCAACATTTCTGGTATGTTATTTGTGTCCTCCTTTGTGAAGACATAAATAAAGTATGTATTTAGTTGGTCGGCCACTTCTTTGTTCCCCATTATAAATTCCACTGTTTTTGACTGTGAGGGACCGACATTTGTCTTCATTAATTTTTTTTCTCTTCACATACCTATAGAAACTTTTACAGTCTGTTTTTATGTTCCCCTCAAGCTTACTCTCGTACTCTATTTTCTCCTTCTTAATCAATCCTTTGGCCCTCATTTGCTAAATTCTAAACTGCTCCCAATCCTCAGGTCTGTTGTTTTCTCTGGCCAATTTGTATGCCTGTTCCTTGGATCTAATACTATCTCTAATTTCCCTTGTAAGCCATGGTTTGGCCACCTTTCCTGTTTTACTTCTGCACACGACAGGAATAAACAATTGTTGTAGTTCACCCACGCGCTCTTTGAACGTTTGCCATTGCTTATCCACCGTCACCCCTTTAAGTAACGTTTTCCCAATACATCATAGCCAACTCGCCCCTCATATCATTGTAGTTTCCTTTATTAAGATTCAGGACCTAGTCTCAGTATCAACTGCTTCACTCTCCATCTTGATGAAGAATTCTATCATATTAAAGTCGGAGCTGTTATTAGAACTGGGAAATAGCAGTGAATTGACAGGGTTTAAGCTACGGTGTTTGGGGGATTGGGGCAAGGAGAGAACAGAATGGGATTTGTGGTGTGATTAACTGACAAAAGGGATGATGGTGCAAGACAGCAGCACAGTATCTCCATGTCACTCGGTGGGGGAACATGGGATGGTCCGTGACTCAGGGATGAAGTTTGTGGTCGGGTTGAGGATAATGGCTGTGATCTTGCTGGAAACTATGAAGGCAACATCCCTGGTTTACTGATGTCTCCCTGGAAGCGCTTCTCCAGGCTGCTCGGGCTCGGAGGGAGGTCTTGTTCCCTCAGGACGGGAGGAGGAGATCGGCCCAGTCAATCCAAGCAAGCCTGGGTGGAGATTGCTGAGGGGGTGAGCAGGTGTGGGGCACGTGGTTGTAGTGACACAATCGGATCAATACCCTGATGTATTCTGGCAAAGTGAGTGCAGCAAACAGTGTTAAACGTACACTCTTATACGTGACTAAGGATGCCCAGGTAGCAGCATTGACTGTCAGAGACATGTCAGCCTCTCTGTGGAAGGCCCTGGCCAGTGAGAGTTGACCCTGCGCTGCCCAGACTGAGTGGCCACATGCAGGAAGCATCTCTGTGGTGACATGATGGACAGCCAGGCTGACATCAGCATAGACTAATGTGTATCTTTGATTGGTGAGTAACCATAGAAATGTATGTGCTTGTAGAAGAGAGCACATGATGTCAGGGAAGGAGCCACTAAGAGTGCTGGTGTCCTGATCTTGCCATCCTTACACCAATGGAAGATGAAGTGCTGCAGCTGAGAGTCCTGAAGGCAGGGCGGATGGTTGGTGGAGCTGAGAGATCGAGTGGCCTAATTAACGGGCACAGGAGAGCCTCTGGGGTCCACAAAACATAATGCTTCTCTATCCATCACTGGTCACAGATTGTAGTCTGAAGAACGTGTTGGAATAAGAACTGAATAACTAGGAGCAGGAGTAGGCCATTCAGCCCCGAAGCCTTCTCCGTCATTTGATAAGATGATGGCCGATCTGATTCTGGCTGATCTGATTCTGGCCTGAACTCTGCTTTCCTGTTGGTCTGCAGTAATCCTCGATTCTCTTGTCAATCAAAAATCCACCTTAACTCAGCCTTGAATATATTCAATGACCCAGCCTCCATTCGCCTCTTGGGAAGAGAATTCCACAGACCAACTAAATTTCTTCTCTTCTCAGTCTTAAATGGGAGACCGCTATTTTTTTAAACAGTGTCCCTTAATTCTACTCCCACAAGAGGAAAGATCCTCTCAGCATACACCCTGTCAAGTCCCCTCAGGATCTTGTATGTTCAATAAGATCACCTCTCAGCCTCCTGAACACCAACAGGTATAGGCCCAATCTGCTTAACTTTTCATCATAAAATAAACCCCTTCATCCCAGCAATCAGTTGAGTGAAGCTTCTCTGAACTGATTCTCATGCAATTACACCCTTTCTTAATTAAATAGACCAAAACTGTATAGTTTACTCCAGATGCTGTCTGACAAAGGTCCTGTATAGCTGCAGCAAAACTTCCCTACTTTTACAATGCATTCCCCTTGCAATAAAAACATATGAAATAGGGGCAGGAGCCAGCTATTCAGCCCTTCGAGCCCACAGAGCTACAGAATTTTGAAATATGATCACCAATGCATCTACAATCTCTGCAGCCACTTCCTTCAACACTCTGGGATGTAGATCATCAGGTTCAGGGGATTTATCTACTTTAGGTCCCAGTAATTTCTCTAATAACTTTTTTTAACAAATATTAATATCTTGCAGTTCCTCGTTTACATTAGTCCCTTGATTCTCCTTTATTTCTGAGTGATTTTTAGTATTTTTCTCTGTGAAGACAGACACAAAGTATTTGTTTAATTTCTCTGCCATTTCCTTATTCCGCACTGTAAATTTTCCTGACTTTGTTTGAAATGGACCCACATTTATTTTTACTAATATTTTCCTTTTTACATACCTACAGAAGCATTTACAATCAGTCTTTGTGTTTCTTGCTAGTTTACTCTCATATTCTATCTTTTCTTTCTTAATCCATTTCTATGTCCTCCTCTGCAGATTTCTGAAATGCTCCCAATTCGCAGGCTTTCCTTTTTCTGGCAACTTTATACATCTCTTCCCTTGATCTAATACAATTCTTGATTTCTTTTGTTGGGATACGTTGGTTGCTGGGTTTTTCTGCATCAAAGGAATGTATTTTTGTTGTAAACACGTCACATTTCAAAGCCTCGAATGGAGGATTGGGGTAAAGACACCTCTGAGATTCACACTCAGGAGCTTCTGTTTACTTGACAGTCGTTGGAACTGCTTTATCCACAGCATCCACATAAACGCCAGCATACCAATTGTCTTCCTAACTCCACTGCATGCCTAGCGATCCATGGACTGGGACGCCCAGATCCCTCAGTACCGTACAGTCTGCAGTCTTTCTCCATTCAGGTAAGATACTGCTTTTCTATTCTTACAGCCAAAGAGGACAAATTCACATTGTCTCATTAAACTCAATCTGCCAATTTTTTGCGGATTTAACCGATCTAAATCCCTTTGTAGACTCTTTATGTCCAAGTAACTTGACAACTTACTTTCCTACCTTTGTACCATCGGAAAATTTAGCTACCATGCATTCAGTTCCTTCACCCAAGTAATTTACACAGGTACCTGGAAAAACTCAGCAGGTCTGACAGCATCTGCAGGGAGGGACACAATTGACATTTCAAGTCTGGATGCTCCTTCATCAGAGCAAAGACAGAAAGAAATGAGATGAAATACCGCAATTCTATATGTCTTAGTTCTGATGATGGGTCATCCAGACTCGAAACATCAACTGTGTCCCTCTCTGCAGATGCTGTCAGACCTGCTGAGTTTTTCCAGCTAATTTCGTTTTTGTTCTAGATTTCCAGCATCCGCAGTATTTTGCTTTTAATTTACACAGGTATTTGAGGCCCCAGCACTGACCTTTGTGTCACTCCACTAGTACCAGTTTGCCAAACCAAAAATGACCCTTTACCCCAACTCTGTTTGCTGTTAGCTAATCAATTGTCTATACATACCAATATGCTACCACCTGCATAACAAATTCTTATCCTGTATAGTAACCTATGATGTGACACCTTATCAAATTGCTTTTGGAAATCCAAGTGCACCAAATCTACAGATTCTCCTTAAATAATTTTCATGTTACTTCCTCAAAGAAATCTAATCCATTCGCCCCATGTGATTTTCAATCCGCTGGGCCTTCCACGAATCTAGGGAATTTTGGAAGATCACAACCAATGTATCTACTATGTCTGCAGCCACTTCCTTTAAGACCCTATGATGAAAGCCATCAAGTCAAGGGAATTATTAAACTTTGGATCTAATAGTTTCCCTAATACCTTTTCCCTCAGAACCCTGATTGTTTTAAGTTCCTCCTTTCTTTTTACCTCTTGATGCTCAAGTATTCTTGGGATGTTTCTTGTGTCTTCCACAGTGAAAAGAAACACAAATACCTGTTCAACGCTTCTGCCATTTCCTCATTTCCCAGTACTAGTTTCCTGGCCTCATTTTCTAAGGGACCTATGCACACTTTAGCATTCATTTCCTATATAAATATTTGGAGAACCTCTATCAGCTTTTATACTTCTAACTGGCTTTCTCTCATACTCTGCTGATAAAAGGCACCTTTACTATGATGTCATTAATTAATCCAGTCTCATTGAACATTCCCAGGTCTAAAATAGCCGTTCTGTGGCTGTCACTGGAACATACTCACTAGGAAACTGTCTTGAATACACTCTACGAACTCATCTTCCAGGCAACCTTTGCCATTCTGCTTCATCCAATATGTATGAAGATTAAAATAACCCGCGATTATTGCAGCACCATTCTTACAGGCACACATTATTTTTTCCTGTATATTCTGTCCGAAAGTGTGAAGGTATTAGGGGCCTATAAGCTACTCCCACATGGACTGCTGCGGTTCAAGAAGGCAGCTCACCACAACTTTCCCAAGGACAATTAGGGACGGGCAATTAATGTTGGCCTAGCCAGTGATGCCTGGATACCATGATTAAATAAAAAAAGTGACATTTTAGCGTTGCTAATACTTATTTCTACTCAAACTAATTCTGCTTCTTGATCTTCTGAACTAAGGTCATCTCTGAGTACTGTACTAATGTCATCACTTATTAATAAAGCAACCCCACCAACTTTTCCTCGCTTCTGCCATCTAATCACTTTTCTCTTTTTCCCAAATCAATGGCCACAGGGTCCGGGGACAGAAACCCAACTCTGAGGAGGAGGGGAGACCTCGCAATATTCCCTCACACCCGAGACACAAAGATCTTTGGGACTGGCATCCCATAGCCTAGGGTTCAGAGAGAGAGAAATAACATGAATCAAATAAATGTTTCTTTTTATTCATAGCTAACACTAATAATAATGGACAGTGTTTTTAATACTAGTAACAGTGCTCAAATATATTGTTAAATATTAAGTTATTCTAAACACAATCTCACACTGTCTCGTACTTACTTCAGTTTCTGTATTTTACAGTCTGATCCCCTCAGAGCTACAGACAGTTGTTTCATTGCTGAATCTCCCAGTTTGTTTTTACCCAGGTTCAGGTCTGTCAGTGAGCGATTAAAAACAAAGGCAAGGTCCTCAGCACAAGAATCTGTCAAATCGGTGCCCCATAGACTGGGGGGTGGGGGGAGGGTTCAAGAGAGAAAAAATAACAGGAATCAGAATAAATTTCCAGTTTTTTTCAAAGAACGTAACTAATTAAAATAATAATATACAGTGTGAAACATTCAAAAAACACAACTTCAAAACATAAAAGCAATCTCTAATTGATGCTGTGGATGTGAAATATAAAGGAATGTTCTGTAAATAGTCAGCCTGGGAGACAGTATCTGTGAAGGGAGAAACAGATCCCAGAGTCCCGCAGGCGGGCGCGTGCCTGACCCAAGCAGGCGGGGAATCGCGCGAGATGATGTCGGATGAGCGTCCTGACATCATCGCGCACTCGTGCGATATTTCGCTTGGCGGGCAAACGTTGAAGAGCTCCCGCAGACAGTGAAGCGGGAAATTAAACCCATTAACGTCCCAATTGTCAGCGGGTTTTCGTGGCCCATCCAACCTTACATTGGGGGACCAGCCAATCGACCAGGCGACCTTTACATTCTTGATGAAACCTCATCCAAGGGAGGGATGAAATCTCTGTTAGGATTTAAAATAAAAATAAATATCTGGGGCCTGTTTTTTTTGTGAGGCCTGTTTTCAGGTGCTTGATTTTGCTGCATGGACAGTTTTGCAGCACTTTTGTGCTTTATTTTATTATTTGGAGGTCTGCAGCTCTCTGAGGCATCTGTCTGTCTTCAGGGAGCTCACTGGAAGCGATCCCCAGCACTTACAGTGAGGTTGGTGCCGCCCTCTTCCCTCCCCCAGCGGCAGTGCTGAGCCTTTCCCCGGGTACGCTTCACACTGGCTGCCTCTCAATTGGCCAAGCAGCGTAAGATCATGGTCGCGGGGCTGATCGGGCAGAAGCGCATTTCACATCCTCTCCCAGGCTCCCCGATCGTGCACCCAACAAGGGAAAAAATCAGGCCAGGTTAATGTTTCAGTTTGATGAGTTTACATTAGAACTGGGAAAAGCAGCGTCTTGACTGGTTTTAAGTGACAGTAAATTGTGGGGTGGGGGGATTGCAAAATGGAAGTGCACCGATTATTAACGTGACAAAACTGGTGAGGGTACAAAACAAATCACGGGACTCCACACCTTAAACCCGTGTCACTCGTGTGTGGACATGGAGGGAGGATGGTAAAGGAATGGAGTTTGTGGTGGGGAGAAAGATAATGGCTGTGAGGTCAGTACACAGTGTTAGCCTTACAGCCTTATATGTGACTAAGGATAAAAGTGAACTTGGTCAAAAGGTCTTGCCCACCCAGCCACTGGCAATGCCCAGGCAGCAGCATTGGCTGTCAGAAGCATGTCAGCCTCTCTGTGGAGAGCCCCGGTCAGTCAGAGTTGTCTCCTGTGCTGCCGTGACTCAGTGGGTGCGAGCAGGAAGCATCCCTGTGTCTCCATGATGGACAGTCAGGCTGTCACCAGCGTAGGCTCGTGTATGTCTTTGATGGGTGAGTAACAATGGACAGTTACGTGCTTGTAGAAGAGAGCACACAATGTCGGGGAATGATCCAAGATGGGTGGCTAGTCCAGATCTTGTCATCCTTAAACCAATGGAAGATGAAATGCTGGAGCTGGGAGATTGGAAGCAGGGCAGACAATCACTGACGGTGAGATGGTTGTGGAGCTGAGAGAGTGAATGGCCTAATGGATGGACACAGGAGAGCCTATGGAGACCACAAAACATAGTGATCATGTAACAGTCCCTAGTCACATGGAGTGGTATGAAGGCAATGTTGGGATGTGCATTGCCCTATAATCACTCTCCTTCCTCTCACAAATCAAGGGCTCTGATTGGGGGACAGCCGTCCACCTCTGAGGAGGAGGAGAGGACCTCTGGGTGCACCGTCACATTATTCCCCCACACCCTCGGCACAAAAATCCCACAGACTGGGGGTTAGAGAGAGAGAAATAACAGGAGGCAGAGTAAATGCAGTTTCATTTTCATTAATAACATTATCACTGACAGTAATAATAATGGACAGTGTTTATTTATTTTTCTAATAACACTGCTGAAAATGTACTGTTAGACATTCAGTTATTATCAACATAATCTCACACAGTTTGGTACTTACCCCAGTCTCTGTATTTTACAGCCCGAGGTCCTCAGAGCCACAGACAGTAGTTTCACGCCTGAGTCTCCCAGTCGATTAAAACTCAGGTCCAGATCTGTCAGTGACTGGTTTGTACTGATCACAGAGGCAAGATCCTTGGCACAAGAATCTGTGAGATTGTTATCCTTCAGACTGGAGATAAGGGAGAGAAAACCAACAGGAATCAGAGTAAATCTCCGGTGTCCAAGGGAACACTATTAATGACAATAGTAATGTACAGTGTGAGACACTCCATTATATTGAGGGAAAATACTATTGATGATGAAAATCTGAAATATAAATAGAAAGTGCTGGAAATACTCAGCAAGTCAGACACTATATGTGAAGAAAGAATTAGAGATAACAGTGTGAATTTTAAGCTCACCCGCCAGGGGGTTTTTAAGCAATGGGTGAGAGTAAATTTTTTTGGGCTGGGTTTCCCACCAGCCAAGACCTTTCAGCAATTGACGCTGGGGTGGGCGGGGCCTCAGACGGGTGACATTTTACTGTTCCTGATTCTTATTTCTACTCAAACTATTTCTACATCTTGATCTTCTGATCTAAGGTCATCTCTGACTCCTGTACTCATGTCATCAGTTATTAACAGAGCAACCCCACCACCTTTTCCTAGCTTCTGCCATCTAAACACTTTTCTCTTTTAACCAAATTAATGGCCACAGTGACCGGGGACAGACACCCAACTCTGAGGAGGAGGGGAGACCTCGCAATATTCCCCTACACCCGAGACACAAAGATCTTTGGGACTGGCATCCCATAGCCTAGGGTTCAGGGAGAGAGAAATAACATGAATCAAACTAAATGTTTCTTTTTATTCATAGTTTACACTAATAATAATGGACAGTGTGTTTTAATACTAGTAACAGTGCTCAAATATATTGTTAAATATTAAGTTATTCTAAACACAATCTCACACTGTCTCGTACTTACTTCAGTTTCTGTATTTTACAGTCCGGTCCCCTCAGAGCTACAGACAGTCGTTTCACTCCTGAATTTCCCAGTTCGTTAAAATTCAGGTTCAGATCAGTCAGTGAGCGATTAAAAACAGAAGCAAGATCCTCAGCACAAGAATCTGTCAGAGCGGTATACTCTAGACTGGGGGGTGGGGGGAGGGTTCGAGAGAGAAAAAATAACAGGAATCAGAAAAATTTCCAGTTTTTTTCAAAGAACGTAACTAATTAAAATAATAATATACAGTGTGAAACATTCAAAAAACACAACTTCAAAACATAAAAGCAATCTCTAATTGATGCTGTGGATGTGAAATATAAAGGAATGTTCTGTAAATAGTCAGCCTGGGAGACAGTATCTGTGAAGGGAGAAACAGATCCCAGAGTCCCGCAGGCGGGCGCGTGCCTGACCCAAGCAGGCGGGGAATCGCGCGAGATGATGTCGGATGAGCGTCCTGACTTCATCGCGCACTCGTGCGATATTTCGCTTGGCGGGCACGCGCAAACGTTGAAGAGCTCCCGCGGACAATGAAGCGGGAAATTAAACCCATTAACGTCCCAATTGTCAGCGGGTTTTCGTGGCCCATCCAACCTGACGTTGGGGGACCAGCCAATCGACCAGGCGACCTTTACATTCTTGATGAAACCTCATCCAAGGGAGGGATGAAATCTCCGTTAGGATTTATATTAAAAATAAATATCTGGGGCCTGTGTTTTTTTTTGTGAGGCTTGTTTTCAGGTGCTTGATTTTGCTGCAGGGACAGTTTGCAGCACTTTTGTGCTTTATTTTATTATTTGGGGGTCTGCAGCTCTCTGAGGCATCTGTCTGCCTTCAGGGAGCTCACTGGAAGCGCTCCCCAGCACTCACAGTGAGGTTGGTGCCGCCCTCTTCCCTCCCCCAGCGGCAGTGCTGAGCCTTTCCCCGGGTACGCTTCACACTGGCTGCCTCTCAATTGGCCAAGCAGCATAAGATCATGGTCGCGGGGCTGATCGGGTAGAAGCGCATTTCACATCTGCTCCCAGGCTCCCTGATCGTGCACCCAACAAGGGAAAAAATCAGGCCAGGTTAATGTTTCAGTTTGATGAGTTTACATTAGAACTGGGAAAAGCAACGTCTTGACTGGTTTTAAATGACACTAAATTGGAGGGGTGGGGGGATTGCAAAATGGAAGTGCACCGATTATTAACGTGACAAAACTGGTGAGGGTACAAAACAAATCACGGGACTCCACACCTTAAACCCGTGTCACTCATGTGTGGACATGGAGGGAGGATGGTAAAGGAATGGAGTTTGTGGTGGGGAGAAAGATAATGGCTGTGAGGTCAGTACACAGTGTTAGCCTTACAGCCTTATATGTGACTAAGGATAAAAGTGAACTTGGTCAAAAGGACTTGCCCACCCAGCCACTGGCAATGCCCAGGCAGCAGCATTGGCTGTCAGAAGCATGTCAGCCTCTCTGTGGAGAGCCCCGGTCAGTCAGAGTTGACTCCTGTGCTGCCGTGACTCAGTGGGTGCGAGCAGGAAGCATCCCTGTGTCTCCATGATGGACAGTCAGGCTGTCACCAGCGTAGGCTCGTGTATGTCTTTGATGGGTGAGTAACAATGGACAGTTACGTGCTTGTAGAAGAGAGCACACAATGTCGGGGAATGATCCAAGATGGGTGGCTAGTCCAGATCTTGTCATCCTTAAACCAATGGAAGATGAAATGCTGGAGCTGGAGATTGGAAGCAGGGCGGACAATCACTGACGGTGAGATGGTTGTGGAGCTGAGAGAGTGAATGGCCTAATGGATGGACACAGGAGAGCCGATGGAGACCACAAAACATAGTGATCATGTAACAGTCCCTAGTCACATGTATGAAGGCAATGTTGGAATGTGCATTGCCCTATAATCACTCTCCTCCCTCTCACAAATCAAGGGCTCTGATTGGGGGACAGCCGTCCACCTCTGAGGAGGAGAAGAGGACCTCTGGGTGCACCATCACATTATTCCCCAACACCCTCGGCACAAAAATCCCACAGACTGGGGGTTAGAGAGAGAGAAATAACAGGAGGCAGAGGAAATGCAGTTTCGTCTTCATTAATTACATTATCACTGACAGTAATAATAATGGACAGTGTTTATTTATTTTTCTAATAACACTGCTGAAAATGTACTGTTAGACATTCAGTTATTATCACCATAATCTCACACAGTTTGGTACTTACCCCAGTCTCTGTATTTTACAGCCCAAGTTCCTCAGAGCCACAGACAGTAGTTTCACTCCTGAGTCTCCCAGTGGATTAGCACCCAGGTCCAGATCTGTCAGTGACTGGTTTGTACTGATCACAGAGGCAAGATCCTTGGCACAAGAATCTGTGAGATTGTTATCCTTCAGACTGGAGATAAGGGAGAGAAAACCAACAGGAATCAGAGTAAATCTCCGGTGTCCGAGGGAACACTATTAATGACAATAGTAATGTACAGTGTGAGACACTCCATTATATAGAGGGAAAATACTATTGATGATGAAAATCTGAAATATAAATAGAAAATGCTGGAAATACTCAGCAAGTCAGACACTCTATGTGAAGAAAGAATTAGAGATAACAGTGTGAATTTTAAGCTCACCCGCCAGGGGGTTTTTAAGCAATGGGTGAGAGTAAAATTTTTGGGCTGGGTTTCCCACCAGCCGAGACCTCTCAGCGATTGACGCTGGGGTGGGCGGGGCCTCAGACGGACCACCCGCCCTCACCCCAGTTGAGGCCCTTAAGTGGCCAATTATTGATCACCTGAGGGCCCTCTCCCACCCAGCCTCAATTTTTAGGTTGGAGGGAGGCGTTCCTGGGTCTGGTGGAAGCCCAAAAATAACCGGATTCAGGCCTTTGGCGGAAGGGGCCGGGGACAGGGAGGTGTCTCCATCAGAAGCCCACCTTTTAACCTCGGGCATCCCCCATCCCCCCCTCTCCCAGCTGCCCCACGAAGGTCCAGTGGATGCAGCACCTCCCTCCAGCCCTCAGTCCCTGACACCCCAATCACCTACTGTCCAGCCCTCAGGCCTCCCCTATCCTCCCCATCCTGAGACCCCCAAAACTTCCCTTTTCCTGGACTCCCAGGACTGAGGCTGTGGGGAGTGCATGCAGTCTGAGTCCTGTCCACAGCAGCTTCTGGCACTGCATGAACTAGAGAACTGCCGGCCAATCTGATAGTCTAGCAGGTCTCAGAGACAGGACTTCCTCCCAAGTGAGGGGTGGAAGTCCTGCCTGCAGCCAATTAACACTCATTGGAGTGTGAAATCTCCTTGGGACAGACAATGTTGGAGGAGATGTGTTCCCCACCGAATCTTCGAATGGCGGGATGGGAAACACCACCATCCTAAAAATCCTGGCCCAGGTATCAGTTTGTTAACCTTCATCAGAACTGGGAAAAAGCCAGGACTTGACAGGTTTTAACCGACAGGGAAATGGGGGAGAGGGAGGTAAGAAAGGAACCAAATGGAAGTGCAGGAGTGATTAAATGACAAAGGGATGATGGTGCATGAAGGACAGCAATCATTAACTCCGGGTGTGAGACTTTGCTTTTTGAGAGCCAAGTTGCAGCATGTTCCAGGTGACTATTAACACCTGAGTGGGAAAACTGGTTTGGCGTCTGCTAACATTATAATCTGACAATGGGACAGATAAGCCTGTATGGGTCAACCATCAGCAGGAACAAGCTGGCCTTTGTGCCTCTTGATTAAAGATCAAACACTGTTTAAAGTGAGTGAGAACATAAGCTAACAAGATCAGCCAAGTTGGCCACCAGAGAAAGAGCAATCCCCATTTTGTGCAGAGGGCTGTATAAGTATGAACTGAGATCTGCAATATAATACACACACCTGCAGCCAGAGACAGTCACCGGAAGCAGGATCTACATCCTCACCTGAAGACCAGCCGAGGGGAGATTGTAAGTGTTATACTAGCAGCTTTGGGAATAGCTAGCTCAGAGAGGGGTAGTCTAGGGACATGATGTCTCATATATATCACATGTGCGACTAAGTGTAAGCTTACTGTAAATGGAAGTAAAGTAGGAACAGTTCAGTACAGATTGAGAGTTGATTCTGAATCACACATTTGTGTTGTTCTGTTGGGTGTTGAACCACGTCATACTCGCTGTAATTCTAGGGTCACAGCCTCAAAGGGATAATTTCCCTGCTTGCAAGACAAAATCACAGCATCCCCAAGTCCTTGCCCTGGTTCGCTAGAGGACATGGAGCGTCAGTGATCAGGGGATGGAGGTTGTGGTGGGGATGAGGATAATGGCCGTGAGTGCTGCACACAAGGTGAAGCTGACAGCTTCACTTATGACTTATGATGAAAGTGAAATTGGTAGAAAGCTCATCCCCACCCAGCCACTGGCAATGCCCAGGCAGCAGCATTGGCTGTTAGAGACATGTCAACCTCTCTGGAGGGCCCAGTCACAGTTGATTTGTGACGACCAAATGGCTCCATGCAGGACCCATCCCTGTGGTGTCATGATGGACAGTCAGGATGCACCATCTTAGGCTCATTCTGGACTTTGATGGAAGGTGAAGGGCTGGAGCTGGGAAGCCTAGTGGCTGGGCGGCAATTACTGATGGTGAGATGGGTTGTGGAGGTGAGAGAGTGAGTGGTCTAATGGATGGACACAGGAGAGCCTCCGGTGACCACAAAACATAGTGTTCATGTGTGCATCACTGTTCACACACAATAATCTGAATGGTCTGTTGTAACGTGCTATGCCCTCGAATCACTCGTCTCGCTCTCACAAATCAAGGACTCCTGTGACCGGGGGACAGCCCACCTCTGAGGAGGAGGAGGGGTCCTCAGAGGGTGCACCATCACTTTATTCCCCAGCACTCTCAGCACAAACATCTGTGGGACTGACATCCCATAGATTGGATTAGAGACAGAAATTACATGAATCAGAGTAAATGGAGATTTTTTAAATTAATAACTTTATCACCGGCACTAATAAAATTGGACAGCGTTTATTTATTATACCAGTAACAGTGCTGACATTGTTTTGTTATATACCCTGCTGTTATAAACACAATATCACACAGTTTGTACTTACCCCAGTTTCTGTATTTTACAATCCGGATCCCTCAGAGCCTCAGACAACAGATTTACCCCTGAATCTCCCAGTTTATTATAATCAAGGTTCAGATCCGTCAGTGACCGGTTTGTACTGAGAGCAGAGGCGAGATCCTCGGCACAAGAACCTGTGAGATCGTTATAACCCAGGCTGAAGATCAGAGGGAGAAAGATAACAGGGATCAGAGTAAAGTCAGTGTTTTAAAGACCATGAATGACAATAACAATGTATAATGTGAGAAATTCAAGAAACAACTTCCATTTATCTAGAAGGTAAAATACTATTGTTGGTGTAAATCTGAAATATAAATAGAATATGCTGGAAACACTCAGCAGGTCAGGCAATATCTGTTCAGAGAGAAAAAGATTTAAATGTTTTTATCAATGCACTTTCATTAGAATTGAAAAAAAAACAAAATCTCACACAGTTACTGAATTTTACTGTTGGGTTATTGGGAGCCACAGACTGTGAAAGTTTATTCATTTTGATAGTTTATTATCTGCCGTACCAATATATTTATGGAAGTTTTACACTTTTATTACAAACTGAGAAGCTTTCAAGTTTAAAGACCTATAATGTGAATGTCTAATTAAGCTAAGCTAAAAATGTAAGAATACAATATGGGGGGAATTTTACTGCACGGGAGGGGCTGTAAAATAGGATGGGCCGTTCACAATCCATTGACTTCGGCGGGGTCTGGAAAATCCCGCTGGCGAGAGGGGCCATAAAATCCCACCATGGGAATTGTAGAACCAATAATCGTTTTGTTCATTTTTTAATTCTGATTCATGTCTTTGAGAATGACTTTAAGTGATTTTTAAAGGTATTATTCCTGAATCTTGCAGTTTGTCGTAACTCAGGTCCAGACACATCAGCCCAATTTGTGCTGAGAGGGGAGCTATGAATGTGTGAGGCTGTTACTATCCGGCTGGAGATCAGAGAGAGAAACATTTCATGAATCAGAATAAATCCGTGGTGTTTATTAATAACACTAATACTTGTAGTAATGATAATGTGCAGTATTTAATAGTGACACTATTACTGATACTCGTAATAATTTACAGCATCAGACATACAGTTATTATAAACACAATCTCACAGTCTGGTACCTTGCTGGGAGTGGGAGCGGAGCTGCGGGAGACAATTAGGATCTGAGGACTGCCTACAAATAAAGACCAGGGATTGCAGAGCGGCCGACCTTGCTGGGAGTGGGAGCGGAGCTGCAGAGGGCAGTCGGGAGCTGAGGACTGCCTACAAATAAAGACCAGGGATTGCAGAGCGGCCGACCTTGCTGGGAGTGGGAGCGGAGCTGCAGAGGGCAGTCGGGAGCTGAGGACTGCCTACAAATAAAGACCAGGGATTGCAGAGCGGCCGACCTTGCTGGGAGTGGGAGCGGAGCTGCAGGAGGCAGTCCGGAGCTGAGGAATGCCTACAAATAAAGACCAGGGATTGCAGAGCGGCCGACCTTGCTGGGAGTGGGAGCGGAGCTGCAGGGGGCAGTCGGGAGCTGAGGAATGCACCGTTTCAGCTGCTGTCAGGCAGCAGTGGGGGGGGAAGGCAATTGTGACGTCACAGGAAGCCAGTGCGTTGATTGGCCGGTAAGTGCCCAGTGGGAGGGACAGTGTGAGCGCTTAGACTGTTGTGGGAGTTAAGGTCGATCTATAAATAAAAATAACTGAGACTTTGAAATTAAAAAACCCGAAACTTTAAAACCTTAACATTAAAATTTAAACATGTATTAAAAAAATAATTGAAACAAACACCAAAAACACATACCTGTGTATTCAAGGAGCCTATAACTTTTAGCTGTCAGTGGTACCCACATTCAATAAGCACAGTAAATTGTAGCACACATAGGAATAAAGTCATTCAGTTAAGTGAACTAAATAAGATAGGGTAAAATGGCAGGACAGGTGTTACGTTGCAGCTGTGGGATGTGAGATCGCTTGGGTGCCAAGGCGATACATGACAAACATGCCTGCAGAAACTGTAAGCAGCTAGAGGAATTCCAGACCAGGCTTATTGACCTGGAAGCCGAACTGCAGGCTCTGCTCAACACAAGGGAGGGGGAGAAATGACTGGGCACTTTGTTCCAAAAGATGGTCACACCTCTTAGAATAGAATCACCTGTTTTGGTCAACAATGAGGGACAGGATGACATGGCTGTGGGCAAAACAGGTAAAGGGACCAAGCATACAGCAGAGTAGGAGCCTCAGACTTTGCAATTATCAAACAGATTTGAGGTGCTCACAACCTGTGTGGACGAAAGCGAGGCCTGCAAGGTGGATGAGCAGGCTGCCCATGGTATCATGGTACAGGAAGCCGTTCATGTGTGGATGAACAAACAGGAATGTACTTATGATAGCGCATAGTATAGTGAGGGGAATTGACACTCTTCTCTGTAGCAAGGAGTGAGGATCCAGACAGCTGTGCTCCCTACCTGGTGCCAGGGGTCAGGGCATCTATTCAGAGCTGGAGAGGAACTTGGTGGGAGGGGGAGGATCCAATTGTCGTAGACCATGTAAACGACATAGGCAGGAAAAGGAAAGAGGTTCTGCAAAGTCAGTGTGAAGATCTAGGTACCAAATTAAGAAGCACAGCCTCAAAAGTACTACTTTCTGCGATATTACCTGAGCCACGTGCAAATTGGTAGAGGGCAAATAAAATTAGAGAGATGAATGCGTGGCCCAAAGACTGGTGTGGGGAGGAATGGGTTCCGGGTTGTGGGGCACCAGCACCAGTACTGGGGAAAGTGGGGGCTGTACCATGGAACGGTCCACACCTGAACCATGCTGGGATGAGTGTTCCTGTGAATTGCGTAACTCGGGAAGTAGAGAGGGCTTTGAACCAAATGGGGTGCATGGGGAAGGGTGGGGGTGGTGAGTGAGGGATCAAACTTGGCTAGATGTAGCAAATCAAAGGGTAGAGTCAAGACAGAAAAACAAGATGATATGAGAAGTGAGGGACAGAGAATGGCAGGAAAGGCCAAAGGGAAAGGACAGAGAATACACCAACAGTCAAGACTAGATGTTACAAAGGCAAAACTATTGGCTTTGTACCTGAATGCATGGAGCATTCAAAACAGTCAATGAATTGATAGAGCACACTGAAGTAAGTAAATATGACCTGATAACCATTATGGAGACATGGCTGTAGAAAGACAAGGATTCAGTCCTGAATACTGAGGGGTGCATGACATTGAAGAAGAATAGGAAGCTAGGTAAAGGTGGAGGGGTAGCACTGGTGATCAAAGATAGCATTGGTGCAACAGTTAGAGATGACCTTGCTTCAGATCATCAGGATATCGAATCGGTTTGAGTGGGGATGAGAAATAGTAGGGGAAAAAGTCACTAGTGGGAGTGGTCTACAGGCCCCCTAACAGTAACCACAATGGAGGACAAGAAGAAATATTGGGTGGTTGCGTTAAAGGGGCGGCAATAATCATGGGTGATTTTAATCTATATATAAACTGGAAAAATCAGACTGGCAGTGTATCCTGGATGAGGAGTCCTTACAATGCTTTCGAGATAGTTTCTTAGAGCAGCATGTTCTGGAACCAACCAGGGAGCAGGTTATATTAGACTTAGTATTGTGTAACGTGACAAGATTAATTATTGACCTGAAAGTGAAGGCACAACTAAGTAGCAGCGATCACAATATGACTGTATTTTACATCCAGTTTGAAAGGAAGGAGAATGGGTCTGAGACTAGTACCTTAAATTTATATAAGGGCAACTATGTGGGCATGAAAGCTGAGCAAGCAGAAGTGAACTGGGATACTTAGCTTTAGGATATGTCGATAGAGAAACATTTAAAGGGATATTTCAGAATATTCAGAATAAGTATATTCCTACGATAAAGAAAAAAATCCTTAACTTATTTAGATAACCATCCATGGTTAAATAAAGGAGTTCAGGTAAGCATCAAACGTAAGGAAAATGCATATAAATGTGCAAAGATGAGTGGCAGGACAGATGATTGGTCAGAATATAAAGAATGGCAAAGAATGACTAAAAGGTTAATCAGGAGAAATAAATTAGCGCACGAGAGGAAGCTATCGGGAAATGTAAAAATGGACAACAGTTTCTACAGGTACTGAAAAAGAAAAAGACTAAGTAAAGTGAGTGTTGGTCCTCTAGAGAGTGACAGTGGGGAGTTATTAGTAGATAATAAGGAAATGCCGAATTAAATGAACAAATATTTTATTTCTGTGTTCACTATAGAGGATACAAAAAAACATTCCAGTAATAGCTGCAAATCAGAAGGTGAAAGGGAGAGAGGAACTTGGTGAAAATTCAATCACTAAGGAAGTGGTACAGAGTAAACTGATGGAGCTGTGGGCTGACAAGTCTCCTCACCCTGATGGACGACACCCTCGCGTCTTAAAAGAGGTGGCGAATGAGGTAGATGGTGTGTTGGTGCCAATTTTCCAAAATTCACTAGATTCTCGAAATGTTCCATCAGACTGGAAAGTTGGAAATATAACCTGTCTGTTCAAGAGGAGCGAGGCACAAAACAGGAAACTATAGGTATTTGTGGTGGGGAAGTTATAAAAATTGATCATTTAGGGGGTTATGGCTAAACACTGAGATAAACTTGGGTAATCAGGTAGAGTCAGCATGGTTTTGTGAAAGGAAAATCATGGGCTGAAAGGGATGGGGGTTGGGTGGGGTCGGGCGCGATCCCGATAGGTGCCCCAGATCGAGGCTGTGCCGCCATTTTACGTGGGCGGGACAATTAAAGCCCGCCCAGTGTGACGCACGCCCCCGAAGCGCTGAACGCTCCCTGTGGGGGCAGGGGGAGTGGGGCTGGGGTTGGATTCCCTGAGTCGGGGCCTGCGATCTTTCATACATGCGCGGGTGACAGAGGCAAAATCTCCCTGAGGCACAGAGCGGACTCACCGAGATTAATTGTGGAATGAAAGTTTTTATTAAAGACACAAAAAGTTATTTAGATATGTCCCCTCATGTGACAGCATTTATCAAATGTTTAAAAATGTTTCATTTAATTACTAAACCCTTCATAAAACCTCATCCCGCCCATGGATGGGGTTTCATGAAAAATGTGAAGGCCACCTGGACTCTTTGCCTGCCCCCCAACCTTAAGGTTGGACAGGCAGCATTCTGAACTACTTTAATTACTTTCTCAATGGCCTCAATAGGCCTTTGACAGTTTGGCTGCGCACCCGTCAAACTGAAAATCTAAATAGCGCGCGGTGACTCCGAGATTCCCGTCCGATGTCACCGTGCGTCATTTTATTCGACGGAGAGCAGGCCCCACCCACGCTCGCCAACCCGAAAATTCTGCCCATATTTAACCAGTTTATTGGGAATTATTTGAAGGAGTAATATGCGCTGTGGATAAAGGGAGCTTGTAGACAGACTGTACTTGAATTTCCAGAAGGCGTTTGATAAGGTGCCATGCCAAAGGTTACTGTGGACAATGAATGCTGGTGGTGTAGGGGGTAACATATCAGCATGGATAGGAGATTGATTGGCTGCCAGAAAGCAGAGGATGTATAAATGGGTCTTATTCCCGAAAAGCAGGATGTGTCGAGTGGAGTCCCACAGGGATCTGTGCTGGGGTCTCAACCTTTTACAATTTACATCAATGATTCACATGAAGGGAGCGATGGCACGGTCACTAAATTTTCAGATGACACAAAGAATAGGTTGGAAAGTATGTTGTGAAGAGGATAGAAGGAGGTTGCAGATGGATAGAGATAAGTTGAGTGAGTGAGCAATAACCTGGCAAACAGATTATAACGTGGGAAGATGTGAAGTTGTTCACATTGGCAGGAAGAATAAAAAAGTAGAGAATTATTTAAACAGAGAACGACTGCAGAATTCCGATGTGCAGGTGGATCTGGGTGTTCCAGTACATGAGTCATAAAAAGTTAGGATGCAGGTACAGCAAGTAATTCAGGTGGCTAATGGAATGCTGTCCTTTATTAAAGGGGAATTGAACAGAGAAGTAAGGATGTTATACTTCAGTCATACGGGGCATTGGTAAGACCGTATCTTGAATAATGTGTAGTTTTGGTCTCCTGATTTAAGGAAGGATGTAAATGCGTTGGAGACAGTTCATAGGAGGATTCCCAGATTGATACCTGGAATGAGTGGGTTGTCTTCTGAGGAAAGGTTGGACAGACTGTGCTTGTTTCCACTAGAGTTTAAAAGCGTGAGGGGTGATTTGATTTAAGTATTATAAGATGCTGAATGGTCTTGATGAGGTGGACATGGAAAAGATTTTTCCTCCCGTGGGTGAGTCCAGAACTCGGGGTCACTGTTTTTAAAATTAGGGTTTTTCATTTAAGGACAGATATGAGAATTTGTTTTCTCTCAAACAGTTGTGAGACTGTGAAACTCTCTGCCTCAGAAGGTGGTGGAGGTGGGGCTATTGAATATTTTTAAGGCGGAGCTGGATAGATTCTTGTTAGGCAAGAGAATCAAAGATTATCAGCAGCAGATAGGAATGTGAAATTCAGAACACAAGCAGATCAGCCATGATCTTATTGAATAGCAGAGCAGGATCGAGGGTCCAAATGACCTACTCCCACTCGTATTTCTTATGTTCTTATGTACTAAATTCAGTTTCTGAATTTTACTACCTAGATTCCTCAGAGCTGCAGACAGTAGTTTCACTCCAGAATCTTTCAGTTTATTATTACTTAGGTCCAGGTTCGTCAGTGACTGGTTTGTACTGAGAGCAGAGGCAAGATCCTTAGCACAAGAACCTTTGAGAGTGTTGTTACACAGCCTGGGGATCAGAGGGAGAGAAAACAGTGGAAATCTGGACAAAATACAGGCAGGGGTGAAATTAGACATGTATGGAGTTGCAGACTAGTCAGCACTGCATCGGTCATCTGCGATATGGGTCTACTTCAATAGACCTCAATATCAGGTGTTCCTATAGACACCAGAAAATGTGATTTTACCTGTTCTACATCCCTGCCATTTCCATGTACATTTTAACCCCACTGATTAATATTAATCCTGTTACTGATACTCATAATAACATACATAGTGCTATTAATAGCCTAATTCCTGATACTAACAATAATAATATACAGTGTCAGACTTTCGGTTGTTATAAACACAAACTCACACAGTCTGGTACTTACTCCAGTTTCTGTATTTTACAGCCAGGATTCCTCAGGACCGCAGACAGTAGTTTCACTCTTGAATCTCCCAGGTTATTATAACTCAGTCTAAAGAGAGAAGTGAGAAACACATTAAAACAGGCTGAATTTTCACAATGGAGGCAAGGAACAGGATTATTTTGGGTCAGAAACCCACAACCGGTGGGAAAGAGATTAAAGTTATGATTTTTGCATGGGGACGTCATTATTTGTCATGGAGACAGATTTCCTGTTCACTTGGCAGCCATCACTGAGGCTGTTGGTTGTCCTGAGGGAGAAGATCAGGAGTTTGTACCAAAGCCTCCCACAGCACCAGAGGGAAGTGAGATGTCACAGGGAAGCCCGGGGCGTGGCACCCAGGGCAGGGAATCCCCCTCACTTTGTTGCTGCCAAACCGGAGGCCATGAGGGAGGGGGTGGGGGCGAGTTCCTCTTCCCCGAGGGGGGCAGGAGGAAGCCACCTCATCATGCAACAGGGGCTCCACTTTGTTCAGCGTCCTCTCCCTTCACCTCCTCTCTCAAAGCCTGCTGTTCCCTCGATGAGGTGTGTCATCCCGGTGCCTCATTGTCCTCAAGGTCCACACCTCTCTGGAGAGCCATGTTATGGAGAATGCAGCAGATTTCCACACTGATAGAGACACTTGCAAGAGGGGATTGGAGGTCACCACCCGACTGGCCCAGGCACTGGGATCACATCTTCAGAAGCCTGATGTCCTGTTCAATGGTTGTCCAAACATTATGCCTCTTTCTGGGACTCCCACAGAGAGCTCAGGAACATCACTTTGAGGAATATCCGTTATCCTTTAGGACACACACTTTGGAGGATGAAGTATCATGGCAGCTGTCAGGAAAGTGAGTGCACACATGGAGGAAGCTTTTGTTGTGGTCACAGACGAGCCATTGAGGGAGTGGAAGCCCTTCCTGTTTGGATCTCCCTGACCAGTCACTGGGTGCCTTGATGGCCAATGGGTACCATCAGTGATACCCTGCTCCTGGGGGAATCCCTGTGTCCCTGCAAGGCCTCCCTGTTATTAAATGATTGCGCTGTCCAGCTCTGGCAAAAAGTGAATCCATGATCTGTGAGATGGCCTGGTGAGCAGCCACATGTGACATGTCTCTAAGGTTCACACCTGATCCTTGGAAGGAGCCAGAAGTGAAGGAGTTCAATGCTACAATAACTGTGACCAGCGCTGTGAGCTATTCAGCATTGAGGACACAGATGTATGTGGCCACTGCCTGAAGGGTCACAATATCCACCATCACTGGGCATTGATAGTTCCGTCTTCAGCAATAGTTCCTGCATTGAATGTTTGGCCTCTGTTGCCTTCCTGCCCATCTTTCCTCTCCCGTGCCCTTCTGATGCCTGGGGTTCTGCCCTCCCTGCAGAGGGTGTTGCCCCTCATCCAACATCTGACAGCTGGAGCCTTCCTTCTGGGAAGGTGGCCTCTCAATTGTTCTTGGCAGCCTTTCTCCCTCTTTTACCTCCGCACTGCTGGGAGTGCCAACCCCATTCAAATCCTGAGTTTCCCTCCGCACTGCTGGGAGTGCCAACCCCATTCAAATCCTGAGTTTCCCTCCGCACTGCTGGGAATGCCAACCCCATTCAAATCCTGAGTTTCCCTCCGCACTGCTGGGAGTGCCAACCCCATTCAAATCTTGAGTTTCCCTCCGCACTGATGGGAGTGTCAACCCCATTCAAATCCTGAGTTTCCACTCTCCCTGCCACCTCAGCAGCACCAAGGAACCCCCTTACTAAGTGTCTGCCCCACTGACCTTCTTATCGGGCTGTGGCAGCCATGGCTGGCTCCCACTCTGTGCCCACTTTCCTTCAGATGAACAGGTAAACTGTCCGCTCCTTTAGAACTTTAAATCTCAAACCTTATTATGTGCTGAACAAAGTTCTCAACTGTCTTAATTGAGATTCCTGTCCCAACCCGCCTACTCTTGGTGATTCATGATGAAACGAGCATCAGCATCTTGAAATTGACACACTGCTGGTGCCAGTATTCTTGGCACTTTCGCCCCCTCCCTCCGCTGCCTCTGTTTCCCTCCTTCGGGGAGCCCCGAAATGTAATTACATTGAATAAAAACTCACATCAGATTCAATTGCTTTTCCCAATATCACAGGAAACATGGAAGCAACATCAGAAATCAATGCAGAGATTTTACTGTTCCTGTAAATTAAATCTATTGGGGGTAATTTAATATTTTGTCGATAGTGTATGGTGGGTGATATTGGATCACCCGCCCATACTACAGCTCACCCGATTTTCCTTTCAATTGAAGGGAAAAGGAAACAGTGAGCAGTGTAAACTGGTGAACAATTCACTATCACTAATTTAACTACTGGGGAATACCACTTTCACCCCTCTCAATGTTTATTAGACAGAGAGTTGTCTGTGTGCAGCCACTAAATGTCCCCCAGTTTGGCCTCAATCCCTGATGATCAGAATTACTCTCCTGAAGCTCAGTGACTGGCCGGCCAAGTTTGAGGAAACTTGTCTCATTTCTGTTCTTCGTTAATTCTGGGGCTTTTATGAGAACGGCCCAATTTTCCAAGAATTCAAGCAGTGATTCCATGTCCTTCATAACTCTGTGCATTACATTACTCTGTATAACACCTCGGAGTGAATTATATTGTGAAACTCTGCTAACTGTTGCTTTAAAATCCATCCCCCTGGATTTTATACAACAAGGAAATATTATTCTCTCCCCCTAACAAAGTTGAAGTGTCCCTGTTCTCCTCGTTGACAGGGAAAGAGAGTCCCCCACTTTATTTAGCATTTAATAGGTTCTACCTTTACCGCAGGTGAGACTATTGCTACAGTTCAGAGAAATTTCCGGGGGTTTCCTAATCCCACCGCTTTTATGCAATAACCTTTGATGTTTCACTTTAACAAATGCCTCTGGAAATCCAAGCACAGTATGTCTACAGGCTCCCCTCTATCCACTGCACATGTCACTCCTTCAAAGAACTTCATTCAATTGGTTAAACATGATTTCCCTTTCACAAAACCATGTTTACTCTTCCCCATTACCTTGAGTTTCTCTAAGTGCCCAGCTATAACCCCCTTAACATTCGACTCTAACACCTTCCCCACTTCAGACATCAAGCTAACTGGCTTATAGTTTCCTGCTTTCTGCCTCCCTCCCTTCTTGAATGGAGGGGTTATATTTGCTACTTTCCAATCTGATGGAACCTTTCCAGAATCTGGTGAATATTGGAAAATTAACACCCATGCATCCACTACCTCATTAGCCACCTCTTTTAAGACCCTAAGATGAAGCCCATCAGGACATGGAGTCTTGTCAGCCTGCAGCTCCATCAGTTCACTCAGCACTGCTTCCTCAGTGATTCTAATTTCACCAGGTTCCGCTCTCCCTTCCACATCTTGATTTCCAGCTATTGCTGGATATTGTCAAAGTGTGCTAACTGCTGCTGTAAAATCTATCCGCTGGATTTTATGCAACAAGGAAAGTTTATTCTGTCCTGTTACAAAGTTGACATGTGCCTGTTCCCCTAGTTGATATGGGAGGGATGTTTCCCACATTACCCCCTATTAAATAACATCTACATTTACTGCAGGTGCAGCTTATATTACATTTCAAGGGAATTTCTAGGAGTTTCCTGCTTGCAGCAGTTTCACAGATATGGGGTGGATTATCAGAAAATCCTGTTCTGTACCAACTGTCAGTTCTACCAGAGACTGTCCACTCTGTGTAAGAACCAGTCAATGGTACAGATTCCTGAAAATGCCTCCCAGTTGTCCAGCGTGTGTCTGAATTCTGGGTATAAACGTGTAATGGGGGAATTCGAACTTATAGATCAGCAGCAGGTTTCCTCATGAAATGAACAGAATTGGGAGCAAATTTAAATAATCAGAGTTCAAAAGGTCTTGTTTCGTAATTATCTAAATTTAAGATATTTCACCCTCCCGCCAGAAACAATTTGATTAATTATGATGATATATAGGACTTATTTTCCCTTGTGATCAGTGCAGCTTACAGTTGGTATAGTTTATAATTATTGTTATTTAAGTTATTTTTATCTCCACTGGTGTTTATTATCCTTAGACTGTCTATATTCTGTTCCCTTTGTAAATAATTAGCACTATTTCTTATCATCAAAATCCCACGCTTAAACTATTTGATTCACCATTAAGTATCCCAACAATTTGTTCACAAAGGCATTATTCTTATTTTCCAATTTGGAATTTTACACATCTTATTTTGTAAAGTTTTTTCTGGCTCTGCCTCTTTTTTCTTGAACTGGAAGTTATTTACTTTCTCATTTATAAGATAGTAAATTTTACTTCAATAATGAAAATACGAGCTACAGGATCAAACAAGCAATTACCTCAATTTCTGACATTTGTACAGAACGTATTCCAGCCGCTGGAGTCCTTCACACTGAATGTAGCACCCGTGTAGATCGAGGTGTTTTATTGTATCACAGAGTCCAAGGACATGAGACAGGACCACACAGTCAATCAGGGTCAGTCGCAATCCACTAAATGCAAGTGTTTCCACAGATCCCACTGTGGCCTGAACCAGTGCTTTATTCTGAGACTCAAACAGGTAGTGCAATGTGTTCAGGAGGTTCCTTTTACCAGTTTCAGTCGCTGTGTTTCCAATCTGACCTTTAACCTTCTCCTTCACCCAGTCAATCACTCGACAGATTGTTTGATGAAGAAATGGACTCAGAAACTCCTCCAGGGGCCGAACCGACTGTGGGGAGGAGAGACCAGCAACAAAACGGAGAAATATCTCAAATCTCCCATCTTTTTCACTGTACGCTTCACTGAGGAGTTTCTGGATGTCCTTGGGATCGGGAGTCAGGAATTGTGCGAGTGCAGCTATAAACTCTTGGATGGTGAGGTGTGGGAATGTGTAAACCACACTCTGGATAGAATCATCTCTCTCCAAAAGTTCCATCAGGAACCCAGACAGGAACTGGGAAGGTTGCAGATTGTACTTGATCAAATCTCCATTTCTAAACACAATCTTCTTCTCAGAGACTCCTGTGAAGGCCATCTCACCAAGCTTCAGGAACACATCACGGGGGCTTTCAATCTCTCGGCCATGGTTTTTCAGAATGTTGTAAATATAGTAGGAATACAGTTGGGTGATGGTCTTGGGAACTTGCTGGTGTTTCCTGTTTCTTTGTGTAAAGAAGGGGCCCAGTGACAGACCGAGGATCCAGCAGTAGGAAGGGTTGTAGCACATCGTGTACAGGATCTCGTTCTCCTCCACGTGTTTGAAAACAGCTGCTGCCACTGCCTGATCTTCAAAAAACTTGTTGAAATATTCCTTCCGTTCATCACCAACAAATCCTAGGATTTCAGCCCAGACACTGATCTCAGCCTTTTCCAATAGATGTAATGCAGTGGGGCGGCTGGTCACTAGCACTGAACATCCTGGGAGCAGCTTGTGCTGTATTAAACTGTACACAATGTCGGACACTTTACACCTGCATTCAGGATCTGTGCACACGAACTGAGGTTCTGTATTTCTCCGATTGTCAGCAAAATCAATCCTGTCCTTGAATTCATCCAAACCATCGAATATAAACAGCAATCCCTCTGGGTTCTTCCAGAGCTCTCCCAGAACATTCCCAAAGTAAGGATAGAAAAACAGTATCAGATTCCTCAGGTTTATTCTGCAGTTAATGGTATTCAAATCCCGGAATTTAAAACTGAAAACAAATTGAAAGTGTTGAAATATTTTCCCAGTGGCCCAATCATAAACAATCTTTTGTGCCAATGTTGTTTTTCCGATCCCTGGGACTCCACTCACTGCTGCTGAACTCCCAGATTTGGATTTTCTCAGGGAAAAACTGCTCTGGAACAATTGATCAGTTCGGATTTTTTCCAGTTCTCTTCGGAGAAGTTTCTTTCTCCACTCTTCATGGTCCCGGCCTCTTGCCAGCAGTTCATGTTCTACAAGTGTCCGATCTCGAACATTAGAAATGATCGTTAGCTCAGCGTATCGATTAACCAGCTGGAAAATCTTAACCTTCTGCTTTATTAGGATAGTGTTCACTCTCAGTGTTTCAGTTTGAACCTGGAGGATCTCCTTGTGTTTCTGTTGAGCACCTTCAATTAGAATAGGCAGAAAATATTAGTTGTAGTAACATAAAAGGCTTCTCAATATGACCTTGCTGAATAGATAGATTCATTTTATGGTTTCAATTGAAGTTTGTGCAGGAATTAAAGCTCAATTATTGGAAACCTCGCTTGAAAATGAGCAATGGTCAAGAAAAATTTAAAGTCCTCACTTGGTTCTAATATTTACTGAACATGGAGATTTTATAAAGGTGATTATTTTCTCTCTGATGGTTAACACTCTCTGACCTGCCCTTACTCTAGACACCTCATTGCAAATCCACAAAGGCCCTGGTTATATGGTAGTAGATGTTCTTGTCAATCAGTTTATGAAATCCTGTGAAGCCAATCTTCTGCAGCAATGGTAAATAGGACATTGGGTAGGAGTGGGAGAGGGAGTGAGTGTAATTGTTGAGGAGTCCCACTGTTATTGTAACCTGCCTTCAGCAAGTTATCTTTGATATCACTGTGCACTTGGAGAACAAGATTCCTTCTGGTATTCTATCAGGCTGTGGGCAGGTTATCTGAGATATTAGGGCCGATTGGCTCACTTTTCTGGGTGGCCAGTGTGGATCAGGTTGGTGCCAACAGCATGGGGTTCGATTCCATTCCAGCTGGGGTGATCTTGGACCTGCCTCATTGCCCTACCATGGTTTAGCTGTGAGTCGGACCTGCCTTCGGGCAGAGAACTCAAAAAGAATAATCCTTTTCCTGTTGTCCTGCGTTTCAGAAATCGCTATCAATTTTTCAGGAGTTTTACACATGCATACATTGATTGTGTTTTTACAATAGTCCTGTCATCTTACTGATTAGAACTAGAAATGGAACAACTACCTACTTCACTCCATGTAACATTAGAGCAGGAACATTCACAGTTCATTTGAACTGTTTACAAATAGTTAATTTTGCTCCTAGTTTCCCACAATGTAGTTTTGGGAAATTAAATATATTTATTGTAATTATTACATTGGGTTCAAACACAACCCGTGAATTGTAGGATTATTCTTTGAGTAGAATAGTGAGCTCTCTTTCACCGCCATGAGGAAATGGGTCAGTAGATTCCCAGTCACCCTGAGTATTCCCTTTTCCTCACATTTCTCCACCTTAATGTTCTGTTGTGTGAATATCTGTAGATATTCTCATTTCGGATCAAAGACTTTCTGACCTCTCATCCTGTTCCATGAAATAATAAAAATATAATGTTTCAAATTTCTTTAACATTATCCGGACAATTTAAAAAGGGACAAATGGTGGAAGGGATAATAAGGCACGTTCTTGATGATCACTGGGAAAGGGAAGAGGCCATTAGAAATTCACATCACAACTTCAAAAAAATTAGCTTGTGTCCAACAAATTTGGTGGAGTTAATTGAGGAAGTCACTAGGATAGGGCATGGGAGAAATCTGGTGGACATTGTCACTCTAGACTTTCAGAAAGCCTTTGATAAGCATCCTCACACTAGGTTACTTCATTTGATGGAGTGTGAGTTGAAATTTGAAACTCTGGATTAGGAAATCTCCTCAATCCCGAACCTCAAATTTAATTGGAAGATATGTGACAAGTGATCTCTCCCAAGGGTTGGTCCATGACTTTGACAATCTGTATTCATGAGCTGGACAAGGGTGAAAATATGAATCAGGAGCACAAGTAGTAGGGTGTTAGGAGTACAATATATACGTTTCCAGATGACAAAAACATCGATTTGAAGATTAAGATAGTAGAGGGCGATCAAATCCAATAAAACGTTTAGATGTGCTACAACTGTAGGCACACATTGGCAAACAGTGTTCCATTCAGATAACTGTACCTCATACATACTGATTGGGCCAATATTGAATCCAAGCATCATTTGCAGGGAACAATACTGAGACAGGGTGAGAGATAAAAGAGATCTTGGTGCTACTGTGTATAGATCACTGAAGGTTCATGATCAGTGCAGAAAAACTGTAGTTAAAGCTAACAAAGTATTGAGTTTATATTAATGGAACAAATCAGCGTTAAACAAGGGCTATCACATTGCCTGTACAGGTTCCTGGTCAGACCACATCTCAATAGTGTGTGCAGTTTTGGCTATCCCTACGTGTTGGATAATATAGTGTCATTGGAAAAGTTCCAAAGGAGAGCAGCAGGAATGATTCCCAGTTTAGAGAAGCTCAGCTACTGAGACAGGCTCAAGGATTTTAATTTGTTTAATTTCAAGCAGCAAAGATTTATGCTAATTTACAGAGGCCTAGTAAATACATGAATGCCTGGACAGAGTCCCGATTGATAGATTATGCTAGTTTATCAAATTGGGGAGGATTAGTTTAAACTATGTAAGTGTAGGAATAGCCAGCATATTCAGTGTTTTTTTTCTCTGCCCGGAGAACTGAGAGCCTTTGGAATGAGTTCCCAGTTGCTATGGTCGGTGCTGACTCTGAAGAGGGAGCTGGACCAGTTCCTGACTTGGACAGAGATCATATCATGTAGAAAGTAACTGGCTTATAGGTAACAACTGGACAACGTGATTTCCTGAATTGGATTCGATCAACTGAGGAGGTCAGAGAAGAATACGAGGGAACGTTTTCCCACACTGGCTCTGGGCTATTCTATTTTTGCCTCGACCAGGAGATTGCCTGATCCTTGAGAGTGGCAGGGGTGGGGGACTGGGAGGCAGCAGCGGGAAGAACTGTTTAGCCATCATGGTTGAGCCATTGTGGTGTGGAGTTGGTTTGATGGACCTTCTGCGATCTTCCTGCTCAGCATTTGATTTGTTAATGATGGGAATGATTTCTTGGGTGCAGGGAACCCGTAACATCTGGCTCAAGGCCCAGCTCTTCACTGTGAGCCCAGCGAATCCGTGCACACCCAGGTTTGCATTATGATTCACAGCATAGTGGGATTCTGGCAGCTGTGTATAAAATATCAGAATAGCAAACAGCAGCTGGACTAAGTCAAAAAATGCAATACCCACATATTTACAGAATACAACAGAAATCATATCATATGAATTGTAAATTGAATATGTCCACAGTTGAGGATCAATGACAAATCCTCATCATGTTCAATCTCCAGTTTCCCAGCATCTGATTTTCAGATTTTCAGAATCTGAGAATCTCTAAAACAAAGGTTCCAATCATTCGGATTCTCAGAAAGGAGGCGATGGTATTGTCGCTGAACTAGTAACCCAGAGACCCAGAGTACTGCTCTGGGAGTCTGGGTTCGAATCCCCCCATGGTGGATGGTAGAATTAGAATTCAATACAAATCTGGAATTAAAAGCCTAATGATGACATGAAACCATTGTCGATTGTTGTAAAATCCCAACTGGTTCAACCCATCTGCTGTCCTCACCTGGTCTGGCCTACATGCAACTTCAGACCCACAGCAGTTAGCTCTTTGCAGTGAGCTCTGAAATGGCCTCGCACACAGTTGTAACACAAAATAGGAATGAAACCAGATGCAGCACCCGGTATCGACCGAGCAAACAACAACCGCAATCTCAGCCCTGTCGACCCTGCAAACTCTTCATTATTAACATCTCCCAAAATTGGGAGGGCTGTCTCACAGGCTAGCCCATCCTCATGGAGATAATGTCCCATATTATCAGATAATATCCATCATTATCCCTGGGACTGGGATAATACAGGTGTCCTGTCAGCGGAGGTGGTGGCACAGTGGTATTTACCCTGGGAGTCCTCAACATCGACTCCAGACCCCAAGAATTCTCATGGCATCAGGTCAAACGTGGGCAAGGAAACCTCCTGCTGAGCACCACGTGCCACTCTCCCTCAGCTAATTCAGTTCTCCTCTATGTTGAACGAAGGAAGCACTGAGGGTGGCAACGGCGCAGTACTCTGGGTGGGGGACTTCAATGTCCATCACCAAGAGTGGCTCGGTAGCACCACTACTGACCGAGCTGGCTGAGTCCTAAATGACATAGCTGCTAGACTGGGTCTGCAGCAGGCGGTGAGGGAACCAACAAGAGGGGAAAAACATACTTGACCTCATCCTCACCAACCTGCCTGCCGCTGATGCATCTGTCCATGACAGTATCGGTAGGAGTGATCATCGCACTGTCATTATGCAGACAAAGTCCCGCCTTCACATTGAGGATATCCTCCATTGTGTTGTGTGGCACTACCACCGTGCTAAATGGGATAGGTTTCAAACAGATCCAGCTAACTCAAGACTGGGCATCGATGTGGGCCATCAGCAGCAGCAGAATTGAACTTGAACACAATCTGTAACCTCATGGCCCAGCGTATCCCCCACTCTACAAATACCATCAAGCCAGGGGTTCAATGAAGAGTGCAGGAGGGCATGGCTAACAAGTAGCAAGTAACATTCACGCCACACAAGTGTCAGAAAATGACGATGTCCAACAAGAGAGAATCCAACCATTGCCCCTTGATGTTCAATGGTGTTACCATCACTGAATCCCCCACTACCAACATCCTCGGGGTTACCATTGACCAGGAACTGAACTGGACTAGCCACAAAAATACTGTGGCTACAAGAGCAGGTCAGAGGCTAAGAATCGTGCAATGAGTAACTCACCTCCTGACTCCCCAAAGCTGTCCACCATCTACAAGGCACAAGTCAGGAGTGTGATGGAATACTCCCCACTTGCCTGGATGAGTGCAGCTCCCACAACAGTCAAGAAGCTGGACACCGTCCAGGACAAAGCAGTCCGCTTGATTGGCACCACATCCAAAAACATTCACTCCCTCCATCACTGACGCACAGTAGCAGCAGTGTGTACCATCTACAAGGTGCACTGCAGGAAGGCACCAAGTCTCCTTAGACAGTATCCACTTCCAAACCCACGACCACTACCACCTATAAGGACCAGGGCAGCAGATAGATGGGAACACCAGCACCTGGAGGTTGCCCTCCAAGTCGCTCACCATCCTGACTTGGAAAAATATCGCCGTTCCTTCACTGTCAAAATCCTGGAACTCCCTTTCTAACAGCACTGTGGGCGTACCTACACCACATGGACTGCAGTGGCTCAAGAAGGCAGGTCACCACCACCATCTCAAGGGCAACTAGGGATGGGCAATAAATACTGGCCCTGCCAGCGAAGCCCACATCCCGTGAATGGATAAAAAAAAGTGAAATGGTTTTAAATGTCCATTTCATCTCTTACCTTTCAGGTGACTGGATACTTCAGATAAGCCTCTTCCAATATTTATGTAATCAAATGGATCAGAACCTGTTTAAAGCAATTAACTTTCATGAAATGAGATCTGTGTAATGTTATAGCAAAATCTGCAATGTTTGAATCTGAAATTGAATTCACTGTGTGATTTTACCGTACCAAGTTCCTGTATTTCTTTTATTATTTTATCCAACTTTGGGACCCCATGATGCACTTTCACAAAGGATTCCCACATCACCCTTCGGGCCCGAGAGCCTTTCTCCATCACCAGACTTAGGAGAAGCTTGGAACTCTCCGCCCGGTTTCCCTTATCCGTGAGCTCGGTGACTTTCTGCAAAGAATAATAATGAATATATTGAGGATCGGAGTGAAAGATAAACACTGAGAATGTGAAGGAAAGGATCTGCTCAGTGACGGCATTTCCAATTGTTTTGAGCACAATAAACAGTCACTGGGCCAAGAACTGATGCATAACGAACATTCACTAAAAATCATCTTCATCTACATTTTGGGGAGAGTGAGGAATCATTGACAATCTGCAGTATTTTAATGTGATCAGTGTGATGAGTTTTCTTTGTCAAATTATTGATTGACAATTTGATCCACTTGTTTCCTCACACTGACTTCTTGCTGTTACAGTTTCTCATTTACTCAGCAAGAAAATAGCAGCAAATCAGATCTCTGGTGGCAGGGAAGGGAAGATTCTGGTCATTAAGTTATATTAACAGAAGAATGGGAATCTTAAAATGAAAACTGGCAGAGAAATCACCATTGACTGAACCAAACCAGTACTGTTGAGTTATCTGTCAGGAGAATCGACTAATAATAATGGTGAAAAATCCAATCAATCCGATCAATTGCCCCCTCAGTAACTGAAAGTTCAGAAGGTTGATATTTTTGCAAATTTGCTACGAGTATGAAAACTTGGTAAGGAGTGGGAAGTGGATAGGTTTTGAGAGTGAGTGGGACCCAAGATAACTGAACACTGTGGTGGTGTGAAGGAGAGGCTGCTCATAAGGCCAGGGTCAGAGCAATGGAGAATTCCAATGGAAGGTTTCAGGACTCGAGCAGCTGACAAGGAACGAAAGGGTCAAGGTCATTAAGTTAGTTAAACAGAAGAATGGGAATTTTAAATTGAAGGCATCTGAGGACTGGGAGATATGATAGGTTTGTGAGCACACAAGTGATATCCGGGACCTGGAGTGGTCCAGGGTAAAAGCAGCAGAATCCAAGTAGCTTAACATTCCAGAGGTTGCAAGGTTACCTTGGTTACCTCCACACTCAACTGTTCCAAATCCATGGATGAAGGTTGAGGAGAAGTGTTGAGATAGGGGTAGAGACTTGCAGTGTTATGTGGAGAGAAGTAGGACATTTTTGTGCTGGCAGGTTTGCAGCAAATTGAGTTCAGCTTGAAGCTGGACACTGAAATCCCAGATAGCCTGGCTAGGCTTTAGTCAGTGACCAGGGGGAGAAATCCAATCAAGTGGTGAGAAGATGGAGTTTGTGGCAGGGATAGCAGACAATGGGGTTAATTTTTCCAATGTCTAACAGTCGGAAAAGGGAGTTACGTTCCACACCAAGAGTATAGAGGCAGGAAATTACACAGTGAATGAACTCAATTACCTGATGTTCACCCATGAGAGGTGACTGTCAGAGCAAGAAACAGGGACAGGAGTTTTAAAATATTCTTTGACGAGATGTGGGCATCACTGGCTAAGTCAGCATTTGTTACTCATTCTTAATTACCCTAGAGAAGGCGGTGGTGAGTGACCTTCTTGAACTGTTGCTGTCCATCTGGTACCGGTACACCCACAGTGCTGCTGGGAAGGACATTCTTGTTTTGACCTAGTGACAGTGAGGGAATGGCGATAGAGTTCCAAGTCAGAATGGTTGGAGGGGAAGTTGCAGATTTAATGAGTTTAGTTTGCTGATGCTCCCATGAGGAGTGATGGGTCACACCAGGAGGGCAGAGAAAAATCATTTATTCCAGTTGTGTGCAGTTTTGGACACTCCATTATTGAATGAATTATAAACACTGAAGGAACTGTCCTTCAGATTCATCAGGATGTTACCAGGGATGAGGAGTTATTGTTAATGTGGGTATTTGAGAATTTAGGATTCAAGGTGAGCAGATTAAAGGATGAATTGATCAAAGTCTTCAAGCCTCCGAAGCATGAGATAAAATCACAGCATCGATGGGGGAAACGATTGTTTTTTTCTGACGCACAGATTTTTCTTTTGGCTTTCTTTCTTAGCTTGGGTTTTGCACATTTTCAGCTCTCCCCTGTTTTCAAATGTCTTTTGTTTAACCCACAGGCTTATTTTTGTCATCTACCGTTTCTAAATTTACTGTTTAGAAGTTTCCTGGTAGTTCATTGCTTTCCCACTATACCCTCCCTGTTCTCTCCTTTCCCAGCCTCATCAAACTCTTTCCTTTTATTGTCAGTCCACACTAGAGATAAACCTGAATCATTCCCCTATCCTTTTACAGATAATGATGGATCTGCTGGCTGTTTTCAGTTTCATATCATTGTGTCAGATTCACAATATTTACAGTTCGATCCATTTTCCCATTTCAATTCTGTAAGATTTAGTGATTCCGTTATCTAATATGGGAACAATTCTCAGTGGCAGCATGGAAAGCAAATTAGGTGTTGGGGTGTATTAAGAGGGCAATATTGAGCCAAGAGAGTGAGGTAATTTGCAACTTGCTAAAAACATTGGTGTGACCATACTTAGAATACTGTGTATAGTCCTGATTGCCTCAGTACAACAAGGTTATGAGAGCTACTGAAGAGAACAACTAGAACGTTTGAGAGGATGGAGGGGTTGGGCAAGGAGCTATTGTGTAAACTGGGCGTGTCCTCACTGGAAAAAAAGATTGAGAAGTAATATGATTGCTGTTTCCCATTGACTTCAATTTTGTGGGGACACCTTGATGCCACATTAGCTCAAATGCTGCCTGGATGTGAAGGGAAAGCACCATCATCTTCCTCTGGAATTCTTTTGGCCATGTTTGCAGCCAAAGCTGCAATTAGGTCTGGAGCAGAGTGGTCCTGGCAGAACCCAAACTGAGTATTGGTGAGCAGGTTATTGCTGAGTAAGGGCCAGTTCAAAGCACTGTCGATGATACCTTCCATTGTTTAGCTGATGACTGAGAGTAGGCTGATGGAATTGCAATTGCTGGCTTAGATTTGTCCTGCTTTTCATGGATAGGATATTCCCGTGCAATTTTACACATTGTCAGGTAGATGCCAGTGTTGCACTGAAACAACTTGACTAGAATTGCGGCTAGTCCTGGAGCAGTAATCTCCAGCATTACAGCTGGGATATTGTTGGGGACTTACATCCAGTGAGCTCGGTTGCTCCTTTACATCATGTGGAGGGATTTAAATTGGCTGAAGACTTGTTTCAGTGATAATGGGAACCAGAACCTAGTGGATGAATCATCCGCTAAACACTTCGGACTGAAGATAGTTGCAAAAGCTTCAGCCTTATCTTTTGCACTCGTGCTGGGCTCCCCATCATTGATTATGTGAATGTTTGTGGATTCTTCACCTCCAGTTAGTTGTTTAGCTGTTCACCACAATATTACTGGTCTGGCAGGAATGCAAAGCTTTATGCACTGTTGGTTGTGGGATCACTTGATTCTGAATATCACAGGATCACAGAGTGCAGAAGAGGCCCTTCGGCCCATCGAGTCTGCATCGAAACGTGAGAAACACCTGCCCTACCTACCTAATCCCATTTACCAGCCTATAGCTTTGAATTTTATGACGTGCCAAGTGCTCATCCAGGTACATTTAAAGGGTGTGAGGCAACCCGCCTCCATCACCCTCCCAGGCAGCGCATTACAGACCATCAACACCCTTTGGGAAAAAAAGTGTATCCTTACATCCCCCCCTAAACCTCCTGCCCCTGACCTTGAACTTGTGTCCCCTCGTGACTGACCCTTCAACTAAGGGGAACAGCTGCCCCCTATCCATTCTGTCCATGCCCCTCATAATCTTGTACACCTCAATCAGGTCACCCCTCAGTCTTCTCTGCTCCAACGAAAACAACCCAAGTCTATCCAACCTCTCTTCATAACTTAAATTTTTCATCCCAGGCAACATCCTGGTGAATATCCTCTGCACCCCCTCCAGTGCAATCACATTCTTCCTTTAATGTGGCGACCAGAACTGCACACAGTACTCCAGCTGTGGCCTCACCAAAGTTCTATACAACTCCAACATGACCTCCCTACTTTTGTAATCTATGCCTTGATTGATAAAGGCAAGTGTTCCATATGCCTTTTCCACCACCCCACTAACATGCCCCTCCGCCTTCAGAGATCTATGGACACACACACACCAAGGTCCCTTTGTTCCTCAGAACTTCCTAGTGTCATGCCGTTCATTGAATACTTCCTTGTCAAATTACTCCTTCCAAAGTGTATTACCTCACACTTTTCAGGGTTAAATTCCATCTGCCACTTATCTGCCCATTTGACCATCCCGTCTATATCTTCCTGCAGCCCAAGACACTCAACCTCACTGTTAACCATCCGGCCAATCTTTCTAACATCCGCAAACTTACTAACCCTACCCCCTACAATGTCATCTATATCATTTATATAAATGACGAACAATAAGGGACCCAGCACAGATCCCTGTGGTACGCCACTGGACACAGGCTTCCAGTCACTAAAGCAAACTTCTGTCATCACCCTCTGCCTCCTACAACTAAGCCAATTTTGAATCCTCTCATCAAATTACCCTGTATCCCATGTGCATTTGCCTTCTTTTTAAGTCTCCCATGTGGGACCTTGTCAAAGGCTTTGCTGAAATCCATATAAACTACATCAACTGCACTACCCTCATCTACACACCTGGTCACCTCCTCAAAAAATTCAATCAAATTTGTTAGGCATGTCCTCCCTCTGACAAAGCCATGCTCACTATCCCTGATCAAACCTTGCCTCTCCAAGTGGAGATAGATTCTCTCCTTCAGAGTTTTCTCCAATAGTTTCCCTACCACTGACGTGAGGCTCACTGGCATGTAGTTCCCTGGCTTCTCTCTATAACACTTCTTAAATAGCAGAACCACATTAGCTGTTCTGCAGTCCTCTGGAACCTCCCCCGTGGCCAGAGAGGAATTAAAAATTTGGGTCAGAGCCCCTGCGATCTCCCCCCTTGCCTCCCTCAGCAGTCTGGGACACACTTCATCCGGACCTGGAGATTTGTCCACTCTTAAGCCTGCCAACACCTCCTATACTTTGTGACTCCCTATATCAATTTGCTCAAAAATCTTGCAGTCTCTCTCCCCGAGTTCGATACCTTCATCCTCATTCTCCTGGGTGAAGACAGGTGTGAAGTTTTTATGTTATGGTGATGTGTTGTAGCCTCACCAGGTTGGCATCTCATGTTTATATACCCCTGATGCTGATCCTGCAACGCTCTCCTACACATTAATTGAACCAGGGTTGAGCCCCTGGTTTGATTGAAATGGTGGAGTGATGGATATGCCTTACCACAATTCTGCAGCTGATGGCCCACAGCGCTTTGTGGATAGTGAGTTTAGAGACAGTAGATCTATTGTGTATCCATCACATTTAGCACGGTGATACTATCGCACAACACAATGAGAGGTGTCTTCAGTTTGAAGACGGTACTACATTTCCTACAAGGACTGTGCGGTGGTCACTCCTACAGTGTCATAGATAGATGCATCTGCAAGAGGTAGATGGGTGAAGACAAATAGGGTTTCACCTCCTGTTGGTTCTCTGGCCAACTGCTGCAAGCCCAGTCTGGCAGATATGTCTTTCAAGACTCAGAAAGCACTGTCATTAGTGGTGCTACCGAGCCATTCTTGATGGGAGAAATTAAGTCCCCACCTATAGTGAATTCTCTGCCCCTGCTTTTTCTAATTAACCTGGAGGAGTCCATATTCATCAACTGAAGGAGGGCAATAATCAACAGGTGGTTTTGTTGTCTATCTTTGGCCTCATGCCAAGAGACTTCCGGGGATTCTGAGTCTAGATTGAGGACTCTCTCTGGTTACTGTATACCCCTAGGCTGCCATCTCTGGTGGATCCATCTAGTGGGAAAGGGCAAATCCAGGAATAGTGGCAGAAGAGTCTGGGATGTTGTTTGATGGTCATATTGACAGGATTATTCTTATGTCAGGCTGTTGTTTTATTAGTCACATTTGTTACAAGTCTTTCAATGTTAGTGGGGGGCTTTGCATGGTCGACTGAGCTGTGACTGAATCCAATACTGGGTGCTCTTATTATACCTTTTTATAGCTGTGTTGAATGTTGATCTTGACCATTTCAGAGGGCAGTGAAGAGTCAGCCATGTTGCTGGGTGTCTGGAGCCATATACAGGTCAGGATGAGTAAGAACGGCAGGTTTCCTTCCCAAAAGGACATGAGCGACCCAGATGCCTTTTGACGACAATTCAATATTATCTAATTACCTTAGATCAAATTCACAAACTGTCACAGTGAGATCTAAGTTCAGGTCTCTGGAGTATGAGTCCAGGCTACTAGTTTGTTAATTCAGTAACATAACCACAATGCTGTTGTATCTGTATGTGGTAAGTGTTGTATGCTTGGAAGAAACAGGTCACTTTGGGTCTATGGTTCCCAAAGCTCTGAGGCTTTCCTCACCTCATGCTTGGTTCTGTTGTAGACTAATTATTGGAGGTTGATTTATCACCATTATCAGCATGTGACTGCCCGGGTGTTAGAAGATGATCTAGATAGATCTTGGTCTTCTATCATCCTTACATTCTGCAAGTTCTGTAATGTTTAAATAATCCAAACTCATTAAAACCCTCCCACTTACCCGATGTTCTTGTCCATTGAAAATCTGCTCGTATGTTAACAATAAGCTGACTACATCCACCCCTTCTTCAACCGCCTGTTCTATTCTGTCCCAGTAAAGTTTTGTCAACTGGAACAGCTGGAAATCATCCCACTTTGTCAAGAACTCAGTGATTCTGGAGTTTGGATCTGTGAACACAAAATGGAGAAAAACAAACATCATTGAATTTCTAGCCACGTTGTTCTACTTCCTTTACAGAAAGCGACTGAATCCTCCTGTGAGCCACATTATCAAACAAAGTGTGAAAATCCAGAAACATTAAGTGATAGCATAGCTGATTTGTGACCTAATTCCTAACCTTGCCCCAAATCCCTTCATACCCATGGTTAACAAGAAGCTATCAATCTCAAATTTAAAGCCAGCAATTGTCTTTATTGTTTGCTGGATGTGGGAGTCGTTGGCAAGGCCAGCGTTTGTTGTCTATCACAAATTGCCCCAGAGAAGGAGGTGGTGAGACACCTTCTTGAACCACTGCAATATATCTGGTGCATGTATGCCCACAGTGCTTCTGGGAAGGGAGTCCCAGGATTTTGACACAGAGACTGTAAAGGAACAGTGATTTTCTTCCAGGTCAGGATAGTGTGTGGCCTGAAGGGGAACTTGCAGGTTATGGTGCTCCCATGCATCTGTTGCCCTTGTTCTTCTTGGTGGTAAAGGTCATGGATTTGGAAGGTGGAGTCAAAGGAGCCTTGGTGAGATGCTGCGGTGCATCTTGTAGACACTACACACTGCAGCCACTGTGCGTAAGTGGTGGAAGGAGCTAATGTCTTCACATTGAGGATACCCTCCATCATCGTGCTAATTGGGATAGATTTCAAACAGATCTAGCAACTCAAGGCAGGGCAACCATGAGGTGCTGTGAGCGATCAGCAGCAGCAGAACTGAACTCAGCCACAATCTATAACCTCATGGCCCGGTATTTCCCACACTCTACCATTACCACCAAGCCAGGGGATTAATCCTGGTTCAATGAAAAGTGCAGGAGGGCACACCTGGAGCAGCATCTGGCATACCTAAAAATGAGGTGTCAACCTGGTGAAGCTATAACACAGGACTACTTGTGTGCCAAACATCATTAGCAGCAAGTAACAGTCAGAGCTAAGTGATTCCGCAACCATTGGATCACATCTAAGCTCTGCAATCCTACCATGTCCAGTCATGAATGATGGCAGACAATTAAACTACTCACTGGAGGAGGAGGCTCCACAAATATCCCCATCCTCAATGATGGGGGAGTCCAGTACATCAGTGCAAAAGATAAGGCTGAAGCATTTGCTACAATCTTCAGCCAGAAGTGCCGAGTGGATGACCCATCTCGGCCTCCTCCAGATGCCCCCAGCATCACAGATGCTAGTCTTCAGCCAATTCAATTCACTCCATGTGATAAAGAAACAGCTGAAGGCATTGGATACTGCAAAGGCTCTGGGCCCTGACAATATTCCAGCAACAGTATTGAACACTTGTGCTCCAGAGCTTGCCACACCCCTAGCCAAGCTGTTTCAGTGAAGCTACAATACTGGCATCTGCCCGACAATGTGAAAAATCGCTTAGGCATGTCCTGTACGCAAAAAGCAGGACAAATCCAACCCGGCCAATTACCCATCAGTCTACTCGCGACCATCAGAAAAGTGAAGGAAGGGGTCATCAACAGTGCTTTCAAGCGGCAATTGCTCAGCAATAACCTGCTCACTGACACTCATTTGGGTTCCGCCAGGGTCACTCAGCCCCTGACCTCATTACAGCCTTGTTTCAAACATGGACAAAAGAGCTGAGCTCCAGAGGTGGGATGAAAGTGACTGCCCTTGACATCAATGCAGCATTTGACTGGGTGTGACATCAGGGAACCTTAGCAAAACTGTAGTCAATGGAAATCAGTGGGAAAACTCTCCGCTGGTTGGAGTCAGACCAAGCACAAATATAGATGGATGTGGTTGTTGGAGGTCAATCATCTCAGTTCCAGGACATCACTGCAGGAGTTCCTCAGGGTAGAGTCCTCGGCCCAACCATCTCCAGCTGCTTCATCAATGACCTTCCTTCCATCATAAGGTCTGAAGTAGAGATGTTCACTGACGATTGCACAATGTTCAGCATCATTCACAACTCCTCAGATACTGAAGCAGTCCATGTCCACATGCAGCAAGGCCTGGGTGATATCCAGGCTTGGGCTGACAAGTGGCATGTAACATTTGTGCCACACAAGTATCAGGCAATGACCATCTCCAACAAGAGAGAATCTAACCATCGCCCCTCGACATTCAATGCCATTGCTATTGCTGAATTCTCCACCATCAACATCCTGGGGGTTACTATTGACCAGAAAGTGAACTGAACTAGCCAGATAAATACAGTGGCTAGAAGAGCAGGTCAGAGGCTAGGAATGCTGCAGTGAGTAACTCAGCTCCTGACTCCCCAAAGCCTGTCCACCATCTACAAGGCACAAGTCAGCTGTGTGATGGAATACTCTCCACTTGCCTGGGTGAGTGCAGCTCCATGAATACTCACGAAGCTTGACAGCATCCAGAACAAAGCAACCCTGTTGATTGGCACCCCATCCACAAACATTCACTCCCTCCACCACCGACGTACAGTAGCAGCAGTGTGTACGATCTACAAGATGCACTGCAGGAACTCACCAAGGCTCTTTAGACAGCATCTTCCCACCCATAGACGCTACCATCTAGGAGGGCAAGGGCAGCAATAGGTGGGAACACCACGATCTGGAAGTTCTCCTCTAAGCCACTCAGCATCTTGGCTTGAAAATATGTCACCATTCCTTCACTGTCGCTGGAACCCCCTCCCTAACAGCACTGTGGATATACCTGCGCCATATGGACTGCAGCAGTTCAAGGCGGGAGCTCAACACCATCATCTCAAGGGCAGTTTAGAACTCAGGATGGGCAATAAATGCTGGCCTATCCAGTGAAGCCCAAAACCCTTGAATTAATAATTTTTTTAATGTTTTAAGTGGTGGATGGGATGCTGATCAAGTGGGCTCTTTGTTCTGGATGGTGTAGATTTTTGAGTGTTGTTGGAGCTGCAGACATCTAGGCAAGGGGAGAATATTCCATTGCACTCCTAAGTTGTGCTTTGCAGATTGTGGGCAGACTTTGAGAAGACAGGAGTGAGTTACTCTCCTCATAATTCCCAGCTTCTGACATGCTCTTGTAGCTACAGTATTTATATGGCGAATCCAGTTCAGTTACTGGTCAATGGTAACCCCCAGGATGTTGAGAGCGGGTGATTCAATGATGGTGATGCCATTAAATGTCAAGTGGAGATGGTTATACTCTATCTTGTTGGAGATCATCATTGCTTGGCACTTGTATGGCATGAATGCTACTTGCCATTTTATGATCAGGTAGCTCTCGGAGGTGGGACATCCTTTCTGATAGCAGCTTAAGTCTTGTTCTGAGCCAATTAATGGCCCTATGGCTGTTAATTTGGCTCGGACACTCCCAGTCACATGGAGCTAGGTGCAGCTTAATTTTAAGCCAGGGAGGTGGTGCGGGTCACTGCCTTGGTGTGGAATTCTCCCCATGGCTCTATGACTAGGGAGTATAGTAAAAAAGATTGGAGCCAGACCTTTCAGGAATGAAATTATAATTAAAACTTCAATACACAGGAACCCTCTTCTGTAAGCAGCCAACTGATTCTAGATCTGAGGTGAGGTGACTGCCCCTGCCATCATGGCAGCATTTGACCACACATGGCACCAATGCCAGGTATCTGCTAAGCAGTTCCGGTGCTCAGGGGCTCCCTCAACCTGTGACTGTGATATCCCTTTAGAGGGTCACTCATTTAACTCCTTCTAATCGGCCCCTGTCCTGTTCCCTCTTCCTGTCTGAGCCGCAGGTCTTGCACAAGATATGGTCAATCTATAAGCATAGAAATTTTATTCTGAAGTATTTTATGAACATACCTGTGCCCATTCTCATTCCCTTTGTAGTTGTTGGATATTCTGTCTCGTTTGGACCTTCAGCCATGGTGATGACAGATGCTCCCAGATTCGGATGTTCTGTAATAAATATTACATTAATACAAGGATTAGATGGATATATTAAAATCAGAAGAACATTGACAGCTTCAAACAGTGAGGCGATGCACAGCATTTATTTGCAGGATATCTTTAGGGATTTTACAATCTCACAAATGTCACGGTGATACAGATGGTAGATTTTTTGGCTGGTAGACAATGTACGACCTGCTCTCACCCTTCTCCTCAAAAAATCCATCCTTGACCCATTTGTCCTTGCAAACAACTGCCCTCCAGTCTCCTTTTCCCTCTCAAAGTCCTTGAACATGTTATTATCTCCAAAATCCATGCTCATCTTTCATGGAATTCCATGTTTGAATCCCTCCAATCAAGGTGCAACCATTCCACAGGACCAAAATGGCTCTTATTGAAGTCACAAATAACACCCTTCCTGGCTCTGACAGTAGGAAATGAAGCATTTTCATCCTTCCCGACCTGTCTGTAGCCTTTGACATGGTTGACCATATCATCCTTCTCCAACTCCTCTCTGCTGTCACCCAACTGGGTGAAAATGCGGCAAAAGTTCCCAGATCAATTCTTATCTATTAAATTGCAGCCAAAGAATCTCTTCCCACTCCCACACCATTATCTCTGGAGTCTCCCAATGATGTCTCGTTGGCCCTCTTCTATTTCTCATCAATACGCTGTCCCTTGGCAACCTGGTTCCACATGTAAGCTGAGGACACCCAGGTCTACTTCATCACTGCTTCCTGTATCCTGACTCTAAACAAGTCCCTTTTACCCATCACCTGTGCCTACTGGTCCACGCTGGTTCCTAGTCTCACAACATCTCATTTTAAAATCCCCAACCTCGCTTTTCAAATTTCTCCACGGCCCCTCTCTTCCTATCTATGTAACCTCGAACAGCTCTGGGAACCATCGATATCTCTGCCCTCCATCTCTCCAAGTCTGACATGTTTCACATCCTGATGATAATCGTCCAAAACTGGGGGCCAAGTTCTGAGCTCTGGAATTCCCTTCCTGAGCCTCTCAGCCTCTGTTACTTTTCTCTCCTTTCAAATTCTCCTTAAGAACACTAACTCTCTGACCAAAGTTTTTGGTCACCTGCTCTGGTACTCCTTCAGTATCTCGGTGCCTTTTTCAAGAGGAATTGCACTGCTTTTGTTAAGCAGCACGGGATGTTTTGCTAATAAAAGGTGCTATACAAATGCAATTTGTTGCAATTTCTCCACTTGTGTGTCTCACTGAATGTCTGTCCATACCCTTGTGTCCAATCAAACTATCAGCCAGTGTCCTATCATTTCTTCACTGTAGAAATATAAAAATGATTCAGTCTCGGATCAGTCTTTTCTCCAAATTACAAATTAAATTATTCTCCGCATCAATTTGTAAAGAAGTTTGAGACAATGTAAAATTTAGTTATCTGCTGTTTAACCAACATTACACCCACCCCCCACTGAACCAACCCTGAAACCCCCACTGACCCAGCCCCGCGCCCCCCACTGACCCGGCCCCGCACCCGCCTCCCACTGACCCAGCCCCGCACCCCCACTGACCCGGCCCCGCACCCCCCACTGACCCGGCCCCGCACCCCCCACTGACCCGGCCCCGCACCCCCCACTGACCCAGCCCCGCACCCCCCACTGACCCAGCCCCGCACCCGCCTCCCACTGACCCAGCCCCGCACCCCCCACTGACCCAGCCCCGCACCCGCCTCCCACTGACCCAGCCCCGCACCCCCCCACTGACCCAGCCCCACACCCTCCACTGACCCAGCCCCACACCCTCCACTGACCCAGTCCCGCACCCCCCACTGACCCAGCCCCGCCTCCCACTGACCCAGCCCCGCCTCCCACTGACCCAGCCCCGCCTCCCACTGACCCAGCCCCGCACCCCCCACCGACCCAGCCCCGCACCCCCCACTGACCCAGCCCCACACCCCCCACTGACCCAGCCCCGCACCCCCCACTGACCCAGCCCCGCACCCCCCACTGACCCAGCTTTGTCCTATCTTCATTCCATTTGCCTTCCTAATCACGGGCTGAACTAACATGCTAATCTTTAGTGATTCATTTACCAGTGCACTCAAATCCCTCTGTACACAGAGCTCTGCAATCTCTCTTAATTTAAATAATATTCTGCTTTTATATTCTTCCTGCCAAAATGGACAAGTTCATTTTTTTTCTATATTGTTCGCCATCTGCCAAATTTTTGCCCATTCACTTAACCTATATAAACCCCTTCGTAAACTCTGATGTTCTCTGAACAACTTATTTTCCTACCTCTTTTTGTGTCATCAGCAAACTTAAGCTACCATGCATTTGGTTACTTCATCCAAGTTATTGATATAAACTAGATATAGTTAAGGCCCCAGCACTGATCCCTGTGGCACTAACTAGTTGCAACTTGCCAGCCTAAAACTGAACCACTTATTCTGACTCACTGCATCTTGTTAACTAACCAATCCTCTACCATGTTATTGTGTTACCCCCTCCAACATGAGCTCCTATTTGGTGCTGTAACCTTTAACGTGGCACCTTATCAAATGCCTTTTGGAAATCCAGTGCACCACATCTACAGATTCCCCCTTATCATCCTTGCTTGCAACATAGAAAGGTTACAGCAAGAGAACAAAAACAAAAATACCTGGAAAAACTAGGCAGGTCTGACAGCATCTGCGGAGAGGAACACAGTTAACGTTTCGAGTCCAGATAACACTTCATCAGAACAAAGGAAAAATAGAAGAGGTGAAATATAAGCTGGTTCGGTTGAGGGGGGGGTGGGTGGGACAGGTAGAGCTGGATAGAGGGCCAATGATAAGTGGAGTTTGCCAAAAGATGCCATAGACAAAAGGACAAAGAGGTGTTGACAGTGGTGATATTAGCTAAGAAATGTGCTAATAGGTGACATTAAGGGTAGAAAGCAGGACAAGCAAGGTACAGGTAGCCCTAGTGGGGGTGGGGGAAGGGATCGAAATAGGCTAAAATATAGAGATAAAACAATTGATGGAAATACATTAAAAAATAATGGAAATGAGTGGGAAAAGAAAAATATATGTAAATTATTGGAAAAAGGGGGATCGGGAACGGGGTGGGGATGGAGGAGAGAGTTCATCATCTAAAATTGTTGAATTCAATATTCAGTCCGGAAGGCTGTAAAGTGCCTAGTCGGAAGATGAGGTGCTGTTCCTCCAGTTTGCGTTGAGCTTCACTGGAACAATGCAGCAGGCCAAGGATGGACATGTGGGCATGAGAGCAGGGTGGAGTGTTGAAATGGCAAGCGACAGGGAGGTCTGGGTAACGCTTGCGGACAGACTGAAGGTGTTCCGCAAAGCGGTCACCCAGTCTGCGTCTGGTCTCTCCAATGTAGAGGAAACCGCATTGGGAGCAACAAATGCAGTAGACTAAATTGGGGGAAGTGCAAGTGAAATACTGCTTCACTTGAAAGGAGTGTTTGGGCCCTTGGACGATGAGGAGAGGGGAAGTAAAGGGGCAGGTGTTTCATCTTCTGTGGTTGCATGGGAAGGTGCCGTGGGAGGGGGTTGAGGTGCAGGGAGAGGCTGGTGGGGTGATAAGTGAGGACAAGGGGGACATTATCATGGTTCTGGGAGGGAGGAGAAGGTGTGAGGGCGGATGCACGGGAGATGGTCCAGACATGGTTGAGGGCCCTGTCAACCACCGTGGGTGGAAAACCTCAGTTAAGGAAGGAGGAGGACATGTCAGAGGAGCTGTTTCCAACATTTCTGTTTTCACCCCTTCCCCTGTCTCCCAGAACCCTGATAGGGTCCCACGTGCCCTCATTTTTCACTCCACCAGGATCCATATTCAAAGGATCAGCCCCCACCATTTTTGTCATCTCCAGCATGAGGCCACCACAAAACTCATCTTCTCCTCACCCCCTGTCAGCATTCCATAGGGAGCATTCCCTCCGTGACACTCTGATCCACTCCTCCATCACCCCCCAAATCCTCATCGCCTTTCAATGGCACCTTCCCATGCAATTGCAGATGGTGCAACACCTCATCGTTTACTGCTTCCGTTCTCATGATCCAAGGCCCCAAACACTCCTTTCAGGAGAAAGGGCGCTTCACTTGCACCTCCTTCAATTTTGCCGGCTGTATTCGCTGATCCCGAAGCAGTCTCCTCTATATTGGGGAGACTAAACACAGACTGGGGGACCGATTTGCACAACACCTTCACTCAGTCTGCAAGCATGACCCAGACCTTCCTCTTGCTTGCCAGTTCAACACACCACCTTGCTCCCATGCCCACATGTCCGTCCACGGCTCCTGCAATGCTCCAGTGAAGCCCAAGGCAAACCGGAGGAACGGCACCTCATCTTTTGATTGGGTAATTTACGGCCTTTTGAAGTGAACCTTAAGCACAACAACTTCAGACCATGAACTTTGTGCTAGTGAGTATAGGAATAGGAGATAGAAAGGATGAATGCGTGGCTGAAGTGATGGTGCAGGAGGGAGAGCTTTACTTTCCGGAATTATTGGGTCTGTTTCTAGCGAAGTTGGGGCCTGTACAAGTCGGAGAGTTGCTCATGAACTGGAACAGGACAAACGTCCTTCTGGGGGGGTTTGCTAGTGTTGCTGGCAGGGGCCGGGGTGGGGGGGCAGCTTTAAACTGATTTGGCAGGGGGATGGGATGCAGAGCGGAGGTACAGTAGGGGGTGATGCACAGCCAAATATAGAAGGGAAACGAATCAATCTGGAAGGGAGAACAAATATAGACCTGTTAAGGCACAAAACTGGATTGCGTTTACTTTAACCCAAGGAGTTTTACCAGTAAGGCCGATGAATTGAGGACATTGATTAACACATAGGAATGTAATGTTGGTGCTATCAGAGAGAGATGGTTGAGGGGAGGACAGGGATGGCAGCTAAATATTACAGTGTATAGAATCTTCATGTGTGACAGGGCAGGGTGTAAAAGAGGAGGTGCCATTGCCCTATTGATCAAGGGTCAATTGCTGCAGTAAAGTGGGATGGTATCATAGAAGATTCCTCAAATGAAGCCATATGGGTAGAACTTAAAAAACAAAAAGGGGGACAATCTCTTTGCTGGGAGTGTACTTTAGGCCTCCAAACATTCAGGGGGAGAGAGGAGCAGATATGGAGGGAAATCTCATTGAAGTGTAAAAGTAATAGGGTAATAATAGTAGGGGATTTCAAATTCCCCAATATTAACTGGGCTGGTCATGATGTGAATGGTGGAATTCTTAAAGTGCATCCAGGAGAGCTTTTTGAGCCAGCATGTAGAAAGTCCTACAAGAGAAGGGGTAGTCCTGGCCCTAATCTTAGGAATGAAGCCGGGCAAGTGGGAGAAATGTCAGTGGGGAAGCATTTTGGCGACAGTGACCACAACTCTGGTCACTGTGTTATGGAAAAGGACAAAGATGGGCTGGAAAGAAAGTTACTGAACTGGGTGAAGGCCAATTTCAATACGATCAGTCAGGATCCGGCCAAAGTGGAGCGGGAGCAGCTACTTGTATGAAAGTCCACATCAGAGCAGTGGGAGTCATTCAAAAAGGCAATAGTGAGAGTTCAGGGCCAACATGTTCCCCTGAAGGTGAAGGGTAGGACCAACAAGTCCAAGAAACCTGCATGTCAAAGGGATATAGCACATTGAATAAGGAAAAAAAGGTTTGTGTCAGATACAGAGGGCTGAAAACAACAGAAGTCCTCGAGGAGTAAAGAAAGTGTGGGTGGGTGTGGGGTGGGGCGCAGGAGTAATTAAATCATTAGCAGAGCAAAGCAGGGGCAAGATAAAACACGGGCGGGCAAGATAAAGGAAATTCCGAAGGCATTTTATAAATATATTCAGGGCAAGAGGATAACCAGGGGAACAATAGAGCCCACTTCGGACCAAAGTGGCAATCTGCGTGGAGCTGGAGAGTGAGGTTTTGAACGATTACTTTTCAGCCTTGTTCACTATGGAGAAGGACAATGTAGGTGTAGAAATCAGGGAAGGGCACTGTGATATGCTTGAAGAAATTAACATTGAAGAAAAAGGTATTAGTGGATTTAGCAAGCTTAAAAGTAGATACATTCCCAGGCCCAGGTGAGATGTACCCAAGGCTGCTTTGTGAGGCAAGGCAGGAGATTGCAGGGGCTCTGGCACTAATTTTCAAATCCTCTCTGGCTACAAGAGAGGCTCCAGAGGACTAGAGGACAGCGAATTTGGCACCATTATTCAAGAAGCCTAGTATGGATAAACCAGGTAATGACAGGGCAGTGAGTCTAACATCAGTGGTAGGGAAACTATTGGGGAAAAAATCTGAGGCACAGGATTCATTTCCACTCGCAGGGGCAGGGATTAATCTGGGATAGTCAGTATGGCTTTGTCAGGGGGAAATCATGTCTAACAAATTTGTTTGAATTTTTCGAGGAGGTGACTAGTTGTGTAGATGAGGGTAGTGAAGTTGATGTAGTCTACGTGGACTTAAGTAAGGTTTTTGACAAGGCTCCAGATGGGAGAATGGGCAAGAAAGTAAGAGTCCATTGGATCCAGGGCAATTTGGCAAATTGGATCCGAAATTGGCTTAGTGCCAGGAGGCAGAGTGTCAGGGTCAAAGGTTGTTTTTGCAATTGGAATCCTGTGATGAGTGATGTACTGCAGGGATCAGTTATGGGACCCTTGCTGTCTGTTCTGTACATTAATAATTTAGACGTGAATACAGGAAGTATGATCAGTAAGTTTGAAGATGACGCGAAAATTGGTGGTGTTGTATATAGTGAGGAGGAAAGTCCTGTAATAGTGAGATATAGATGGGCTGGTAAGATGGACAGAGCAGTGGCAAATGGAATTTAATCCTGAGGAGTGTGAGGTGATGCATTTAGGGTGGACTAACATGGCAAAGGAATACACAATGAATGGTACGAGCCTAGGAAGTACAGAGGATCAGAGGGACCTTGGTGTACATGTCCAAAGATCCCTGAAGGTAGCAGCACAGGTAGATAAGGGGGATTAGAAGGCATATGGGATACTTGCCTTTATTAGCCAAGCCATAGAATATAAGAAGAGGGCGGTAATGTTGGAGCTGTGTAAAACGCTACTTAGACCACAGCTGGATTACTGTGTGCACTTCTGGTTGCCATAGGAAGGATGTGATTGCACTGGAGAGGGTGCAGACAAGATTCACCAGGGTGTTGCCTGGGCTGCAGCATTTCAGCTTTGGAGAGAGACTGGATAAGCTAGCGTTGTTTTCCTTAGAGCAGAGAAGGTTGAGGGGGGTCCTGATAGAGGTAAACAAAATTATGAGGGGCGTAGATAGGGTAGATAGGAAGAAACTTGTCCCCTTAGCAGAGTTGTCAATAACGAGGGGGCATCAATTTAACGTGAGGTGCAGGAGGTTTAGAGGGGATTTGAGGGATTTTTTTTTCACCCAGAGGGTGGTTGGAATCTGGAACACACTGCCTGAGGGGGTGGTAGAGACAGGAACCCTCACACCATTTAAGTAGTGTTTAGATAAGCACTTGAAACACCCTAGCAGACAGGGCTCCAGGCCAAGTGCTGGAAAATGGGATTAGAATAGATAGGTGCTTGATGGCTGGCACGGACATGAAGGGCCTGTTTCTGTGTAACTCTGTCTCTCTCCCTCTCTCCTCCATCTTTACCCCCATTTTTACTCATTTAAAAAAAATACTTCTTTACTTTTATTTATTTTTAATCTAAATATTCTTTTTTTTATCCTTTTTCCACCACCATCCCTCCCCCCTCCACAGGGACCATCTGTCACTGTTTTCTGTATATGTTGTGCTTTTACACAGCGCTATGCCTTGTTCTTCTATTACCTTTCTGCCATGATCAGCACCTTCTTTAGCTCTCACCATCACCATTAACACTCCCTTTGTTTTCTGTCCATGACATCCTCGTCCACCTCTCCTGAGCTCCCACCTAACCCTAACCTTCTATTTTGCTCCACCTGCTCCGCCCCCTTAAATAGTATAAAATCCATCACATTTCCACTTCTCTTTAGCTCTGAAAAAGTCATATGGACTGGAAATGTTAACTCTGTTTCTCTGTCCACAGTTAGTGACAGACCTGCTGAGTTTTTCCAGCACTTTCTGTTTTTACCTCCAACCTGGTTCGGAGAGTTAATCTATGCAGATGTTATCTGCAGTGTCCTACAGATTCATACCCCGAAGCTCGAAGATTCATTTAACTATGGTGCAACAAAGCTGGGTGACAACCACAAGACATGGTGCCTATAACCGAGCACCAGTAAAACAGCTTCTCGCATATTCCACCTGCAATGCCAACACAACGGCATAGTGAGATTCCCGCTATACTTGTAATACAGAGACCCAGGCGGCAGATGTTGTAGTTTGAATCCAATAAATATCTGGAATTAAAAGTTTATTGAGCACGGAACCATTGACGAATGTTGTGAAAGCCCATTTGGTTCACTAATAACCTTTAGGACAGGAAATCTGCCGTCCTTACCTGGTCTGGCCTACATGTGACTCCAGACCCACAGCAATGTGGTTGACTCTTAAATACCCTCTATCAAGCCATTCAGCTGAACTAAACTGCTCCAAATCCCCAAAAAAGGATCAAAACTGGACCGTCCACCTGGCATCGATCTAGGCACCGGAAATGACAACGGCAAACTCAGCCCTCACAATCCTGCAAAGTCCTCCTTACCAGCAGACTGCGGCTAGTGCCAAAATTGGGAGAGCTGTCTCACAGGCTGGTCAAGCAACAGCCCTGACATTGTCATCCTCATCCTCACGGAATCATATCTTACAGATAATGTCCCAGACACCAGCAACATCCCTGGGTATGCCCTGCCCTGCCCTATTGGAAGGACAGGCCCAGCAGAGGTGGTAGTACGGTGGTATACCCAGTCATCAGGGAGTTGCCCTGGGATTCCTCAACATCATCTCCAGACACCATGAAGTCTCCTGGTCAAACATGGGCAAGGAAACCTCCTGCTGATTACCACGTGCCGCCCTCCCTCAGCTGATGAATCAGTGCTTCCTCCATGTTGAACACCACTTGGAGGAACCACTGAGGGTGGAAAGGGTGCAAAATGTGCTCTGGGAGGGAGACTTCAACGTCCATCACCAAGAGTGGCTCGGTTGCTCCCGACCGAGCTGGCCGAATACAAAAGGAAGTAACTGGCGGCAGACAGTTAAACAATTCACTGGAGGCTGAAAATATCCCCATCCTCAAATGATGGGGAAGCCAAGCACATCAGTGCATAAGATAAGGCTGCAGCGGTTGCTACAATCTTCAGCCAGAAGTGCCGTGTGGATGATCCATCTCGGCCTCCTCCGGAGCTCCCCAGCATCACAGATGCCAGTCTACAGCCAATTCAATTCACTCCACGTGATAGCAAGAAACGACTGAAGGCACTGGACACGACAAAGAATATGTACCCCGACAACATTCCGGCAATAATACTGGAGACTTATGTTCCAGAACTTGCCCTGCCCCTAGCAAAGCTATTCCAATACAACTACAACGTTAACATCAACCCAGCTATGTGGAAAATTGCCCAGGCACATCCTGTACACAAAAATCAGGACAAATCCAACTCGGCCAATTACCTCCCCATCAGTCTACTCTCGATCAATAGTAAAGGAATGGAAGGGGTCAGCAACTGTGCTATCAAGCAGCACTTACATAGCAGTAACCTGCACAGTGATGCCCAGTTTGAGTTCCGCCAGGGCCACTCAACTCCTGACCTCATTACAGCCTTGATTCAAACATGGACAAAAGAGCTGAACTCGAGGTAAGGTGAAAGTGACTCCCCTTGACATCAAGGCCACATTTGACAGTGTGTGACACCAAGGAGCCCTAGCAAAACAGGAGTCAATGGGAATCGGGGGAAAACTCTCCACTGCCTGGAGTCATGCCTAGCACAAAGGAAGATGGTTGTGGTTGCTGGAGATCAGTTATCTCAGCTCCAGGACATCACTGCAGGAGTTCCTCAGCCCAACCACCTTCAGCTGCTTCATCAATGACCTTCCTTCCATGATAAAGCCAGAAGTGGGGATGTTCGCTGATGATTGCACAATGTTCAGCACCATTCACGATAATGGAGTAGTCCACGTCCAAATGCAGGAAGAGCAGGACAATATCCAGACTTGGGCTGACAAGTGGCAAGTAACACTCACACCACACAAGTGCCAGGAAATGACCATCCCCAACAAGAGAGAATCTAACCACTTGACATTACAATCACGTAACCCCCACTATCAACGTCCTTGGAGGGCGGGGGAGAGAAGGAGGGGGGGGTGGTTACCATTGACCAGAAACTGAACTGGACTAGCCATATAAATACAATGGCTACAAGAGCAGGTCAGAGGCTTGGAATCCTGTGATGAGTAACTCATCTTCTGATGCCTCAATGGCTGTCCACCATCTACAAGACACAAGTTAGCAGTGTGATGGAATACTCCCCACTTGCCTGGATGAGTGCAGCTCCCAGGACACCCAAGAAGCTTGACACCATCCAGGACAAAGCAGCCCACTTGATTGGCACCACATCCAAAAAATATCCTCTCCCTCCACCACTGACACACAGTGGCAGCTGTGTGTACCATCTACAAGGTGCACTGCAGGAATTCACCAAGGCTCCTTCAACAGCACCTTCCAAGCACACAGTCATTGCCATCTAGATGGACAATGGCAGCAGATAGATGGGAACACCACCACCTGGAGGTTCCCCTCCAAGTCACTCACCATCCTGACTTGGAAACATGCCACCGTTCCTTCACTGTCACTGGGTCAAAATCCTGGAACTCCCTTCCTAACAGCACTGTGGGTGCACATATACCACATGGAATACAGCAGTTCAAGAAGGCAGCTCATCAGCACCTTCTCAAGGGAAATTAGGGATGGGTAATAAATACTGGCCCAGCCAGCGAAGCCCACCTCCCATGAATGAATGTTTAAAATGCCAGCGCTAACAGGAAACTGAACATCACCCTGGATAGCCAGAGTCTGAACAATCCCCACCTTTTCTATCTCGGCGTCATCCTTGACAGAAGTCTTACATACAAGCAGCACGTCATCAAGACAGCAGAAAAATAACCTGCAACAGGCTCACAGTAAACTGACAAGCTCCTCATGGGGATCACAGGCCAACATCCTGAGGATCTCTCCTCTTGCCATCATGTACTCAAGTGCAGAATACTGTGGCCCAGTAAGATACCAATCTGACCACAACAAATGTACCAATGTACATCATGCAGGACTCTTTGCCCAAATCACCTCCCTTGGTTCCCTGCTCTGAAGAGCAGCACCCCCGCCCCCACCATCCCCAACATCAGAAGGATAATTGCAACTGGGAAGCAATTGGCAAGTCTAGTCTAACCTAGAATGCTCTAAGTCAACAACTTCCTCAACCCACCAGCAGTATATCTTCCATCACGCCATCCCATATGGTTCAACACACGACAGCGAGAAGTAACATCTGTGGACCCATGGCAGGAGGATTAGCAGGAGAAAACATCCATCAGAAACCACTCTTGTTGTAGAGCCCACTGTTCATCTACCCAGCTTTGAGCTCCTAGAGTGGGTCTCTTAAACCGTTTCTAGACTGACCAATGCTCTGTGCAGCACTCAACATTAGTGAGGTGATCTCATTAAAACATAGAAGAATCTGAAGGGGCATGACTGTGTAGACACTGAAAAGCTGTTTCCCATGGCTGGGAATCTAGAAGATGGGATTACAGATTATTCAGGGCTGAGATAAGGAGGAACTGATTCACTCAGAGTTGTGAATCTTTGGAATTCTCCACCCCAGAGATTGTGGATGCTTGTTTGATCTTGCATGGTCAGCAGTGGTTCAAGAAGGGACCTCACCACCACCTTCTCAATTGGGGATGGGCAATAAAAATGCTGCCTAGACAGTGACACCCACATTCAATGAAATAAAAAAAGGAAGGATATAAGGAGCAGGCAGGAAAACAGAGGTTAGGCAGAAGAGTCATTATGATCAGACATAGTGCAGCAGGCTCAAGAGGCCAAAGTGTCCACAGCTACTTATGTTCCTGTGTTAAAATCACAGCATTGCCAGATCAGGAGGCAATGCAGTAACACACTAACAGAGACTTACAGCTCACTGCCCGGCAGACAGGAAGAAAAGACACTGATGTCTGTAGAGGAGCAGTCAGGGTCACAGCAGCAGTCGAGTTCACAGACTCTGCCAATCAGGCCACAGGTACAAATGGGAACAGCTGGAACAAGACAGAGAGAGAAATGTCTTACCACAGAGCACAGAAAGTATCAAAAATCATCTCCCACTCATGTCTGAATCCACAATAATTTTCTTCTCCATTTCCCCATATCAATCTTCAAACTTATTCTCCCATTGCTTTCTACTTATTCAATTACTGGTGCCAGATATGCTCTCAACCCTTTGAATTAAAAATAATACGGTGAATTTGTGGTCCAATTTTAATCGTGATGCAGGACCTAAGAGACTTCAAAGAAAACACTCTCAGATTTTGAGACATTTTTTTTCTATGTTATAAACAGAGTTATAGATGACAAAAATGAGGAAGTTATGTTCAATTTTTATCAATCCCAGGTTGGGCCTGAGTGAGAGTTTCCGGGTCCCACACTTAAAGAGCTGGAGCAGAATTAACAGAATGGGAGCAAGAATGAGAAACTTTACAAGATAGACTGCAGCAGTTCAAGAAGGTGACTAACCACCAGCTTGTCAATGACATTTAGGAACATGCAACAGATGCTGGCCTTGTCAGTGACTCCCAAATCCCATGAAAGAATTTTTAAAAAAATGTCAGTTATGTGAAGCCCTGGGAAAACTGGTGCTGTTTCCCTTAGAGCAGAGAAGGCTAAAGGGAGATTGAGCAGAGGAGTTCAAAATGAGGAAGGTTTTGATCGTGAGGGAGGAAGTGTTTCCACTGGCAGAGGGGTCAGAAGCAGGAGGACAGATTTATGGAATCTGTAATTGGTAAAGAAACCAGAAGGGAGATGAGTTTTTATTTTAAACAGTGAGTTATGATGATCTGGAAGGAGTGATATGAAAGAGCGGGCGCAGAAGTAACTCCCCATCCTGCACCACCCATTCTCCCCACACCACCCTCCCCCACCCCCTGCCAACTACCTGCTCTGATTGAGGATCTTAGGAATGTGAAAAGAATTGATCAGTTGACAGAAACTTTAATGACTGGTGTGGGAGGCAGGGCAAGGGGACGACTGCCCTATTATCAGAGTCACAATATTCAGGAGAGCAAGTTAGGAAACACTTTAGGTAAGTGGAGAACTCTGTCCTAGAAAATTTGTGCTCGAGAACATTCCGCACCCTCCAAGCTGGTCCATTAAAGCTACAACAGCTACAGCTACCCGGCTTTGTGGAAAATTGCCTAGTTATGTCCTGTACACAAAGAGCAGGACAAGTCCAAGCCAGCTAATTACCGCCCCATCAGTCTACTCTCCATCATCAGTAAAGTAGCAGAAGGAGTCATCAACAGTGCTACTGACTTCAATACAAAGCTTTCACTCTCTAGAAATACTGTAAGCACTTGTTTAGCAATAACCTGCTCACTGACACCCAGTTTGGGTTCAGCCAGGGCCACTCAGCTCCTAAACTTATGACAGTGAGATGAGAGTGACTGCCCTTGAGATCAATTCTCCATTTGACTGAGTGTAGCATGAAGGAGCCCGAGCAAAACTGGAGTCAACGGGAATCAGGGGGAAAACTCTCCGCTAGTTGGAGTCATGCCGAGCACAAAGGAAGATGGTTGTTGGAGGTCAGTCATCTCAGCTCCAGGAGTTCCTCAGGGTCGTGTCCTCAGTCTAACCATCCTTAGCTGCTTCAATGACCTTCCTTCCACAAGATCAGAAGTGGGGATGTTCACTGATGATTGCACAATGTTCAGCACAATTAGTGACTCCTCAGATACCGATGCAGTCCATGTCCAAATACAGCAAGACCTGGACAATATCCAGGCTTGAGCTGACAAGTGGAAGTAACATTCACACCACACAGGTGTCAGACAATGACCATCCCCAACAAGAGGGAATCCAACTATCGCCTCTTGATGTGCAATGGCATTCCCATCACTGAATCCCCCACTATCAACATCCTGGGGTTTACCATTGACCAGAAACTGAGCTGCACCGGCCAAATAAAAACTGTGGCTACAAGAGCAGGTCAGAGGCTGGGAATCCTGCAGCGGGTAACTCGCCTCCCGACCCCCCCAAAGCCTGTCCATTGGGCGGGGATTTGATGATGGGAGAGGGGGTGTTTGTGAATGACGGTGAGAAGGTCAGTGTTTCTGGGGAATTTACAGTATTTCTAGAGAGTGAAAGCTTTGTATTGAAGTCAGATTGTTGAATAGAGGGGCCGCCCGGGAATAACCTGCAGCTTTGGAGAGAAAAGTGCGCATTTGCGCCTCTCCTGAGGAAAATGGAGCAATGAGAGGCGGGGAGAATGGAGAAAGGCGAAAGGCTGCTTTTCCCTCCTAGACCCAGCTTCACTCTCGCTCTGAAGATCGTGTCCCAGAGCCCCGCCCCACAGCCCCGCCCCTCACATCCCGCTCACGCCCCGCCCCTCCCCACAGCCCCGCCCCTCACATCCCGCTCACGCCCCGCCCCACAGCCCCGCCCCTCACATCCCGCTCACGCCCCGCCCCTCACATCCCGCTCACGCCCCGCCCCACAGCCCCGCCCCTCACATCCCGCTCACGCCCCGCCCCACAGCCCCGCCCCTCACATCCCGCTCACGCCCCGCCCCACAGCCCCGCCCCTCACATCCCGCTCACGCCCCCGCCCCCGCCGGCCCCGCCCCCGCCGGCCCCGCGCCCAGCGGCTCTCAGGTTAAACACACCCCGGCCAGCGGAGCAGGAAGTGGGTTGTAAACTGGGATCTCCGGCTGGAGCGGTTCCGGATGGAGTCTCTGCAGCTCCAGCCCCCATCCCGCATTCACATTGGGCCCCAACTTCCAACTCCCGCCGGAAATTGCTGCCCCGCTGAATTTACACTGAAAATAAACGCCCGCTTACCGGGTCCGCAAAACTGCGTCACCGCTTCCGCTCCCCAGAGCCGCTCGGGGCGGAAAGGGAAAAGGCTCCTCGCGGGCCCAGCGCAGGCCCCGCCCCCGGTTACACAGCACCCGCTGATTGGCTAAAGGGCCAGGGAGATTGACAGTCCAGTGACAAACTCAGTGGGCAGGAATTGGGGGGGGGGGGGGGACGGTCTGGAGTTTGGGGGGGTGGGGGGGGACGGTCTGGAGTTTGGGGGGGTGGGGGGGGACGGTCTGGAGTTTGGGGGGGTGGGGGGGGACGGTCTGGAGTTTGGGGGGGTGGGGGGGAACGGTCTGGAGTTTGGGGGGGTGGGGGGGGACGGTCTGGAGTTTGGGGGGGTGGGGGGGGACGGTCTGGAGTTTGGGGGGGTGGGGGGGGACGGTCTGGAGTTTGGGGGGGTGGGGGGGGACGGTCTGGAGTTTGGGGGGGTGGGGGGGGACGGTCTGGAGTTTGGGGGGGTGGGGGGGGATGGTCTGGAGTTTGGGGGGGTGGGGGGGATGGTCTGGAGTGTGGGGGGGATGGTCTGGAGTTTGGGGGGGTGGGGGGGATGGTCTGGAGTTTGGGGGGGTGGGGGGGATGGTCTGGAGTTTGGGGGGCGATGGTCTGGAGTTTGGGGGGGTGGGGGGGATGGTCTGGAGTTTGGGGGGGTGGGGGGGATGGTCTGGAGTTTGGGGGTGATGGTCAGGTCTGGAGTTTGGGGGGGTGGGGGGGATGGTCAGGTCTGGAGTTTAGGGGGGTGGGGGGGATGGTCAGGTCTGGAGTTTGGGGGGGTGGGGGGATGGTCAGGTCTGGAGTTTGGGGGTGGGGGGATGGACACGTCTGGAGTTTGGGGGTGGGGGGGAATGGTCAGGTCTGGGGTTTGGGGGTGGGGGGGGGATGGTCAGGTCTGGAGTTTGGGGGTTAGGGGGGGAATGGTCAGGTCTGGAGTTTGGGGGTGGGGGGGATGGTCAGGTCTGGAGTTTGGGGGTGGGGGGGGGAATGGTCAGGTCTGGAGTTTGGGGGTGGTGGGGGGAGATGGTCAGGTCTGGAGTTTGGGGGTGGGGGGGGATGGTCAGGTCTGGAGTTTGGGGGTGGGGGGGGATGGTCAGGTCTGGAATTTGTGGGTGGGGGGGATGGTCAGGTCTGGAGTTTGGGTGTGGGGGGGGATGGTTAGGTCTGGTGTTTGGGGGTGGGGGGGGACGGTCAGGTCTGGAGTTTGGGGGGGGGGGTTTGGGGGTGGGAGGGGGGGTTTGGGGGTGGGGGGGATGGTCAGGTCTGGAGTTTGGGGGTGGGGGGGGATGCTCAGGTCTGGAGTTTGAGGGTGGGGGGGATGCTCAGGTCTAGAGTTTGGGGGTGGGGGGATGTTCATGTTTGAGGGTGGGGGGGGATGCTCATGTCTGGAGTTTGGGGGGGATGTTCATGTCTGGAGTTTGGGGGGGGTGTTCATGTCTGGAGTTTGGGGGGGGTGATGTTCATGTCTGGAGTTTGGGGGGGGGGGATGTTCATGTCTGGAGTTTGGGGGGGGTGTTCATATCTGGAGTTTGGGGGGTGCTCAGGTCTGGAGTTTGGAGGTGGGTGGGAGGGCTGGTCAGGTCTGGAGTTTGGGGGGATGGTCAGGTCTGGAGTTTGGGGATGGGGGGATATGGTCAGGTCTGGAGTTTGGGGGTGGGGGGGATGGTCAGGTCTGGAGCTTGGGGGGTTGGGGTGTTCATATCTGGAGTCTGGCGGGGGGGGCGGTGTTCATATCTGGAGTTTGGGGGGTGCTCAGTTCTGGAGTTTGGGGGTGGGGGGGATGCTCAGGTCTGGAGTTTGATGGCGGGGGGATGTTCATGTTTGGGGGTGGGGGGATGCTCATGTCTGGAGTTTGGGGGTGGGGGGGATGCTCATGTCTGGAGTTTGGGGGTGGGGGGGATGCTCATGTCTGGAGTTTGGGGGTGAGGGGAATGCTCATGTCTGAAGTTTGGGGGTGGGGGGATGTTCATGTTTAGGGGTGATGCTCATGTCTGGAGTTTGGGGTTGGGGGGATGTTCATGTCTGGAGTTTGGGGGGGATGTTCATGCCTGGAGTTTGGGGGGGGTTGTTCATATCTGGAGTTTGGGGGTGGGGGGGATGTTCATGTCTGGAGTTCCGGGGGGGATGCTCCTGTCTGGAGTTTGGGGGTGGGGGGGATGCTCATGTCAAGAGTTTGGGGGTGGGCGGGTGGGTGGGTGGGGGGGGGGGTGGTCAGGTCTGGAATTTGGGTGTGGGGGGGGGATGGTCAGGTCTGGAGTTTGGGGGTGGGGGGGGATGGTCAGGTCTGGAGTTTGGGGGTGGGGGGGATGGTCAGGTCTGGAGTTTGGGGGTGGGGGGATGCTCAGGTCTGGACTTTGAGGGTGAGGGGGATGCTCAGGTCTGGAGTTTGGGGGTGGGGGGGTGTTCATGTTTGAGGGTGGGGGGGATGCTCATGTCTGGAGTTTGGGGGTGGGGGGATGTTCATGTTTGGGGGTGATGCTCATGTCTGGAGTTTGGGGGTTGGGGGGGATGGACAGGTCTGGAGTTTGGGGGTGGGGGGGGATGGTCAGGTCTGGAGTTGGGGGTGGGGGGGATGGTCAGGTCTGGAGTTTGGGGGTGGGGGGGGATGCTCAGGTCTGGAGTTTGAGGGTGGGGGGGATGCTCAGGTCTCGAGTTTGGGGGTAGGGGGATGTTCATGTTTGAGGGTGGGGGGGATGCTCATGTCTGGAGTTTGGGGGGGATGTTCATGTCTGGAGTTTGGTGGGAGGGGATGTTCATGTCTGGAGTTTGGGGGGGGTGGTGTTCATATCTGGAGTTTGGGGGGGATGTTCATATCTGGAATTTTGGGGGGATGTTCATGTTTGGGGGTGATGCTCATGTCTGGAGTTTGGGGGTGGGGGGATGTTCATGTCTGGAGTTTGGGGGGGATGTTCATGTCTGGAGTTTGGGGGAGGGTGTTCATATCTGGAGTTTGGGGGTGGGGGGGATGCTCATGTCTGGAGTTTGGGGGTGGGCGGGTGCTCATGTCTGCAGGTTGGGTGTGGGGGGGATGCTCATGTCTGGAATTTGGGGGGGGATGCTCATGTCTGGAGTTTGGGGGGGATGCTCATGTCTGGAGTTTGGGGGGTGCTCATTTCGGGAGTTTGGGGGTGGGGGGGATGCTTATGTCTGGAGTTTGGAGTTGGGGGGGATGCTCATGTCTGGAGTTTGGCGGGGGGTGCTCGTGTCTGGAGTTTGGGGGGGTGCTCGTGTCTGGAGTTTGGGGGGGATGCTCATGTCTGGAGTTTGGGGGGGTGCTCATGTCTGGAGTTTGGCGGTGAGGGGGATGCTCATGTCTGGAGTTTGGGGGTGGGGGGGATGTTCATGTCTGGAGTTTGGGAGTGGGTGGTATGGTCATGTCTGGAATTTGGGGTGGGATGGTCATGTTTGGGGGTGGGGGGGTTGTTCATGTCTGGAGTTTGGGGGTTTGGGGGATGCTCATGTCTCGATGTGGGGGTAGATGCTCATGCCTGGAGTTTGGGCTGGGCGGGATGCTCATGTCTGGAGTTTGGGGGTAAGGGGAATGCTCACGTCTGAAGTTTCGGGGGGAGTGGTCATGTTTGGGGGTGGGGGGGATGTTCATGTCTGGAGTTTGGGGGTGGGGGGGTGATGTTCATGTCTGGAGTTTGGGGGTGGGGGGGTATGTTCATGTCTGGAGTTTGGAGGTCGTGGGGATGGTCATGTCTGGAGTTTGGGGGTAGGGGGGAATGTCATGTCTGGAGTTTGGGGGGGGGTGGTCATGTTTGGGGTTGGGGGGGGATGTTCATGTCTGCAGTTTGGGGGTGGGGGGGGATGCTCATGTCTGGATGTGAGGGTAGATGCTCATGTCTGGAGTTTGGGGGTAGTTGCTCATGTCTGGAGTTTGGGGGAAGATGCTCATGTCTGGAGTTTGGGGGTAGATGCTCATGTCTGGAGTTTGGGGGTAGATGCTCATGTCTGGAGTTTGGGGGTAGATGCTCATGTCCGGAGTTTGGGGTTTAGATGCTCATGTCGTGAGTTTGGGGGTAGATGCTCATGACCGGAGTTTGGGGGGTAGATGCTCATGTCTGGAGTTTTGGGGTAGATGCTCATGTCTGGAGTTTGGGGATAGAAGCTCATGTCTGGAGTTTGGGGATAGAAGCTCATGTCTGGAGTTTGGGGGTAAGGGGAATGGTCATGTCTGGAGTTTGGGGGTGGGGGGGATGCTCATGTCTGGAGTTTGGGGGGGGATGCTCATGTCTGGAGGTTGGGGGTGGGCGGGTGCTCATGTCTGGAGGTTGGGTGTAGGGGGGATGCTCTTGTCTGGAGTTTGGGGGGGATGCTCATGTCTGAAGTTTGGGGGGGGATGCTCATGTCTGGAGTTTGGGGGGGTGCTCGTTTCGGGAGTTTGGGGGTGGGGGGGATGCTCATGTCTGGAGTTTGGAGTTGGGGGGGATACTCATGACCGGAGTTTGGCGTGGGTGCTCATGTCTGGAGTTTGGCGTGGGTGCTCATGTCTGGAGTTTGGGGGGGTGCTCATGTCTGGAGTTTGGGGGGGATGCTCATGTCTGGAGTTTGGGGGGGTGCTCATGTCTGGAGTTTGGGGGTGAGGGGGATGCTCATGCCTGGAGTTTGGGGGTGGGTGGGATGCTCATGTCTGGAGTTTGGGTGTAAGGGGAATGCTCATGTCTGAAGTTTGGGGTGGGGTGGTCATGTTTGGGGGTGGGGGGGATGTTCATGTCTGGAGTTTGGGTGTGGGGGGGTGATGTTCATGTCTGGTGTTTGGGGGTTGGGGGGGGGATAGTCATGTCTGGAGTTTGGGGGTGGGGGGGCTGCTCATGTCTGAATGTGGGGGTAGATACTCATGTCTGGAGTTTGGGGGTAGATGCTCATGTCTGGAGTTTGGGGGTAGATGCTCATGTCTGGAGTTTGGGGGTGGGGGGGATGCTCATGTCTGGAGTTTGGGGGTGGGGGGGATGCTCATGTCTGGAGTTTGTAGTTGGGGGGGATGCTCATGTCTGGAGTTTGGGGGTTAGGGGGGGAATGGTCAGGTCTGGAGTTTGGGGGTGGGGGGGATGGTCAGGTCTGGAGTTTGGGGGTGGGGGGGGGAATGGTCAGGTCTGGAGTTTGGGGGTGGTGGGGGGAGATGGTCAGGTCTGGAGTTTGGGGGTGGGGGGGGATGGTCAGGTCTGGAGTTTGGGGGTGGGGGGGGATGGTCAGGTCTGGAATTTGTGGGTGGGGGGGGATGGTCAGGTCTGGAGTTTGGGTGTGGGGGGGGATGGTTAGGTCTGGTGTTTGGGGGTGGGGGGGGATGGTCAGGTCTGGAGTTTGGGGGGTGGGGTTTGGGGGTGGGAGGGGGGGTTTGGGGGTGGGGGGGATGGTCAGGTCTGGAGTTTGGGGGTGGGGGGGGATGCTCAGGTCTGGAGTTTGAGGGTGGGGGGGATGCTCAGGTCTAGAGTTTGGGGGTGGGGGGATGTTCATGTTTGAGGGTGGGGGGGGATGCTCATGTCTGGAGTTTGGGGGGGATGTTCATGTCTGGAGTTTGGGGGGGGTGTTCATGTCTGGAGTTTGGGGGGGGTGATGTTCATGTCTGGAGTTTGGGGGGGGGGGATGTTCATGTCTGGAGTTTGGGGGGGGTGTTCATATCTGGAGTTTGGGGGGTGCTCAGGTCTGGAGTTTGGAGGTGGGTGGGAGGGCTGGTCAGGTCTGGGAGTTTGGGGGGATGGTCAGGTCTGGAGTTTGGGGATGGGGGGTATGGTCAGGTCTGGAGTTTGGGGGTGGGGGGGATGGTCAGGTCTGGAGCTTGGGGGGTTGGGGTGTTCATATCTGGAGTCTGGCGGGGGGGGCGGTGTTCATATCTGGAGTTTGGGGGGTGCTCAGTTCTGGAGTTTGGGGGTGGGGGGATGCTCAGGTCTGGAGTTTGATGGCGGGGGGATGTTCATGTTTGGGGGTGGGGGGATGCTCATGTCTGGAGTTTGGGGGTGGGGGGGATGCTCATGTCTGGAGTTTGGGGGTGGGGGGGATGCTCATGTCTGGAGTTTGGGGGTGAGGGGAATGCTCATGTCTGAAGTTTGGGGGTGGGGGGATGTTCATGTTTAGGGGTGATGCTCATGTCTGGAGTTTGGGGTTGGGGGGATGTTCATGTCTGGAGTTTGGGGGGGATGTTCATGCCTGGAGTTTGGGGGGGGTTGTTCATATCTGGAGTTTGGGGGTGGGGGGGATGTTCATGTCTGGAGTTCCGGGGGGGATGCTCATGTCTGGAGTTTGGGGGTGGGGGGGATGCTCATGTCAAGAGTTTGGGGTGGGCGGGTGGGTGGGTGGGGGGGGGGGGTGGTCAGGTCTGGAATTTGGGTGTGGGGGGGGGATGGTCAGGTCTGGAGTTTGGGGGTGGGGGGGGATGGTCAGGTCTGGAGTTTGGGGGTGGGGGGGATGGTCAGGTCTGGAGTTTGGGGGTGGGGGGATGCTCAGGTCTGGACTTTGAGGGTGAGGGGGATGCTCAGGTCTGGAGTTTGGGGGTGGGGGGATGTTCATGTTTGAGGGTGGGGGGGATGCTCATGTCTGGAGTTTGGGGGTGGGGGGATGTTCATGTTTGGGGGTGATGCTCATGTCTGGAGTTTGGGGGTTGGGGGGGATGGACAGGTCTGGAGTTTGGGGGTGGGGGGGGATGGTCAGGTCTGGAGTTGGGGGTGGGGGGGATGGTCAGGTCTGGAGTTTGGGGGTGGGGGGGGATGCTCAGGTCTGGAGTTTGAGGGTGGGGGGGATGCTCAGGTCTCGAGTTTGGGGGTAGGGGGATGTTCATGTTTGAGGGTGGGGGGGATGCTCATGTCTGGAGTTTGGGGGGGATGTTCATGTCTGGAGTTTGGTGGGAGGGGATGTTCATGTCTGGAGTTTGGGGGGGGTGGTGTTCATATCTGGAGTTTGGGGGGTGCTCAGGTCTGGAGTTTGGGGGTGGGGGGATGCTCAGGTCTGGAGTTTGGGGGTGGGGGGATGTTCATGTTTGGGGGTGGGGGGGATGCTCATGTCTGGAGTTTGGGGGGGATGTTCATGTCTGGAGTTTGGGGGGCGTTGTTCATATCTAGAGTTTGGGGGGTGCTCATGTCTGGAGTTTGGGGGTGGGGGGATGCTCATGTCTGGAGTTTGGGGTGGGGGGGATGCTCATGTCTGGAGTTTGGGGTGGGGGGGGTGCTCATGTCTGGAGGTTGGGGGTGTGGGGGATGCTCATGTCTGGAGTTTGGGGGTGGGGGGGAAGCTCATGTCTGGAGTTTGGGGGTGGGGGGATGTTCATGTTTGGGGGTGATGCTCATGTCTGGAGTTGGGGGTGGGGGGATGTTCATGTCTGGAGTTTGGGGGGGATGTTCATGTCTGGAGTTTGGGGGAGGGTGTTCATATCTGGAGTTTGGGGGTGGGGGGGATGCTCATGTCTGGAGTTTGGGGGTGGGCGGGTGCTCATGTCTGCAGGTTGGGTGTGGTGGGGATGCTCATGTCTGGAATTGGGGGGGATGCTCATGTCTGGAGTTTGGGGGGGATGCTCATGTCTGGAGTTTGGGGGGTGCTCATTTCGGGAGTTTGGGGGTGGGGGGGATGCTTATGTCTGGAGTTTGGAGTTGGGGGGGATGCTCATGTCTGGAGTTTGGCGGGGGGTGCTCGTGTCTGGAGTTTGGGGGGGTGCTCGTGTCTGGAGTTTGGGGGGGATGCTCATGTCTGGAGTTTGGGGGGGTGCTCATGTCTGGAGTTTGGCGGTGAGGGGGATGCTCATGTCTGGAGTTTGGGGGTGGGGGGGATGTTCATGTCTGGAGTTTGGGAGTGGGGGGTATGGTCATGTCTGGAATTTGGGGTGGGATGGTCATGTTTGGGGGTGGGGGGGTTGTTCATGTCTGGAGTTTGGGGGTTTGGGGGATGCTCATGTCTCGATGTGGGGGTAGATGCTCATGCCTGGAGTTTGGGCTGGGTGGGATGCTCATGTCTGGAGTTTGGGGGTAAGGGGAATGCTCACGTCTGAAGTTTCGGGGG